>NC_090447.1:775779908-776379908 GCF_031143425.1 Pleurodeles waltl | reverse complement strand
TCACAGACCGCCAGGGTCGGAATGAGGCCCATAGTTTCATCCACCATGATGGACTTTTTTTATAACTGTACTTTTTTCTTTCTTGTTCCAAAAAATAAATGCACATAAAACAAAGTAAATGACTGGTGTTGCATTTATTGTGATAATTCCTTTTCTATGTGTTCTGTCTTCCATAATTTTTTTAATCTGTAAAACAATATGATACTAAAACAAATAATAGATACCAACTTGGTGATGTGTTTCCCGTGTTAAAAAAAGATGGAAAAAGAAACAATGAAATATAAATGTATTGGTGTCATACATTTCTAGATAACAGGTTGGTGACACTATCAGATATACATTTCACAAACCATACAGAAGCCAAACAGCCTGTGCCATTTATAAGTTGATAAATCAGAAACTTAAAACCATGGAAGAAAGGGAATAGTCCATAAAAACAAATTAATTGGCCAAACTATTATTGATGCATGATCTTAGCTGGGGCCAGACATCCCGCCCTCAAAATAGGAATCCTACATCAATAATACCAATAGTCTACACCATGACAGTAACAACATTTTAGGCAACATTACCATTTCAGGCCACCAATCAGTGGTTTGCTTAAAAAACGTCTTTTAATTATGAGGAGACACATCAACAGCCTCCTACACTGAACACAAATAGACGATTTAGCCAATGTGAAGGGAGACCAGTATGCTACGGCTTGATATACACATGAGGTTAGAGCAAGTTAAGCAGCACATATTACCTTGGTGGCAACATCCAACAGAAAACAGATCTGACACGATCTCAAGAACTTCCATTCAATCACAGTACACGTTGTCTCTGTAAAAGAGCTGCCTATCCCAAGTGGGAGTCTGTACCAGGATCAACCCATGTTCCCTTTGTATTTCCCAACAGCAACATATCACTACAAATGTCATTACTTTGAAAGGTCTAAATGAAAATGACATGGTGAAGAACCCTGAAACAGAATAACAAGGGAAAATTAATGATTTCACATATACAACTTAAATCAAATGATAATTTAGGAGGACACTTATGCTTAGCATGAGCATAGTTAATCTATGTCAATAAACACAGTAGTCAATGTAGGGAAACTCCAATCCACATACATCTTTGCCTTAGACTTTCCTAAATTGACCATTCATACCACATTACCATTGCAGACTAATATGTTACCTATGTCACAAGTTGTTCTGACATTGAATGTCACAATATATAAGGGTACACACACTCAGGTGAAGAAGTGGTCAAGGACATTTTGACGGATGTCAGCTCCTTCCTCTTTATCACTGTCATCTTTTAGGGCATTTCGATATTGTTGCCCTGTGGCTCTTCATTGTCTCCATCTTTTACAATGATTTGGAATTTTCTGTCACAGGGCATTGTTGGGCAGAATGCAGCAGGCAAGTGTGATTTGGCACATCTTTTCAGGTGAGTAGAGGAGGGCTCCACCGGTCTTGTCCAGACACCTGAATCTGGCCTTCAGGAGCCCAAAAGCCTGCTACACTGGCCTCCGTGTTCTTGCATGGGCTTCATTGAAGCAGAATTCCCATGGCATTGTTGGATTCCTCAGAGGTGCCAACAACCATGGTCGATTAGGACACGCTCAGTCTTCTACATGGAAGCAATAAATAGATAGATTAAAATCATATAAGGCCATTATACATCCGTAAAGCGAAGGATCCTCGAGTCATATTGTACTTACCAATAAGCCAGGCCCTTTCAGATCTAAGCTGTGACATTTGCATTGGCATGGTGCTGTTCCACAGTACAAAGGAATCATGTGTTGACCCAGGAAAGTGGGAACACACACTTGAGATAAATAAATCCAGTAAGCAGACAACTTGAACATTGACGGAATAGAAGTTCTTCTGATTGCGTTAGATCTGTTCCCTAGTATGTGGTGGCACAAAGGCAATATGCGTGCCATCAAGTGCTCCAACCATATGTGGTAAACCACCCAAATCATAAAATTCTCCCTTCACATTGGCCAAATCCTTAGCTCTTGGAACCTGGAAGAAGCTGCTGATGTGTTGTTGAAGTAAGGACTTCTTGTAGTACCCCACTGAAAGTTGGCTGTGACATCCCTCCAGATACTGCTACAGTGTATTAAAAAGAACCAGTAGCCACAAAGTGAAGTACTGCCATGAGTTTCACTATTTGTGCTATTGCTGTTATGTTCCTATTGTAAGGCATGAAATCAGGCTCCAGCTGCTGACAGAAATTCATTATAGTTTGCATATTTAATCTGAATGTTTTGATTATGTTCTTTTCCTCATGGTGACAAAGTCTTGAAACGGTCTGAAGATTGAGGACACATTCTTCTACCCATCCCTGGGTTCCTATATCTGCATGTAAGGAAAACAAACCATCAATAAAAATTGTCACACAAGACTTTCACAATCAACAGACATGTAATGTCCAGGTTAGATTAGTGATCCCATTGTGTCATATATGTTGCCACAATTTACAAACATCTTTCCTACTGCAAATCGATATTTGTTTTTTACATGTCTGACTTTTTTTTTTTTTTACAAATAATTTGTGAATAATGCATTGGAAATACATCATTTGTACAATTTTTTTTTTATTTTTTATTTTAAAAATGATCTTCAATGAAAGTATTACATACAAAGTAGCCTACCATTTTTATTGCTGGTGATGCACAAACAATTTAAAAAGCACACAGCTACATATCCTTAAATGATGAGTACCTGACATTGCTGTCAAGACATTGGCTGACTGTCGGCCGTCGGTGGCAGTTGACTGTGCAGTAGGTGGAATACTCCACGACGACTCTTGCATAGACTAAAGTGTGGAACAGCATTCACAAAAGCCAATGGCTGTTTCAGTCACTGTCTCAGATCGCAAACATTGTTTACTTGTACTCAGCATAATGAAAAAGAGCTCACTTGCCTCCTAACATTGTAGCCAACAAGACTTCCTTGTTTTTTACTGCAGTTACTGACCTCTGGGAGTCAAGATGCTGGGCAAAGCAGGTGATAGGTCCCCTTCCTTCTCCCTGAGGAGTTGGAGCTCCTCACCAGAGAGGTCTCATCCCTGTACAGCCAGCTGCACGGGAGCTCAGAGGAACAGGTACTCTTTGACTGGGATATGTTTGCCAAAGTCACTTTTTCCCTTTTTGTCCACAGGCTATTTGGTCCATTTTTGTTCATGAGTGCAATGATGTGACTGGAATGTAATGAACTGAATGATATAGCTGGCGACAGGGTGTTGTTTGGGGTTTAAAAAAAATGTATGTGCATTGAATTAAAAAGGTGACCTGAAAAAATTAGCTGAATTTTCAGTGCATGTTACTCACAATTCCGGGTTTAATTAGGCAAACTGCAGGCACCTTACTTCCAGTGGCTAGTAGTCATTTACAAACATTTCAAAGTTCCTAAGAAACATTAACTTGCAGTGAGATATGGTGTAACCTCAACACTTTCTCCTCATGCTACTAATCCAAGACACAGACATCATCTAAGCCAGGGATAGGAAACCTTTCATGTAGTAAGACCTACTCCAGATTAGTCTAACTCATTCTGAGCTCCTAAAGGCTAAACAACCTGTACATTATTTGCATATAACCACACACAGCTACATTTCCTCCATGTCTAACCTGCTAAGAGTCAGATACGATTGTTTGCACCACATACAGTGACTAAGGGCAGCATGGGAGGGCTGCCATGTGTTAGTGAGAGTATTGTTTTGGATGATGTCTGAACAAGTGTGTGTTGTAATGAGGCATACTTATATGGATGAGAGCCTGTTCCATTTAGACTGGCAGCACAGGAAATACCTTTCCCCATATGTGGCACAATGACATGTTTAAAACATGAAAATACTCCTTCTACTTGGCACTGACATTTCTCTCAATTCAACTTGGGCTGTATGTTTCCATTTAATATAGTGGTAATATGCCTCTACCCTCCCTCTTGCTCTCCCCCCAGTTAGCCATAGCTGCTTCTCTAAAAGGGGTGTCATCACCTTTGCTGCAGGCACCTAGCCCTCTTCCCCTGTCTTCCAGGCTGATTTCTATGAGGAGGCTATGGATCTATTGTGGACTATCACTGTATGCCAGACCGCACTACTAAATGCCTTCACTGTAAGTCAGGCGAAGAAGGTGGCGAATGCCAGAAGGTGCTTGCACATCTGCAAAGAGTATAACAAATGTAAGCTCAGAGCAAAGTCATAAGTTTGAACAATATGGTGTTGGGTGCCTAGCTGGCCAAAACACCTGCCACCACAGGTGCCAGAGGGCCATACACTAAGGAGTGGATGGTTGCCTATATATTTGAAAATAGAATGGTCAGGGCACACCAGTATCATAGATCCTGAAAATGTTCAAGAGTTCATTGAAAGTCCATTCTTGGAAGATGATGTGTAGGAATTTATTTTAGATGCAGGTAAAAAGTGAGAAATCTCAATCACAAAGACTGTGTTGTACAAAATGACCATATGTCCGCAGCAGTCAGATGGTATTAAATGGTCAAAGTTACAATAGGATATTCAAATGTAACAATACGTCCATACAGCAAAACAGCCAACACGTGTTTCGTCTTCAAGACTTTGTCAAGGCTGTGGAAACATAGATGAACAATACATGTAGGCAGGTATAGTGAAATTGTACAAGGTGTATTTAAGTGTCTAAACTCTTTGTGCCGAGGAAAAAAGAACAATCCCTGAAAAGGTGCTATGGTGTTGTGTGAATTATAGATAGGGATGCGTATAGTGGATGTGATAACTGGAATGTGGTAACAATACCTCGAAAGGTCTCATAGGTAACTGCTCAAGTCACGTTTAAGAAAAAGAAGGCAGTCAAGTCAGCCTAGAGTGGGATAAATCGGCAACATCATGCGAGGTGGGATTGTCGTTAACCTGTCTACAGAGTGTGAAACAGTATACATGCCTTTAACTGTAGAAAAAAGTAAATCTTGGTAGTGAATAAAGTGGGGGATGCGAAGTATTTTGGGATGTGAGTAGATGATCCATAAAGGAGTGTAGAGGAAAAGTAATTATAAGGGTAAGGTACCTTCAGGTGTGAACGACGTATAAATAAACACGCAAGGTGCATGTATCAAACTGCTGATAGTCATGAGTCTTTAGGATAGGTCAAATAGTACTGGCAAGTAATGGCCATGATAAGCCTGGGGTATAAAACTGCAATAAAAACAAGTTAATGCCAGGTAGGCATTATGCAGGAGAATAAATTACAATCTGAGTAAGTGTGGTGATGTAACCATATGCTGAGCATCAGGGGAGACCAAGATTAAAAAGCCCTGATATGGAGTGAAAAGTACGGGTTGGTGATAAATGTAAGACAAAACGTATGTCCAAGTTAGGAATATACTGAAATGGAGCTAGAGCCTGTAAATAGGAAGCTAATAACACAGGGTTGAGACCAGAATGGTCTATGTGACGGTGTAGACTATTACTGTCATATAATATTCCCAGAAACGGCATAGGATACAAAATCAATGGAGCGCGAGGTAAAACACGGCGTGTGTGCCTCGGCGCTCAGTGTTAAATAGGTGTCACAATGTGTAATGCGGTCTGTGTAGCGTAAGGATTATTTTGGTCTAAGGGTGTTGCGAGAAGCGGCACAGATGAAAAAATAAAATAAAAAAGGAGCGCGAGGTGAAACACGGCGTGTAAGCCGCGGCGCTCCGTGTTCAATGGCAGCCAATATGTGAAATAACGTGAGTACAGAGACGCGTTAACACGTGCCATTTCCCCGTAAGGGGGAGCAAGTAGTCCGAACAAACCAGCGATGCTGGTGGTACCTTACCTTAAATTCCGAGTGTCAAATAACCCGTGCCGGTCGCGTCAGGGTTTCGGCAGAGTGTTCTGCCCACTTGTGTGACTGCACCTTATTTAAAGACTGATCGGTTATGGCAAAAGGGAGTCGAAATAGACATAGGACTGTAAGAAGACGGCGAGCAGTTTGAACAGTCCAAGGTGGGGGCCATTTTAAGACGGAGTGAGTCTTTATAAAGAATAGTGATACGGGCAATAGACGTAATCCAAAGAGAGGGGGTTGTAGTGATCAGGCGTGAAAGTGGTACAAAAGCATACATATAATCAAATTATGGTTTGTTAGGTATAAAACTGTAGCAAAGTTAGGCATAATGCAAAATGGTGATAAACACAACCATGAAGCAATGTATAAGTATGCAAAACAAGGAACATAATGCACGACAAAGATGAAAGGGTAACAGATGCATCTTGTAAATCAGAGAACTTACTGATATTAGAAAACAGCACTTTCACGCCTGATCACTACACCACCCTCTCTTTGGATTACTTCTATTGCCCGTATCACTATCCTTGAGCTGTTCAAACTGCTCGCCGTCTTCTTACGGTCCTATGTCTATTTCGACTCCCTTTTGCCATAACCGATCAGTCTTTAAATAAGGTGCAGACACACACGTGGGCAGAACACTCTGCCGAAACCCTGACGCAACTGGCACGGGTTATTTGACACTCGGAATTTAAGGTAAGGTACCACCAGCATCGCTGGTTTGTTCGGACTACTTGCTCCCCCTTACGGGGAACTGGCGCGTGTTAACGCGTCTCTGTACTCACGTTATTTCACATATTGGCTGCCATTGAACAGGGAGCGCCGCGGCTTACACGCCGTGTTTCACCTCGCGCTCCTTTTTTATTTTATTTTTTCATCTGTGCCGCTTCTCGCAACACCCTTAGACCAAAATAATCCTTACGCTACACAGACCGCATTACACATTGTGGCACCTATTTAACATTGAGCGCCGCGGCTCACACGCCGTGTTTCAACTTGCGCTCCATTGATTTTGTATCCTATGCCGTTTCTGGGAATATTATATGACAGTAATAGTCTACACCGTCACATAGACCATTCCGGTCTCAACCCTGTGTTATTAGCTTCCTATTTACAGGCTCTAGCTCCATTTCAGTATATTCCTAACTTGGACATACGTTTTGTCTTACATTAATCACCAACCCGTACTTTTCACTCCATATCAGGGCTTTTTAATCTTGGTCTCCCCTGATGCTCAGCATATGGTTACATCGCCACACTTACTCAGATTGCAATTTATTCTCCTGCATAATGCCTACCTGGCATTAACTTGTTTTTATTGCTGTTTTATACCCCAGGCTTATCATGGCCATTACTTGCCACTACTATTTGACCTATCCTAAACACTCATGACTACCAGCAGTTTGATACATGCACCTTGCATGTTTATTTATACGTTGATCACACCTGAAGGTACCTTACCCTTATAATTACTTTTCCTCTACACTCCTTTATGGATCATCTACTCACATCCCAAAATACTTCGCATCCCCCACTTAATTCACTTCCAAGATTTACTTTTTTCTACAGTTAAAGGCATGTATACTGTTTCACACTCTGTAGACAGGTTAACGACAATCCCACCTCGCATGATGTTGCCGATTTATCCCACTCTAGGCTGACTTTACTGCCTTCTTTTTTTTAAACGTGACTTGAGCAGTTACCTATGAGACCTTTTGAGGTATTCTTACCACATTCCAGTTATCACATCCACTATACGCATCCCTATATATAATTCACACAACACCATAGCACCTTCTCACGGATTGTTCTTTTTTCCTCGGCACAAAGAGTTTAGACACTTAAATACAAATACACCTTGTACAATTTCACTATATCTACCTACATGTATTGTTCATTTATGTTTCCACAGCCTTGACAAAGTCTTGAAGACGAAACACGTGTTGGCTGTTTTGCTGTATGGACTTATTGTTACATTTGAATATCCTATTGTAACTTTGACCATTTAATACCATCTGACTGCTGCGGACATATGGTCATTTTGTACAACGCAGTCTTTGTGATTGAGATTTCTCACTTTTTACCTGCATCTATAATAAATTCCTACACATCATCTTCCAAGAATGGATTTTCAATAAACTCTTGAACATTTTCAGGATCTATGATACTGGTGTGCCCTGGCCACTCTTTTTTCAAATGCCTTCACTGTGCTATGCCTGGTCTACAGCATCTGGCCTCCTCATTGACCACAGCCTCCCATCCACCCCAAACTTGTGCCCCAACTCCCAACCCTTCCCCATCACAAATCCCTTTTCCCAGCCCTATCCATAGCACACGCACCCACTCAAATGAACACAAGCAGCACATCCTCACATAAACACAAGCACAGCAAGAACCAAGTCTCTGCTCATAATTTTTTTTTAAAAAAATGCTTTTTAGCCCTGGGGGGAGTCCCAGAGCTAAGGGGTCAGGGTGTGCCAACACTTCAACAGCTTCTGTTGTTGTAGTGTTATTAGCCAATCAGATCTCAGCGCAAGATCATTAGGCGTTGAGAATCCTTCGCGTCCCAAGATATACAAATTAGCTTTCCCCTTAATTACTTAAAAACTACTGAATGAATTACACCAAAACAAAAAAAGCACTCTTTCCGGACCAGCACCTACCTTCCTGCCAAATGTGGTGGAATTCCATCCTGTAGTTTTTGCGCTATCGCTGTTCAAAATCCCTATGTTCAAATGAGAGGGGGAAATGTGTTTTGGGACCCCCCTTTTTTCTTGACCCCCTGGACGGATCACCACAAAACTTTCCAGGCAACATCTGATGGTATATATATATATATATAGCCTAGTGGCCATCACCACTGGGTAGTTATAGTTAGGACCATCCGTAAGAAAAAGGGGGGTAAAAAATTGTGTTTCCTATGTTAATTTCCATAGGACCTTTAGACACGTCTACAGCCCGAACCGCTGGATGGAATTACACCAAATTTGGCAGAAAGCTACCATTCGGTACATAGATCACACTTTCACTTATTTGTTGTAAATCTGTTCAGTAGTTTTTGATATATCAAAGGGGAAATACATTTGTATATCTCTGTCTGTGATGACTTCGCGAATATTTTGTGAACAATTCATGAAATTCACAAAAATTATAGGTTTAAAATAATTTAGTGTCACCATGTATGATATTAGTGAAAATTCATGAATTTCATGAATTTTGCAAATTATTCACAAATATGGGAACATTCGAAAGAAAAACCACAGAAATGTATACACTAATTCATTCACTCATACATGCACTCAGAGATTCATGAGCCCACTTATACACCCACACAGACACTCATGCACCCGCTCACACCCACTCAGACTCACACACCCACATTCAGACCCACTCAAACACTCACGCACCCACTCACAGAGACAGGCCCTATGGCCAACCTGCGCTGCCCACGGCCAAAAGACGTGCGTGGCTCAGGGTCGGGTGGTTATAAGGGCTTGGCTACATAACGCTTAGTAATTGGAATAGCTTTATGTTAAAAAAACATAGAAATTCATGGAAAAAAACAAAGGTTATAGGGATGTTATAGCTATGTTCTGTATTTACTCGTACAAAACCACAGAAATTCAGCAGTTATAGTTAGAGTTATTTTAAGTAAATATAACTCCCACCCTATGGTAACTATCACTTGCGCCTTCGCCATGCACAGCGAATTACTCCACATATTATATAATTGATGAGATCTTTGATATTATCACTGCAACATTTGCAATAAAATTATTGAGAAGAAAACTGTACATGGCAAGGGCGCGAGTTATAGTTACCTTAGGTTGTGAGTTATAGTTACTTAAAAGAACTATAACTATAACTGCTGAATTTCTATGGCCTTGTACAAGTAAATTCATAACCTAACTATAACATTCCTGTAACCTTAGTTTTTGTCCATGAATATATGTGTATATATATATATATGTATATATATATATACATATATATATACATATATATATATATGTATACATATATATATATATATATATATATATATATATATATATATATATATATATATATATATATGATATATATATGTGTGTGTGTGTGTATGTGTATATATATATATAAATGTCCATTACATATAAAAACCAACAAAAAGTGAAAATGCGTGTCTTGAATCTTTATTTATCACCGCTAAAATATGCTGCAGTCCTGTATTAGTTTGTTTTTTTGCCATTTGGTGCACAGTTGATTTCTATTTCTTGGTGACCTAGTGCACTGAAAAAAAAACAATCTCTAAAAAGGGGCCTACTTACCATTCATTGGCCTCTTGTTCACTGTTTTTATGCTGCCTTGCAATGCGGCGCTGTTTGCTGCTTTAACTTCGGGTGGGAAGACAAACCTAGTTGCGGCCAAGTGGGGTACCTTTTACCCATCAAACTATTATGGCTAGCAAGTTCCAAGCATAATAGCAAGATGTCCTTTTTATAACATGCTTCTCTGGGAATGGACCAAGGCCAGCATGTGTATTAACAATTACATGTATAACCACTAGGTGCATGCTACCCTTTTTACTATTCACTTGTATGTTTAAACAAAACATTATTTTGGTACTGCTCACAGAGGCCTGTAGTGAGACATGTTGTCAGTCCAGTTGTCATGAGGCGGTGTTGGTTCATCTGTTGTGAGGCTGTTTCGGTCCATCTGTCGTGAGGCAGTGTCAGTCCATTGGTCGTGAGGCAGTGTTGGTCCATCGATCATGAGGGGAGA
This sequence comes from Pleurodeles waltl, assembly GCF_031143425.1. Lineage (NCBI taxonomy): Eukaryota > Metazoa > Chordata > Amphibia > Caudata > Salamandridae > Pleurodeles > Pleurodeles waltl. The sequence goes on along the minus strand of NC_090447.1, from coordinate 776,369,335 downwards.
AATCTGATTTCTGGTCCATGTTACTCATTGCAGAGTAAAAATAAAACACTGGATAGCTATGCAATGGCCTGCAGTCCACTTTCCAACCCTTGCAAACAACCCAGATCCATGCAGAGTGAACACAGGTCATTCCAGGCAGCATGGGAATAAGTGTACTTTTTTTTCAATAGCCAAAAGAGAAAGCCACCAGTTTGCTTTGCAAAGAGAAACTAAATGTCCTTGAGAGTTATAACCTGGAACATCACTACAAAACGTGACACGCAGGATATACTAAGAACTTCCCATTGTACATAAAACTGCGTTCGGCAAAAGTGACATTGTTAAAGCAATTGCTTCTTTCCCAGCAGAAACTCTTCCTTTGTCCCATGAAGGAATTTAAGGCTGTTACAGAAGCATTATTAAAATATGCTAATTGCTTGCCAAACTTAAGGAGCCATTTACAGAGGCAGAGCTAGTGAAGTAATGTGTCCTTTCAGCAGCTGAAATTTTGTTTGCAAACTATAGCAACAAGTCTGAATAGTAAAAACAAATCAGTACATTACAGCTATTGGATTCCATGTGTGCATGCACAATGGAGGCAATGGGTGAAAACATCTAGGAGCAGGAGATCAATAGTCTGAGTCATTCTTCTTCAGCACTGCCATAGATGAGTCCACAGACATAGATGATGTGGCCCAGTTAATAGTTTGGGTGAGGTATTTGGACGAATCTCTTCATTCCAAAGAAGAGCTCCTATGCCTTTTACCACTGCAAGAGCACACAAGAGGAGAAGATATACTGACAGCATCGGCAACTACGTTGAAACATATCACATACCATTGTACACTCTTGTCAGCATCACAACAGATGGGGCTCCTGTCATGGTAGACCATGACAGAGGCCTCATATTTCTCCTTAACAAAAAGCTCACTGGACAGACTGTGATACACTACCACTGCATTACTCATCAAGAAGTTTTGTGTGTAAAATTAAAGCACGGAGAACTGAATAACGTCCTAAAACTTGCAGTGAAAACTGTTACATTTATTCGTGCCAAAGCCCTTACCGTAGACTTTTTAAATCTATGCTGCAGTATTCTGAAGGCAAACATATAGACCTCTTGATGCACACTGAAGTGTGATGGCTAAGCAAAGGGAAAGTTCTCAAGAGGTTTGTTACTTTGCTTACTGAAATTGAACACTTTGTAAACAGTAGAAATCAATCATTTCCAGAGCAAAAGGATGTGAAATGGCTAATAATGCTCCATTTTCTTCCAGATCTATTGGCACGCTCCCGATTTGATGCTGCAATGCAAACAACAGCTTGTGTGCTCCCATGATGAATGGTACTTACTCATTCAGAGAACAACTAGATGCTGCTGAATTCACCCACTTCTCAAATCTGTTGGCTGTTACTCAGAGGTTTCCAAATGTGCAAGAAATGCTGCCAACGCTAAAGGTTGCTGCACATCTTGAGGAAATTTCTGTAAGATCAAAAGATGATTTTTCTCAATTCAGAGCCATCACCCCTCTGTTCAGGCTAGTTTGAAACCCCTGGATGGTGAGAGCACGAAATCTTGATGTTGTGGAACTTATTGGCATTGTTAGAAATGGTGTCTCTGGTTTGCAGTCAGTTTGCCCTCTGCCCTACCAGGGACCCACACTCTAGTCAGGGCAATGTATATACACACTTAGATAACCCCTGCTCAGCCCCTTGGTAGCTTGGCACAAGCAGTCAAGTGTATCTCAAAGACAATGTGTAAAGTATTTGTACCAAAACACACAGTAATACAGTGAAAACACGTCAAAATGGACACCACACCAGTTTAGAAAAATAGGCATATTTATCTAAAGCAAACAAGACCAAACTGACAAAAATTAAACATATACAAGTCAAGAGATGAATTTTTTAAATAATAAGAGTCTTACTCCATAGAAAACAATGGAAAAGTTGTTGTTACACAGAGTACCTGGTTTGCGTCAAAAATAAAGCTGAACGGGTGAGCGTGCATCAGAAAAGTCAATGATGTGTTGATTCCTTACTCGCAAGTGAGGCCATGCATCATTTGTTCTCCGGTTGGGTAGGAGATGCATTGTTTTTCTCTCCTGCAAGAGAGTGATGCATCAGTTTCTGGACGGGGTACCTCGGATCAGTGCAGGTTATGATGATTTGCTGCCCATCGATGATGCGTGAAAATTCTGGCCGCACAGTGATGGAAAACCACGCTGCATGGGATTTGTGATGTTTTCAGCAGCCGCAAGCAGGTGTTACCTCATTTCTTTAGCCGCGATGAAAGTGATGCATCGATTTCTCAGCCGCGATACAGGTGGTGCATCAATTTCAGCCATGAGGCGGGTGGCACGTCCTTTTTATAGCCGTGTTGGAGGTGGTGCATCAAACATTTCAGCGCACGGCTTCCTGTGCGTGGATTTCAGTCCTTTTTCTACCAGCTTTACCTTTCAAGGGCCCAGGAACTGGCTTGAGCACCACTAGGCAGGGCAGGAGTCTTAGCAGACAGTCTAAGTGCTGGCAAAGGAAGTCTTTCATGGCCCTGGCACTTCAAAACAGCAGGCAAGCTCAGTCCAAGCCCTTGGAGATTCTTCACAAGCAGGAATATACCACAAAGTCCAGTCTTTGTCCTCTTTCAGGCAGAAGCAGCAACTGCCGGCCAACCCAGCAAACCACAGTCACAGGCAAAGGGGCAGTACTCCTCCTCCAGCTCTTCAGTTCTTCTCCTTGGCAGAGGTTCCTCTTGGTTCCATAAGTAATAATTTGAAAATCTGGGGTTTTGTCTCCACTACTTATACTCCTTTCTGCCTTTGAAGTAGGCAAACTTCAAAAGAAAGTCTCTGTTGTTCACAAGATTCTGCCTTGCCCAGGCCTGGCTCCAGACACACCAGGGGCTTGGAGGCTGCATTGTATGAGGGCAGGCACAGCCCGTTCAGGTGTAAGTGACCACTCCTCCTTCCACTCTAGCCCTGATGGCCCATCAAGCTATGCGAGCTACACCCCAGCTCCCTTTGTATCACTGTCTAGAGGGGCTTCACAAACAGTCCAACTGGCAGTCTAAAGTATGCAAGCAGGCAGAGCCACATAATGGTTTAAGTAAGAAAATGCACACTTTCTAAAACTGGCATTTTCAAATTGACAATTTAAAAACCAACTTTACCAAAAGATGTATTTTTAAATTTTGAGTTCAGAGACACCAAACTCCAGATCTCCTTCTGCTCCCAAAGGGCACTTAAAATATATTTAAAGGCAGCCCCCATGTGAACCTATGAGGGAGATAGGCCTTGCAATAGTGAAAAACAAATTTGGCAGTATTTCACTGTTAGAACATGTAAAACACATCACTACATGTCCCACCTTTAACATGCACTGAACCCTGCCCATACGGCCACCTAGGGCCTACCTTGGGGATGCCTTACATGATGAAAAGAGAAGGTTTAGGCCTGGCAAGGGGGTACATGTGCCAGGTCAAATTGGCAGTTTAAAACTGCACGCACAGATACTGCAGTGGCAGGTCTGAGCCATGTTTACAGGGCTACTTGTGTGGGTGGCACAACTAGTGCTGCAGTCCCACTGGTAACATTTGATTTACAGGCCCTGGGCACCTCTAGTGCACTTTACTAGGGTCTTAATAGAAGATCAAATATGCCAATCATGGAAAAGTAAATTACACATACACTTACATAGGGAGCACTTGCACTTTAGCATTAGTCAGCAGTGGTAAAGTGCCCAGAATACCAAAATAGCAAAACTAGAGTCCAGCACACAGTCAAAACATGGGAAGCAAAGGCAAAAAAGACAGGGTCAACATATGTTTATGAAAGTTTGTTTTCCACAATGGGACTGTTGAAGAGTAAAGTCAGAAATAAGCTTACAGACGTACATCTGGATCAGCTCTTTAGACTTGCCATTTGAGATATAGTACCAGAATACAGGATACTAAAAGGAGGTATGAAGTGTAAAATAAATTCTTAGTATACCTTTCTTTGACACACCTATTTTTAGGACTCAGTTAAACCTGTGCTGCCTTGGGGCTGTGCGGAATATCCGAGTAACGAGCAGTACCAATCAATGCCTCATAAGATTGCTATTGTGTGATAATAAAAAATGTATTATCAAAATGTCCTCCTTGTAGCATTGTAGTTATAACTGGCTTTGAAATACAACATTGTCTAGTAATGTTTTGAAATTTTTTTTTTTTTTTTTTACCCCAGTAGTCTTGTCCCTGACCTCGCCCTCCCTCTACCACCCACAACCCCACCCACAGGCCCATCATTGCATCATTTGTGTATCCAAACTGCGCTCCATCATGGTCGGCCTTAACTTTTGACTTGCCCTTGTCTAGTGCGACCAGAAATCAGCAGTTGGCTCCCTTTGATTTTAAGCCCTGCTTTATATGTAAAACATAAAGAATTCATAATTCTGATTCTAATCATTGGATTTCTGTTGCCAGAAAATGTACTCTATTTTTCTAAATTGATTTTGGATTTGTATTGTGATGTGTGTTCACTTTATTGCTGTTTGTGTGCTGCATAAATACTTTACACAGTACCTCTAACTTTAGCCTGCCTGCTTTTTGCGCCAAGCTACCCAGGGTAAAGTACAGGTTAACTTTGTGTCTTTTTGTGGTTCATACTGTAAGAGATTGTGGCTTTTGCTTGGCCCGGGCTCACACCCTAGTTTACCAACAATCCAATCCCTCACATAAACCCCCTGCTTTTTATAGCCACTGTGAGAGCCATTCATCTACTGATCAAATTGCTGAAATTGAGTGGCATGCAATAACCCCAGAATGTTTTGATTGTTGTTTTCACACTCAGAGCTCTGCTCACTAAAGGTGGAGTCAGGCTCTTTGCACTGCGAACAGCACCATCTTGTAGCAGATGTGTGCATCCTCTAAATGTACAGAGTAGTGGGGGGACCATGAGCATTTTAAGTGATGAGCATTCTTAGGAATAGTCATACCAAAGATCCCTCTCTCCCTCAACCTCCTCGTTTAGTACTAGTGTGATAGAGCTCATGACAGAACATTCATAACTTCACAAATCAGCAGTCTAAGGGGAGGGTTACCAAAATAAAGCACAAAGCAGTGCAGCAGCCAAAGTTGCTGCACTGCATTGCGTAAAGGGGAGAGAGAAGCGCAAAGCTATATTTGCTACATACAGACTAGTCCTGCTCTCTTCACCTAGGTTGGTGCTCAAACAGGCTGCTTAGTGGAACTCACAGTTCTCTTTCACTCTGGTTCACACACACCATCTATGTACCTGTTGTAGGAGGCTGGCCTGGCTTATAGTGGGTAGCTAGTGGTACTTTCACCTTGTGCCAGGTCCAGTTATCACTTATTAGTAGATTAGAAGTGTTCTAGCAGCTTAGGCTGATAGAGGTAGCTATAGCAGAGCAGCTGAGGCTGAACTAGGAGACATGCAAAGCTCCTACTATACCACTTATATCATATAGTACTATATCACAAGAAAACACAATACTCAGTTACTAAACATAAAGGTACTTTATTTTAGTGACAATATGCCAAAAGTATCTCAGAGGATATACTCCCTTAGGAGGTAAGTAATATAAACAAAACATACAGACAAACCAAAATCAGGTAAGTAAACAGAAAAGTAGTGCAAACACTGTAAAACACAATAGAATGCAATACGAAACAATAGGCCTAGGGGCAACACAAACCATATACTCCAAAAGTGGTATGCGAACCACAAATGGACCCCAGGCCTAGTGTAGTGTGTAGAGGGTCACTGGGAGTGTAAGAAAACATTAAGGGTGTCCAAAATACCCCACCCCAAGACCCTGAAAAGTAGGAGTAAAGTTACCCTACTACCCCAGAAAGACAGTAAAGTCGAGATAGGGGATTCTGCAAAGACAACAACTGACTGCAAAGCACTGAAGACGGATACCTGGACCTGAGGACCTGCAAAGGAAGGGGACCAAGTCCAAGAGTCACACAAGTGTTCAGGGGGGCAGGAGCCCACTAAACCCCGGATGAAGGTGCAAAAGGGCTGCCTTTGGGTGGAAGAAGCCAAAGATTCTGCAACAACAGAGGATGCCAGGAACTTCTCCTTTGGTCAGAAGATGTCCCAGAGTGTGCTGGAGGACGCAGAGTTGTTTCCACACAGAAAGCTTGCAAACAAGCTTTGCTAGCTGCAAGAGTTGCGGTTGAAGGTTTTGGGTGCTGCCAGGGCCCTGGAAGGACCAGAAGGTCGTCCCTTGGAGGAGGAGACAGACAGGGCGCTCAGCAATACAGAGAGCCCACGCAGAAGCAGGCAGCACCCGCAGAAGCACCTGAACAGGTGTTCAGAAGATCTGAGCACAGCAGTCGTCTCAACACAACAAACGAGGGTCCCACAATGTCGGAGTCCAACTCAGTGAGTTGGGCAATGCAGGATGGAGTGCTGGGGACCTGGGCTATGCTGTGCATGAAGGAAGTCTTGCAAAAGTGCACAGAAGCCCTAGCAGCAGCAGTTCACGCAGTTCACAGAATTACTGTCTGGCTTGGGGAGGCAAGGACTTACTTCCACCAAATTTTGACAGAAGGGCCACTGGACTGTTGGGGACACTTAGATCCAGCTCCTGTGTTTCAGGGACCATGCTCGTCAAGATGAGAGGGGATCCAGAGGACCGGTGATGCAGAAGTTTAGTACCTGCCTTAGCAGGGGGAAGATTCCGTCGGCCCATGGGAGATTTCTTCTTGGCTTCCAGTGCAGGGTGAAGGCAGACAGCCCTCAGAGCACGCACCACCAGGAAACAGTCGAGACAGCCGGCAGGATGAGGCACTAAAATGTTGCTGGTAGTCTTCTTGCTACTTTGTTGAGGTTTTGCAGGCGTCCTGGAGCAGTCAGCGGTCGATCCTTGGCAGAAGTTGAAGGGAGAAGTTCAGAGGAACTCTGGTGAGCTCTTGCATTCATTATCTGGTGAGATAGCCACAGAAGAGACCCTAAATAGCCTTCAGAGGAGGATTGGCTACAGAGAAAGGTAAGCACCTATCAGGAGGGGTCTTTGACGTCACCTGCTGGCACTGGCCACTCAGAGATGTCCATTGTGCACTCACACCTCTGCATCCAAGATGGCAGAGGTCTGGGACACACTGGAGGAGCTCTGGGAGCCTCCCCTTGGGAGGTGCTGGTCAGGGGAGTGGTCACTCCCCTTTCCTTTGTCCAGTTCCGCGCCAGAGCATCATCTGTGCCCTTCAAAGCATTTCCAGAGGCTAGGAGAGGCTCCTCCTCTCAGACCCTTAACACCTATTTCCAAAGGGAGAGGGTGTAACACCCTCTCTCAGAGGAAATCCTTTGTTCTGCCTTCCTGGGACTGGGCTGCCTAGGCCCCAGGGGGGCAGAAACCTGTCTGAGGGTTGGCAGCAACGGTAGCTGCAGATAAAACCCTGGAGAGTTAGTTTGGCAGTACTCAGGCTCCATGCTGGAGCCCCGGGGATGCATGGAATTGTCACCCCAATACCAGTATGGTATTGGGGTGACAATTCCATGATCCTAGACATGTTACAAGGCCATGTACAGAGTTACCATTGTGACGCTACATATAGGTATTGACCTATATGTAGTGCACGCATGTAATGGTGTCCCCGCACTTACAAAGTCCGGGGAAATTGCCCTGAACAATGTGGGGGCACCTTGGCTAGTGCCAGGGTGCCCTCAACATAGTAACTTTGCACCTAACATTCACTAAGTGAGGGTTAGACATATAGGTGACTTATAAGTTACTTAAGTGCAGTGTAAAATGGCTGTGGAATAATGTGGACGTTGTTTCACTCAGGCTGCAGTGCAGTCCTGTGTAAGAATTGTCTGAGCTCCCTATGGGTGGCAAAAGAAATGCTGCAGCCCATAGGGATCTCCTGGAACCCCAATACCCTGGGTACCTAGGTACCATATTCTAGGGAATTATAAGGGTGTTCCAGTGTGCCAATGAGAATTGGTAAAATTAGTCACTAGCCTGCAGTGACAATTTTAAAAGCAGAGAGAGCATAAACACTGAGGTTCTGGTTAGCAGAGCCTCAGTGATACAGTTAGGCACCACACAGGGAACACATATAGGGCACACTTTATGAGCACTGGGGTCCTGGCTAGCAGGATCCCAGTGACACAGGCAAAAATAAAATACATATAAGTAAAAATGGGGGTAACATGCCAGGCAAGATGGTACTTTCCTACACCTGTTGCTCAGGCCACACATATCTACACACAAGCATACATGTGCTGATGGTTTAGAATTAGGATCAGGGTTAGACTCTAGCAGGTGAAATTTACACACGGGGAAGTGAACTCACCATCCCTATGACACAGATAAAAAGTTCAGCCCATGACTACTGACTGACTAAAATCTAGTGTGCTACTGTCACCTCTCTACCTGCTAAATTCTGATAGGAATTGTAGCAGGCTGTTGCAAAGTAGAGTACAAATGGTGCAAACCCCTGGGTCAAGGATAGGTCCAAGACTTCACTCATCCCAAGGGACTTGCCTAGATCTTCACTTAAATGATAGTTTAGCATGAGGCTGGAGCCTATAATCTAAAATCCAGGATGCTAGATAATCACAGTTGGGCATTTAGAGACGGGGCCTCAATTGTACACCATGAAGGGGACATTCCATTTCCAAAATATTCATGCTTAAAAATCAACAACTTAATAAAAAATTGAAATGCAGAATCCCACAGGGATCATCCCTCAGCCTCACCCTTTTCAACATATACATGAAACCGCTTGCCAATATCATCCGATCACGTGACTTCACTGTTATCTCCTACACCAATGACACCCAACTCATCCTCTCCCTGACAGACAAAACAACCAACACCAGAAAAAAGAAAATCAACTACATGACCATGGTAGCCAACTGCTTACAGCTCATCTTCGACAAGATTGAAGAACTGGTCTTTGGCAGCAAGGCCTCCCCATGGGACTCCACCTGGTGCACATTGAAACTAGGACCAAGACCCACATCCACTGATCATGCAAGAAATCAAGCGATCATCCTAGATGACAAGCTCAACATCGCGGCTCAAGTAAACACAGTGTGCAGCTCCTGCTTCCACATCCTATGAATGCTGCAAAAATTCTTCAAATGGTTGCATCAGAATATAAATGGATTGTCATGCAAGCATTCATTACTAGCAGACTGGACTGACACAACACTCTCTATGCCCGAATCTCCAAGCAGCTCCTATACAGTCTCCAGGTCATCAAGATTCATACTTGACCTTCCACTCCACACGGCAAACCCACATCACACTACACCGCAGGAAGCTTCACTGGCTCCCATTCACTAATGTAGCCAATACTAGCTTCTTACATACTCATACAAAGCCTTACACAACACAAGACCAGAATACCTGTAAAACTGCGTATACTTTCACAACCCACCAGATACCTTTAATCTTCCTCTTCCTCTCTCTCACTCGCACACATTTGCCGCATCCACAAAAGCAAAATTGGAGGTCGTTTAATCTCCTACATCACACCCTAGGCATGACAAGACCTCCCTCAACACATAAGAGCCTCCTCCTCACTTCTTAAGCTTCACAGGAAGCTGAAGTCCTGGCACTTTGTATAAGCATCTTGGAGACCACAAAACTACACATATGCCTGAGTGCCTGGATACCCTCTTGAGTGATTAGTGTGCTACACAAATCAACATAACATTACAACACAATATTATATAAGTATACTAAGTGTATGGGTTTTGAAAAATCAGCCATTTGTTTTTTAAATGTTTTGTAATTAACTCATATGTTGTCATAAGCACAACATTGAATGATGGTTGAGCTCATCAATCATAATTATGACAATTGTGTAATTATAATTAAAATGCCTAACAACATCAGCCCTTCATTTATAAAACATAAAAATTATGTAAATATTTTATGTCCCACTTTCCATTAGATAATTCCGGATTGCTAAATTCTGCATGATCAATTGGTTCTGGTTCACCCGTACTTAAAATTAAAAACTTAGAAATTATCACCACAACATGCTTCAAATTATAGGCTTATTAGTCTGCTGGACAACCTGTAGAATGTGTTCTGCAGACAGATCCTGGAAAAATTCCAGCAATGGATGACTAAGGCAAAGAGCTTCAGTCATTACAGATGGCTAGTCTAACCCTCACCATGGTCAAAAACATTAAGTTGAATTAAGATCATGTCTATATAGACTTTGCCGACATGAGGGTTACTTTCGATGTAGATCTGAGGAATAAACTCTGGAACTCCCTGAAGTTACTAGGTGATATTTTAGCAAGACTCCATTTGCATAAATATGCATAAGTTGAACAGGGAAAGCAGAATGAGTTAACAGACAGAATCCTGATAATGCAAGGAGTACATCAGGGATACATCTTTGTTCCCACTCTCCATTTCATTACACATCAACAATGGATGTAGCTGTCTATTAGATTGCACTCATGATTAGAAAAAGATAGATGGTATATCTATTCCAGGTTTATTGTTCATAGATGACACCTCACTCATTTCAAGAACTCCTGTGCAGCTGCAAAATCTGCTGAATAGATTCCAAAATTTCTGTGAGTTATGGGGTTTGGAGATCAACGTCCAAAAGATAAAGTTCATGGTCCTCACTCCTCACATATTCACTTACCTGGCCCCTACATTTAGAGAAGAGTAGGGAATTAATTCTCCATAGAGCTTAGGCTGTAGTAGATCTGCAACGATTAGATCAGATTTCCCAGCATTAGAAGTTTATAGAGCACCTTTACAGGTGGCAGCTCTTTATGGGGCCAACATTTGGGGTGTGGGTGATATGAAGGGCCTCACTATTAAAAGAAATTGCTTTATTAGATCTTTATTTAATTTACCACAGGGTACCCCTGTTCTCCCACTTTATTTTGATAGTTGTCTAAAAATAATTGATGAATTGGCATCCCTTGGACAATTATGTATTGGGTGAATCTGTTGACATCCCCTGAGTTTGAAACCTATAGAGATTGATTAAAGGAGATTATAATATTAGATAGGTTTGAGAAATTAGGTTATTGGTTGGGGTGATGAAACCCTCCTCAAGCAACAACCACAATTCCTGTCAGGGTGATACACTAGCAAATTCCAAACTAACATGAGCTTAACCCCTACGGTGCCTTGGACGAGGTGATCTCGTCCAAGGCACCGGTTCCCGGGTGCCTTGGACGAGATCACCTCGTCCTGCACCCGGGAACCGCGGGGAGCGCTAGCGCTCCCCCCATGTGCCCCCCACCCACACACCCCGGTCATGGATGGAAGGGTAATCCCTTCCCCTTCCCCTTCCACCCCCGACCCCCCATCCCCCCCGTGACGTCAGCGTGCATCGCACGCTGATTGTCACAGAAGCCTCCTCCTTCGCTCCGGAGGCTCAGCTTTCAGCCCGTTCGGTTTGCATTTCTCTTCCAATCATGTGGAGGAGGCCGGGAGAGGCTTCAAAGGGAAGGAAATGTATTTCCTTCCCTTTGAAGTCTCTCTCAGCTTTTCAAAAGCCGGATTGTAAAGCAATCCGGCTTTTGAAACGCCCGCTAGACACCAGGGATTTCTTTTCAAAGTGAAACTGGCATGAGGGGAGCGACCCCTTGGGCAAGGGTCGCTCCGGGGGGGGCATTTTTTTTGGAAGGCCTTTTCTGCCCCCCCTGGGGGCAGATCGGCCTATTATTAGGCCGATCTGGGGGGCAGAAACCTCTAGGCACCAGGGATCATTTTTGTTTTTTTTTGTTTTAGAGGTGGGGATCGACCCCTTAGGCAAGGGTCGCTCCCCTAGGGGGCAAATTACATTTAGGCCATTTCTGCCCCCCTTGGGGGCAGATTGGCCTATTTTTATGAGGCCAATCTGCCTCAAGGGGGACAGAAACCACTAGACACCAGGGAGTTTTTTTGTTTTGTTTTGCGAATTTCATGCAAGGGGAGCGACCCCTTGGGAAAGGGTCGCTCCCGGGGAGGGCATTTTTTTTAACGCCTTTCCTCCCCCCCCCGGGGGCAGAAATCTCTAGGCACCAGGGATCATTTTTTTTTTCTTCTTTTTTTTTCTTTTAGAGGTGGGGAGCGACCCCCTAGGCAAGGATCACTCCCCTAGGGGGCAAATTACATTTAGGCCATTTCTGCCCCCCTTGGGGGCAGATTGGCCTATTTTTATGAGGCCAATCTGCCCCCAAGGGGGACAGAAACCACTAGACACCAGGGAGTTTTTTTTTTCTTCGTGAATTTCACGCGCGGGGAGCGACCCCTTAGGCAAGGGTCGTTCCCCTGGGGGGCAAATTTATTTAAGGCCATTTCTGCCCCCTTGGGGGGCAGATCAGCCTATTTTAATTAGGCCGATCTGCCCCCAAGGGGGGGCAGAAACCACTAGGCACCGGGGATTATTTTTGTCACGCAAGGGGAGCGACCCCGTAGGCAAGGGTCGCTCCTGGGGGGTGTGGGGGGGCAAATTTATTTTAGAATGATCTGCCCCCAGGGGGCAGAAACCTCTAGGCGCCAGGGCTAATTATTTTTTGTGTTTTTTTTTGTTTGTTTGTTTTTTTAGAGATGGGGAGCGACCCATTAGGCAAGGGTCGCTCCCCTGGGGGGCAAATTGTATTTAAACCATTTCTGCCCCCCTTGGGGGCAGATCGGCCGACTTTAGGTCAATCTGCCCCCAAGGGGGGCAGAAACCACTAGGCACCGGGGATTTTTTTTTTTGCGCCAATGTCACGCAAGGGGAGCGACCCCGTAGGCAAGGGTCACTCCCAGAGGGGCTTGGGGGGGGTGGGTGGGCAAATTTATTTTAGGCCATTTATGCCCCCCCTGGGGGAAGATCGGCCTATTGTTATTAGGCCGATCTGCCCCCAGGGGGGGCAGAAACCTCTAGGCGCCAGGGCTAATTTTTTTTGTGTTTTTTTGTTTTTTTAGAGCTGGGGTGCGACCCATTAGGCAAGGGTCGCTTCCCTGGGGGGCAAATTGTATTTAGACCATTACTGCCCCCCTTGGGGACAAATCGTCCGATTTTAGGTCACTCTGCCCCCGGGGGGCAGAAACAACTAGGCACCGGGGAGCGACCCCGTAGGCATGGGTCGCTCCCCGGGGGGGTTGGGAGGGCATATCTATTTTAGGCCATTTCTGCCCCCCCCGGGGTCGGCTGAGCTAGAGGCCAAAATCCACAAGTAGGCACTTTGTAAAAAACACCTGTTTTCTGTGAAAAAATGTGATGTGTCCATGTTGTGATTTGGGCCATTTCCTTTTGTGGGCGCTAGGCCTATCCACACAAGTGAGGTATCATTTTTATCGGGAGTCTTGGGGGAACGCTGGGTGGAAGGAAATTTGTGGCTCCTCTCAGATTCCAGAACTTTCTGTCACCGAAATGTGATGAAAACGTGTTTTTTTAGCCAAATTTTGAGGTTTGCAAAGGATTCTGGGTAACAGAACCTGGTAAGAGCCCCACAAGTCACCCCATCTTGGATTCCCCTTGGTCTCTAATTTTCAAAAATGCACAGGTTTGGTAGGTTTCCTTAGGTGCCGGCTGAGCTACAGGCCAAAATCTACAGGTAGGCGCTTTGAAAAAACACCTATGTTTTCTGTGAAAAAATGTAATGTGTCCACGTTGTGTTTTGGGGCATTTCCTTTTGTGGGCGCTAGGTCTACCCACACAAGTGAGGTATCATTTCTATCGGGAGACTTGGGGGAATGCTGGGTGGAAGGAAATTTGTAGTTTCTCTTAGATTCCAGAACTTTCTGTCACCGAAATGTGAGGAAAACGTGTTTTTTTAGCCGAATTTTGAGGTTTGCAAAGGATTCTGGGTAACAGAACCTGGTCAGAGCCCCACAAGTCACCCCATCTTGGATTCCCCTAGGTCTCTAGTTTTCAAAAATGCAGAGGTTTGGTAGGTTTTCCCAGGTGCCGGCTGAGCTAGAGGCCAAAATCTACAGGTAGGAACTTTACAAAAAACACCTCTGTTTTCTGTCAAAAAATGGGATGTGTCCACGTTGTGTTTTGGGGCATTTCCTGTCGCGGGCGCTAGGCCTACCCACACAAGTGAGGTATCATTTTTATCGGGAGACTTGGGGGAACGCTGGGTGGAAGGAATTTGTGGCTCCTCTCAGATTCCAGAACTTTCTGTCACCGAAATTTGAGGAAAACGTGCTTTTTTAGCCAAATTTTGAGGTTTGCAAAGGATTCTGGGTGACAGAACCTGGTCAGAGCCCCACAAGTCACCCCATCTTGGATTCCCCTAGGTCTCTAGTTTTGAAAAATGCACAGGTTTGGTAGTTTTCCCTAGGTGCCGGCTGAGCTAGAGGCCAAAATCTACAGGTAGGCACTTTGTAAAAAACACCTCTGTTTTCTGTCAAAAAATGGGATGTGTCCACGTTGTATTTTGGGGCATTTCCTGCTGCGGGCGCTAGGTCTACCCACACAAGTGAGGTATCATTTTTATCGGGAGACTTGGGGGAACATAGAATAGTAAAACAAGTGTTATTGCCCCTTGTCTTTCTCTACATTTTTTCCTTCCAAATATAAGATAGTGTGTAAAAAAGACGTCTATTTGAGAAATGCCCTGTAATTCACATGCTAGTATGGGCACCCCGGAATTCAGAGATGTTCAAATAACCACTGCTCCTCAACACCTTATCTTGTGCCCATTTTGGAAATACAAAGGTTTTCTTGAAAGCTATTTTTCACGCTTTATATTTCAGCAAATGAATTGCTGTATACCCGGTATAGAATGAAAACCCACTGCAGGTGCAGCTCATTTATTGGCTCTGGGTACCTAGGGTTCTTGATGAACCTACAAGCCCTATATATCCCGCAACCAGAAGAGTCCAGCAGACGTAACGGTACATTGCTTTAAAAAATGTGACATTGAAGGAAAGAATTACAGAGTAAAACGTAGAGAACATTTTTTTCACCTCAATTTCAATATTTTTTTTGTTCAATCTCTTATTTTCTGTAGGAAACCCTTGTAGGATCTACACAAATTACCCCTTGCTGAATTCAGAATTTTATCTACTTTTCAGAAATGTTTAGGTTTCCGGGATCCAGCATTGGTTTCATGCTGATTTCTGTCACTGACTGGAAGGAGACTGAAAGCACAAAAAATCGTAAAAATGGGGTATGTCCCAGTAAAATGCCAAAATTGTGTTGAAAAATAGCTTTTTCTGATTCAAGTCTGCCTGTTCCTGAAGCTGGAAAGCTGGTGATTTTAGCACCACACACCCTTTGTTGATGCCATTTTCAGGGGAAATACCACAAGCCTTCTTCTGCAGCGCCTTTTTCCCATTTTTTGAAAAAAATACATTTTCACTGTATTTTGGCTAATTTCTTGGCCTCCTTCAGAGGAACCCACAAAGTCTGGGTACCTCTAGAATGGATGTTGGAAAAAAAAGGACGCAAATTTGGCTTGGCTAGCTTATGTGGACAAAAAGTTATAAGGGCCTAAGCGCGAACTGCCCCAAATATCCAAAAAAAGGCCTGGCACAGGAGGGGGAAAAGGCCTGGCAGCGAAGGGGTTAAACCTCTGGTCGTTTGGAACAAAGGTGTTAGGCTTAACTTACAGGCAATGTGTAAAGTATTTATGCAGCCCTTCAAACAGTAAAAAAGGGAAAGCATGACACAAAACAAAATCCCACAATGCTCTAGAAAATAGATTACACTTTATGAAATAATTTAAGAACAGAACAACAAAAATACAATTAGTAGAACTGGGGATTTGGAATTTTAAAGATTTAAGAAAGGTACCGCTTAGAAACACTAAGGGGGTGATTCCAACCCTGGCGGTCGGTGATAAAGCGGCGGCAAACCCGCTAACAGGCAGGCGGTCCAAAAAATGCAATTCTGACCCTGGCGGGAACCGCCAACACAGCCCGCCACTTTAACACTCCGACCGCCACGGCGGGACCGACAAACAGCGCGGCGGTCACCGCCAACAGGCAGGCGGCAGACAATGTACCGCCCACCCTATCACAACTCACCAATCCGCCACCTTTTCCGGGGCGGGAGCCCCGCCGATAAAAACACGGCGGAAACAGACTACGAACGGGAAAACGCTCACCTCCACACACTCCACCAGGAATCTGGACAGCATGGAAACCGAATTAAACATACTACCAGCTCTTGTCTACCTGCTCATCTACCACGAGTACGAACGCCGGCGCAGACGACAACGGTGAGTACTGCACCTACGACACAGGGGAGGGGGGAGGAGGAAAGGTTACGTGCACACACACATATGCGATACACCCACCTCCCCAACCCACCCCCCAATACCTACACACCAATGCAGAGTAACAAGTCAGAGTGACATCCCCCAAACCCCCCGGAAGAATGCAAAGACATAATTAAAATGAAGTTTCAAATTTATGTATAAAATAGGTTCATTGAAGTCATGGTAAATATGCCATATGAAGTATACAAAAGAAATAATGAACATAGTGCAAAGTATAAACATAGTCAATAAGTCCTGCACAGTCCGTTAAATATCCATTGTCCGTGGGCCAATGTGTACAAACACATGGGCAAAGCCCACACAGGAGACCGGATACCATTGGAGAGAACACTGCAGTGGCATCGGATGATAAAACAACAGGCACCTCAGGGGGAAGGGAAAGGGGGGCACCTCAGCCACATGAGTCCACGACGCCAGATCCACGAGGGGCCTCCATGCCCACTGTACCATCCTGGGGAGTGCAAAGTCACAGTCCATCAGATGGATAACCGACTCCACTGGTATTGGAGGAGGCATGGTGCCCAGAGTGCTTCGTGAACACCTGCTCGACACAGAACCGGCACTGTCAATGGACCAGCGGTGCTTGAGACGGCGGTGCCCAGAGGAGTGGTGCTTGAGACGGCGGTGCCCAGCGGAGCGGTGCTTGAGATGAAGGGCCCAGCGGAGCGGTGCTTGACAGGAAGGGCCCAGCGGAGCGGTGCTTGAGTTGAAGGGCCCAGCGGAGCAGTGCTTGACAGGAAGGGCCCAGCGGAGCGGTGCTTGAGATAAAGGGCCCAGCGGAGCGATGCTTGACAGGAAGGGCCCAGCGGAGCGGTGCTTGACAGGAAGGGCCCAGCGGAGTGGTGCTTGACAGGAAGGGCCCAGCGGAGCGGTGCTTGACAGGAAGGGCCCAGTGGAGCGGTGCTTGACAGGAAGGGCCCAGCGGAGCGGTGCTTGAC
Organism: Pleurodeles waltl; assembly: GCF_031143425.1. NCBI lineage: Eukaryota > Metazoa > Chordata > Amphibia > Caudata > Salamandridae > Pleurodeles > Pleurodeles waltl. The sequence continues at coordinate 776,352,216 of NC_090447.1, read as the reverse complement.
AGGAAGGGCCCAGTGGAGCGGTGCTTGACAGGAAGGGCCCAGCGGAGCGGTGCTTGAGATGAAGGGCCCAGCGGAGCGGTGCTTGACAGGAAGGGCCCAGCGGAACGGTGCTTGAGACGGCGGGGCCCTGTTCAGCGGTGCCTGTCTTGGCGGGGCCCTGTTCAGCGGTGCTCTTCACGGCGGGGCCCTGTTCAGCGGTGCCTGTCTTGGCGGGGCCCTGTTCAGCGGTGCTCTTCACGGCGGGCCCTGTTCAGTGGTGCCTGTCTTGGCGGGGCCCTGTTCAGCGGTTCTTGTCCTGTCTTTCAAGGGACCCAGACCTGGCCAAGACTCCCCGCTTAGTCGCCCTCCGACCTTGCGGTAGCGGGGCCCTCCTGTGATGGAGTCTTGGGCCCGTGGGTGTCGTCCGTCACACCCGGTATGGGGCTGGTGGGGCCCTCCTGGTGTGCTCGCCTGCTGCATGTCTTCTCCGCCCTGCTGCCCTTGCCCTCCTTCGCTGCAGCTCTCTGGCCCTTGCCTCCCTTAGATGATGTGGCAGGTGACGGGGCAAGGCCACTCTCCTTGGTGGCAGCCGTCTCAGGCTTTTCGCGCCGGCCCTTAATTTTTCTTGTCCTCTTCCCAGGGGGTGGGCTGGCTGTCCCCTTGCTGCTGGCCGATGTTCCTTCCCTAGGAGCTGGTGGACTCCAATAGCCCTGCACTATGGTGATACTAGATGCAGGGCTGGTGGTGTCTGAGGTGCTCTTTGGACTCTTACCAGATGGAGGGGGTGGGTCAGGTGATGCAAAGAGGTTAATTTTGGAGAGGAAAAGTTTTTTAGGAGCAATGGGAGGGGTAGGTGCAGTGGGTATGGGAGTGGAGGAAGAGGATGTGGTTGTAGGAGAGTCAAGTGTGCTGTCTTTGGGTGTAGGTGCTTGGGCTGGAGGCTGTCGTGAGGTGGATGGCTGTTGGGTGGGTGGCTGCCTGCGTTTGTGTGGTTTGGAAGAGGGGGTGACAGACACAGTGGGAGAGGACACAGGGGACGTGTAAATGTCAGTGGGGGTGGTGACTGCACGTGTGCTGACTGTAATGGAGGGTGTGCTGGTGATGGAAGTATTGGCTGATGGTGGTGTGCATGCAGGTGTGAGTGGAGACGTCACAGGGAGGGAGGAGGGAGACGAGGAGGAGGGGGACACAGAGGTGGTAGTGACTGTTGGCATGTCTGCATCTGGATGTTGTTTGTGTGAATGCTTGTGGGATCTGTGGTGCTTATGTCTGGATGAGCTGCCCTTGGGTGTTGAGGTGTGTGCAGGCTGGTCTGATGGTGTGGATGGGATAGGCAGAGGAACAGGAGACTGGGACTGGGTGGAGGGAGTTAGAAGAGGGATCCTGGAGACAGGGACAATGGATGCCGTCAGTGCTGAGGCCAGAGCGTTGAACGATCACTGATGGGCAGCCTGACCCGAATGAATGCCCTCCAGGTATGCATTGCTCCGATGCACCTCCCTTTCTACACCCTGGATGGCATTCAAGAGGGTAGACTGCCCAACAATGAGTGTCCTGAGGAGGTCACTGACCTCCTCACTGAGGGCAGCAGGGGTAACTGGGGCAGGGCCTGAGGTGCCTGGGGCGAAGGAGATGCCCTCCTTCCTGGGCGAGCGGGCACGGAGCGAAGGCTGAGGGGCTGCTGGGAGGGCGGGGCTGGTGCGCTGGGTGGCGGCTGTACCTGTTGTGGCGGTGGGCACGGATGTTGCCGCCACCGCAAGGGAGCTCCCTTCCGAGGACGTGTCGGTGTCGCTGACGTCTCCACGGGTCCCCGTTGTGGAGCTCCCCTCGCCCTCCGTCTCACTGGTGAACTCTGAGTCGGTTGCGTGGCCCTCCGGGTCCATGTGAGATGCAGCTCCCTCGTGCGCCGATGCCACTTCTCCTCCTCCTGATGATGCTAATGCACACATGCACAGGAAGAAAAAGAAAATGGGTGGGGGGGAGAAATGAAGACAGGTTGAGTGCATGCATTGGCAACACCGTTGGCGGAGAGGACAGACACAGAAGCCCCCTGCACTACGCTGCGCAATCGGGGTACACTACTCAGTTCTTGTGACTAGGCCTACAGGTCTATGGACGACAAGTGCACACATGGGTGATGCAGGACCATGGATAGCTGTACTTGGCACCCTACAGAGGTGGGGGGCGGGGGCACAGGGCCATGCCTAACGGAGGGGACTAGCCTACAGAAAGCGCCCTGGCCTTGAGTTACCCACAGCCCTCCTCCCCAACCCAGACACCTCAACTGCGCGCAAAGATAGCAGAATGTGCTGATACTCACCCCCATGTGTCTGCTGTGATGTCCTCACGCGCCCATCCAAATCGGGGTAGGCCACCGCCAGGATCCGGGACATCAGGGGGGTCAATTGGCGGCTGGCACCCCTCCTATGTTGGGAGGCCATCCCCAGCAGAGACTCGGCGGTCTTTCTGGTCCCGCGGCGGATGTCCTCCCACCTCTTTCGGCAGTGGGTGCCCCGTCTGTTGTGGACCCCCAGCGCCCGGACGTCCTTGGCGATGGCACGCCAAATGTCGATCTTCTGATGGGCGCTGACCTATTTGACATGTACAGGGTGGGAAAGGAAATATCATCACTTTTCTGCATGGTCGATGTGAGTGGCCCCCCCTCCCCAACCTTGCCATGTGGCACATGTTCCCATCTGTTGTGCGTTGCACTCCTCATTCGCTCCCCTCCCCACCATCTTACATACACCCCACTCAACACAGGCATAGCCCATTCAGCGTGCACCCTGTGTACTAACCTGTTGGTCTGGAGGACCGTAGAGTAGCGCATACTGGGGGAGGACCCCATCAACAAGTTTCTCCAATTCTTCAGAAGTGAAGGCAGGGGCCCTTTCCCCAGTCGCAGCAGCCATTGTATCTCCCAGACCGAGGTCACAGCAGCACTTGCAGTATAGGTCCTCTCCTGTGGATGATCAGGTCTCGAGTGATTAATCAGATAGAAAATGGCGGTCACGCCCGCAGCGGTGCGTACCGCGGCAGTGCATACCGCGACCGCAGGCGCACATCGTCATTGGCTCATGAAACCCATAGGGTGCAATGTTAACCAATGCGGCTTCGCACAGTGGTCTTCGACCTCCTACCGCCACGGTGTGCCACGCCAGCGCATTGACCTCACATCCCACTGTCACACTTCACAGGTCAGGCAGCCGCCATTTCCAGGGCCCACATGGCATGATTTCTACTGCGTCACACAGGCCTAGGCCTTGCATTGCCACTCATACAAGCCTTTCAATGCATTGTGATTCTTTTACTGTGCAAGCTGTGTGAACGAACCTGTGGTTTGCTTGACTTTCTGCTCCATGTTGTCCTTCCTAGGCACCGTCCGCTGGGACTTGCGAGGAGAAGGATAAATCCTCCCGTGTACCGACCGCTGGTTGACCTGTCGACAATGGAAGAACGACATGTTATACTTAGATACAGACTTGACACAGCCACTATACATGAACTGTGTGCCCAGCTGGAGCCAGACCTGATGTCCCCCATCCGCCAACCCACAGGGATTCCCCCTCTGGTGCAGGTTCTGTCAGTACTCCATTTTTTGGCAAGTGGGTCTTTTCAGACAACAGTGGCCATGTCATCAGGGATGTCTCAGCCTATGTTTTCAAATGTTTTGTCCAGAGTGTTGTCTGCCCTGATGAAATACATGCGGAGCTACATTGTTTTCCCTGAGGAGGATGATTTGGCTACAGTGAAGGGTGATTTCTATGCCCTTGGACATATCCCCAACATCATTGGTGCCATTGATGGGACCCATGTGGCTTTTGTTCCCCCCAGTGGAAGTGAGCAGGTGTACAGAAACAGAAAAAGTTATCATTCGATGAATGTCCAGGTGGTCTGTTTGGCAGACCAGTACATCTCCCATGTAAATGCCAAGTTCCCTGGGTCAGTGCATGACGCGTATGTTATGAGAAATAGCAGCATCCCTTATATGATGGAACAGCTACAGAGACACCGTGTGTGGTTATTGGGTGACTCTGGTTACCCCAACCTCTCCTGGCTATTGACCCCAGTGAGGAATCCCCGGACCAGGGCAGAGGAACGGTACAATGAGGCCCATGGGCGAACTAGGAGGATCATAGAAAGGACCTTCGGCCTCCTGAAAGCCAGGTTTAGGTGCCTGCATATGACTGGTGGATCCCTAATGTACTCACCAAAGAAGGTGTGCCATATCTTCGTGGCCTGCTGTATGCTTCACAATCTTGCTTTGCGACGCCAGGTGCCTTTTGTGCAGGAGGATGGTCCAGATGGTGGTGTTGTTGCAGCTGTGGAGCCTGTGGAGAGTGAAGAGGAGGAAGACGACGGGGACGACACGGACAACAGGGATACAGTCATACAACAATACTTTCAGTAGCACACAGGTAAGAAACAGCCACCCCAATTTACATTTACTTAAGGCCTCCTGCGTCTCTACTGTCTGTGTTTCCCCCAGTTCCTTTTAAGTTAATTGTGACTTTCCCTTCCCTTTTCAGAGCTGTATGACCGACTGCGTGACTACTGCTTTGTTTGCCCATGGACTAAAGCTTATTGACATTGGTATGTTGTCATCACAATGTTACTGAACATAATTGCATTGTTATGTGTAATACATTTGTGAAAAATACAAGCAGACTCCTATTATTTTAAGTGCAATGAGTGATTTATTTCAAGTGCTACATATAGGTAAATGATTGGGAAGCGGGGATGGGTGGGGGTGGAGTAATGTCCATGGCAGAGTCCATTTCTCAGTCGCACAGGTGCATTGTCCATATGCCTGTGGAAGGATGGAGCAGGGGCAATTCAAGGTTGGACAGGGTCACTATGTGGGACAGTGGGATGACATCAGGGGGTATCATATGCTGGCGGGGGTCTTGCAATCCTACTCTGTCTTCTTGTGAGATCTCAGGTTCCGCTTGCGGGGTGGTTCTTCTTCAGCAGGAGGTGGGGTTCTGGTGGACTGTCATTGTGTGGGGGCCTCCTGTCCACTAGCGCCGGCGGATGTTGTAGCCTGTTCCTGGTCCTGGCTAGTGACAGGGGCCCTTTGTGGTGCCACATGGTCCCGCAATGTGGTGACTATCTGGTTAAGGGCCAGGACGATGGTCCCCATTGCGGAACCGATGTTCCTCAGTTCCTCTCTGAACCCCATGTACCGTTCCTCCTGCTGTGCCTGGATCTCCTGGAACCTGGCCAGTACCGTCGCCATCGTCTCCTGGGAGTGGTGGTATGCTCCCATGATGGTGGAGAGGGCCTTTGGAGAGTGGGTTCCCTGGGCCTGTCCCCCCCCTGTCGCACAGCAGCCCTCCCAGTTCCCCTGTGTTCCTGGGCCTCTGTCCCCTGGACGGTGTGCCCACTACCACTGCCCCCAGGTCCCTGTGGTTGTTGGGGTGGTGGGTCAACCTGGGTGCCCTGTAGTGGCGGACACACCGCTGATTGACATGTCCTGGAGACAGAGGCATGGGCCCGCTGGGTGGGAGCTGTGCTGGTGTTCCCAGAGGGGGTTGGGTCTGGTGTAGCCTGTGGCTGTCTGTGGGGAACCGACTGTCCAGAGGTCCCTGATGGGCCGGGCTGGTTGTCTGGCTCCAGGGAGACAGAGCTGCTGTCATCGCTGGGGGCCTCATCTGGGGGTGGGATGGACATCTCTGGACCCTCCGTGGCGGTGTGGTGGCGTTCGGGTCCTGCAGGGGTATTAAGGTATGGTTATAGCTTCTGTGTGTAGCATTTCGTGTGATGGGTGGGTGTCCGTGTACCCAAGTGCAGGCATTCCCTTGTGGGGGCTTTTGTGAGGGTGGCTTGTGGGGGTGATGTGTGTGTGCAGTGGGCATGCTTTGGTGATGGGTGTCCATGCTTTGTGGTCGCATGCAGGGCTTGGTGTTTGGATGGGTGGGTTGTGATGGTGAGCCTTTTGCAAGGAGTTGGTGTGATGGGGGTGGGGGTGAGGGTGGGGGTATGTGCTGGCATGCAGGTGGGGTGGGGGTGCGAAGTAGTAGTTAAGATTTGACTTACCAGAGTCCATTCCTCCAGATACTCCTGCGAGGCCCTCAGGATGCAGGATGTGCAAGACTTCCTCCGCCCATGCTGTAAATTCTGGGGGAGTAGGTGGGGGTCCGCCGCCAGTCTTCTGCACCGCAATGTTGTGCCTTGATACCATGGAACGCACCTTCCCCCGTAGGTCGTTCCATCGCTTCCTGATGTCATCCCGATTGCGTGGATGCTGTCCCACCGCATTGACCCTGTCCACTATCCTTTGCCAGAGCTCCATCTTCCTAGCTATTGTGGTGTGCTGCACCTGTGCCCCGAATAGTTGGGGCTCTACACGGACTATTTCCTCCACCATGACCCTGAGTTCTGCGTCAGAGAACCTGGGGTGTCTTTGGGGTGCCATGGGGTGGTGTGGATGAGGTGAGGGGTGGTGTATGTGTTGTGGAGTGTAATGTGTGTTTTGGTGTATGGTGTTTTGTGCGTGGTAATTGTGTGGGTGATGTTGTGATTTGCCTCGGTGTGATGGTCTACTCTAAGCAGTGCTGTCTCTCTCTGTCCTTGATTCGCAATTGTTGTCGTAGGGGTTTGTGGGTGATGTGGGTGTGTGTTTTATTTTGTATTGGGTGTGTGGGAGTGGTGTGTATATGTATCTCAGGTGTGTGTGTTTCAAATTGACCAATGTGGGGATGTTTTGTAAAGGTGTGTGTATTTCGACCGCGGCGGTGTGTACCGCCAATAGAATACCGCGGTTGAAAGACCGCCGCGTGGATTCGTGGGTCGTAATGGCATGGGCGTATTTCTGTTGGCGTGACGGTGGAGGTTTGGTCATCGCCATTTTTTCACTGACCTTTGGTGTGGCGGACTTTTGTGGATGTCGGGTTTTTTGAGGTTTTCAAGTTGCGGGTCAGAATGACCGTGGCGGTTTACCGCGACCGCGGAGGTGTTATGGCGGGCTGCTGACTGGCGGTAGGCGCCTTTTACCGCCGAGGTCAGAATGACCCCCTAAGGCGCAGATTTAAGAGGGCCTAGCGCCTCCTAGAGCAACATTAGCATCATTGTTTCCTATGCTAATGTGGCCCAACAAAGCCAAAATCACTGTGCCAGGTTTACAAAATGGCAAAATGCATGAATTGAGCCACTGTGTAACCCCTTGTGCCACAATATGCCTGCTGCAGGCATATTGTATGCAAGGGGGGTGTTCACCCATTGGGGGGGGGGGTGAACAAATGGTGCAGAGAAATCTAAAAGATTTCTTTGCATAATTTTTTCCGGCACTTTTATTGCCTGCTCAGAGCAGGAGTTTAAATGGGGCACACTGTTATTTATAATAATGGGCCCCTATGTACTGTTCAGGGTTAGTGCCAGCATTTTGGTGATAACCCTCAACAGTAGATCCATAGTGTCAAAAATGTTGATGCTAATGCCTCCTACCCTGTGCCATGGTGCGCCGTATTTTAAATACGGTGCACACATGGTTGCAGTGGGGCGGGCGCTAACGGGTGCAGTGCCACGTTTCCTAAATCTGCCTCTAAACATCAATTGTGGTTATCTGGTTGCAGTTGACTTGGTCAAAGACACAAAGTCAGGCCAACCATGATGGAGTGCAGTCAAGATACAGGACTAAGTACAGTCTGCTGTTTAAAATACCTTGTGTCCTGGGTGTCGAGATCCAAAGTTATTACGCTAACCTATGCGGGTGTCGAGGAGACATCAATGGGACCTTATGATGTGAAGTTCTACATCGATATACGTTGTGCTGTGCTTGTACCAGTGAAGCCACTGATCAGTTACTGTAATGTGGGCATCGAGGCGTGTCAAGGTTGATGACACAGTCAGCGCTGCAAGGACTTCTGTGGAGATGTGTTGTGCTGAGTTCTGATGCATCAAATTGGACTGGTTGTTGATGTTGGTATGCGTTTCCTGGGTCGACTCTTGTGTAGCCGCTGGACAGAAGTTGAGATGCATGATCCTTCGTCGAGATGCATTAAGTTGGGTCAATGCAGAGGAGCTGTTGTATCCTTGTAGCTCAAAACAGGAGACCAGCCAACTAGCCCTTGAAGTCATTCTGGTGGTCCTGGGTTAAAGGTGTAAATTCAGTCATTCTTTCTCAGACAGCAGGAAGCAGAACAGCACTTCTTTCAGGCAGAGCAGCTGGGCAATACTTCTTGAAGCAGGGCAGCCAAGCAATTCTTCTCCTGAGTCCTCCACAGGTCCAGGAGTAATCTGAGGACTGGGCCTGACGATCCATTCTTTGTACATGGTACCCACTTTGAAGTGGGAGAAGATTCTGGAATTTCCCCTCATTGAGACGTCTGGAATTTCTGCCTCCCTGCCATGGTTCCAATCTGCATGGGCGAACAGTAGGTTAGAGTGAAGTCCTTTGTGTGTGAGCTGAGACAGTGTCTTGAAGTGCAAATGTGGTAGTCAGATTGGCCCATCCGACCAACACTCAGACACTCTATTGTGATGATGTCTGAGAGGAATACATAAAGGTCAACTATCAACAAAACTTAGTCATGTGACTCAGAATACAGGCTGCAGACACCAAATCCTTAGGATAATAAAGTGTCAAGTTTCTGACAGCGGTGTCTTTATAATTATGACGTATGATCCAATTTAACATTATAAAAATATCACTTACCAACAGGTTATTTAACTTCTCTACCTAAACTGTGTAGGCGGTTTCTCTCACTGGCAACAACGTCAGCTCATGTGTGCTGAACTTGATACATGGTATGCTCAATACCAGGGCCTATATTTATGAGGACCTTGCTCCGTCATTGTGTCTTTTTGTGACTCAATGGCAGCACAAACCACAAAATAATATTTATCAGGCCATGCAAAGCCACTTTGCATGGCTTTGAATGACCTGATGAATACGGAGTAAGGCAAGGCAGCACTAATCGCTCTGTTGCCTTACTCTGCATTGAGTTCCATGGGCACTGCGGTTGGTGTGCGCAAGCAACACCCATGGATTTTGGTGCATCCCCATATTTACAAGACTTGAAAACCTGGGTATGTGCCAAAAACGTATGCGGCCCCAGGTGAGGCGCATACTCTTTCTACAGCACAGGGGTAAAAGACAGGAATGTGATGTATGCCAGAGATATGGCCCATCCCTGCCCTTTTCCTCTGATGCAATGCAGCCTAGCAAGGTAACTTGCTGTGCTGCCCTGCGCCACAAAACTGTAAATATGCTCCCAGATGTCTGTGCAACTTGATGAGCCACATGAAACCATCTTTTCTCCTTTCATTTAGTGGATATCCTTATCCAATGAATCTGCTTGAAGTTAACATTTTTGGGTGATACCTAGCAACATAAAAATCAAGGAGCCCTAGTTCTTCAGAATCATAAATTACCCTTCTGTACCTTCTTCTGTGGTCTTCTGTCTTCTGTTCTTCGGCTCCTCTTCTTCTGTGGTCTTCTGTCTTCTGTTCTTTGGCTCCTCTTCGGCTCCTCTTCCTCTGTTACCTGCTCCCTGGTTCTTTCCGCGCCTGTCTTCCTGCTCCTGTCTCGTCTCTCTCCCTCACTCGCCTCCCCCTCTGTATCACCCCTATCTACCCCTATCTCTATCTGTCTCCCTCACTCACCACCTCCTCCTATCTACCTATCTCTCTATCTCTCTATCTGTCTCACTCACTCACCACCTCCTCCTATCTACCTATCTCTCTATCTGTCTCCCTCACTCACCACCTCCTCCTATCTACCTATCTACCTATCTCTCTATCTTCCCCCTCACTCGCCACCCCCTCTTTAACCACCCCTATCTTCCTATCCTTTCACTCTACCTCTCACCCTCACCCACCTCTACAACCCCCTCCCCTATCTTCCCAACCTTCCTCCTATCTCTCTCCCTAAACTCCTAAACTTCCTAAACTCACCCCCCACCACCCTTAACCCCCCTCCCCATCTCTTCTCCCCTCTACCTGTCCCCCCCTCCCTCCGCCACCTCCTGCACGCCCCCAGCTCCCATTCGTCGCCCCACTCCCGTCCCCCGCCCCCAGCTGACCCCTCCCCCCCCTCTTATGGCGGCCGCTGCGCGACAGTGGTAGCGACCCTTGACCCAAGGGTAGGTCGCTCCCCCTGCCGCTGCAGCTCCTCCAGCTCCTCCAGCCCAGGTTCCTGAGACCTCCTAGCAAGCCCAGCTACCTCGCAGGAAGTACCCCCCCACCACCCAGCCCCTCGTCCTGCCCCGCGCTACTCACCCTCTCTCCTGTTTCTCTTCGTCTTCTCTGTTCTTCCTCTGCGCTCTTCTTCTGCAGTCTTCCTCTGTACTCTTCCTTCCCTCCTGCTACCCGTCTTCTCTCTTCATCTGTGTCCTTCTCTCTCTCTCCTTTGCACCGCGACCTGCGTGTGCCTCTTCTTCTCTGTCCCTCTTCTTGGCTCTTTCCTCTGCTGCTCGTCGCCCCTCTTCTTCACCTTCTTCTGTATTTTTCTGTCTTCTGCGCTCCTCTTCTTCACCTTCTTCTGTATTTTTCTGTCTTCTGCGCTCCTCTTCTTATTTACCTTGTTCTGTGGTCTTCTGTCTTCTGTTCTTCGGCTCCTCTTCTTCTGTACCTTCTTCTGTGGTCTTCTTTCTTCTGTTCTTCGGCTCCTCTTTGGTTCCTCTTCCTCTGTTACCTGCTCCCTGGTTCTTCCCGCGCCTGTCCTCCTGCTCCTGTCTCGTCTCTCTCCCTCACTCGCCTCCCCCTCTGTATCACCCCTATCTACCCCTATCTCTATCTGTCTCCCTCACTCACCACCTCCTCCTATCTACCTATCTCTCTATCTCTCTATCTGTCTCCCTCACTCACCACCTCCTCCTATCTACCTATCTACCTATCTCTCTATCTCTCTATCTGTCTCCCTCACTCACCACCTCCTCCTATCTACCTATCTACCTATCTCTCTATCTTTCCCCCTCACTCGCCACCCCCTCTGTAACCACCCCTATCTTCCTATCCTTTCACTCTACCTCTCACCCTCACCCACCTCTACAACCCCCCTCCCCTATCTTCCCAACCTTCCTCCTATCTCTCTCCCTAAACTCCTAAACTTCCTAAACTCACCCCCCACCACCCTTAACCCCCCTCCCCCATCTCTTCTCCCCTCTACCTGTCCCCCTTCCCTCCGCTTTCCCGCCGCCACCTCCTGCACGCCCCCGCCCACCAGCTCCCATTCGTCGCCCCACTCCCGTCCCCCGTCCCCAGCTGACCCCTCCCCCCTCCTCCCTCTTATGGCGGCCACTGCGCGACAGTGGTAGCGACCCTTGACCCAAGGGTAGGTCGCTCCCCCTGCTGCTGCAGCTCCTCCAGCTCCTCCAGCCCAGGTTCCTGAGACCTCCTAGCAAGCCCAGCTACCTCGCAGGAAGTACCCCCCCACCACCCAGCCCTTCGCCCTGCCCCGCGCTACTCACCCTCTCTCCTGCTTCTCTTCTTCTTCTCTGTTCTTCCTCTGCGCTCTTCTTCTGTAGTCTTCCTCTGTACTCTTCTTTCCCTCCTGCTCCCCGTCTTCTCTCTTCATCTGTGTGCTTCTCTCTCTCTCCTTTGCACCGCGACCTGCGTGTGCCTCTTCTTCTCTGTCCCTCTTCTTGGCTCTTTCCTCTGCTGCTCGTCGCCCCTCTTCTTCTTCACCGTCTTCTGTATTTTTCTGTCTTCTGCGCTCCTCTTCTTCACCTTCTTCTGTATTTTTCTGTCTTCTGCGCTCCTCTTCTTCACCTTCTTCTGTATTTTTCTGTCTTCTGCGCTCCTCTTCTTCTTTACCTTCTTCTGTGGCCTTCTGTCTTCTGTTCTTCGGCTCCTCTTCTTCTGTACCTTCTTCTGTGGTCTTCTGTCTTCTGTTCTTCGGCTCCTCTTCTTCTGTGGTCTTCTGTCTTCTGTTCTTCGGCTCCTCTTCGGCTCCTCTTCCTCTGTTACCTGCTCCCTGGTTCTTCCCGCGCCTGTCCTCCTGCTCCTGTCTCGTCTCTCTCCCTCACTCGCCTCCCCCTCTGTATCACCCCTATCTACCCCTATCTCTATCTGTCTCCCTCACTCACCACCTCCTCCTATCTACCTATCTCTCTATCTCTCTATCCCTCACTCACCACCTCCTCCTATCTACCTATCTCTCTATCTCTCTATCTGTCTCCCTCACTCACCACCTCCTCCTATCTACCTATCTCTCTATCTCTCTATCTGTCTCCCTCACTCACCACCTCCTCCTATCTACCTATCTACCTATCTCTCTATCTTTCCCCCTCACTCGCCACCCCCTCTGTAACCACCCCTATCTTCCTATCCTTTCACTCTACCTCTCACCCTCACCCACCTCTACAAACCCCCCTCCCCTATCTTCCCAACCTTCCCCCATCTCTCTCCCTAAACTCCTAAACTTCCTAAACTCACCCCCCACCACCCTTAACCCCCCTCCCCCATCTCTTCTCCCCTCTACCTGTCCCCCCTCCCTCCGCTTTCCCGCCGTCACCTCCTGCACGCCCCCGCCCCCCAGCTCCCATTCGTCGCCCCACTCCTGTCCCCCGCCCCCAGCTGACCCCTCCCCCCTCCTCCCTCTTATGGCGGCCGCTGTGCGACTGCGTGCAGCGGGCGCGCCAAAGGCAATCCCGTCTGCGCCCGTCTGCACCTGGCCCGCGCCCAGCGCCACGACCCCTGGTCCTCAGCACTCCCAAACCCCGCTGCTCCGCTACGACCCCACCACCCTCCACACCCTCAACCCAGGGCGCTCCAGCACCTGCTTCCATGCTAACACGAAACGTACCCATGGACCTTTCGCATGTCACACCTGCAAACGTATCTTCCACCACGAAACTACCACGACCACCAGCCCACGTGCCATCAACCACCTCAAATGCATCCTGGTCAACGCTCGATCTGTTCACAAGCACGCCGTTGAACTCTGGGACCTCCTGGACTCCACAGCACCGGACGTCACCTTCATCACGGAGACCTGGATGAACGCCGCTTCAGCCCCAGACATCGCCATAGCCATCCCCGAAGGCTACAAGATTTCCAGTAAAGACCGCACCAACCAAGTAGGAGGAGGAATCGCCATCGTCTTCAAAGACTCCATCAGCGTCACCACCTCCACCGAAGACACCCCCCTCGCCGCAGAGCACCTGCACTTCCAGATCCGCACCGACCCCAGGACCACCCTCAGAGGATCACTCATCTACCGCCCCCCCCGGACCGCGCGCCCTTTTCAGCGACTCCATCACCGACTTCATCTCCACGCACGCCCTCGCCTCGCCAGACTACATCCTCCTCGGCGACCTCAACTTCCATCTAGAACAGAACAACGACCCCAACACCACCGCCCTGCTCGCCAACCTCGCCAACCTCGGCCTCAAGCAACTGGTGAACACCCCCACCCACATCGCCGGACACACGCGTGACCCCATCTTCTCCGCCAGCAAACACGTTTCCTTCAGCCACGCCTCCGCTCTACACTGGACCAACCACAGCTGTGTCCACTTCCGACGCGAGACCCGCCACCTCCGCACTCAACCCATCCCTCGTCGACAGTGGAACAAAATCCCCGAAGAACAGCTCTTCTCCATGCTCATCGACAACCAACCTACCTTCACCACCGACCCCAACGACGCAGCCCTCAGCCTCACGAACTGGATCACCAACTGCGCAGACAACCTTGCTCCCCTCAGACGCCCTCCAAGACAGGCCAACACCAAAAAACCTCTTTGGTTCTCTGACACCCTTAAGGAATCAAAGAAAATCTGTCACACCCTCGAGAAAGCCTGGCGTAAGGACCACACCTCTGACAACATGACCGCCCTCAAGAACGCTACCCGCGAACACCACCACCTGATCCGCGCAGCCAAAAGGAATTTCTTCACTGATAGACTGGACAAAAACAGCCACAACAGCAGAGAACTCTTCAGCATCGTAAAAGAGTTCTCCAACCCCAACGCCAACGCCATCACGCCCTCACTAAACCTGTGCAACTCCCTCGCCACCTTCTTCCATCGTAAGATTACCGACCTCCACGACAGCTTCGGACACCAGACCCAGCCGATCAACACTGAACCCACACCCCCAGCCATCACCCTCAACGCCTGGACCCACATCAACACTGAAGAGACCAAAACCACCATGAACTCAATCCACTCCGGCGCCCCCTCGTACCCCTGCCCACACTTCATCTTCAATAAAGCCGACGACATCATCGCCCCGCACCTCCAGACCATCATCAACTCCTCTTTTTGATCTGCTACCTTCCCCGAAAGCTGGAAACACGCCGAAGTCAACGCCCTACTAAAGAAACCTACGGCTGACCCAAGCGACCTGAAGAACTTCTGCCCCATCTCGCTCCTCCCCTTCCCTGCCAAAGTCATAGAGAAGACCGTCAACAAACAGCTTACCAACTTCCTTGAAGACAACAACCTTCTCGACCCCTCACAATCCGGATTCCGAGCCAACCACAGCACTGAAACCGCCCTCATCTCAGTCACAGACGACATCAGAACCCTGATGGACAACGGTGAAAAAATCCCCCTCATCCTCCTCGACCTCTCGGCTGGCTTCGACACCGTCTGTCACCGCACCCTAATAACCCGCCTCCGCTCCACCGGGATCCAAGGCCAGGCCCTGGACTGGATCTCCTCCTTCCTCTCCAACCACTCTCAAAGAGTCTACCTCCCTCCTTTTCGCTCAGACCCCACCGAGATCATCTGCGGCGTCCGTCAAGGCTCCTCGCTCAGCCCGACACTCTTCAATGTCTACATGAGCCCCCTCGCCGACATCGTACGCAAGCACAGCATCATCATCACCTCCTACGCCGACGACACTCAACTTATACTCTCCCTCACCAAGGACCCCACCAGCGCAAAGACCAACCTGCAAGATGGTATGAAGGACGTCGCAGACTGGATGAGGCTCAGCCGTCTGAAACTGAACTCAGACAAAACGGAAGTCCTCATCCTCTGCAACACCCTGACCGCATGGGACGACTCCTGGTGGCCCACGGCCCTTGGCACCGCACTGACCCCCTCAGACCACGCCCGCAACCTTGGCTTCATCTTGGACCCTCTTCTCACCATGACCAAACAAGTCAACGCTGTGTCCTCCACCTGATTCCTCACCCTCCGCATGCTCTGCAAGATCTTCCGCTGGATCCCTGCCGACACCAGAAAGACCGTGACCCACGCCCTCGTCACGAGCCGCCTGGACTACGGCAACACCCTTTATGCTGGGACCACCGCAAAACTCCAGAAACGTCTGCAACGTATTCAAAACGCCTCCGCCCGCCTCATCCTCGACATACCCCGCAACAGCCACATCTCCGCCCACCTGAGACACCTGCATTGGCTCCCAGTCAGCAAAAGGATCACCTTCTGACTTCTCACCCACGCACACAAAGCCCTCCACAACAAGGGACCAGAATACCTCAACCGACGCATCAACTTCTACGCCCCCACCCGTCTCCTCCGTTCCACCAGCCTCGCTCTCGCCGCCGTCCCTCGCATCCGCCGCTCCACAGCGGGTGGGAGGTCCTTCTCCTACCTGGCGGCCAA
Organism: Pleurodeles waltl; assembly: GCF_031143425.1. Classification (NCBI taxonomy): domain Eukaryota; kingdom Metazoa; phylum Chordata; class Amphibia; order Caudata; family Salamandridae; genus Pleurodeles; species Pleurodeles waltl. The sequence goes on along the minus strand of NC_090447.1, from coordinate 776,336,719 downwards.
GACTTGGAACACCCTCCCCACCAGCCTCAGGACCATCCAGGACCACTCCGTATTCCGGAGACTCCTCAAGACCTGGCTCTTCGAGCAGCAGTAACCCCCTTCCCCCTAGCGCCTTGAGACCCGCACGGGTGAGTAGCGCGCTTTATAAATGTTAATGAATTGATTCGATTTTAACATTGGCTATGAATCTGCCTTCCACTATCTTCACTCTGACCAGGCATGAATAATTAGAAAGGAGCTACATTTGAAGAGTGATATAGTAAAAGTATTGTTTTCAGTACCTTTCTAACTTTGAAGGGCCGAAAAACCGAAACACATCTACTCTCTACAGCTACCTCTTACTAAGAACATAGGCACCATGTTTCTCTGCACAAATACGTTGCACAGTGACATAGGCATTTTGGGTGTTTGTGTGACAAAAGCGGCACAACAAAAATGATTTTAGAAAACAATTTCTTAAAGTTAATAATGTACCATATTAAATTATATTATGCAATCAAACAATTGAAGACAGTTCACTCTGAAACATACTAGTTAGTGCAGCAGATGTATTCTGAAAAGAACCAAATGCTAAAAGGTGTAATACTGCCATTACTTTGATCAGTTTTTGATCAGGTTTTGACTCGAGGGATGGTCTAACTCAGTCTATGGGAGATGTAATAATTTCCCTGCTGAATCGATATTTCTTTCTAGTATCTTTTTCATGCTAGTAAAAGACAGAGATTATCTGTTTGGTGATTTTCCTTCCTCTGTTCTTCTTCTTCATGAAGTCGTTTCTGGTCAGTGCTTAATTTGTAAGTAAAAACGTGATGGTGCTCAGAGTTCTCCTCTGAAACACGCTGCTGCTGCAATTAAATGTGGGAACATGGAATACTGAGGTAGCGTAATCCTGAAACCATCTCGGGCCTCTTTAATCCAGTTGCAGCCACTTCCTGCCCCTTCAGCTCACTCCTGCTGCTTTCTACTTTATTCCTTTGTGATGCTTTTTCATTTTTCTCTTCCTCCATCTTTACAACGTGTGTCTTTTGCTCGCAGTAAATGCTTCAGGCAGAAGAATAAGCACCGGACCTCAAAAATAAGTGCCGGTGCTCAGCACCGGAAACAACAAGCACAAATTAAGCACTGCTTCTGGTGTCCTAAGATAACAATTATGATGCTGTCTTTGAAATAATTGTCTGCTTTTCAAAATTGTTGCTGTGAATAGTCCTACTTTTTGCCCCTGCTTTCATCATGCACTATTTATTTTCACACACTTCACTTTCATGTGCTTTCACTTGACTTTGTGCCACTTTTGTAAATAGATTTGGCACTGCTTTTCAACACTTTTTGTGTGAGATCTGCTCTAACATGCGAAAGGTGCTTATATTAATGGACAACATGAATGCTTTTAGCGCAATGCAAAACATAAAATCTGACACAAATATATATTGTGTGAGAAAGTGAAAATCTGAAAGTGTTTGCTTCACTTTGTGTCAAGTGAGAACCAGTGCTAAGATTTGTAAATCTGCACCACTGTTTGTTACACCGTGGCCCTGTTGCATCAGGGACAAAAAAAACAAAACATTCCAACGCAGTTTATAAATATATCCAAGATACCTACACATCAATTTAAGATGCCCTGTTTTTGTTTCTTCTGCTTTAGGCAAGATACATATAATTTGATTATGTGAGCTTAGCAAAACATGCCTTTTTATTAGAAATGTTCTTCTTTGTGCAGCATCTGGCTCCTCAAGTTATGCGACTTTAGGAGAAGCCCCATGCTAGCTAAGACAAAAAAAAAGGAGAATGGCTTTGGGGCTGAGAAGCAGTAGCAAAGTGCCCAGTATCCCCTGCTCATAAAGGAGTAACATGATAACTTTGCTCATAGAATGGACTGTTTATGGAAACATGCACTAGTTACCACAAAAGGCATTTTAATGAATATTGTAAAAACCTTCATTTTAGGCATAATCTGCAGTAAAATATAAAAATAGCTCTTATTTGTGTTAATGCCTGTGGTTGCACAGATTCACTTCAGACTGCAAAGAACATTTAATTTCATGGTGTTTTGAATAAACATACACTTTGTTATATCCAGCAGCATAGCACTGTTACAACATCAACATATAACTTTGGGGGATATCCACAAAAGCATTCCTTTTTATTTTTTTAATCACATCTCATTTTCCTTTAAGGAAAAGGGGCTGCATTGAAAAAAAAAGATTGCTTAGTTAAACAATTATTCCCAAACCTGGTGGCTTGCTGACCCCAGCAGGCCACCATCCCTGTAAAGGCAGCAATTATTTCTGGGCCGCAAATTGCGACGTATCTCATTAATATTCATAAGGTAGGTGTATTGCGACCACATTAAGAATGCTAGTACTAACTTGTACATTTTTGTACATTAGGGATTGCAGTTTTCTAATTGTGATTCACAAAGAATCGCAATTAGGAACTTGCAGTCCCTAAATTCTGTACATTTGGCCCTTAATACACTGTTCGGCTAGATCGACAGTCCAAACTACAGCAAATACTTTTCTATAGTGGCACTCATTGGTGTGTCAATTTACATCCTCAACTGTATGCATCTTTTTAGTATCAGAGCTGTTTTATGCAGACCTTGGCAAAGAAAAAAATCGTACATTAAAACAAATGGAGTGTGCTTGCGTAAAGGATTGTGGGTATGCACGTTCCAAGCAAAGTTGTATGATTAGGCAGATAAGAAATGATCGTGGGTATAATAAACATTTTTGATAACAAACTACAGTAATAACTTTGCTCAAAGAACTTATCAGCTCCGGGATCCACGTTGTGGAAGAAGCTTTAGAATTGTTCAGATGAATGCAGAAGCTGCGTCAATTATGAAACTTATAAAATATATATGTTTTTCTTTCTGTTTTCCTGCCAGCTGTAGACATAGGCTTGCTCAATTCTTCAAAATGCATTTATTTGTATTGTTCCTGTGAACAGTTGAATCATCATCATTTTACACCATACATGAGAACAATGTTTGACCACAATGTACAGCAATAACGCGATACACAGTTCCATTGGTAGGCATGTTGAACTGACTAATTTCGCTGGATCTCATCATCAAACAACCACACTCACACTTACTAGTCAATGAAGACGAATTTTCACTAAGGAAGTGGTCAAAAGTATTGGCTTTGTGTTGTGTTTTGTCCTCAATCTCCTAGTGCTCCTCGTGGCCCTCTTCCACCAACACCTGGAAGTTGCAGTGAAGTCCAGTAATTGATGCGACTTTTGTGTTCCCTCATATAAATGGCTGCTTTGGATATTTGCAGAAAGTTGGCTAACCTAGAAAAGAAAAAATGCTTCTCCCTGGAAAACTTTCCTGTTATTTTTATGATTTTGTGTTTTCAATTTTCATGTTCTCAGAAAGAGATTACTTCTGAGACCTTAAACCCAAGACCATCATGTTTACTCAAGTAAATTCAGTTTTGTAGTAACTGAAATACCCGGAATGATGCACCTGACTTTACCATGTGAAATTACAAATGCCTAATTGTGTTACGTTTACTGCACTGCTTCTTTTTTGTTTTAATCCAAATTTTTCACAAAGTACGTACTTAATCGAATAGAATACAAATACAGAGAAAATTCAAGATCAAAATAAACGAGGCAATGCAGGTTACAGAGCTACCCTCAGGACCTTAAAAGTACGTCGCGCTTTTCAAGAGTAAACTAGGATTTTATTTTATGCTCCGCTGTTTCAAACGATTGGTAAGTGCCTTAAAGAACAGCTTTAATCAACATGAAACTATATTAGTCAGCAGAGCAATTCTGATCTTGAAAAATGTTATATAATTGGTGAATACTTATATACTGTGCTACTTAAATCTTGAATACAGCGTTTCGACCAGAAAGTAAAAAAGACAGCGGTTTCTGGGTTAAAGTGCGCAGTCTCATTTTCTTTTGATGTACGTCTGGTGACAGAAAAAAGTGCTTTGGTGCATGTATTTCCGACAAAAGAAAATGGAAAAATGAGAACGGATGGTGACTCTTGGCAGAGTCTGGATTATTCAGTCACAGCTGACGTGCCCCGTTAAACCGCCCGCGCTCAGTCTGTGTACGTTCTGGCAAAAGTGTCCGCCTCTTACACCACCCACGCACTGTCTTCCACTGCAAATTGGGTGAAAAGTTAAGGTTTTCAGAAAGTTCGAGGTAACAGCGTGCTGACAGGTATGTGTTCGCTAGAACGTCTATTGAGTGAAAACAGCTATTACCACAGCGGTAAGCGGCTATCCAAATTTAAATGTCGAGGAAACATGAATAAATCAAGGAAGTAGATTAAAAAAGACTAAGCATATCCACTCCATTGTCTCACTTGGCACTAATAACCGACGAAAGCTATTTGTAAAATACAATATCAGTTCACTGTTGTTGACAGAATTATATATTGGGTGGTGTTTCTCTTGACGGTAGCATATCCGCGTTGGGTGAGATTTTACGTTCACGAGGTCACTGGCCCTGGCATCACATTCCAGGCATCTGCCTGCCTGTCAGTAATATAGTTTCTGTAGCACCCTCAATGTTGCTACTCTTTACATTATACTGGAGTAATTGAATGTATAGGGTGCTACCTAGGTTGATGGCATTTTGACATATTTAATAAATAAAAAAAAAATAGCTGGAGCGGCGAATAGCAAGTGACCTGGTTGCTAAACTGCTCCTTTGTGGCTCACTGCATGCACTCTGCGGGTCAAAGGGGAGCAGGTGACCCAACACCCACTCCTCTGTCTTGATCCCAGTTTACGGCAGGCACAGGAGAGGGTGCAGGCTGACCTGCACCTTTCCCCTCTTCCCAATTGGCTGTGAGCTGAAACAGTCCTCCGTGCAACACTCTGTGGACCAAGGAGGAGATGGATAGCTGGCCCTGTGCCCTGTTTCAAATTGGGGGCGTGTGTTTTCTAATCTGCTCAGCCTCTCTTGTTTTCAGTTTTTGGGCCCACTCTTGTTCTTCATTTAAAAGTCGGTGGTCTATATAGGGGCTGCAGGAGAGAGGCAGGAGCACACAGAGTTGCTTCACAGTGATCAGAGAGGCCCATATATCACATGGACACAGCAGGGTAGAATACGATTTTTATCATGGAGTGGGTTCGCATCTTGAGCTGCAGGTGGGTGAGAGTAGATGATATAGGAAAGAAGGGGGGGGGGCTAAAGATACCTGAAATTTATGTGGGCTAAGTCAATTCGTGTCACAACCCCAAGAAACATAGGGGCAGATTTAAGAAAAGTGGTGCTGCATCTAATGCAGCACTACTTTCCTTGCACCCTTTAGCGCCCCCCCTACCACCAACATGTGTGCGTCGCATTTAAAATACTGCACACCATGGCGCAGGGTAGGGGGCAATAGCATCTTTTTCTTTTTACTCTTTTGATGTAATCTGCAGGAGTAGCGTCAAAATTGCGCTGCTTACTCCTGCAGAGTACATAGTAGCCCATTATAAATAATGGAAGCCCATTTTTAATGCCTGCTCTGAGCAGGTGTTAAAAGTGCCAAGAAAATGGAGCAAGGAAATCTCTTAGATTTCCTTACGCCATTTTTTCGCCCCCCTAACCGGGTAATGCTGCCCTTGCATACATTATGCCTGGCGCAGGCATAATGTGTTGCAAGGGTTTACAAAGTGGTGGCATGCATGCATTGCATCACTTTGTAAATATGGCACGGGAAAAATGCCACTTTAGTGCCGCCTTAGTGTAAAAGAAATGATGGTATGGTGGCACTTAGGTGGCCCTAGGGGCTCTTATAGATGCCCTAAGTAACCTGAATTCCCACCTGTGTTATTCATTTAGTAAAAACACAGATTACCAATAGCCAGGTCCTTCTCCCAGCCATCCGATGGTGATCAACTCTGCTTAGGGCGAGGTCCTGAATCACCCACGGTTAATATGCAATATGCACAGTCTTTGCCGTTCATATTTCCACTGTAAGTTTGTTGTTGTTTCATTTTTAAAAAAAGTAGAAAAAAGGATGTACATTTAAAAAAAAACTCATGGGTCTATCTGCAGATTTCCAGACCTGAAATTGAATCTGTGAGAAAAAAATATGGATTTTTACATCTTTGGGCATCATATGCCACACCAAAGGATGTTTCTTCATTTCCATTTTATCTTCTCTACCTTTTGTTCAGTGCACCAGCTTTGGTCCATGGTATTCTATAATGCCCCCCTCAATGAATAAAAACAAAAACACTTGTTGCCAGACAATCAGATTGCTTGCTTCCTGACATCTTCCAAGGATCTGTAAAACCTGCATTAGATGAAGGGAAAAATGCCCCCTCTTCCAATGGGATTTGTTTCTTTTTCTAATTTTGTGTCTGAGTAGCTGAGGATTTAGATCCTCAAAAGACTTGCAAATTAACAGACAAGATACCCTAATTGTTTTTATAACAATAATTTCTCAGAAACGTCTGAATACAATTACACTAAAATACGCAAAGGCACCCATTTGATCAGTGTTCTAGGTTGATGCCAGGGTTTGTGCAACATTGTTTACTACTTCAAATTGTAGCAAGAACTAAAGGCAATATTAAAGGCCTGGTTTGCATTACTCTTGCAGTACACAACATGGTGCAAGAGTGACGTAAACATTTAGTGAGTGCTACCTAGCTGTACTCGTCATTATAGCTACTCGCTTTGGCTGATTATTTTAGAATCCATGCAGACTCCTCTGACCTGTCACTAAGATGGTGGTAGGTATCAGTGAGTTAACGTTCCCTGAGTCTTTCTTTTTATTTAGCTTGTACAAGTTCCAAGCAATCTCCCAATGATGTTTAGTATGTATCTGTGCATTGAAAAGGAAAATTGACTGAGTTGGCCCCTCAAAGAGGGTTGAGAAGCAAGGATCATTTGTTGCAATGCATTAGAAGTTCCAAATGTAGTTTAAAAAATTTGGAATACGGCTTAAGTAAAGTTTAGGAAATTAGGTGTAGGTCAACTTAATACTAGTAATAGAGGTGATCTCATTTAGAAAAGTACAATGTCAATATGTAACTGCGTTTGCCTGTCAAAATATTTTGTAGGGGATTAACTGTATCACTATTCCATTTTTTGCTATTTTTTTATTTGTTACATCAGCATCCAAGGGCAAGAAGAAGAGGGCATTGGAGGGTCACGCCGAGGCTGCCACCAAAGGTGCTGTGGCAAGTGGAAGTATCATCGCCACAACAAGCACCGCGGTTGATAGCTCTGCTGGACCCAGTTAGTTGTCATGTAAATATTATTTATTTTCATAACCTTTACCAATCCCCATTTAAAATAATTTACCTTGTTTCTCTTATACTTTAACTGTTTTTTTCAGATCCTCTTTGTTCTAGTTAATATTTCCTAATTCTTGTTACCCCTTCCTGCATTATCCTTTTTCTATATTTCTTGTTTCAGTAGCTGAAGTTCTCCTGTCTGTACTAATCTGTAGCTTTCTTCTGCTTTATTAAGCTCTCCTCCTCCCCTACCTTATATCTCCTGTGGACTGGTACTGTAAGACTAATAGAAAATATTAGGTACTCTCCTGTGAATATGGCAGAGTTTATACACCCAAGCATGCTATTCCGTGCTTGTTGGTTGGGAAGGCTTTCTTTTCCTTGTTCATGCTCAAACAGTTAAATGACAAGAGAGTGGCCATGATTATGTATGTAGTGTTCAGTATCACAGCAGTTTTGATGACAGTGCAGCCTAGCAGGAAATTAGTCCGAGGATGGTCCCATTACATTTGCCAACCAAAACCAAATATCCTTCTTTGACCAATATATTCTACCCCTTCATTGTGCTTCAATTGACTCACAGCCATCATCATATCTCTGCTCCTCCATTATGAAACGCTTTTGGTTAGCTTGACTACCTGGCTTTTCTAACACTGTCAAGCAGCAAAATACACAAAGTGATATTTTCGATAAAGGAGAAGATACTGCAAACCAAACTGTGGTGATGTATTGCAGTTTTATTTTGTTAAAAAAGAAAAAGGGGAGGTGTATCTGTCATCTTAAATGTGTTACTTTTTTCTAGCTGCACAGACCACCAGTGCCTGGGCCTTCGCCAGTGCACCAGATGCAGCGGTTGAATGGGGAGTCTCTGTGGCGGCAGGGATGGGAGGTGGTAAGTCACATTGGTTGTTTATTGACAATTACTAGGATACCCACTGCATTTGTTAAGCGAGGCAGATCCCACCCATCATCATTCATGATCTCCCTGCCCATGGCTCTTTGTGACCTATGGGCCATTGCCTAACTGCAGCATGGTTCAATTTGACACTGCAGTGTTGGATATAAAATGTGCATCTGCTTTAGTTGATGTGGCATTTACAAAGTTTTCTATGCATTTCAAAACAAAACAAAAACAAGATGTGTTTCTCTTCCCTCCCAGTGTCAACTCAGTCACCACCTAGGACTTCACTACTTTTATTTGTTCCTAAGTTCCGTTCTACCCTAACAAAAACAATGAAAAATTTGTTCCTGGCATGTGCCATATTTTACAGGCCAAGTGGTTGATATATTTATTTAATGGCCTTCATAATGAATTTATGCCTGTTCAAAAATTGACTTTTGATTTCCCTTCGGAATTTTTTTCGGTATGTGCTCCCTCATTATTATTTCTTTTTCATTTCCCTTTCTTTGTGTATTTTTCTCGTTTATTCACATTTCCCTCTATCTATTATACTTTACATCACATCTTTATCACTTTTTTCACTTCTCATCACTTGTTATTGGTTTAGGGACTTTTCTAATAGTTTAATCGTCTCTTTCATCATATCATCTACGGTATACTGCTATTGAGCACTTTTTTTGCTTCTGTTTTTTCTCTATATTATTCTCCTACCCTTGCCGGTCTCACTCGCCTTTCACGATTCAGTGGCTGACTTATTATTAAAATTACGGCTCATTTGCAGAAAATCTTTGTCATGTTCAAGTTTGTTTTGTCTCTACACGCTACTGGTGGTTTCTGGTTTACACTTTGTATATATTTTTCTGATCTTGCAGTATATACTTGTTCGTTGTAATATTATGAATACTGACGTTTTGTTACCATCTCCTTTATGGTCATATGTTATTTTTACAGCCCTGAAGAAGCCCAATTGTATTGGGCGAAACGCGTTGGCTGTTGGCTGTTGGGTCATTGATTTTCCCAAATCTATTTTGGCATCCAGTGTCTTGGACCAAATAAACCTTTTGGAAGAAATCTGTGAAAATTTGCGTCACTATATGCTCTACAATATGGAACTATGTACAATTATTATTTGTGACTCTGTTATTGATTATTAATTGTGGTGCACAACCCTCTTTTTTGTATTGGTGTTTCACCTTGTTGGTTCTTTGTGCAGTAGGAACTCTGTTGGAAGTGCACACTTGATTTTTCTATATATATTATTGTTCATGTACATTGTGATCAATTGGTAATTGTTAGGGATTGATGCGTCTTTTCTCTGGGCTTACTGCACTCTGTTTTGATTAAGGCCTGTTCAAAATGTTCCCTTCAGCTTTCAACTACAGAAACTGACTAACCAAGGCTTAGGTACATGATGATCAGTGACCCGCATTATTCTATTGCAAAACCACTACCTACCAGACCCTTTCCCTCTAACGTAGCCTGTAGTAGAGTAAGTCAAGTTACCTTTCCTTACTGCCAAGCTAATGTGCTTGTTTGAAATAATTTGTGTTTGAGGGAGATGTCAGGAAGTAAATTGGGATTAAGTGCCTGTGATTTCATGTTTTGCTGATGGGATACTCTGAAACAAAAGTGTCTAACAAAATCAATATATCATATTCCTTTTTTTAGGAAATCATTTACAAGAAAAAAAATCACTTTTTTTAAATCTGGGGTTATGCTGCTTCAATTCTTTTCAGCCAGTCAGTACTTTTATGTGAGGCATATAAAATCATGTCCTTGTGACTCTCCTAATCACATCAAAATGTCAATGACCCTAGTGGACCAGCAATGTACTGCTACTGTGCTACTATATAATTTTAGACAAGTGTTTGCATTGAGCATTGTTTATAATTTGTCTTTTTTTTCTTTCTTGCTATAGCCACTCCAGCTGGTTCACTACCACCACTGGCCTGGCAGAAGATAGTAGCCCCACTGCAGCGGTAGAGGATGGAGGCCACCCGGGCAGAGTAGCAACGGCTGGAAGAGGAAGAGAAGGGTGATGTACATACCTCTATCCCAGGCTGAAATTCCTCCAGCCAGCGGCCTGCACCTCCAGCCTCCTGCACCTCCAGCTTCCAGACCATAACAAAGTCAGCACTACCATCAGCTGGCTGACGCCCAGACCTGTCTCACCACTGCTGCCCCCCTTTTGACTGCCTATTACATTTCTGCATGGTCCGTGAGCTGCCACACATGGGCTATCAGATGGCACTCCTCGAGATCCAGCTACAAGAACTGCAACCCTCTGAGTGAATGCCTTATTCTGACCCTTTTTTATTTTTTTATTTTGGTGGGAGGGAGTTTTGTTCTGGATGAAGAATGTGGGAATTGGGCAGGGCAATTTCTTTTGGACTTTGTCTTGGGCTTTTTCTTAGACATTTACTTTTGGACATTGGTTGAGGCAATATTGTTTGGGTAGACGTTTGGGCCTGCTATGGGTGGAGAGGGTGGGTTTACTTTTTGTTGTTTGGATGTTGTTGAGTGAAGGGAAAAATGTCAATTATACTTCATGTCAGAAGAAGTTTTTTGTGTTTTACTTTAACTTTGCAGTGATGCTTTTTGATGCAGCCTGTTTTTTAAAATTTGTTTTCAAAGCGTTTGCCAGTTAGTTATAATTAGTTTTACCCTTGACCTACTACCCTCTGTAATTATAATAACCATTAAGGGGTATTCTGCTATTCCCTATATTGCCTAGAGCAACCTAAAAATCAATTACTTATCTCCAGTAGAAGTAAGGTACGTACTAACTAAACTAATTCATTTCAATCCATGGTTTTCTTATCTGACTAGATGAAGTGATGGCTGCTACCTCTCAATCTTCTAAAACCTTAATGGACGGTTTCCCAAGGTACCTTTTTAATGGTTGTGGTAGTTCACTTACTGGGAAAGCATCACAAGCGAAGTCCAAAACCCATCTAGGTGTGCTCCAGCTGTAGGATTAATCAAAAGGAATATCCATCAAAGGCAACTAAAGTGAAAGAAAAAAATAGAGTTAGTGGGTCATACATTTATATCATAGAATATCATAGCTTTAGAAAGACTGAGACCAGGCTACTACCACCATGACACAACAGATACCAGATATTATAACAAAACTAGTGATAGTAAATTTTTCTGAGCAATGGGGAGCATGGAATTTAATGAAAACCAAAGTTACAAAATCCTTGAGTCAGGAAAAGTGCACTCAAAGACTGGAGTAGACAATGTTAAGCGTTTACACATACCAAAAGCCTTAATGATGATGTTGACATTGACAAATGGTGCTCTTTTATGCACAGTTGGATAGCTAGGTCATGTGTAGGCTATTGCTCAGATAATAGAAGATGCCACTTTGAGTTGGTGTCACATTTAACCACATCTGCCCCACCAAGTGAGTGATCCTCTTGGTGTAAATTAATTCACACCTCAATAAATGGCACAGCCTGGGGGAGGGGCATTAAGGTTTTGATGAATGGATGGGAAACGTGTGACAAAGACAAACGCTATACAACACCGTAAGCACTATACAACAATATTCATCAGGGCGATGAGCAGCACATCATCATCAATCTGTTGTGGAAGGAAATGAAGAAATGAGTATGGCACAGTTCAGTTAAATGCATTGTTAACTGTCCTTCTGCCCAAGAGACCCAAGTTATTATTAAACATCTAAATGTTCTGGCATCTAGGTTTGAAATCTGCACATTATGAAGGAGTAAAGTGAACCCATCTAGTTCTAAAAATATTATTAAAAGAAAAATGATACTGTATTGCCAGATTGGGCGGTGCATCTGCATTGTACTCAGAGTGTCCATCACTCTTGGGTGTCTGGCTGAACCGGTCTGGTAGGTAACCAGGAGTGTTGAGCTCAGCTTTTGCCTTTTGTTCATGCCGGAGAGGAGAAGGTCTGAGGATTGTAAAACAGAAACTGTATTGTAGAGCCAAGGAAAAGGACAGAATGAAGGCAAGCTTCACGAGGAGTGTACCAAGAAGGCTCAGAGGCACAGCAAAAAGTAGATGCATTTCATGTTTGTCATAAGTGCAACACACTCTCTCAGCAGCATTTCCCAAATCAACACACCTCTCCCCAGTCCACAGAGCTGAGTATTAGGCATCAGAGTCATCAGAGTCATCAGGGTTTCACTTTGAAGTCGATGACTTCCTTCTTCTGGCTGTGAGATATACCTGCCCTGAATCCTTCCAACCTCTGCCTGACTCTGAGTAACTCCACCCCAGTTCCGACCTGAGCAAGATAGACCTGTAGTGCACTGCTGTTAAAGAACAAGTAGAGAAGCAGAATTTGAGTATTTTATTGATGAGATGTGCGTTTGTTAACTGGTATGCCCTCTGAAGAAGCAGAAAAAATTATTGAGCCATGTATTTAAATTTCACTAAGTTTGAGGGGGCCAATGACCTTCAGTAAACATTATCACCCTTCAGGTCCTTCTCACTATGACAACTGCTCCAGCTGCACTGAATACATGTTCAGCAGACACCCTGGCTATCAGACAAGCCAGATACTTTATTGCCAGCCTTCTGGGCACTGACCATTAGTTAATCTTCTCATACCAATATACCAATGGGTTATGATCCACATAGACCTCTTTTGGGTCATCCAGATACTTCTGGAACATCCTCTCAATGGTTATTGGTGCTGCCACTTGCTTGACTTCTTTTGCCTTTGCCTCTGCACTAGACTTAAGACTTGCCACTTGAAACCAAGCCAATGAAGAGGTTGATGCCAGTTATTATGTTCCTGTAGTTGTTGCTGGTGTCCTTGTTTCTTCTGTTGGCTGCTGTGAGACACTAGTAATTTATAGCCATTGTTCTTCCAGCTCTTTGGCTTGCTCAACAGTCCACCTCTTGTATTTCCAAACAGGCCCTTCAACGAAAGTGGGCAGAATTTTTATGTAGCATGGACCATTGGATCCAGTAGTGTGGCACAGATGTACTCTTTGGACAACATGATGTCATTTTGCATCCTTGTATTAACAGCCAAGTGAAGGATTAAGGTCTCAACCAAGGCACGCGCTTCTCCATTTTTATTCACACCTGTTAGTGTGAACTTTTCAAACACCTTTTTTAGCCAGGCCTGTAGCAGATGAAACAATAGGATAGCTTGATCCATCGTACTGTCCTCCTTGCTAACTTCTCGTGTGAAACCTCAAAAGGAAGTAGCATCTGTGTCAGACATTTGACTAGGCTCCATTTGTCTGCATTCATGGTCATACTTTTCTCAATTGTATTCCCTCCTCTTTGAATGACCTAGTCATTGATCTGTCCATACTGTTCAAAAAGATGTTGCAAAATGTAATAGGTTGGGCTTTAACGTGTTTGCACATCCTGTATGAAGGCTTAAACTGGTACTCTATTAGCATGCTGAATAACCCTTAACTGCTTCTGGGCTTTACAAGAATGGCTGAAATGAGTGCTGATTTTTCTGCAGGTGGTCAGTATGTTGCTGACTATTTCTTCTTTTATTTGAAAATCCTGCACAACCAGGTTGATGCAATGTGCCAAACACAGGACCCTAAAATAGGCACCATCTGATATGGCCTTAACTGTATTACTGGCATTTGCCCTCGCAACAAAACTAATTCTGAGGCCTCTGTGTTGCAGACATTCAAACAATTTGTCATTAAAGTCTTTCAAGATGTTTGCAGCGGTATGGGATTCCTCGATGGCACACATGGCTACAGTTGCATGCCCGGAATGTCCTTGAAAGTATATTCAGTGCTGAGACCTGTGGATCACTTCTTCGACAAAACAAAAAGGTAAGCGGTCCGGCACTAACATTTTATCCAGCTTTCTATTGTACAAATGTGCCATTAGGTGGTTGGGGTCACAGGGCCCCTCCTACCTAAACAATACCATAATAATAGTCAGGACATTCTTCTTTTCTGGGGCCAGTGACGCAGGCGATATCCAAGTAGTATGAGGTGGTAAACTCAATGTGCATCTTGGGGCAGTCCCAGTATGCCATGGTGTCTACAGCTGACTTGTGCCATTTTGAGGTTGCTGAGGTGGCTGATGCTGGCATACTACTGGGGCAAAGCTGCTTTGAGTAAAGATGTCACCTTCTTCTTCCTTATTACCTCCCACCATGATTGGAGCTGAGCATTCCAGCTCTCCTCACCTTCACCACCATCACACACAGCAATTTGTTTGAGGTGCTCCTCCCAGCGGATTGTGTGATGTTTTTCTTATAGGTCGTTTGGCCTCTAGTACCAAAGTGTGAACCAAACTTACCTCAACGCACACTCACATGGCAAATGGAGCAAATTGTAATGTTATCCTCCTCCTTGCTAATCAAAAAAACAAAAACAAATAGGAAGAAGATCTTTCTTAATGTGCCAGTGCTAATGCATGAAGAAAAACTGTAGGTAGGTGGGTGTGTCATCGATTGCCTCTCTGCGGTGCAGACTTCTATTGAGGCAGGTCTCAGCAGAGGCCTTGCAAATATGGGAGCTGGTGATGTTGGTAGTACCTGTGCCACATCCCTCAGAGCAAGTTGAATAGGAGGGGTAATGTCGGTCTCCTTTGTACCAGTTTCCATAACATTGAATGGCTTGTTGTCATCCTCCTCATCCCCTTCCATAATTCCAAGGCTTTCAGGATCTTTTCTTTCCCCTTGCATTGCCTGGCACCTCTTGGACTCTGGCAGGGTCCAATTCATGTCTAGATCATAATCATCAGAAGGGGTGCTTGGAGTACGATTCCTTTTTCTTGCCAGAGAGCTGGGAGCCATTGATTTTAAAAGAGGAGGTTCGTGCTTGGCAGAAAGCTCAACTTCATGTTCTGCTCCAACTTCAGGAAGATCTACCATTGCTGACTACAGCTACTGTCCACTTTGCTTTGTTTCCTGAAATGATTGGGTTCTACTTTGCAAAAGGGACAGATCCAATTCAATGTCACTGCTCCTCACTGTCGCCATGATTGCAGGGGCTGCCTCGCTGAGAGGCATGGGCTTGGGCTTATGTTGGCGTGGTGCTGTTGAGTGGTGCTTCCAGATTCCCCCTCTGAAGCTGGTGTTTCAGGCTCAAGTCTCCAGAAAAAGGTTGAGGTTGGCAGGCTAGTGTTGGAAAGGTGCTTCTTCTCACTGGCCACTTTCTTGGCAGCACCTTTCTTTGGGGACACCTTTAAGCTTTCAGTTTGCAGTGGCACTGAGCTGCACAAGTGAAAGAGATTGGAGGACTGACATAATGTGTTTCTGTACAGGCTTTTTATCTGGCAGTACAGTGGGTGATGTCTCTTCTCTTGTGCACCTAAAAGCAAACAAGCAAGAAAAACAATTAATGAAACATTGCATTGTTGCATTTTCAATTAGTACAGAAAAAGACAATATAATTTAGGGAGCTGGTTACTAAAGTTATTATCCTAGGTAATTAACAACAATATAGCAAACCATGTTAAAGTCAGACCATCTCACCACAAAATAAAATTTAATTTCAATCAGGATAACAACACACAGATGTAACTAGTCATTGTTTTATGTGCATCTCTTCTAGGAGAGACACCTGTGACAGTCAGGGTGGTGCATAGGAAAATGGAATAATCCTTAAAAAATAAAGGCTAGTGTGTGCCTATGGCAGGCAAGGGGGTCCAGGAGGAAGTGCAATATTCTTTTAAAAATGAATGATGCTGGTGTGTGTGCGTGCAGTGCACCTACTATGGCTGACAGAGGATCCAGGGGGAAATGGAAGAAGACCTAAACAAAATGAATACTGTTGTGCAGCTGTGAAACTGTTGCAGTTAGTGGGTGGATGGATCATGCATGGAGGCACAATGCAAATAAAAATAAGAAATAAATGAAAAAATAGTAAAATTAAAGTAAAAAATAAAAGAAAAAGCAAATTAAAAATGAAAATTAATTGTTGATGTTTGTAGCATGGGAGTATGGAAAATGTATTGGGAGGCAATGAGGTGCAGGGGAATAATGCAAAAAAGTGATGTAATATAAAGCACTGTTCATCATAATCATATTCATAATATACATATACTGCAATGGACCTCAAGCATATGACTAAACAGATATCACATACACGCCTATGGCAAAAGCACACTGACTGGCTGTACAACATGGCCACCAGCCACATGGTCAAAAAACAACAGAGAGCAAGGAGGCATGATGAACAAAACACATGCAAGCCTATGGCAAAAGCAC
This sequence comes from Pleurodeles waltl, assembly GCF_031143425.1. Lineage (NCBI taxonomy): Eukaryota > Metazoa > Chordata > Amphibia > Caudata > Salamandridae > Pleurodeles > Pleurodeles waltl. The sequence goes on along the minus strand of NC_090447.1, from coordinate 776,320,434 downwards.
ACTTGCTGGCTCTACAAAATGACCTCTGCCCTCATGGTTAAACAACAACAGCGATCAAGGGGGCATGCAGAACAAAGAACACATGCAAGCCTATGGCAAAAACACATTGGCTGGCTACACAAAATGGCCTCAAGCCACTTGGTCACACCGACAACAGCAAGCAAAGAGGCTTTGAGAGAAAAGAACACATGCATGCCCATGGCAAAAGCACACTGGCTGGCTGTACAAATGGCATCTGGCCATATGGTCAAACAATAACGAGCAAGGAGGTATGGCAAACAAAGAACACATGCAATACTAGGGCACACACTGATTGCCTACTCAAAATGTTCTCCGGCTACATGGTCAAACCAACAGCAACGAGCAATGAGGTATGGAGAACGCAGAACACATGTAAGCCTATGGCCAAAGCACACTGGCTGGCTACACAAAATGGCTACCAGCCACATGGTCAAACCAACAACAGTAATCAAGGAGGCATGGATAACAAATAACACATTCAAGCCTCTGGCAAAAGCATACTGGGCAGCTGCACAAAATGGCCAAATGGTCAAACAACAACAGAGAGCAAGGAGGCATGGAAAACAAAGAACACATGCAAGTCTACGGCAAAAGCACACTGACTGGCAACACAAAATGACCACCAGCCACATGGTGAATCAACAAGCAAGTAGGAATGGAAAACAAAGAATACATTCAAGTATATGCACACAGACTATACAAAATAGTCCCTGTCCACACAGCATGAAGAACAAAGATGAATGGTGGCCTATGGCAAACACACCCACACACATATAGGCCAGACAAAGGAGGTATGGTAACACTGAAGGAGGCACTACCATTAATTCAGCAATGCCAAACACAAACACTAACTGAGTTATAAAACGTTTACAACAACACACATCCTCCAATGGCATCAAATATTACCCCACATATACACTTTCTGCAGGAACAATTGAGATACAGACAATACACCACATTTTCAATTTAATCCAATGTCATCCCTGCCCAAATTATGTTTTAATTAAAACAACATATACCCCAGAAACAGTTCTTTCATGCACAGGTGACTAGTACTGGACCTACTGTCTGGATGGCCTTTTGGCAGACTGTGCCATATAGTAAAATAAATGAATATTGCAAATGTAACAAAAATGGAGTAAAGGTATTGAACTGTCCAACATTTTCCCTTCACAAAAGGTAAAAAAAAATGAAATAAAAAATAGGCCCCTATGAAACTCCAGACCACCCATCACAATAAAATGTAAAAATCAAATAAACATACAAAGAAATACTGGTGCATGCCCACTCAAACAAACAACATCTTTATACAATAGTTTTCAAACTTACTTGTGTGATATCACAAAAACAAAGTTGTTAAATCCAAAGGTACATATTCAGCAGGGAAAGAAAAGAATCCTTCCACCTCAAAATTCATTGAAAACTAACAAGGAGAAGGACAAAAAACAAGGAGTAGCCTGCAGGACAGGGCCAGGAAGCTGAAGTCTCTGGAGCACTTCCTTCCTGTTGAAAAAAAAGTAAAAGAAAAAGCTTCTCACACTAAAATAACTTGAATGGTCCATTGGAGAAAATTCACTCAAAAACATCTTTTTGAGTAGATTTAGTTGCTTCTCAAGTAGAAAATCTGCTCAGGATGCACCCACAGTCACTTTCACTCATGAGTGGCACTGTAATGGTGCTGCTACGGTCGGAAGTTGCCCTAGCGGGTGTGAAATCTCACACGTGCTCACAGGTGTTCTGAGACTATTGTGCCCCTCAATTCTAGTGTGTGGTAACAGAAAAAAAAAATCTGCCATGAGCCGGATGGCAGAATTTGGGAACTCTGCATTACTCTACGTAGCTCGAAGTACCAAATTCCTCAAACTCCATGAGGGTTGTGAATTTTTCCACCCACGCCTAGAAAGAATATCAAGGAAAACAATATTGGAGTACACAAATATCATCAAACAAATACCAGTTACAATATATATAGTGACTTAATACATAAACAAAAATAGCACTAAAATCAACTATAAAAATATCTCTGTTACATTCATGTTTTTAAAAAAAGAGATAAAAACAACTTGTCTGGATAACAAGTTACAACAAAACTAAAATAAATATAACATAATTCTAAGATTCTAAGCTTGACAAACATAACCAAAGAAACCAGTTAGATATAACTAACTTTATTAAATTAAAAAAGCTGAATAGTTAAAAAATTAACCTTCAATAAAATATCTCCATCATGTATTGTTACATCCAATAATTGTAGATATATGCCTTTTGATACATTGAGAGTAGCCATTGGTGATCGTGTAACTAGTTAGCACCATGGTAACTAGGCTTGGATAGCTTTTGTCAACAAAAGCTATGAAGATCTAAGCACAAACTAAACTAAACATTCAAGAAAGAGTTTAGCACAGGAGTTAGGGGAGAAAGCCCTTGCAGTCAAGTGGTTAAAGATATACCCACACACTGCTATTCAGGGGAGTTATTTACCAATTTTAACAAAATACAACTGCAAAAATCTACACAAAGTGTTGAATATTTAACTAATATCTAATTAGCCCATGAAATTTAAAAAATACATATGCCCCAGTAATTGAAGTAGCAAAACACTACAATCTATTAATAACATATATCTGCCAGCAAGATCTTAAACACAAATGAAGTCCTCTACAGGTCTATTTTGAATGTACTTGGGCTGGCAGACTACACGGTTCTGGTCACAGATGCCAATCCCGGTATAATATAACATGATGGAAATTATTTGATAGCACTATGGCACAGCAGGCAAAAACAAACTCAGTTGAACAAACACAGTGAAAGATTGCCACAATTCTTTTCAAGGGACATCCAAACAAAGGCACCCTATACTTTATCAAATTCTAAAAATATTAAAAATGAAATAGAACTACTAGCAAATAATAATGGAACAATGTATAACCCAACTAAAAGTTAAGATATAAAAACGGAATATCAAAATAAACTGAAGAAATGTGTAAACTGTTTCAAAGGAAAGGCCTACTATTTAATAACAATCCAGACCTAGACTTCTTAGCAAACATGTTTCTCTAAAACTCCAACTAATAAACTAACTACAAAATAAACTGAATACAAACTAAATGCAAAATATAAGTCTGAATAACATGTATGGCTTTAATTATTTATAAATGTAATTCAAACTATTTTACTTCTCAGTCAAAAATATATAATCAACCTTAAAACAATTACTCAGACTGAAAACATGAATGCAAACATGTAATCAATAACATAACATATCTAATGAGAAAAATAATAAATCTTGGGAACCATCTATAAACAAATACATATTTTAAAAAAGCTCCTGGAAAACCAAACAAATAAAGGATATTGGTTAGTTGATATCTTGACCTATTTCCTTTACAAAATAAATATCCAAAATAGGGAAAATCTAGGACCCAAAAGAAATACATTTAAAGATACAAATTTCCTACCCGCACAACACATAAAATCCCATGAAGATCCCAAATTAAATAATAAATATATAAAACAAACAGATCATAAAAATGGAAACAAACATATTGAAATATCCATTACACCAGTCAGATTAATGTGCTCAACTCCCGTAACTAAAATGACAACATGATATTTAACCAATAAACAACCATAAAACCGTAACCTTACTACTTAAACTAAACCTAAACACATTCCCCCCACGATTACAAAATCCCCCATAAAGGAACCTGAAAATAATCATAATTGAGGCGGAGAGCAGGAACAGGAACTACAATTACATAGAAGCTTGAACAACCCAAAACGAGGTGGATATAGTAAAAAAGTTAAAAAAAGAGAAAGCAGTATTCAAAATAGTTGTTATAGAAACATGAAAAGACTAACAGTCCAATGAAAACATTAGAAAATAAGAACTTATTGTTCAGTACTTTTCTATGAACTACAAAAATAAAAATGAATTATAAAATTTTGATTGAGCACCAAGACAGGCCTCAAAAAAGGTTGTGGGACCTAGTTAATTTGATAACAGTGGCTGCCCCGACAGAAGCAGCAATTGAAAAAGGTTCTCCTCCACTGTTTCCAGCTTCCATGGATTTTTCAATTCTTTTTGATTGCGTGAACAGAGGATTTTTGTGGACTAAGATGCAAAATTGGGAATTACCAGCTAAATTCCATCATTAATATCTATTCACAAAAGTGTATGTCAATATGAATAAGGTCCAATTGGATAAGAACAGACAAGATTGAAACATCAAGGGGGGTGAAGCAAAGGCTATCTCCTGGCTTCCCTACTTTTCAACTTGTACCTGGCTGATATTTATAGCCATCTGGCAGGAGCACAAGCATTTTCTCAGAGGGTACCTCTTTCAATACTCTGACGATGCTCTTATTTTTGTCCACAAGCAAGTTGGTCTCCAGCATTCCTTGACTGCCCTGGAGGAGCATAATAAGATGAATAATGTTCAAATCAATAGCGTCAAAAGTAAGATCCTAATAAGTCAGAGGACCCATAATAAAGGAGCCTGGTATCGGTCCAAAAAGAAGCTAGAGATAGTAAGAACCATTAAGTATCTCTGTGTCCTCCTTAATGAATGGGACAATTAAGCTGATTATCTAACGTCTCTGAAACATGATTGCTCTGTAATGACATTGACGTTTTGCAAGCTGCTGCAAAAAGTGAATGGTCCCAACATGTCATTGACCTGTAAGGTAATTAAAAATCAATAAATAATTAATATCAAGAGAGCTTGATGTAAAAGCTATTAACAAACTAGCCTTTACAAGTACTGCCATACTTCCATATAATAAGGGCAGCATCGCAGGTTTTGTGGACTATCTGCTGAAACTTCTGAAGGAAAAACTTCTTTGATTGAGATGTAGAATAATTCCTCTCGAAGAGCATCACTTTGGCTGTATAACTGTACCAATGGACTGAACCTATAGGCTCTGTGGGTTTGCTTTGCTGTCCTTATTATACATTGTTTGCATTTGTGAACCACTAGAGATCCAGTTTTCCTACAGTTATCAATAAGATCATGCTGGGAGGCAATTACTGTTTGCTTATCCCCACAATAACCCTGGCTAGCAGGCAGATTTTTTAAATGTATACAGTATGGATGCTTGAGGCTATCACAGATTAATACAGAATGCCCAGATCCTAGAGTTGCATTACTCTGGCACTTTATTCAATTTTAAATGAAGGAGATAACCCGCAGGTAAACTTTTACTGATGTCTGTTCTACAACTAGTAAAAAGTGTGGATAAAACAGAGATCTGAGTGGCTTGTGTGATTTGTGGCAGTGAAGTATTGAAAACAATCCGTGATGTTTTTCGGAACACCCCAGTATGCAATGGCGCTTGTCAACCTCAAGCTACTTAGCAGTATGCACTTTAGTTATTGGCACATGTTTTGTGAATGATTTGCAGTCTCATTCTGCCACTAAGCAATGACCGATTTTAACTAAGGGTGGGCGGTAAACCCTGATACACCAGCGGAGTTAGAGGAATCTTGCAGATTTGAACTTTGCTTGGAGTTCGGCAAAAACTCTGCTGCGTGGCGGAGGTTACTGGTGCCCATTCCCCGTCTCTTTAAGCCTTGGCGAGGGCAGCATATTAACACTTCACTTCCCTGGAGCATTCCTGGTTTATAATAAGCAGAGGCTGCAAGGGCCTTTGGAACAGTACAGTGCATCCGCTATTACACTTTTCCCGACTAAGATGTCACTAAGTGCTGCTGCTGTACACGTCTAGAGTGGAACTGTCAAGGCACTGGTGAGGCTAGTGCTTGCGTGGCACCCACAGCAGTAAATATACCATGATTAAAACAGCATGTTTATCATGCCTCTCAGCAGTGTTCCCTGGTTTCCCTCCCAAGCAAGCAGACTGTGTAGAAGTTTATTTCTAAACTGTGGCAACATTTCATACAAAATCGTACAAATATATGATAATGCCTGGTCGTTCATTCACACTCAGGCCCTCGTTATGACATTGGTTGTAAAAACCGCCTACCGCCACAGTGACGGCCGTCATAATACAGTCACCGCTGCTACAATCTGTACGCCATATTATGATCACTGCCGGACTTCTGCCACAAGAAGGGCGGAAATCCGTCAGTGATCATACTGGCGGATGGTGGTAAGCTGGCGCTGCTACCACCAGCACCGCCACACCAGTTGAACACCACCAGCAGTATTATGACCTGTGATATGGCCTGGCAGTGTTCTGCTGGTGGGGAGCTGCCGGCGGTAGCAGCGCCCCTTTCCGTTCAATGCCGAAATACCTCCTAGAGCAAGGTAAGTCAGGCTTCTGATAGGGGAGGGGGATGTTGTTTGTGTGTGTGTCTGAGTGTGTGCATGAATGTATGAGTGTGTGTGTGAATGCCTCTGTGTGTGTTGTGTTGTTTGCGTGGTTGTATGCGTGTGAGTGAATGCGTGTAAGAATGGTGAAGTGAGTGCTTATCTGCATGTCAGTGTGATCATTGTAAAAATGTGTTTGAGCATGTCTGGAGGTATGCGTGTATGCCAGTGTGAGTGATTGGGTGCATGCGTGGTGCGTGTCTGCGGGTTTGTGCATGTATGGAGGGTGGTGGTGTGTGTGAGGATCGGAGTGGTGGGGGGTGTGAGGATCGGAGGGGGTGGGGGTGTGTGTGAAGATCTGAGGGGATGGGGTTGAGAAACGAAGGGGGTAGGGGGAGTTTGGATGGAGGGTGTGGGGGTGTCAAGTGTGTGTTAGAGGGATGGTGGAGCCACCTACCGGTGACAGGGAAGAAATTCCCTGTCACTGGTAGGCAGGCTCACAATGCCGCTGGCGGTACTATGCCTGCCACCGGGCTGGTGAATGAAATCTCCAGCCCGGCGGCTGTTACCACCACGGCGGTATGAGTGGAGAAGTAACGAGTTGGCTGCACCCAACCCGTCATTTTCATAATGTGGCGGTATGCACCACCAGCCAGTTGGCAATACTACCGCCACATTTCCACTCACCACAGGGTCAGAGTGATCCCCTTGATATTGGAAGGTAGAGCAATTACATTTCTGGGCGACTATGAAAAACATTTTTTTCACAAAGACCGGTCTTTACCCCTCTTCCAGCAGAGTGGAGTACTGTACTGCACAGTTTAGCGAGTCAGTGGGAACAAGCATAACCTGCCATAACAATCATGTGCACACTGTATTTCTGCAACCATGACATACGGTCTAATGCATGCACAGGTAACAATGTGCATTCTTAATTTTGTTGTTTCCTTTGGCAACCCAGTGAAGAAAAACACCTAAAAGCCATGTTTGAATAAATTCAAGAAAAGGAGGCAGGTGGGTTGGGGAACTATTCAAGTATATCAGTTCTCAAATGTGGGGCCTCTCAGGAAAATATGCCTAAATCTAGCCACACTAGATTGCTAGGGGGGTTATAATTATAACACTGTATTAGAAGTCATCGCACTGCTGAAAAAACATACCAAGGCATTGAACTGCACTGTAGGTGGCACCAAAGCTAATCAAGGTGGCCTGTCTCCTGGGTGGCATGTACCCACCAACTCCTGAACATGATGAGCCAGCCTGTGGCATGTTGTCCTGTCTGGAAGTTATCAAGGGGAAGGGGAGTGCTTGCCGTGCCTGAGCTTGAGCCCTTGAGAGGTAAAGAAGTGTTTAGCACATCCTCCTGCTGCAGGGAGTGCTCAGGATACACAGCCTGTCAACCATCAAGGCTATCCAAGGGGGACCAGAGCTGCACTCCCTACAGACAGATGAGAAGAGGGTGAGCAGGGTTAGGTTTAAGGGACAGAGAGCAAGGGTATGTACTCCAATTGTGTTTCAGGGCAGAGGAACACATTAACCGGCACTCAGAGGTATGAACAAGAAAGGAAAGGAAAAGACTGCCTGGGTAGAGTGGTGTGAGGTGCAGGTGGCATAAGGCTATGGTGCTAGTGGCAGAGTACAAAGATAAAATCAGACTTAAGGCGAGTAGCATGGCACAAAGGGTGTGAGGTTAAAGAAGCCAGCTGCAGCCTATGGCAAGCATTCACTGGGTTCATTGGAAAGGTGTTGCCGCAGATCCCCTGAGGGGGGGAATAATTCTGTCTCTCCTTTCCTAGTACTCCGCTGCTTCCAGGAGGACTATCAGGGAGATCAATTCCATGCCTTTCACCAGGAAGGCCATGAGAAACCATTTTGACATTGTTACAACTGGTGACCCAGTAACTTTACCAACACAGTTGCACTCACACCTCTCAGCCCTCGAATAGTTTGAATAATCTAATCATTCAACAACGACCACTCCTGTGTGCCGATCTCTTAATTACCCTAATCAGTTGTTGTTTTTTCTACATCAGTTTGGCTCATTTAGTGCACATCAAAGCACTCTACTGCATGGCATCAAATGAACATAGAGAAAACAGAGATTATTGCACAAGCGGGGTGTATTTCTAGGTGCACGGCACTGAATTTGCACTCACTAACCAATTCAGTCAGACGCTCACTTTGTAGATGCACACTATCCCCTTGTGCACTGCTCAGGGTACAGCTACCAGACCCCACTAATTGAAAAAAAACTGTGCCAGTGAGAGTGCAGTTCACCTGTTCTAACAGGAATGCTTTAAATTATTTCCTGAAATAGCACTGGAGCAGCCAGAGCCTATTCAGTTTCCAGAGAGCGCTACACAAGAATATTCACTCACTCACTTATTCTCTCCCCCATTCATGTTGAATAGAAAGTAATAGAGAAGGACCCCTTTGGAAACAAGTCATAAGTTGTCTGAAAGTGCTTGTATGTAAATTATCGAGGCGCTTTTCCCACTTTAGAATGCAGTTATAACACTGTGCAAAAAAAGTGCTTGGTCACATTGTGAGTGGTTTGAAGCAACATGTAAATGCAATTACAAAAGCATGCAAAACAATGTCACATTTGATGTGGACCCACAAATTGCCAGTTTGTCACAAGCAGCTCTCAATCACTGACCAAGTCAGTCTCTTCCAGCCCCGCAGTCCCTTCAGCCTAAAGCCAGTGAATATTAATGTAATGCAGTCAAAGGCCAGCACTCTAAATAACTTGGTAAATGTGACAAGTGTAACTTTCAAAACATGTACAAAAGCTCGAACACTGCAAGGTGAGATGAGTAAGACCACAGAGGTAGACATGTCAAGAATGCCTATGTGCTACGTTTAAGTAAGCAATAGGCTGCCAACTAGTGGTTTTTATATTTATGTTTATCCACTTGCAATTACAAGGCCTCCATTTAGAGGTCAATGAACCAGTGGTTTGTGTGTGGTAATAATGTAAGAAATACATTAAAACAGGAAGCTGCTGCCCTAGCATGTCAATGGTTGGGGGGAGAATGGAGATCAGGAATGCAGCTGCTGAAACAATTAATTTGATGGTGAATAAATCCCTAGAAGAGGAGTTGGTGCTATCAAGTGCACAGTTATCACAGTGACAGTGCTCAGATGCATGAACCTCACTAACGGTGCCAGCCACTCAGAATCTGGAACAGAATTCCGCGGAGGAGTGCAAAATATTTAGGCAACTCTGTGGAATTCCGTGGATTAAAACTCTGCAAGTTCTGCCCACCCCTAGTTGTAACTTAGTGCAATGAAAGGGCTTTTTCTAGATTTATGAAATTATTTAACCATAAGGTCAGCAGGAAATGTGTGCAAAGGCTTACATATCAGTCTTAATTGCGTTGTTAATTCAATGTTTAGCTTTTGCCGGCTAGCAGGCATATGCACTCTTGTGATTTTAGGGGTAGGACTGGAAAATGTTTTTTTCCCTGCAAAGCTGATTTCTGGTTTTATGAAATTATTTGGCGAAAAGGTCAGCAGGAATTTGCATAAATCCCTACAAAGCAGTCTTAGGAATTCATTATGAGGCTGGCAGTCACAAGACCCCCAGGCTTGCGGTGGCAGTCAGACCTCTGTGGCGTTACAAGTTTGGTGGCCAGACCGCCAACTGGCCACAATCTTCACCAGGATCCATAATCCCAATGAGGTGACAGTGGTCTTGGTTGTAATCAGCCAGGGAAGCGCTGAACTCTGCGCCGCCCTACTGATTACAATCTTGTCCTCCACCAGTGTTTTCATGACTGGTGGATATTTAAAATATAGGTTCTATTTTATAAAAAGATATTATAGAAACAAATGTTTAAAAAATATTACAGGATGCGAAAAATAAAAAGCATATGTCTTGAGACATTGATGGTACATGTTAAAATATATAGATGTATTAACAATGTAATATGATATGTCAAAACTGTTTGCATCAATTAATGGACTTGAAGAAATTGAATAAAATTTGTAAAAAAAAACACTAAAAAGCGGTGAAGTTTTACTATTGCCAATGCAATCTACTTAACATTGGGAAACATTTTGGACTTTGAGGAGTGTAGATTTTCTATTCCCATTCCTCTTTAATTTACATTAAAGAAATGCTTGAATTTTTTGGAGTTTACGGGGTGTAGATTTTCTATTCCTACTCAAATCTTTGGAGAAAGTGTTGGGCTTTGAGTAGTGCACATTTACTATTCTTACTCCATTCTAAGCCAGTTTTTGGAAAGAGCTGGACTTTGAGGGACGAAAATGTACTGTTCCCAATCCAATCTAAGCAATATCAGGTAAAGTATTTAAATTTAAGGGGCATAGATTTATTGCTCCCATTCCAATCTAAGTACATCAAGGAATGTGTTGGATTTTCAGGGTTGTAGATTTACTCTCCCACTCCAATCAAAGCAACACTGGGAAAAAGTGTAGGAGTTTTAAGGGTTTACATGAACTAGTCCCACTCCAACTCTATCCCCATTTGCGAAAAGTTTATACTTTGAGAGGTGAATGTTTACTATTCCAACTGCAGTTTAATTATTATTTGGTAAAATCTTGGGCTTTGAGATTTATAGATGTTCTATTCCCACTCCAATCTAAACTTAATTGGAGAAAGTGTTTAAAAAACTTACTTAAAAAAAACTACCTAAAATTATAAATCCACTATAAACAATAGCCATAAATTATAAATAAATATAACAAATAAAAACAAATATAATCATGAATCCAACAAAATTAGTATCAACCAAATTATAAAATAAAACATGTTAATTACTTAAAAATCATACAATTAATTTACAAATCTTCAATTAACAACTAAGAAAATTTACTTCAACATCAGAAAATGGAAGACAAAAATACTTATTTAAAAAAACATTTATTAAATATACTAATGAAAGAATACACAAAAATATTCTAATTCTTAAAACAATAAACCTAATTGGGAAATATTTATGTAATATACAAAAGAGCCTGAAGTATATCCAAATCATGTAAAAATTTAAAAGACATTCTAATTTACATTAATATATGTAAAATGTATTCATTTTTATAAAGTAAAACAATTACTTAAAAAATCTTATGAAAATACACCACAATCACATTTGATTTCTAATATATTAATATTGACAACTAAAAATTTAGAAAATCAAATTAGACAAATATAATCAAAAACTAAAAATACACAGTTGACATATTTTTATAAAGTTATGAAATACAAATATTACTTTTCTAAAAATGTAAATTTAATTTATTTAAATACATATAGATGAATACTTTAAAATAAAAAAACATTAAAAAGTTTTAAATCAAAAAATAAAAATTGCTACCAAAAATGTATAACTTTAAAAAAACTACAGAGAACATTTCCCTAGAAACACAAAGGCCACCTCCTAAAACACGTTACACATTTAAATTAAATATGATAAAAAATGTAAAAAATGCACCTCATATATAGAAGTGATAATATTACATACATCAACATTATATATAGATGTTCTTGACAAAGATATAAAAAATAAATAACCTGTTACATTTAAAATGATGATATTTTGGTATAAGTGCAACAATATTAACACAAGACAATATTTTTATTTGATATTTTGATTAAACTCACCAGGAGTAATACATGAGTAAGTCGTAACTACTCATATCAAAGTCTTTGTGAATATGGTCACATCAGTTGAGCTACAGTAGTTGTCTACAATGTGAATTTTCTGAAATTACAACATTCTACAGATTGAGTTGGCTTGGGGCATTATAGTGAACAGCTGTACTGGTTCTGCGCAGATTGGAGCAGATGTTTTTATGTATTTGTACTGTTTAATGTGCACAAAGGTAACCAGGAAGGTCTCTGGTTTAATACCTGAACTGTGGACAAAATAGTTTGGAAAAAGAGTGAGGCTAGCTCCTCACTGTTGCTGAGTTGAGTTCATGCAACACTTGTTTTCTTGTTTCAGGTTTAATACATAGATTCAGATGGGATTCTTTTGTGTCCTAAAATTAACTTTCTATTGATCTTGTTGAGAAATCTGTAGAACAACATGTGACATTGTTTACTCTTGTAATTCATTTTACCTACAACATGTATTTGTTTATTTTCATAATCATTGTGGTCATGGATGACTGGGTACAGTCAGTTTTCTGGTCCAGATGGTCTGTGGTGTGAATGTTATTAAGACTAATTCACAAAACCTCACAAATTTTCAGGTGTAAAATATGCCTCAGAAAAGTGAAGATACAGTTTCTAGCCCAGAGGTCCACATTGGCACTCAAGACTTGTGGGCTTAGGGAAAGGCATTCTCCCCGGCCTTTCATTAAAAACCTAGCAACTTGCATGTGCCAGATGCACTGGTATACATGAGCTCCCATGAGACACACAGGTATGGTGAAGGTTGCAACACGATGGTAGCAGGCACCCACCCCTGTCACTTATGGGAGCAGGATTGACATATATAGTCCCTAGCAGTGCGGAATCCTGGGCTCTAATTCCAAAGCACTTTTTTTCTTGAAGAGTTCTTTCACCTTTTTTCACTAAGTTTACTGTCTCACTCTGATTCACTCAGTCTCACTCGGTCTCACTAATTCACCCAGTCTCACTCATTCTACTCTGTCCTACTCTGTCTCACTCATTCTACTCTGTCCTACTCTGTCTCAATCAGCCCTATTCATTCTCACTCATTCTAAATTACTCAGTCTTACTGTGTCTCAGCATTGTAACACTCAGTTACACTTAATGTCATTCTCCCTCACTTTCTTGCATTCATTCTCACACATAGGGGTCTTTACTGTCACTCATTCTCACTCACACCTTCACTGTCTCTCTCTCATTTTAACTCACACACATAGTTATACAGAAATGCCCACATTGCTGAAATTTCACCAGCTCTGAATAATATCTCTGAGGGCTGGTGCAGGCACCTTCATGCACCTGTGTCAGCAATCAAACAATGTCACTAGCTGCCTCAGTTTGTTGCTGGACCCAAAACGGGCCTACATTTTTTTATTACATAATTATTAACTCTTGATACAACAAAAATCAATCACTAAACAAGGAGGGTATAGTGTAGCTGTGGAGCCCATAAAGGAAAGCCGCCAGTGGTGGAGGGACACTCATTCATCAAACCAATCCTTCCACTCAATCATCCATTCTTTCACTTATCCACCCACTTTCATCCAGCCCTTCATCTGTCCATTCAAACATCCATCCATCCTTTCACTTATCCATCCAGCCTTTCACTTCATCTATCTATCCTTTCACCCCATCCATTATCCTCCCTTTCGCTCATCCATCTATCCACCTTTTCACTTCCGGCATCCATCTTTACGCTTATCCATTTACTCTTCGTCCCATCCATCCATTCCTACATTCCTCATTTACCCTTTCACTTAGCCATCCATCCCTTCACTTACTCATCCATCTATCCATCCATCTACTAATCATCTATCAATTCTCACTTTCACCCATCCATCCTTTCATCCAGACATCTATCTACCTTGCCTTTCATTCAACCATCCATTGTTTTACTCATCCATCTTTATAAACAGCCTTTCACTCATTCATCCTTTTGCTCATTCAGCCATACTTTCACTCCATCCATCCATCCACTTATCCATCCATTCACCCTTCCTTTCATCCATCCATCATCCTTTCATTTATACTACTATTCATCCATCCTTTCTCTCGTCATCCAACAACCCATCCTTTCCATCTAACCATTCATCTATCCATCCACCCTCCCTTTCACTCATACAACCTCCCTGACTTTCACTCTTTCATTCGTATGTACATCATATCACTCATTCATCTATGCATCTATTCATCTCCATTTAATTCATCCATTCATCCACCCATCCTTCCTTTCACTCACTCATCCTCCTAAGTTAATAATGAGCCTTTGTCTTTTGATCTGTAGACAGAAGAAGCCCATCAAAAACCTTATCCCCACCCCTACTAAAGCAGGGAGGAGAGCAGGTAGTGATGATGCCCCTGATGCAGAAGCTTAACTGCACGATTACCCCTTAGTCCACTAGTGCAATTGTTGTCCGCAGCTGGTTCATTCCCTCTCTTGGGCATCTATGGTCGAGATAGGAGTACTCTGTGTGCTCAGCTCCCTTCTGTTTTTTTCAAAGTGAAAACAAATTCAGCACTAAACATGTTTTACTGCCAGGAGAGGAGCTCCCTGCACCCCTCCTATAGCCTGTCCCTCTGTGATAATCAACAAATTGTTGCCACCCGCTCCCTCCTTGTCTCATCAGCCTGCCCCACCCCCAGCCATTGAAGTGAATAGAGCTTTGCTAACTCCTCCCAGGGCCACTGTTTGAGCACCCTAAAAGCAACCGGATCACTTGCTTTCTAATTCAGCGCTCCCTCTCCGATGATGTCCCTGCTGTAGCTTGTGCCTGCAGGTTGAAGAGGTCTTTGACTGGCTGGCACTTGTGCAGTAGGACATCTGCAAAGTTTTCTAGAGTTCACCCAGAAGACTGAGCATGCTGTCTCCAAGCAGTGATTTATTTTCAGCTGCTGTGTTTATTTCCCTGTTCTTGCCTCTCCTCCGAAGGTGGCAGGGAAACTACTCTTATGCCCATGAACACCAGTCACCCCTGGTCCTTACTAGACCAAACTTATCAATGAATACATTTTCATTCTCTAACAGTGTTTACTCATAGAGCTTTAGCCCTGTGATGTCCCATGGAATCTTGGCTATGTATTCACTCTGACATCGCAGAATTCTGTGGTTGTTTTGTAATGTATTTGGCAGCTGCTGTTTGTGCCTGGCCTGTTGAGGACACAGGGTTTTCGCTGACAAATAAACCTGTTCTATGTTTTTTTCTCAACAGTGTCATGGAGAGTTTACTACACATTCCTACATTCGGGTGGATTTTAAATCTGTAACCACCTCTCATGCATTTCATGAGCACTGGATTTTGTGATCCACAGTGACTCTTCTCTGGTTTCATCCTTGTTTTACATCAGTACTGCTGTAGGGAAGGGGATGCATAATAAGTGCAGATCTGAGCATACCTTTCTGTCAATGAGACATGTATTTAAGTGCAACATTTGTGCAGCATGAAGATGTAGATTTGTAAGACAGTCTATATACACACAATCTCTTTAATTTTATTATGTGTTTCTTTGTTTTAGATGTCTTCACTCTGTCGACATAATCATGGAATGCTTTTGTCAGCTACACATATATCCCATCAAAGTGCTCTACAGTAGACAAAACAAAACATGATCAAATGAACTCTTAATTGAAGTCAGAAATGGTCCATTTGTGGCATCACACTGAAGTAATCAGGAGTACACCACGGAACGGAGAGCTGCTCTTAATAATGCATCAGATGGAGTGGTGCCTGGGCCCAGGGGAGTGATGGACCCACTTGACCCTAATTAATGGCATCATTACAAACCTTGCTTACGTTAGGGCTTATAGCACATTTGCTATGCACTGCTCTGGAAGTGCGAGATAACTGTCAGGAAAGGGACCTAGCGGGAGCGCACTACATGAAAATAAAGGAAAGACCAGAGCACAAAAGAAGGGTAAATAAAGGGGGACCAGATAAATACTTAACACACACATCTCATTTTAGGATCTATTACATGAGTGATCCTTTATATATTACCCTAAATAATACTAATTCTAATAAAACCTGACCCAAGTACTCAGCAGAATACAACAGCTGTGTCCGAAAATACCATTATCAGACTCAATTTCTCTTATTACTTTATCTAATCATCCAGCACTTGAATCATGAAAGACTATTAAAATAAACCCCTGGAAAGCACGATTGAACTAATAATTGTGGGTTCCTGGGACTGTATCATGAACAACAAAGCTGGATTAGCTGAGAGCCCAGAGCTTGTTTGTATGTGCTTGCACTATCTGACGTGCATTCATCTGACACGATAATTCTCAGATTTGGTGCATGATTTTAGACAACAGAGCTTCGAAACAGAAAGAGACAACATTTGCACACTGTGCTGTCTTCAAACCTAGGGGCATATTTATACTCTGTTTGTGCTGAATTAGCGTCATTTTCTTTTACGCTAATTCAGTGCAAACTCAACGTCATATTTATATTTTGACGCTGGACCCGTCTAGCTTCAAAATATTGGTGCTAATGTAATTTTTCGGATGCATGAAACCTCCTTGTGTTAATGAGATGCAAGGTAGGTGTTCCCGTCCAAAAAAGGACTCCCACCCCGTAGCACAATATTTCTCCACCCAGACAAAAATGATGCACGGGTGGGAGGCGGACCCAAAAAATTATGTTAATTCCGATTTGCATCAAAATTTAATGCCTGGGTCAGGGCAGGTGTTAAAATGAGGCAAACTCATCACTACCTAAGGAGAACACACAGATGCAACATTACCAACCCACAGGAGAAGATGGAGGTGAAACTTATCGAGCTTGAGAGACAACGCAGAGGACAGCAACAGCTACACCACCACGATGTGGCCCACAAAGACAATGCAGAAGGCAGGAGAGGGTCTTCAGAACCAGGACAACCCTCCTCGGCCTCAGAGACCAGGACATGTTTAGGACCTACAGACTGAACCAACAAGCCATACTACACCTGCTGCACCACATTAAGCCACAAATCACAGCTAGCCTGCAGACCCCACACAGCATACCACCTATGACAAGGCTGCTAGCTGCCCTGCACATGCCGGCAAGTGGCACATTCCAAACAACGGGTGCCCTGCTTGCTGGTGTTTCACAGCCGTCATTCTCTGCATTCCTGCCAAAGGTGTTAAACGCTATAATCTCCCTGACAGCCTGCCACATCAGCTTCCCCAACACCCAGTAAAAGCAGCAGGAGACTAAACAGGGGTTCTACCAAATTCATGGCTACCTGCATGTGCTCGGTGCAACTGACTGCACCCATGTTCGGATCATTCCACCTGCAGCAACCGAGCACTTATACCGGAATCGCAAGCCCATGCATTCCATTGATGTGCAGGGCATAGTGGACCACCGGGGACTATTCATAAACATTTGGCTAAGTATCCTGGGAGTGTCTATGATGCCTACATTTTCCGGCACAGCAGAATCAATTAACAATTCCAGGATGGACAATATGGAAATGGCCTACTTGTGGGTAAGTCAACAAATCTAGCAATATACACACAATACACCAACCCTGTAGGACACACAAGACATACACCACTACAATAACACATGGGCAGGGTAACACAGATGTGCAGATAACAACATGTATTCACCATGCTGGAGTACAGCACAATCAGTGCACACCACAAACACATACACCGATATGTACATAACACACCCACTACTTGACGGGCACACCAAGTGCAGACATGTACCCTTTGCTAACAGAAGAACTACACAGACCACTACAAGTGCCCACAGGTTGCCTACTACATACACTTCACACACAGTACACCAAACAAAGAATAGCACAGCCATGTCAATGGCATACACCATGCCCATGTTATGTAAGTTCCATGGAGGCACACATCCCTCAAATCATGCTGTGCAAATCACTGCCAGAACAAACATCAAATACCAGACAACTCCTGCCTATACAAACTACATCTCATCAGCACATACCTGACTTACCTGTAGTGTGCAGAGACATCTGCCTGACGCATTGGCTCACACACATAGTAATACAAGATCAATGCCCATCACATACCATGTGCCAGATGTGTGATAAGTGGTACCACATCTACTGTAGTGCACCTCACATGCATCACTTACTGATCCACAATGCCATCATGTCCGTACCAGATATAATAAATGGCCCATCATGGGTCAGAGTCACTGTCAGTGCAGATCATGGATGTCATACTGGGACCATGTAGGAGAATACAGGACATCACTTACCTCACATGCACTGTGCCAAGGGACACATTTGCTAAGTAGCTGAGCTCCATCCCATAGCCTGCACTGTGAATGTGTTGACAGTATAAATGCTGAATCATGTGTTTGAAGATAGGAGAAACACTGGTAGTTCTGTTGATCATCCTGGGACAATGGGATGTACACCCTTGGACACCTGATGGCTGCCATAAACATTAGCTGCCACTCTGGATCACCAAGGGACCTATGTGAAAGCCCATATTGCCATTGTCATGGCCTGCAAAGTATGTACAACTTGGCAGGTGACCATTTTTTAATGACTTGAAGCCACATCGTAAATCGGCCACCCTCCCATACAATATGTAGCATGGAAGAGATGTGCAATGTGTGTTGCTGCAGGTCTGTCACCACAAGATACATAGTATGGTGATGCTGACTCAGATGTAGGTGTCACCTAAAACCTGAGGCAGTGCCAATAACAAACACCACCCCAGGGGTGCTGTTTGCAGGTTGCAATAAGGAAGTACAGTGCTTTGAACTCAGATGATTGTGCCATCAATGCATGCTGCAAACTGCTGCACACACAGAAAGAGCCAATTGGCCATCAAAACAGCATGTGTATAGGGTGGTGTCCTTTCCTGCACAGATACATCCACCTCCACAGGGCAGCTAGCCAAGTACCCAGGTGCAAGGTAGGTAGTGTAGGTGCACAGCTGCATATGAGCAACTGGTGCAGGGGACAACAAAGGGTTGCCTAGTAACATGTCATACATGGGGCATTCTTGCATAGTCTAGGTGTTGCAGGACAGTGCTGCAAATTTTGGAAACGTGTTGTGCATTGTCACTTACCCATTTCAATGGCCCTAAGTGTCGCACATCATCTGCAATGACACATGTCAAAATGAATGGGATGTCCAGGCTCTGTAGTGCTACCATTTTGCCTCCACATCTGACCCTGTTGTGTTGTGAGGATGTGTCATGTCCCCTCTAGTGATAGCACACTGATACAAAGGTGCACTACACAACGCATGGTAGATACATACTGACCATCTGTTAGGAATCCAAATCATATGTCCCAGGTCCTTGAGCCAAACACAAGATTGTCATGTCCAACAACCCAGTGCTGAGAAGACCTTACACAAGGCCAGGAACTCACACCATACCACAAACATATATGAGTCACAACCAACTCAAAATATCAACTGCCATGCTACATGAAAACCCTGTTGCAAACCTTGACAACAACTTACTCCTTTAATCTTTTGCAGCAAATCAGGGTTATGGCAAACAGCCATTGATAATGACCCCATTTTCCAATCCAAGCACAGCAGCAGAGCATGCATTTAATGAGGGACATTGGAGGACACAGACTATTGTGGAGAAGACATTTGGCATCAAGATTCAGGTGCCTAGACATCACAGGAGGCAGCCTCCTATATGCCCCACACATCATCTGCAAGATCATAATGACATGTGCTATCCTGCACAACATATGTTTGCGGCTGAACATCCCCTTTTATGAGCAGGTTGATGACCTGCCTGAGGAGGATGGTTGTGAAGAAAATGAGGGGAACAGCACAACACAGCTGCTGGGATACGCCGCAGACTGCACATAGTTGAGAACTTCTTCACCTAAAAATCACTTCACTCACATTGTACTATTTGTCAATAAACACCTCACTTATTCACACAATGCTGCTTTGGTCTCTTCAATCTCCACAACATATACCTCAGGATTGTGAGTCTAACCTCAGGGAGCATGTTACAAACCCTAATCTGAAAAGTACTGTTGCTACATCACATGTGATGCGTAAGATTGTACTGCTACCATCACACACATCACAAATAGCCTCATCACTTGAATGTGACAACTGAAGGACACAATCTATGGACCACAACATATGAATTAAATCCACATTGGCAACTTGTACAACAATAGCCCATCACACACAACTACAACATGTCCAAATAGCAGGTAAACAAGAGCCCCACACATGAGGCAGTGGATGTCAAAATTAGGTAAGACAGTAATGTTTGAACAGACCACTGTCACAACTCAGTGTGAGAGTTGCAATGGCTGCATGGAGCATGTGTGACAAGGGGGGATATCATTGGTAACAATGGTCATCATGAGTAGCCCAAGTATGACAAGCAATGGAATTATTTGGGCTTGCGCAGTACATCCATGGTAATCAGTCCTGTCACTGCCATGGGGCCCAATCCTGACACAGGGTACACATGACCTCACACTTTGCACGGACACATCTGTGTAATGCATATCAGAATGGATGAGAACATATGCAGCTGGGGCTGCAGGTCCACCACACAAAAACAACAACCATTGCTAAATGTAATGAGTTTAATCAAACATTTGTGGACAAAACATAATGTGGACGGAATGTAGGCAGAGTGTGTCAACCACAGTGTGTACCAAATATGTACACATATCAGACATATGTGTAGTCCACACATGTCACCATAAGCTCAAAATCTACATATGGAGACAGTGGTCGGGTAACATTTCCTAGGTAGTGTTCATCAGTCATCATAAACAATGCCCGAGCTGTGTATGTCCTCTTAAATGTTATGCTCTGTAAGACAACTACACACATCACATAAGTAAACACAATTCACAATCACAAATCAGAACTGTTGCATAGTACTGACTGCCTTACATATGTGGATACACTGTCGTCACACATGCATACATACGCACAATGTGCTCTGTAGCACACGCATCGGCGTAACAGACCAACCACACCCAAATCACATTGTTGCGTGGACTACCACATGTGGCCATACACAAAATGCCACACTGCAGCACAGCCCATTCAATTTGTATGTTGATACAGGGTGCATCCATAGACAATGGAATAAAATCACTCAATCAGGAATAGAGTCAAATAAATTGACGCAAATGCGTTGAAAACATACGCATACGCAAATTATATGACCCATGGCCCTTAGCGTGAATTCCACCTTCGCACTCATCTCAATGCTGATTTTATGGTAATTCGATGCATAAAGGTGATGAGTCTAAAAAACAACGCACTTAGATCATGCGTCCAAAATACTCACGCAAATATCACATGCATCAAATAAATACATGCATACCAGAAAACGTGATGCACGGGACAGTGATGTAATAGGAAATCCTATTTACAGGCATGGTACAGTGGGTGTACTTTCACTTTCACTTTGCAGTCTGTGCCTCTTTTGACTGTGTGGTTGTGTCCTGGAGCTGGTGGTGTGTTTTTCTTCAGTATTGCATCTTGTGGTGTCCCTCCTGTTGTGTTTTTCATATTGTTGACTGTACTTTGTCCCAGTGTCAGTAGATTTGTGTGTTTTTTTGCCTATCATTGTACTCGTACTGTTGGGTGTCTGTCCTGGATAGTTGATAAATTGGGTTAGTTGGGATTAATTTTTGAGCCTTAAGTTTCCTTTTTATTCATGTTTTTTTCTGTCAACCTGTACTTGGTAAATATGTCTGGTAGGGGTAGGTTGACAAGGATGGGAGAGGAGGAGCTGGGAGGCTTTGTGTGGCTGGTAGCCCACTACCTGCCATTAATGTTGGAGATGGGGGGCTGTATAATCCAAGGTTACCAGATGGCGGTGAGGCGGCTGCGGTGGGGCAAGGTGCTCTACCACCTGAAGAGGGTATTTCGCAGCACCCAGACTGAGCATCAGCTCAAGCATCGCTGGGCAGATCTGGTGGCCAGGGAGCAGGATCTGCTTGACCATCTTGGTGTGGTGATCAGTGGCCCTGTTGGTGAGTCTCCTCTCGGCATACTATTTACTGTTCACCACTCTTGAATGACAGCAGCCGATGTGTTGAAGTGCTGCATGCAATGCTTGTGGAGAGGTTGCATGCAACCAGAAAGAAGTGTAACTGCACCAGTCTACAGATGGAGTTCATATGTCCTGCCATTTTTCCATTGCAGTTCAGATGTCGAGTGAGTCATGCACAATCATCAATAAGTCATACATTTCAGGGGCCCTGGCAACACCTGTACCCCAGCATAGTGTCATGTATGATACGCCAAGACACCGCCAGCCTACCATATTTAACTGGATTGTGTCAACAAAGTAGGGCAATCCATGTATAGCTCTATATTGTCATCATTTCACACACATGACCCCTGCCATGATGTTAGCAAAGGGGGCTTACCCACCTTTGGGGGCACTGGAAATGAGGCATTTGATACCATCAGACAACTTTGCCACATCAGTCATGGATTACTCAACCTATGATCATTGCTGACTGATAATTGAGGCGCACGTCCATCATGAAGTGCCTCTGGGTGCCTTGCAGGACAAGCCTGAATACCTGAGTCAATTGTCTTGCAAAGCACCAGGGTAGTGTCATATATTTGTCACCCAACTCCCCCTCATACCATGGAGTTCCATCTTCTATAGATTTGCCACTTATCGTTGTTACAGGGTATAGCACTACATGAGTCTCAGGCCCAGTGTAAGTATGTAGATGTGTGGCTCTCACTCACCTGGGTGTCAGTGTCATTGTGAGTTTGCAGTGGTGTGTCTGTTGCACTGTTTTACACCATGATAACTATCTCACTCACTAAAATAGTACACACTGTAATATGTTGTCCATTTGTAGTGACAATGATATGACACTAAGCATGGTTTTCCATCCATATCTTACAGGAGGACCTGCCCCCTACACCATTGGTGAAGTGGCAAGTTTTGAGGACCCAGATGTATCCAGTAAGTGTGATAATGTCAGTCCTGTGTTGTAATTGAGGGTTTGGTGTGAGTGAGCCATGTGTGTTGATGGAAGTGATAAGCTGTCAAATGATCAGATATCAAAGTAGGCTGGATGATGACATTGTGTCCCATTTAAAGGTTCCCCATGCACGGGAAGAGAGTCATATCTTGTGAGGCTTGTGGTGCCCAATGGTCAGCATCGTGTAAACAAGGTGATGACAAGCCGCATGTAGGCCCATATGTGACTAAGAAATGCACCACTGTGAGAATATTGGCACTGGGACACACCGTCATTCTCCCAACACAGTGATGCACTATTTTGAACACAATTTGGTGCATCCCTGTATTGTAATGTATATGTAGGACTGGGTGGGCAATTGTCCCCTTCCATGGTGCTCCATATTTTGTACTCCATTTACGTGACACTTATGTGGAATGTATTAGGCGTACATGCAGGTGAAGGAGAGACGTGTGCTGGCATAGATATGGATGTGTAAGGAATAGAATTGGCAGATCAGGTATTGATGGGTGTCTACACCTGGACACATGAATGTAGATGTGATAGAGCTATGGATACCAGTTTCCTAGTTGACAGCCCTCCTAACATAAAGTCCACTCCTTGACTCCATGTATGAGTGGGCATGCCTTGGTCGATGACCAGGACAGTTGAGATGAAAGATTGCATGGTCATCCCCCGTGAGGCACAGGGGGAGAGAAACAATAAATTTTAGGTAGACGTGATGTTCACAGTGTAGGTGACAGTCATATTGATCAGGCTTGCATGGGTACCTATCAACACGACCCTTATGGTTACCAACTGCATTCCATATTCCCAATAACATATTCAAGTTACTGGTGATGTATGGTTGAAAATTGGCACAGATGATGAGCAATATTAGCCCTGATCTATGTGAAGTTGATGCTGCCTTTGCATTGTTACACATGGCACAAAATCAATGCACACCTAATTTGGTTTGGTTCCTAATCTTGTTGTGCGTCGCTTTGGTGTCAATGAAATGATGCTAAGTCACTGCTGTTGTTGTATTTATCAGAGCCATTGTTTTATCTGGAATGTGAGTTGGAGTGCATGTGCCATTAGATGTAGAGTGCAAGCTAATAATCTGTACATACTCCACACAATGTTGACACTGATGGTTGCATATCTCAATTTAGCAGCTGCTAACATGAACAATTAAGAACTGCGGGCATGTCAAAAGAGAGCAGTCCGCTATAGTCACATCCTGGCAGTGGTATCTGGGTTCCCGAGGATGGCACGCCACTATCGAAGGGAGAGATCCACCGGGGAAAGGCAGGCATTCACCCAAGGGGGACCCACACTGGCCACACAGAGAGGACCAAGCTCCACAGATGTGCAGGGGGGCACAGCTGCCACCACCACTACAGCTCCCACCTGCTACACCATTAACATCTGTACCTCAGCCCACACCACCTGCTGCCATGGACATGAATATGATAAAGGAGCTACAGAGGGATGTAACACTGGTCCTTAAAAATTTGGACAGTCTGGAGAAGGAGATAGAAAAAACACAAAGAGACTTAAGTTCATAAAAAAAAAACTCAAGAGGGCCAAGTTGTAATTGGCTTTATGACTCTCACCCACAGTTCTGTCACCTCCCTCCTCATTTGTTTTAATGTTTTATAGTGGGTTTTAGGGGGTTAGTGTCAGATTAGATTAAGTTAGTGGTTTAGTTAAAATAAAGGGGTTTGGGGGTGTGTTTTCTACTTTTTACATGTTACTTTGTGGGTGGGTGGGTTGGTGGGGTAATGTTGGGGCTTTTATGTGCTGTATTAAAATATATATATATAGATATAAGATATATATATGTAAAATAAAAAAAATACCAAAAAAATATATATTTGTTTAGCTATAGGTAGTATATGTGTAGTTTAGTATATGTTGTCCGGTACGTGTCTCGTAATATAAGGGAGATGGGGGGCCAATGTTTAGAGTGTGTTGTTAAATGTGTTAGGTAAGTTTAGCATAGGGTAGTTAGGGACAGGTGTTGGTTATGTATAGTTAGGATAGGCTAGGCTAGGATAGATGTTCTTTATCCCTTTTAGTTTAGTTTCATTCTTATTAAAAATATTTGGGCACTCCCTTACTTCATATCTCATATGCTTGGGTCTCAGGGTCTTTCCATGAGTGTACAGTGAAAATTGTGTTTTGGCCTAAGGATTCCGTCCTGCCTCCAACTCTCTTTCTTGACATGTTCATCACCTTCTTACAACTAAGCTGTCACATTGCAGCTACAACACATCTACTTGTCTATACATCTGCCATCCAGTGTACCCACCACTCAATTTGACTATGTTAATTTTGTATTTGGCAGGTAGGTGTGGTGATTCAGCTGTCATTGTTTGGGTCCTGTGTAGGAATGTTGGGCACTGTGAGACATCTGACAACAGCCTACATGTAATATCTATCCTGCTAAACTGACCAGTGCCAATTACAGATGAGGTTAAGTACCTCTGTTTCACACCAATGTGTTCTACTGGTACTCCCAGCTGACGATATTGCCCGAGAACTGTTTCACAGCCATTCCTGCCATATGTAGCTGGTGAAACATACACGTGTAAAAAAAATTTAATATACTTGTGATTTGCTTGTGACCATTATCGACGTTCATCATGTAGGTACTTTGTGCGTAGATATGTGCCCCCATATTCCTGCACTCTTGTACTGACACCATGTGACTAAAGACATGTTACACACATCACAATTCCTAAGTGTTATAGATGTGTCACAATACACAAAGACATGCTGGCTGTGTAGGTGGTGTTTATTTACAAGTGTTGTAGTGCAATATTTACAATGTCCAGGTCTGTGACCCCATTAGTGAAATCCATACAATTGTGACACAAGTCCAGGATTGAGGGACATGTCATGGGCCATGCTTGGGAAAAGTGTCATTCAATGCAGGGGAACATGAATTGTCAATTGAAAAGTGAGAGACAATTGCAGTCCATAGCAGAAAGGTCAACAGTGTGTCGGTGAAGAGTGCTAACACTGGCATGATGTCAAGCACAGGACAAAGGAAAACACTGCCCATGTGGCATGGGCTGGTGCTATCAGGAACTCCTACGGGTGAAGATGATCTGTTCCACATCTTCATCCTCCGATGTGTGTGGTGTCTCCTCTGCCCTTGATGGTGGTAGTGGGGTGGTAGAGGTGGACACACACACTTCAGTGGTTGGAGATGTCGACTCCCAATTCCCGGCAGCTGCCATCTGTGGAACAAAATATGGCATCACTGCAGAAAGGAGGAACTGCAGATTTTTTAGCATAGCAGCAACATCCCTGTGGTAGGCAGCCATGACTGCACTGAGAGAGGCCGTTTCCCAGTGCATGGAATCCATCTTGTTCTCAAGCACGCTGATGCCAGTTTGGGAGGGCAGTTTTGTGGCCACTCCCTCCTGGCAGTAGCTATGTCCCTCAGACATTGATGGACTCCAAGCATTGGAGAGTGTGTGCCTCGGTTGGCTGCAGTCTGTTCAGTAGCCGTAATGATGCACGTGCGCATACCCTCTAGGCTGGCTGCCATACTTTGCATCCCCACCCGCACCTCCTTGGCCAGCTCCCGCTGGACTCGACCACTGTCCTTTCAAAGATGGTCCCTTGGTCCTCAGAGTCCTCAGCTGTGTCGGTGCTGGCAGGTCGTACTATTGGGGAGTTAGGTGGGGCCTGTGGGATGGCTGCTACATTAATACTCCTCTTTGCGAATGTAGGTGGTGTCTGGAGGGTTACAAGGACTTCTTGGAGGGTCTCTTGGTTGATGGTTGTCAGCTAGTCATCCAGGTCATCGGGGTACTCCAGGGCAGGCAAATAAGCAGGAGAGCCATCATCCTCTGCAAAGAGATGGTGACAAATCTGTCTATCTGTGTTGTGGCAGTTGATATGTCACGTCACTAACTTGCTATTTGAGGCTGATTGTCACCTTAGTTCCAAAACATTATTCCTGTACATCATGGCTGCAGTCTATCAGCCCTATGCCCCAACTGTGTGTCACATGAATGGAAGCCCAGTTGGCGCAATTGGCTGCATCATATCTTCTAGGTGTGATGAATATCCTTTTTGTGGCTTGACACCATCTTGTCGATGTCAACCCTCCCTATGCATCCACTTGCATGGTGAGGCCATGCAATGGGTGTTGCTGTGCTCATGGCACAGCACCACACATGGCAATTTTCCCCTGTCACAATCTTACATGTTTCACATACACCCATGTGGTGCTGAGACCTTACACCACCCCAGGGATGGCATTGGCGAGACACTATGCTCTTGTTACCATTGATGGCTTTTCAAGTTGATGTTTGTGTATGTGTGCTTCATTGCATAGAACTCATGGAACTAGCAGAGTTAAATCTCTTCTTCTGTCTGTGCAGGTGTGTTTGCCTTCCTACACACCTATGTCCTCCCCCTCAATGCAGCCCTCCTTGCACTATGATACATGAGTGCAGCATGTTGGCAATGCAGCTAATTTGACACAGGCACAGGGTTAGACCCAGGGATGGCCAGCATGGGTTTGAAATGTCTGCTGTGTACATCATTATGTATGTGACAGTGCCTGATGGTAAATGAGGCTATGGACATATCGAGGACTTGTACTTAGGTCAGAGCCTGAAGCTAGTTTGATGGTGATTCTGCAGGTAGTCATACTTGTCCCTCATTTCAAGTGCATCAGTCCTTTGGGCACCTGACTGCCATTGTCGATTTGCCCACCCCCCAACAGCACAGGTGATAGTGGCAACTGTAGTCAATGTGGAATGCCCCATAGGCCAATGGCCTGGCACTGCTTACAGACTGGCAATGCCAGTGCCAGCTGTCCTGTGACACCAGACAAGTATTACATTCAACGCTACCCTTCAGGTCTGTTCCCACATTTCCACCAGCCTTTGCATGGCGGTGAAACCCCCATGCAAAGGATGTTGGTGATGTGGTGTGGTGTGCCCCTGGGTGCCTCTGCACATCCCATGCACTGAGCATGGGTAGTGCAGGGGGTCCCATGCCCTGGCCCTTTTCGCTTTCCCTTTCCACTGCCTGCTTTGCAGGGCTGAATGCGGCATGTCCTGTCCCACCCAATGCACCCCAAAACTGGCGCTGAGTCTATTTGATCCATCAACAATGTTGCACTAAGTGCCCCCACAGAGCTACCATGAGCAGACAGATTCCCACCTGCCATCCCAACATGTGACTCATACTACCAACCGCAATGGGTACACAGCACTGGCAGTCTTACCAACACCAGACTTGCTCATGCACCAACCCCGCCCGTGGAATTATAAGCCATTATGTTCACAGTCATACCCATGAGTTGTATGTGTGTGTTTATTTCCCCATTCATATGTGTCCCACATGGTTGTGTCAGAGTAGTTGTGGGTTCAGCCTGTGACTGTTGTGACCTACTGTTTGCTATCTGTGGTACATATTTTCTTTAGTGGCACATTTCAGTTCAGCATCAAGATGTGTGGTTCAACACTACTGCAGTTTAGTTGTTCTGGGTAGTGGCATGTTACCAATGATGCAGGACCAACCTACTATTCCCCCAGCCCCTGTTCAGTTCATTGCTCCCTGCACCCAGAGGGCAACCTGACTGCCTGATGGAGTGGTGTCTGTCTTATGTGGATGTGTTGTCAATGTGCAGGGCGTTGGCACTACAGGCACATGTCTGGGTACTGTTGGGACAGTTGTAATGACTTGTGTGCTCTGAGATGCAGCACACATGCATGTGGGCAATGAGGAAAGGCAGTTGCAAGGTGTTTTACTCAAGGGACACCCCAGGAATGGTAGTGACTGACTACCTAGTCTCTGAGGTCTTGGTTGTGGTGGTAGGGTTGATATGACTATATGCAAGGGATGTTGTGATGACACAACCAGAGACACAGTGATTATACATGCCATCCATCCCATGTGCTGCATTTGTACATGTAGGTATTTAGGTCTGGTGTTCACATAAAGATATGTCCAGGTTGTGCATTTGTTATGGTGCATGGCACTACCAAGGCATAGGTACAACGTCAGCATGGTGCAACTTGCTTCATGTGCATTGTGTCCCTCTGCGCTCCTTTGACATGCATTATGTAAGTCTTATTTGCCTTCCGCTTCTTGGATTTGACATTTTAGCATAGATTTTCCCCAAGCAACTTACCTTGCATTTGTGGTGTTTCCTGGCAGTCTGTGCTGTCCTCTCCTGCGATTCCTGTGATGATGATTTCCACTGGGATGACCGCTGCAACCATCTCCTCCATCTTGTCCAAGTCCCCTTGTGGTGTTGGGCTCCTATCTCCAGTTTGCAGTGCTGCCTTCCTGTTCCTTGCCATTTTTTCTTTTGTCCTTCGCTTGCAGTCATGCCAGTGTTTCTTGCACTCAGTTACAGTTCTGCTGCCAAATTGCCTCTCTCCTTCCAATTGACAATTTTAAGGTGACGAAGAGCTGATTTTGATGCCCGTCACCTCTCTCACCAGTATTTCATGCTGCTCCGCACTGAAATAACACTTTCTCTTTTTCTTCTCCCTCCCCTGGGTCTTGTCTTTGTCCTCTTGCTGGCTTCCTGGGTCCATTTTGTTTACATGTCGTAAAAAGGATTACAGTCATTTTTCCTCCCTTAACGTCATTTTGCCTTATGACAAGGCGCAATGGTTAATGTCGGGAAAAATGACTCTAGACTATTTTTAGTGCTACCTAGCAACATAGTATAAATATGATGCCCGGGTGGCGTTAAATAATGGCGCTAGTCAGCACTAAACGCTTTGATGAAAAACTGCTTCTGAGTTAACATGAGTAGCAAGCATTGTGTTGGCTGACAAAAGACACATCCACCAATTCAAGTGCAAAGAAGTCCTTGTGAGGTGTACATGTTCTCTGTAAAATAGAATGCTGTGTTATTCCCAAAGCCAAAGGCACTGCTAGTGATAATGTTAATAGATTTTAAATAAACTTATAGGTTATTTTAAAACCTAATACCACGCTTTTTATCAATATTTCTTACATTAATTGAGATCCTTTACTTCAACAACAAGCACACGAGGCTGATCAATTTGATTTACCAAACAATCCTCCATAAAACGCTGCAGTGTGGTCTGAGATCGACTGACTGTTGAAGTGCACGTTTGTGCAGTTTGTTAGTAATCATTTTAGCAAAGGCGAGTTTGTGTGATCATCTGCTAGCTAAGGAACTTTAACGTGCTTAAAAGACCGCATTTTTTCTGCAAAGAATAGATGAATTTAGAAAAAGCTATGAAGATCTGAATAGTCTAATTGCTTTGATATTTGTAATTCTTCTGCCAGAAAGGGGATGGGATTTAAAGAGCAATATGAAACGTAGAAGGGAAATATTTCAGTCCCTCAAAATGCTAACAATTTGTAAAATTGAGAAAAAAGGCCATTAAAATCGAATTTGCCGAACAGGCATCATTATGATTCCTTTCATTTTGAACTGTAACCCCACATCTTCAAACATAGTGTATTTAATTTCTCTCGAGGCACAAAGTAAAAAAATGGAACAATAAGGACGACGGAGCTAACATCCAAATTCAATCAAAATTAAAGTGTGTGTTACAACCAGAGGCAATTATATGTTGTGCTTTGAAGAGTTTCCTGAAGTTCTGCACTAAAATCATTTGTCAAATGTTTTACGCTTTTACACAAAGATTCTGTTTTGTTTTATATTGTTCGAGACAAAAATGCATATTTACCTTGATGTTTAATGCACCACAGAAGCTAAGAGAGAAAACCTAGGTCAGTACGTTGAACTGTTGAGGTCTCCACTGAAGCCAATGGAGCAGAGGCGGCCCAAAAGACTTGGTATACGCCCAGTGCTCTCAACATTACAATGTCTTAGGGCACAATCACAGCCTCTTTCTTACCCCTGGCTCTTCAAAATATATGGATTGGGCAGAGTAAAGTGAAAGGCAGAGCCTGTGCAGAAGGGCACAAAGGAGCCCCCCCCTTCCTTCCCTTCATAGCACAGTGTAAATGACACCTCAGAAGGAGGGGAATTCTGCTCAGCTTGTAGGCCTCCCGGGCTACGCTCAACAAGGAAAAGCAGTTTAACTGAGCCCAGGGAGAACCAAGGGCTGCCAACCTCCTTTCACAGCCATTACTGAGAATATTGAACACTTGACAGTCGTGCTCTGCGTGTGACTGTGACTGTTGAACATTCACAGCAATAGCTGTAAAACATAGGCTTCAGATCCTCGGGGATGGGGTAACCCCCTCTGACTCCGGGTGGCCTTTACTTTTATAATTACCAAATTCTGCCCTCTGGCAGAATGTCCTTATAGCCCACCTTAGTGGGCTATACTGTTCATTAAAGACTCATTCCCTTGTTAACAGCCTTCATCGCAGGACTAGAGCAAGCTTTTAATGGCCTTATAGCCTTCAATGATGGGCTGCAAGGCTGTATCGAAGGCCCTGGATGATGACTTTTCCAGCTTTTCCTGTCACTGCTAAGCGCTTCTTAAAATTCTGGTCAAGATGATATATCACAATGAATGTTCATTAAAATTGCTTAACAAGTCTTTATGCGAAGGAATAGAATTAATTTAAAGATGGCACACTACCATGGACACAACCAAGGGAACATCTTTTAAGAACTCCCTAAACCTTTACCATCGGCCTCTAAAAGAGAGACCTTAGCCACCTGCATCAACTCCAGCCCCAACAACACCAATGAACTCTTCAACATCATCAGGGAATCGTCAAACCCGGTAAGCCACTGAAATAGCAACACTGCCTCACAGGAGCTCTGCGTCAACTTCGACATCTACTTCCATGACAAGATCTCCACCATGTACAAGAACTTTGAACCCTAACCTGTGCAACTGACTTTCTCAACCTACACAGCCCCACCAATTACAGCACGTAACCCCGACCCGGAACCCAGACTAACCACCTGGAACACGCTCACCAGCCAGGAAACCGGTACCCTCATAAACTCTATCACTCAGGACCACCCAATGACCCCTGCCCACACCACATCTTCTATCTCAGAAAAGACAAAATCTGCCAAGAAATTACCTCCCTATTCAACACCTCTATAAATATGGCCACATTCCCAGGAGACTGGAAGCACGCCAAGCTCAAATACTTACTCAATCAATCAATTTTTTAAAAATTGTATCAGCAACAAGCTTTACAATCATATAAAAAGTGTGCATCATAGAAGAGTAAAAATTCATAATAGCCTCATAGTCACAATTTAAAACATAATAGCAGCAATCATTCTATTCATAAAAATAAACATATCCCCAAACAATTAAATATAAATAATTGATTTAAGAACGACTACCCTCCCCCCATTCACGTCTTGGAAAAAGGGCAGCTCTTTGTCAGTACCTGTCCTCTACTTGTAGGGGGACCCGGAGGCAAAGTGCTTGTGCTCACAGTGTTTTATATTGGTAGTAAAAACTCACATAGCTACAGGTCTTTTAGAGGGGGAAAGAGTGACCCTAATGTTAGCGTGTGGCAAACCTTTCTTTCATCATACAGCTTTCGCCTAGGGCCCTATTAGATCTTGTAAAATTTTAAAAGTTTTAAAAATCAGCCACTTCTAGTATGGCAGGCAAATTCCCTTAGCCTGGGCCAACTGGCCCATATGTATGAGGCGATCAGGTTATGTTCGCTCATATTACCCAGCCTTGCACAAAGTGCGAATGCAGTTTTCATGGAATTTGGTCCACAAGCCTTAAAAAGAGGGAGAAGCCACCAGCGCCTTGCCTCATCACATTTCTTACAGGCCAGGATGAAATGAGCCACATTATCCACCTCCCTAGGGGTGCAGTCACAAAACTCCAAACCTACCACCAGCCTACGAGGGTGGACCAGGTAACCTCTTAGGGGCAGCACTCCCAGCCCCTTATTTCATATAGAGAGTCCACTTCAATTCAGGATACAACATATCCAAGTAAACCTGTGGAGCTGGATCATAGACATTGCTAAAATAATAGTACATGATTGAATCAGGCCTGAGTTCCTGGTGCACCCTCATCTTACTGAGTTCCCAGTATCGATCTTTTATCAGGCCCACCGTATCCTTGGTAACTCTACCCGGATCCACCCATAGGTCCTTCAACTGAAGGTTCTCTAGATTCTGCAGAAGAGCATCAGGTTAACCCTAGAGGTAGAGTGACATCCGCACCCACCGAGCCTAAGGATTCGGTAGTGGGCTCTGGGGGTTGTGGAATGAGGGTTGCGGGGCTGCAAGGGGAAGCCCTAGATGGAATAGGTGCAAACCCGAGTAGGGATACCAAGAAGAAAGGAAATGGAGAAAAAAAAGAGAAAGGGGAAGAAAAAGCTATACCGTTTCCAGTGTATTCCCTCAAATGGGTATTCTCTAATCCTAAGGATGATGCAGACAGAGGGCCAAGTTTAACCACAAATTCTAAGGATGCGCCAAGGGGGGAGAATACTGATACCGGCAACCCAGCCATCCCTGCGCCTGATATTGCTCACTGCTAGACGCTGGGGTGAAGTAGCCACCCTACAATCCACCCAGTTCCTGCACCCTGAGACTACACAGCCTGAGGGTGAGGCGACGGAAAGTGCTGATTGTCAACTTCACCTCCAAGGGATAGAGATATGGAAGCCTAGGAACAAGAAAAAAGCTTCATAAAGAGGAAGAGAAAACAATGGTGGCGGGAAGAGGTGTACGGAGAGTAATTGATGCAGAGAACTCTGGAGATGGCAGTAATTCCAATTGAACAGGGTGATTTGCGAACATCTAGTGAATTGAGAGTTCTCTCTGACTCGAACTTGAACCCCTATGCCATACCATTCCCGGTGCCTTCAGGAACCAGATGTACGGATAGTGTTGATGCTCACCACTCATATCATGCTGATATTGCCGCCACTCTTGGTGAAAAGATATATTGGACAGTGCCTGGAGTTTATTGATCTATTCCCAGATATGGGTCTTAATTTACCTTTAAATAGATCACGACTACTCAGCCTCTTTTATGCTGTGCCAGAGCTGAGAGTCCTCTCTTCCAGTGAAATGAAACTAGTAAAACTGGGATACAAGCATAGTCAGATTGAAAATTGCAGGGGGTATGCCTGTTCTGAAACCATTCAAAGTGATCCAGCCCACTCTTTCCCTTTGGCCCAGGTCAAAGTTGCCTTGTCATGGACAGCCAGTCTAATTCTTAACCAGGTGGATGGTTTTCACATAATGGAGGTTGATGTGCAGCCGTGTCCCAACTTCAACCAGAAGGAACCTAGGTGGGATGAGCACTGTGGGAATAATCTAGACATGCTAACGACTGGGAGTTCTCCCAGGTATGGACCGGTACTATGGCAAAAAAAGGAGAAAACCATAACTAAAGGTAGTGAAGGGCGAGAAACATTGGCCATTACTACTCATAAGAACTTTAGGCAAATTAGGATCCCAGCCACAATGAGAGGGTTAAAGGGGACAATTGTGAGGATTGTTCATGGGTAGCAGCGGCATTGGCAGGGAGCTCCAGAGTATCCTCTAGAACAAGCGCGGACTGAATGATGAGGAATTATGCTATTGCCCCACCATGCTCCCCTACCACACTTATTTCACGTAACAAATTGAAAGGGGGTTGCTTCCGAATACTGTCCTGGAATATAGCTGGTTTGGCTAGCAAGCTGGAAGATAATGACTGGTTACAATTTGTTAGTCTGTAAGATGTCTGCTACTTTCAAGAAACCTGGGCTGTTGAAAAAACGTGTATTAATGGGTTCCTGGGACTTGACATGCTGGCCATTCGGCCCAGGAAGGGACGCCCATATGGTGGTATCTCAATTTGGGTCTTGTGCAGGTTAAACTGCAAAATAGGACAAATAGGTATGGCACACCTGTTGGCTTGTGCTAATATCCAACATGTGAGACTTTGGGCAGTAAGGGGTAAGCCTCGGGATGACATCAAGGAGCCATGATAGAGATAGGGATGTGATACTGGTAGGTGGAGATTTTAGCACATCGGCTTGTGATGCCATTAGTAGCAGTGAAATTGTGACAGAAGATCAGAGTATGGGAATTCCGGAGACAGCAATGAATTGTCCAAAGTCTACAAAAAAAGCTGAGGCCTTCACTGACCTTTTGCTCAGTTACAGCCTTCGCTTTGTTAATGGCTGCTCCAAGTCGGATGGTGCTGCAAAGGCAACCTTCGACAATGGCAGATCTTAGTCTGTCATTGATTATGCTATTGTTAATGTGGAAGCGTGGCCAGCTATCCTTGACATGGCTGTGGTTAGTAGGATAGAAAGTGATCACAACCCACTTGCTCTCAATATGAGGCCAAATGTTTTGAGGCTTGGAAATATGATAGGGCAGGCACCAGGGTTTTATGAGAGGGAGACCAGACTGCAGAAAGAGAATATGGTGGGGTGGGAAAAGGTATCTGCAGGATCTCACACAACTTGAACTCATATTGGCTAACTATGGCCAATTTATCTGAGATGCTTCACCCACTGCCGGCCCCCTTATCCTGGTGGCATATGACGCAATGAAGGAGAGTTGGGGGCCATGTGGTCTAAACCTGTGACATCTAAGCCATGTGACAACAGTAGAAAAGGGCAGACGGGTCGTAAAGGCTGGTTTGATGAAGAGTGTATAAGAATAAAAAGAGAGGTCTTCCTTGCCCTATCCCGGTGCCATGATAGCGCTGCCAGTGAAGAGAAATTTAGAGCACATAGAAAGGGCTATAAGCACCTATGGGCCACTTTGAAGCTAACGTATCAAAGTACACTCTGGGCTGAACTCAAAGAAACTGCCACCTACCATGACCCTAAAAGTTTCTGGGCATTGGTGGCAAGAGTGGAGAAGGGGGCAGCGACTATTGTAGAAACCAGGATAGGCCCTTTGCCTGAGTTGATTACTTTAGCACATTATATAGTACCCCCTGTCGTTGATGCCCCTCCTACTGCCCCGTAGGAATTTTAATCCCAGAGTTAATGAGAGCACTGGGCGCAATGAAGAGGAATAAGGCCCCGGGCCCAGATATGAAGCCAGTGGACCTTTACTGTAAGGCAAACACCTACTCAAAAAACCATCAGCTGACCCCAACCAACCCAAGAACTACCGGCCCATTTCCTTGCTTTCCTCCCTGACAAAAGTACAGAAAAAAGCCACCAACAAACAACTCGCCGCCCCCGTGAGCAACACCATCTTATCGACTCCTCTCAGTCCGAATTCTACAGCAACCACAGCACGAGAGTGCTCTCTTCACAGCTACAGGCAACATCTGAGCCTTCCTCGATCAAGTAGAGACGGCAGCCCTGATCCTCCTCGACCTTTCTGCAGCATTCGACGTGGCATTCCACCACATGCTGATCACCAGAGTACACAACATCGGTATCCAAGGAAAACCCTCAGATGGTTTGTCTCTTTCCTCACCAGAAGAACCCAGAAAGTCTGCCTATCTCCAGTCACCTCCGAACCCAAGAATGTCTCTTGCGGGTTCCCTGAGGGCTCGTCCCTCAGCCTCAACCTCTTCAACACCTACCTGACACCCCTATCCAACATCGTCAGAACCAACATACTCAACGTCATCTTATTAGCAAATGACACCCAACTCATTCTCTCTCTTTCCAGGGACCCCACCACCACCATAGCCAGATTCCATTGTTGCATGACGAGAGTTACTATCTGGATGAGAGAGAAATGCCTAAACCTCTACACCGACAAAACAGATGTTCTGATCTTCAGCAAAAACTCCACCTCTTGGAATGATTCCTACTGGCCCGTGAAACTAAGACCTGTGCCGTCCTCATTCAGTCAGGCCAGGAATCTCTGCATTATTCTCAACAGCAAACTGACCATAAAATCCCAAGTCAACGCAGTCTCATCTGCCTGCTTCTTCACTCTACGCTTGCCAAGGAAGAGCTCCAAGTGGCTCCCTACCAACACCAGATGCACCATCACACAAGCCCTCATCACAAGCAGACTTGACTACAGCAATGTTCCTTACTACTGGATTGCCACACAGCTCCTCAAGAGACTACAGGCATTCTGGAATGCTGCATCCAGACTCATCCTCGACCTCTCTCACTGGACCCACACCTCCCCCACCTCAAGGAACTCCATTGGCTCCCAGTGAAGAAGAGATACCAATTCAGACAACTGACCCACTCATCTAAAGCCCTTCACAACGTGGGACCTGCCTACATCAATCACTGCCTGAACTTCCAACAACTGGCCAGACTACTCCGACCTGCCTCCCTATCAATCACCCACTCTCTCCTCATCTCACAGAAGCACCCCTAGAGAATGCTCCTTCTCTTACCTCGTAGCAAAAGCTTGGAACAACCTCCTCCTTCAGAGCCACACCTCTCCATCTCTGCCGGTATTCCGAAAAGCACTCTAGACCAGTCTCTTCCAATGAGTTTGTCAGACCCTGCAAAAGCCTGGATGCCATCGCTGGAAATTAGCAGCACTATACAAATTGATAGATTGCTTGAGTGCTTGATTGAAACTCTTTTTAATCTTAAGATTTAGTTGTCCATATAACTAAGTGAGCAACAAAAGTGACGATTACAGTGAAAGGCCATATCACATAAAGTAGGTGTTGAAAGTGAAAATGTAATACCTCTGTCATGGTCTTTGGCCTTATTGATGTCTTAGTTAAACAGTACGAGAATCAGTATTATACTACCTTATACATTGGTAAGTGGTTGTCACAGAAACATTAAAGGAATGTGCTATTGGCTGGAAATTCAGCCTCATTTGTTAACACTTCAAATGTAAATTACAAAGCACAATAGAATAACATAACACAATGCAAAATAACAACACAACAAAATGTAACAGGACACAATACAAAAAACATGCTAAATAGAGTGCAGCAAAACAATCATGGCAAGGGCTACTAGACCACAGTCATGTTGGTTGGACCATTTGTCTCAGATGTCCTGAGGTCAGTCCTCTGAAGGCTTTGCAAACTGGGCTAAGTACACCCCTTTCACACATTTGCTATTCTAACTTCAATCTATGCCACTTTGGAGGAAGTGTCGGACTTTGAGGGATTAAAATGTACTGTTCCCATTTTAATCTAAGCAACACTGGGAAAAGTATTTAACTTTAAGTGGTAGAGATTTACTACTCCCACTCCAAACTAAGCGACACTGAGGAATGTATTGGACTTTCAGGGATGTAGATTTATTGTTCCTGCTCCAATCTAAGCAACATTGGGAAAAAGTGGTGGAGTTTGAAGGGCTTATATGTACTAGTCCCACTCGAATCCTAGCCACATTTGAGAGGTGAAGATGTACTATTCCCACTGCAGTCTAGTTAATGTTTGGAAAAATGTTGGACCTTGAGGTGTGTAGATGAAGTATTCCACCCCATTCTAAGCTTCACTGGAGAAAGTGTTCGACTTTGAAGGAAATTTATAAAACACATTTAAAAAGTGCCAAAAACAATAAATCCACTATAAACGACATGGACATAAATTATAAATTAATACAACAAATTAAAACCTTTATAAACAGTAATCTAACAAAATTATATTAAACAAAATTATAAAATCGAAACCTTCAATTACTGTCAATTAAAAATTACTTAGACATCATGAAATAAAAGAAAACATTTATTTTAAAAAGTAGTAATTAATTATACTAATGATCAGAATATGCAAAAATATGCTAATTGTAAAAAAAAAAAAATTGGAAGAGGTTAGACCTGTCAGCTCTTGGTGTGGTTTCCCCTGTCTTTTTGCTTCTGACCACCTGTTTTTGATCCTGTGCTGAATATCAATTTTGCGGGCTTTAGGACTCTGGGCACTTTACCACTGCTGCCCAGTGCTAAAGTGCAAGTGCTCCTTGTCTAAATTATATTAGTTATTAGTTTATCCATGATTGCCATATT
Organism: Pleurodeles waltl; assembly: GCF_031143425.1. Lineage (NCBI taxonomy): Eukaryota > Metazoa > Chordata > Amphibia > Caudata > Salamandridae > Pleurodeles > Pleurodeles waltl. The sequence goes on along the minus strand of NC_090447.1, from coordinate 776,281,727 downwards.
TGATTTACTAGTAAGTCTCTAGAATAGTGCACCATATGTGCCCAGGGCCTGTAAATCATATGCTACTAGTGGACCTGCAACACTGATTGTGCCACCCACATGAGTAGCCCTGTAAACATGTCTCAGAGCTGCCACTGGATTGTCTGTGTGGGCAGTTTTAAACTGCCATTTCGACCTTGCAGGTGAACCTACTTTCCAGGCCTGAACCTTGCCTTTTACTACATGTAAGTTACCCCTAAAGTAGCCTCAAAGGAGCCCTATGGGCAAGGTACAGTGTATTTAAGAGGTAGGACATTTACTGGTGTGTTTTACATGTCCTGATAGTGAAATACTCCTAAATTTGGTTTACACTATTGCAAGGCCTATCTCTCCCATAGGGTAACATGGGGATTGCCTTGAAATAACTTTTAAGTGTAATTTCCCATTGGGAGCAATTTAAAAATACATCTTTTGGTGAAGTTGGTTTTTGAATTGCAGGTTTGGAAATGCCACTTTTAGAAAGTGAGAATTTTCTTGCTTAACTATTCTGTGCCTCTGCCTGTTTGCTGAATACACGTCTGGGTCAGAATGACAGTTGGGCTGTTTGTGCATTCACTCTACACAGTCAGACAAATAGAGCTGAGGTATGCCCTGCATATCCTGATGGCCCATGACTGGGGTGATGGGTCTTACTGAGCTAGAGTGGTGGGAGGAGCGGACACTTGCACCTGAATGTGCCTGTCCTCACACAAAGCGGTCTCTGACCCCTGGAGTGTGCCTAGGGCCAGGGCAGGGAAAGCCAGGGTCTTGTACACTTCAAAGATTTCTCTTTGAAGTGTGTCTACTTCAAAGACAGAAATGGGTATAAGAACTGGACCTCTGACATCACATAGTTAGAATCCTTCTGGAATGAGGACATTCTGGCAAGAAGAAGAGTTGTATGTTGTAGGAGGGACTGTCACTCTGCCTGTTGCTGGCCTGATGCATGCTGCTTCTGTCCTGGGAGTGAAAGGACTGGACTTTGCTTTCTACATCCTTCTTCCAAAGGTTCTCCAAGGGAAGGGAATCGTGGTATGGTAGTCTCAACAGCACTATCTATATCATCTAGGACTTGCTCCCAGAAGGGGGAGAACTTGGGGCAGTGTCAAAGTAAGTAAAGTTGGGTGCCAGTGTTGCCACAGTCCCTCCAGCACTCTGGAGATTTGTGGGCTGTCCATTGCCGGAGTCTCAGTGGAGTAAGATACCAATAGGAGGTAATCTTATAGGCAGCCTCAGTTCCAGCAATACAGTGTTCTGGGTTGTGCACCCTACAACATATACTGGTCCAGCCTTTGATGAAGAGGGGCCTGCCCAATTCAGCTTCCCACCTCAGCTGTCATCATGACTGCCGCTATCCAACTCATCCAGGACAATTGTAGGTGGCTCCATGCACTCAAGTCCCGGCACGTCTGTGAGAGGAGGTTGACATAGTTAACAGTTGTGGATGGAGTGCTCAAGCCTAATGCCTAAGTAGGGCAGGGAATCAGATGCCCATGCACACTTGTACCCAGCATGTACGGTGGCTTGTAGGGCAGGGGACATTGTTAAGTTAAGTATTTAAATTTTTGGATGTTGGTTTTAAACCCCACCATTGTACCAAAGACACTGAGCACATTCATTGAGGACGGGGAGAGAGCTTAGGGTGTCTGTAATAGAGAGAAAGTGAACAGGGTGATCCAATGTTGTGTACCACCGAATGGGATGCCTATGATGTTGTGGTTACTCCTTATTTGCTGCACTAGGGGCTCCATATAGAGCACGAATAGGATTGGGGACAAGAGGCAGCCCTGCTGCATACCCCTCTGGATCGGAAATGGTTGTGATAGTGTGCTGTTGACTTTGACTGACACTTTTGGGGGTTCTCTATATACTCTAGACCCATTTGCAAAAACGAGTCCCAAGATTAAAGCTCCTGAGCGTAGCAAATGGTTAGGGCCAATGAACATGGTCAAACACTTTTTCCGCATCAATAGATAATAAAAGTGCTTACTGCTGGGACCAGTGGATTTTGTCAATTAGATGTAGGATACGTCACCTGCCTGACAGATCAGTATAAACCCGCCTTGATCAGGATCAATTAGTCCAGGCATTAAGGGGTTGAGGTGTGATGCTAGGATACTAGCAAAATGTTTGCCATCTACATTTAGTAAAGAAATGGGGCGATACGACCCGCACAAGGTAGGATCTTTATCAGGTTTTGGTATCACCGAAATGGTGACCTCATGCGTGGAATCTGTAATTGCGCCTGAGTCAGCGAATTAGTTGTAGAGCCGGGTAAGCAACAGTGCCAATTCGTGGCAAACAGTTTTACAAAACTGGGTAGTGAAGCCTCCCGGCCAAGGGTTTTCATAGGTTTCAGGCAGGCAATGGCGGAGGCAACCTCCTTTATGCAGATGTGATTATCTAATTCTGTAACCTCGGCATAAGGTATTGGAGTGAGGACGATATCTGCAAGGTAAGTCGATACATCACCACCTCCGTTTTTTGCCACCATGTACAATGTGCTATAGAAGGCCCAAAGTGCCTCTGCGGCCTCTGACTCTGTCATAGTGGAGGAGTCAGTAAGGATTTTTTTGATTGTCATGGAGTGGGTGTGGCTGTGTAAACGATGCACAAAGATTTTGCCCCCGCAGTCGCTATTTAGATAGAATTTATGCTGAAAGGGCAGTATCACGTGCCCGGTCTTGGTCAAGGCCCCTGAGGGTGAGTTAGGATTTTTCCAGGTCTCTCTAAACCCTATGGGCACTGGTTTGTTTGTGGGCAGACTCCAAATGTTCCACCTCTTTCTCCAGGGCCGTTCTTTTCTCCCTCTGGCGATGATTATCCTCTGCTGATATTGCAATCAGTTCTCCTCTAATTGCCAATTTCAGGGCTTCCCATACAGAGTCAAGTGGTGTGTCCCCTGTGTCGTTAGTTTGTAGGTATGCCATTATTGCTTTTTTTAAAGCAGAGACTTTAGCCTGAGAGTGCAAAAGGATATCCTGTAGCTGCCAGGGTGAATTTGTTGCCCAACATGCAGGGAGCTGGATCACAGGTGTATAGGAACATGATCCGACAGTGATCGTGGTGTGATGGTGGCATCAGTTATTAGTCCCCAGAGGGGAGGGTGGCTAAGAAGCAGTCGATTTACACATAGGTTTTATGCACAGTTGAATGAACAGTGTAGTCACGGGCCGCAGGATGAAGACCACACCACACGTCTTGTAGGCCACTGTCTGTGAGCCATTGAAGCCCTGTGTTGGAAAGGGTCCCCGTCTGCCCATACTGTTGCCTGGATCTGTCTACGTTTGTGCCCATGACTAAGGTAAGGTCACCTCCTATTAATATAGCCACATCTGGCATTTGTAATATTGGTGCTAGGGAGGAGGTCAGGAAGGTTTCTTGGTGCTTGTTTGGTGCGTAGATATTCACTAAAGTCATCTTAAGCGAACCTACTGTTTATTCGTATAAGTAATAGGCGGCCACTTACTTCTGACATGGATTTACCCCTAAACCTCTGTGAGAAAAGGATGGCCACCAATCCCTTCTTTGATGGACACAAGGACCAGAGCTGTCTGAGGAACTGACTGGAGCACATTCTATGAACATCTTTTGAGAGCAAATAGGTCTCCTGGAGGAGGCATATATCAGCCCGACTGCTCCAGTAGGGAGAGAAAACTAAGCACTTTGAGGGGCTGTGAGCCCTCTTACATTGAAGGAGAAAATTTTCAGGTTCATCAATCACAGGGGCAAGGGCTGAGGGTATATGGAGACCACTTTAGGCAGTGTTGTGCCCCGTTTGGGCCCAGTCTGCCAAAATGTAGATGCTCAGTCACTCCTCAAAAGGGCAAGGTATAACACAGGGAAAGGATATCCACAAACACCCCAGCTAAATCAACATAACCAAATTAACCACTAAAACAAAACATAGTCTGTGGCAGAGTCAATAAGATGTGTGGTCCCATTGAACCAGGGGAGCTGACCGCCTCTGTCACACATGGACAGGATTCCATTGTGGAAGCAAGGATGAGTTTTCCAGTTGTTCACTCCCTGTCACCACCTCCTTCTGCCGTGCTTACTGCATACAGTCAAGTGGGGAGGTCCAGTCAAGGTTGAGCCTTGCACCCATGATTGTCCACCTGTGCAGTCAGGACCTGCCCCACTCTAGCGTAATATTGGCTGGGTCCAGTCGAAGTCCCGATAAAGGTTTTGGGGGGTTCTGCTTATGTTGACATTTTGTGGGTCCCTATGCATGGGGCTTAGTTGGGGCCGCCCTCTTCTCAGGTTCCGTTATGCTGAGCACCTTGCAGGCCTCCGTCAGGGACCGCATTTGGTGTAGCTTACCATAATGGTGAAAGATGATTCGGAAGGGATCGCCACCTGAGTAGGAGATCCCAGCATTCTTTAAGTGAGCAGTGACAGGTCAGAAGTCTCAGGAATATGAAGGCAGCAGGGGGGTATGGTCTCGGAAGTGGAGGGGATGCAGCTCCCGGGCTCTGCGGAGAATGTTTTCTTTTTGGAGAAAGTTGTGCATGCAAACTATGATGTCAGCAGGGGGGCTCAAAGTAAAGCATGGGAGGCCCACCCTGTGGAGGTGATCAAGTGTCAAGGTTTGCAGTTCCGCATCCCCCAGGATAACACTGAAGAGTGCCTTCACATAGGCATCTTGGTCTGGTCCCTCTGCAGCTGTAGGGACTCCCCGGATGCATATATTGTTCCAACTAGAAAGATTTTCCACGTCTTCAGCATGGAACTGAAGCTCTATGTGTTGTACCTGAAGGTGGATGATATATTGTTGCATCCATTCTGTTTCATAGCTTCCCTCATCATCCTTGCAATCCAGGGATGCAACTCTCTCTCCCATCTCGTCCAGGTCCCTGCGCACCTCCCTCAAGTCAGAGGATAGATCCTTCTTGATTGATTGTAAGTCTTTGTGCAGAAAGGTGAATAGGGCTTTCAAAAGGAGCATGTAATTGGGTCCTTGGACTCCTCTGTGCCCAAAGGGAAGTCCTTGGTCTTTCCCACAGTTCTACTGCCCCTGGTAGGTTTGGTCAACATTAGTCCCTGCAGGTTACCTGCTATGTGTAGGCTGTCGTAGCCCAAGTTAGTCCCAATGAGTGGTTCCGGATGATGGCAGGGAGACCTCATGTGTACAATGGGGCCTACTCCCACTCGATCACAGCAGGAGAGGTCACCAGTTGGTTTTCAGGTTCCTTGCAGTAGGGTCCATAAGGGTCCAGAAGCCACCAGCCTGGAGGGCCCCCACCTATAATCTAATGAGCTCAACCAGGCCCTGCACATACAGTTAGTCAGCTTCCAATGAGGTAAGTCATCATTCCACCATGTTCACAAGCCCCAGAGCTTCGCTCAGTGCATGGAGGATGTACTGTCACCCTCCAGGAAGATACCAAGTCAGCAGAGTGGGGGGCCTGGATGCTTTGGCAGGCCCAGACCTACGGGTCCTCTGCAGCATGGTCCAAACCAGTGGTTCACCACCTCCAGTAGGGGCCACGCAGCCACATTGAACGCAGGAAGTGTGATGTAATGTGCAGCTGTCGCAGTTGCCCCTCTCACTTGCTGTTCTCTTCCTTGCAGCTGTGCGGCCTAATTCAGGCTCTGAAGGCCATGCTGTGGTTCCAGGGAGGGCCGTCACCCGAGGCTTGAGTTTTCAGAAGGTTGGGTCCCATGTATGTAGGCAGACCCAGACCGATGGGGCTCTGCAGCGTGGTTCTTTATTTGGTCCATAGGGGCCCCGCTGCCCACATATCTTTGCCACTGCACCTGCCTCAACAGAGGTGCAAGGCCTCCCGCAGCACGACCCGAGCCACAGGCCTGGCACAGTCTGCAGGGCCCCACAGCCCCAGGCGTGCACAGAAGGCACTGTGAGATGAGCACTGGTTGCTGGCAGCCCCACTTACCTTTCCTTCATTGTGGCCGTGCGGCCTATTCCAAGCTCAGGAGGCCACATGGAGAGCCCCGAGAGGGTCAGTGCCAGGGGGTCACCACTCCCTCCTCTGCTCTCACAGGTTAGTCATCCACCCCCTCCCTGGAGACGTCTCGCTGGGGCCGTCACAGTTTTCTGTGCCCCGCGGCTGTCCCGATCGGGCGGGTCATGGAAAGCCATCCTCCGAGATAGCGGTTGGGGGCAGTGCTCCTCCATGCTACCAGCCACCTGCAGCCCAATACCAGTCCCACCAGCAGCACCCATCCAGCACCGGTTGTGATCGCAGCATCCTTCTTCCTCCCAGGTCAGTTCCTCTGGGTCTCTGTCGCTTCCCGGGTTATATTCCCTCCGACGGGGGAGATTCATGGCACAGGCATGACGCTCTTGATAGCTATGACGTGACTGGGACGGAGAGACTGCGATAAAAGTCTCACCCAGCTGCTATGTTTGCCACACCCCTCTCCATTAGTAAGTTTTAAATTAAAAAAATATAGGGCAATATTTATACTTTTTGACGCAAAACTGCGCTAACGCAGTTTTGCGTCAAAAAAATTAGCGCCGGCTAACGCCATTCTGAAGTGCCATGCGGGCGCCGTATTTAATCAATGACGTTAGCCAGCGTTAGCCGCCGGCACTGCCTGGTGTGCGTGGAAAAAAACGACGAACACCAGGCAGCGCCGGCGTAGGGGGATATGGAGCTTGGGCACCAAAAAATGGGGCAAGTCAGGCTGAGGCAAATTTTTCGCCTCAACCCGATTTGCGCCATTTTTTTCGACTCCCAACCCCCATAGAAATGACTCCTGTCTTAGCAAAGACAGGAGTCATGCCCCCTTGCCCAATGGCCATGCCCAGGGGACTTCTGTCCCCTGGGCTTGGTCATTGGGCATAGTGGCATGTAGGGGGGCACAAATCAGGCCCCCCTATGCCACAAAAAAAAAAATATATATATACTTACCGGAACTTACCTTAATGTCCCTGGGATGGGTCCCTCCAGCCTTGGGTGTCCTCCTGGGGTGGGCAAGGGTGACAGGGGATGTCCCTGGGGGCATGGGAGGGCACCTCTGGGCTCCTTCCGAGCCCACAGGTCCCGTAACGCCTGCCTTGTCCAGGCGCTAAAAAACGGCGCAAAAGCGGCCGTATGTCATTTTTTTTTACCCGCCCACTCCCGGGCGTGAATTTTGGCCGGGAGTGTAAATACGGCGCACATGCCTCGGAGTCAATTTTTTAGACGGGAACGCCTACCTTGCATATCATTTACGCAAAGTAGGTGTCCATGCTAAAAAATGACGCAAACTCCATGGACTTTGGCGCTAGACGCGTCTAACGCCAAAGTATAAATATGGAGTTAGTTTTGCGTCGGAATTGCGTCAAAAAAAACGACGCAATTCCGGCGCAAACAGAGTATAAATATGCCCCATAGTTACTACTAAAAACGTATAACGTTTAAAAAGCTACGGAGCCCATTTCCCTAGAACCCCAAAGTCCAACATTTTACACATTCAAACTAAATTAAATATAATAAAACATGTAGAAAATGTATCTCATATATAGAAATGATATTACATACATAAATATTATATACATCGATATTCTTGAGAATGGTATTAAAAACAATAGTAAAAAAAAATACTAACCGTTACTGTAAGAAAATATTTGTATTCGATATTTTGATAAAACCCACCTGGAGTAATACATGAGTAATTCCTATCTACTCATAGCAAAATCCTTGTGAAAATGGTCTTGAATATAATGTAAAGTTATTGCATCAATTGAGCTACAGTAACTGTCTGCAAAGTGCATGTTCTGAAATTACAGCGTTCTGCAAATTGTGTAGGCTTGTGGCCATACTGTGAACATTTGTGCTGGCTCAGCGCAGAGCGGAGCACATGCTTTTATGTATCTGTAGTGTCTAATGTGCACACAGATAACCAGGAAGGTCTCTGGTTTAATAAATGAACTGTGGACAAAATAGTTTTTGATAAAAGGAGTGAGGCTGACTCCTCACTGTTGCTGAGTTGAGTTAGCTTCAGTTCGTGCTACACTTGTGTTATGGAATCAAGCTTAGTAATTTGCTTTAGTTTGGAGCCTTTTGTGACCTAAACCTAACTTTTTATTGATTTTGTTGAGAAATCTGTAGGAAAACGTCATTAAGGCTAATTTACAAACCCTCACAAATTTGCAGGTGTAAACTATGCCGCACAAATGCGCAGATACAGTTTCTAGCTCAGAGGTCCTCATTAGCACTCACAACTTGTGGGTATTGTGAAAGACATTCTGCGTGGCCTTCCATAAAAACACTAGCAGTTTAAATATGCCAGCTGCTCTGTTATACATCGGCCACAATGAGCCACACAGGTATGGTGAAGGTGGTCGACATGATGTCAGCAGGCATCCACCCCTGTCACTTATGGGAGCAGCAATGACATCTGCAGTCCTTACTAGGACCATACGTCAATGCATACATTTCCTTTTTTATTCAGTAATAGTGTTTACTCCTAGAGCTTTAGCACGTTGACATCACTAAATTCTGAAGTTGTTTTGTAATGTATTTTGCCGTTGCTGTTTGTGCCTGACTTGGAGAGAAGACAGGGGTTTCGATGACAAATAAACCTGTTCTATGTTTTCTCTCACTGGTGTCTTGAAGAGTTTACTACACATTCCTGCATTCAGGATGGATCCGTGGTGTAGGAAGGTAGCCTCTTTCTAGCCTTGTTACCCCCACTTTTAGCCTGTTTGTGAGTATATGTCAGGGTGTTTTTACTGCCTCACTGGGATCCTGCTAGCCAGGGCCCAGTGATCATAGTGAATCGCTATGTTGTCAGTGTGTTTGATATGTGTCACTGGGATCCTGCTAGTCAGTACCCCAGCGCTCATGGTTGTGTTCCCTGTGTGGTGCCTAACTGTATCACTAAGGCTCTGCTAACCAGAACCTCAGTGTTTCTGCTCTCTCTGCTTTTACAATTGTCACTGCAGGCTAGTGCTAATTTTACCATGTGCTAATTTTACCAATTCTGATTGGCACACTGGAACACCCTTATAATTCCCTAGAATATGGTACCTAGATACCCAGGGTATAGGGGTTCCAGGAGATCCCTGTGGGCTGCAGCATTTCTTTTGCCACCCATAGGGAGCTCAGACAATTCTTCCACAGGACTGCCACTGCAGCCTGAGTGAAATAACGTCCACGCTATTTCACAGCTATTTTACACTGCACATAAGTAATTTATAAGTCACCCATATGTCTAACCCTCACTTGGTGAAGGTTAGGTGCAAAGTTACTTAGTGTGTGGGCACCCTGGCACTAGCCAAGCTGCCCCCACATTGTTCAGGGCAAATTCCCCGTACTTTGTGAGTGCGGGGACACCATTACACGTGTGCACTACATATAGGTCAATACCTATATGTATAGTCACCATGGTAACTCCGAACATGGCCATGTAACATGTCTAGGATCATGGAATTGTCACCCCAATACCAATGGTATTGGGGAGACAATTCCATGTATCCCCGGGTCTCCAGCACAGAGCCCCTGTACTGCCAAACTAGCTACTGCCAAACTAGCTACTGCTGCTGCCAACCCCTGACCAGCACCTCCCAGGGGAGGTGCCCAGAGCTCTTCCAGTGTGTCTCAGACCTTTGCCATCTTAGATCCAGAGGTGTTGGGGCACAATGGACAGCTCTGAGTGGCCAGTGCCAGCAGGTGACGTCAGAGACCCCTCCTGATAGGTGCTTACCTCTTTCAGTAGCTAAGCCTCCTTTCTCAGTAGCCAAACCTCTTTTTGGGCTATTTAGGGTCTCTCCTCTGGGCTATTCCTCAGATAGTGAATGCAAGAGCTCACCAGAGTTCCTCTGCACTTCCCTCTTCAACTTCTGCCAAGGATCGACCGCTGACTGCTCCAGGACGCCTGCAAAACCACAACAAAGTAGCAAGAAGACTACCATCAACATTGTAGTGCCTCATCCTGCCGGCTTTCTCGACTATTTGCTGGTGGTGCATGCTCAGAGGGCTGTCTGCCTTCACCCTGCACTGGAAGCCATGAAGAAATCTCCTGTGGGTCGATGGAATGGTCCCCCTGCTAACGCAAGCACCAAACTTCTGCATCATTGGTCCTCTGGGTCCCCTCTCATCCTGACGAGCATGGTCCCTGGAACACAGGAGCTGGGTCCAAGTGTCTCCCACAGTCCAGTGGCCCTTCTGTCCAAATTTGGTGGAGGTAAGTCCTTGCCTCCCCACGCCAGACAGTAATCCTGTGTACTGCGTGATCTGCAGCTGCTCTGGCTTCTGTGCACTTTTCCTAGGATTTCTTTGTGCACAGCCTAGCCTGGGTCCCCAGAACTCTGTCCTGCATTGCCCAACTCGCTGAGTTGGACTCCAACGTCGTGAGACCCTCCTTTGTGACTCTGTTTTGACTGCTGTCCTCAGATCTTCTAAGTGCCTGTTCCAGTACTTCTGCGGGTGCTGCCTGCTTCTTTGGGGGCTCTCTGAGTTGCTGAGCGCCCCCTCTGTCTCCTCCTCCAGGAGGCAAAATCCTGGTCCTTCCTGGTCCCCAGCAGCACCCAAAATCCTCAAACACAACTCTTGCAGCTAGCAAGGCTTGTTTGCAGCATTTCTGCATGGAAACACTTCTGCATCCTCCAGCACGCCGTGGACATCTTCTGACCAAAGGAGAAGTTCCTGGCACCTTCTGTTGTTGCAGAATCTTTGGCTTCTTCCACCTAGAGGCAGCCCTTTTGTACCTTCATCCGGGGTTTAGTGGGCTCCTGCCCCCCCCGGACACTTGTGTGACTCTTGGACTTGGTCCCCTTCCTTTACAGGTCCTCAGGTCCAGGACTCCGTCTTCAGTGTTTTGCTGGTGGTTGTGGTTCTTGCAGAATCCCCTATCTCAGCTATTCTGTCTTTCTGGGGTAGTAGGGTAACTCTACTCCTACCTTTCAGGGTCTTGGGGCGGGTATCTTGGACACCCTTACTGTTTTCTCACAGTCCCAGAGACCCTCTACAGCCTCCCAAAGGTCTGGGGTCCATTTGTGATTCGCATTCCACTTTTGGAGTATATGGTTTGTGTTGCCCCTAGACCTATGTCTTCCTATTGCATCCTATTGTGATTCTACATTTTTTGCACTACTTTTCTTACTGTTACTTACCTGTTTTGGGTTTGTGTACATATAATTTGTGTATATTACTTACCTCCTAAGTGAGGGTGTCCTCTAAGATACTTTTGGCATATTGCCACTAAAATAAAGTACCTTTATTTTTTAGTAACTCTGAGTATTATGTTTTCTTATGATATTGTGCTGTATGATATAAGTGGTATAGTAGGAGCTTTGCATGTCTCCTAGTTCAGCCTAAGCTTCTTTGCCATAGCTACCTCTGTCAGCCTAAGCTGCTAGAAACACCTCTATTCTATTAATAAGGGATAACTGGACCTGGCACAAGGTGTGAGTACCACAAGGTACCCACTATAAGCCAGGCCAGCCTCTTACCTTGGTGGTGCAGCGGTGGCATAAGTACTTGTAACTGCTTTACCACTTTGTCATTTGGTGCTTTTCATAAGAAAAACATTTACCAAATAGTTCAGTATATGTACATTGAACCAAAACAGTTTACTTGTCTGCTTTAAAACTTTCTACTAAGTTTCTGAAAAGTTCTGAAAACTTTTAAATGTTTTCCAAAAGATTGAAAAAGGTTTTTTTCTCTGTGCTTTCTAAAGTTCTAAAACTTTTTCTCTCTCTGTCTTTAACCTTTTCTATCATGTCTTCAGTAGAGCTCACTCCCAAAGTTGTTCAGGCAACTTATGAGAGTTTAAACTACAAAAGTGTGAGGGGTCTCTGCTTAGAAAGAGTTTTAAGCATTGGTAAGAATCCAACAAAAGAGTTTCTCTTTAACCTGCTCTTAGAAAGTGACCAGAACCAGTCTGGCCTGTCTCAGGAGAGAGAGGAAAAAGGGGAGGCTTCCCAATCAGACTCAGAGGAGTTCCCTGAGGATGCTGGGGAGGGTTCTTACAAAGTCCTGCCCTCTAGCAGGCCACCTAGTGACACTGGTAGTGGGAGAGGTTCACATATTAGTAGGGCGTCTTTCACTCCTAAAGGCCAGGTTACTAGGATCCAGACAGTTAGGGACAGGTCTCTTTCTGCCAATTCCCAAATCTCCTGTTTCCAAACATTCCCAAGCCTCCCACCCTGAGGATAACTTAATGGAAAGGGAACTCAGAGAGCTGAGGTTGGAAGAGACCAGACTGAAGCTTAAACAGCAGCAGCTGGCCTTAGACAGGGAATCCCTGGATATAGAGAGGGAAAGACAGAGATTGGGGTTAGTTTCCCATGGTGGCAGCAGCAGTGTTTCAGATAGTAATCCTGTTAGAGAACAAGATTCCAGAAATCTGCATAAGATAGTCCCCCCTTACAAGGAGGGGGATTACATTAATAAGTGGTTTGCTGCACTTGAGAGGGCATGTATGGTACAGTTGGTCCCTCAAAGGCAGTGGGCTGCTATCTTGTGGCTATCTTTCACTGGAAAGGGTAGGGATAGGCTCCTTACTGTCAGAGAAAGTGATGCCAATCTCTAAAACGTTTTGAAGGATGCACTCTTGGATGGATTTGGCTTAACCACTGAACAATACAGGATTAAGTTCAGAGACACCAGAAAAGAGTCCTCTCAAGACTGGACAGATTTTGTTGACTGCTCAGTGAAGGCCTTGGAGGGTTGGTTGCATGGCAGTAAAGTATCTGACTATGAAAGCCTGTATAATCTGATCCTGAGAGAGCATATTCTTAACAATTGTGTGTTTGATTTGTTGCACCATTACTTGGTAGACTCAAATCTGACCTCTCCCCAAGAATTGGGAAAGAAGGCAGACAAATGGGTCAGAACAAGAGTGAACAGAAAAGTTCATACAGGAGGTGACAAAGATGGCAAGAAGAAAGATGGTGAGAAATCTCAGGATAAGCATGGGGATAAAGATAAAACTAAAGATCCTTCTTCAAATCCTAAACACTCTTCAGGGGGTGGGGATAAATCAACTTCTTCCTCTTCTTCACAACCCACACACATTAAAAAGCCTTGGTGCTTTGTGTGTAAAAATATAGGCCATATGCCAGGGGATAAGTCCTGCCCAGGTAAACCCCCTGAGCCTACCACCACTAATACTTCAAACTCTAGTGCCCCTAGCAGTAGTGGTAATAGTGGTGGGACTGCTGGCAACAGTCAAAATAAGGGTGTAGTTGGGTTCACTTATGGGTCCATCATAGAAACTGGGGTAGTCAGTCCCAAGACAGTTTCTGTCACACCTGGTGGCATTGGCCTTGCCACACTGGCTGCTTGTCCCCTTACAATGGATAAGTACAGGCAGACAGTTTCAATAAATGGTGTTGAGGCTCAGGCCTACAGGGACACAGGTGCCAGTATCACTTTGGTGACTGAAAACCTAGTGTCTCCTGAACAACACATCATTCGACAGCAGTACAAGATTATTGATGTCCATAACTCCACTAAGTTCCTGTCCTTAGATATAATTCAGTTTAGTTGGGGTGTAGTTACTGGCCCTAAGCAGGTGGTAGTATCAGCTAGCTTACCTGTAGACTGTCTCTTAGGTAATGACCTAGAGGCCTCAGGTTGGGCTGAGGTAGAGTTTAATGTCCAAGCAGCCATGCTGGGTATCCCTGAGGAATTGCTTTCTCTCATTTCAGCTGAAATGAAAAAGCAAAGGAGAGAAAAAGGCCTGAAAACTCAGGATCCTTCTCCAACAACAGGTAAAAAAGGCATCAAAGTATTCCCTACCCACCCTGCCATTCAGGATAAAATTCCTGTGGTGCGAGAAAATTCTCCTGGGGTGGCACCTGTACCAAGGGAACCATCAGCTGGTACAGCTGTACTCCCTGAGGTGGAAGTACCTCTCTGTGGGATAACTAATACTGGTGAGAAAAAGTGAACCATTTTAGTTAACATGGAGCATCCCTCCAACCCTCCAAGAGAAACCTTAGTGCAGCAACCCTGCACTGCCTCACAACACTTAGGACAGCAGCCCTGCCCTAGTGTGGAGCTCGTAGGACAGCATCCCTGCCCTGCTTCAACTCAAGAGAAACAGCAACCCTGTTCTCTCTCACAGCCATATGGACAAAGTGTTTGCCCAGCTATGGCTTTACTGAGACAGCAACCCTGTCTGGAATTCTCATAATTTAATATAGGTCGAGTGGACATTTCCCACTGCTCTAAACTTAAACATACTAATAGGAACTCTGAGAATATAACTTCACATTGCTCGCTAGCTAAAAAACTTCAAACAGGGTGGTTTACATCCCCACAGGGAAGTAACCATATAGTAGATGATAAAGGGAGTAACCAATCTATTACAGAGATACTCTCTACTTATTACCACTTAGACAATAAAGAGTCAACTGGCCAAGGTTAGCCTTATTGTCCTTCGTTTGGGGGGGTTGTATAGGAAGGTAGCCTCTTTCTAGCCTTGTTACCCCACTTTTAGCCTGTTTGTGAGTATATGTCAGGGTATTTTTACTGCCTCACTGGGATCCTGCTAGCCAGGGCCCAGTGCTCATAGTGAAAACCCTATGTTGTCAGTGTGTTTGATATGTGTCATTGGGATCCTGCTAGTCAGGACCCCAGTGCTAATAGGTTTGTGGCCTATATGTGTTCCATGTGTGGTGCCTAACTGTATCACTAAGGCTCTGCTAACCAGAACCTCAGTGTTTATGCTTTCTCTGCTTTTAATATTGTCACTGCAGGCTAGTGACTAATTTTACCAATTCTGATTGGCACACTGGAACACCCTTATAATTTCCTAGTATATGGTACCTAGGTACCCAGGGTATTGGGGTTCTAGGAGATCCCTATGGGCTACAGCATTCTTTTGCCACCCATAGGGAGCTCAGACAATTCTTACACAGGACTGCCACTGCAGCCTGAGTGAAATAATGTCCACGTTATTTCACAGCCTATTTACCCTGCACATAAGTAATTTATAAGTCACCTATATGTCTAACCCTCACTTGGTGAAGGTTAGGTGCAAAGTTACTTAGTGTGTGGGCACCCTGGCACTAGCCACAGTGCCCCCACATTGTCCAGGGCAAATTCCCCGGACTTTGTGAGTGCAAGGACACCATTACACGCATGCACTACATATAGGTCAATACCTATATGTAGCGTCACCATGGTAACTCCAAACATGGCCATGTAACATGTCTAGGATTATGGAAGTCTCACCCCAATACAATTCTGGTATTGGGGGGACAATTCCATGCATCCCCGGGTCTCCAGCACAAAGCCCCAGTACTGCCAAACTAGCTTTCCAGGGTCTCCACTGAAGCTAATGCTGCTGCCAACACCTCAGACAGGTTTCTGCCCCCACTGGGGCCTGGGCAGCCTGGTCCCAGGAAGGCAGAACAAAGGATTTCCTCTGAGAGAGGGTTTAACACCCTCTCCCTTTGGAAATAGGTGTGAAGGGCTGGGGAGGAGTAGCCTCCCCCAGCCTCTGGAAATGCCTTGATGGGCACAGATGGTGCCCATCTCTGCATAAGCCATTCTACACCGGTTCAGGGATCCCCTAGCCCTGCTCTGGCGTGAAACTGGACAAAGGAAAGGGGAGTGACCACTCCCCTGACCAGCACCTCCCAGGGGAGGTGCCCAGAGCCCCTCCAGTGTGTCCCAGACCTCTGCCATCTTGGATTCAGAGGTGTTGGGGCTCAATGGACAGCTCTGAGTGGCCAGGGCCAGCAGGTGACGTCAGAGACACCTCCTGATAGGTGCTTACCTCTTTCAGTAGCCAAGCCTCCTTTCTCAGTAGCCAAACCTCCTTTTTGGGCTATTTAGGGTCTCTCCTCTGGGCTATTCCTCAGATAACGAATGCAAGAGCTCACCAGAGTTCCTCGGCACTTCCCTCTTCGACTTCTGCCAAGGATCGACCATTGACTGCTCCAGGACGCCTGCAAAACCCCAACAAAGTAGCAAAAAGACTACCAGCAACATTGTAGCGCCTCATCCTGACGGCTTTCTCAACTGTTTCCTGGTGGTGCATGCTCTGAGAGCTGTCTGCCTTCACCCTGCACTGGAAGCCAAGAAGAATTCACCCTAATTAATAGCACCATTACAAACCCATGCTCCATGCTTGCATTAGGACCTATAGCACACTTGCTTTGCCACTGCTCTAGAAGTAGGAGACAAGGGTCAGGAAAAGAATGTAGCAAGAACGTACCATATGAAGATAAAGGAAAGAGCAGAGCAATAAAAAGGGTGAATAGAGGAGGAACAGATAAATACACAACACACACCCACTCACAATCTCATTTTAGAATCTATCACATGAGCAAGCCATTATATTATACCCTAAGCAGTTTTAGCGCTAATAAAACCTGACTCACGTACTCAACACAATACCACAGCTGTATCCAAAAATACAATTATTAGACTTAATTTCTCTTATCATTTTCTCTAGTCAACCTGCACTTGACTAAGGAAAAGCTGGTAAAATAACCACCTAGAAAGCATGATTGAGCTAATGGTAATTGTGGGCTCCTGGAGTCATACCATGAACAACAAAGCTGGATTAACTGAGAGTAGTAGGAGGGGATTCCTTTCCTCATCAAACTTTTGCCAGGTACCACGCCCTATAGTGACGTAGGCAGTAACGTGGGTGCCCCCGCCCTGTGTTGACATAGGTGTAGGTGTGTCACGTGGTTTGTGTCCTTATGGTGTCACGAGTAAGCCATGTGCCTGAGTCCTAGCCCCTTGTGCATTGGGCTATGGGCTGTGTAAAACGAAGGGCTTGGTGTTGTGCAACCTGTTCAGAGCCTAAGAGGACAGGTCTGGACATGTCAGACATTCAGGACCAAGTGGCTGCTTGGGGGTCGCTCACAGGGCGGAAAAATGGGCTTGCAGGCCAAACCTCCTCACTGTTGGCTAATCCAATAAGAGGGGTGGGTAAATGGTGCAAAAGCCTTGACATGTGGTTAGCACCACGTGTAACCCAGCAGCGTATTAGAACCGTCAAGGTGAGCATGTGACCGCTATGTGTTGTAGAGGCGCTCGCCCTTTTTGAACCGTCAAATACATATAAGAAGCGGTTAGAGCAGCATGCCAAACCATGAAGTTGTACTGAAATAGAGCATCTAGGAAATTTGCTTGCCAGAAAAGCCACAGCCTCAACAGCCCAGAACCCTATCAATAGATACTACCGGACCCTCGTACCTCTGGTGTTGGATGAGAATGCACAGCAGACTGCCCCTGAAGATGCAGGTTCTGATGTTACTTGGTTGCAAGAGGAACTTTGCCAACGGCTTGAAAAGCTCAGCCCCAAGGATTTGCCGCAACTGGTATCTCCTATCAAGGTTGATAGCAGCAACAGCGAAGCCGCGAAAGACGAATTAAATGATGCAATCAACTTCAATGACACTGAAGATGCTGAAGAAGGTGTAGCACTACAAAATTCACCTATCTATGAAGACATGGGCTTTCAGGAGGACCCTGATCCAGAGGCAGTCATGATGCAGCCAACAAGTGTAAAATCCAAAGTCACTTATACACCAATGGACCTGTGCGACTCGCAAGATTTCAGAGACAAAATGCTGAGGTTAGTAAAAACTCTATAGACAATTATCGTGTATACAACGTTATCATACTTTAGTATGTCTTTTGCTTTCTGTTTGAACCGTGGAAAACAACTTCAGAAAGAGATGCTCTGGAGGGGTCTACACCAAAGGTTAACAACGTAAATGTTTACTGCTTAAGCTGTTCCACGTCAGAAAGTATTACAAGCCAGAACAAAGAGCAGCATAAGAAATGTGTCAGCACTTACATTACCACCGATTTTGAAAAGGAAACACCTGGCGTACCCTACAACACCATATGGCCTGTTTACGGTTTCGTGGCAACAGTCGTAAACACGTCTTAAACGTGACTATTATAACCTGTGTTACGGGCATAAAATTAATGAGCCACAGCAGGAGTCTCACGACTGTCTTTACGAGTCGTATACCGCAAGAACTATTCGGAATTTATGTAGCCGTTTAGACCCACACAAAGTATATAAGTTGTTAAGGGTGGTGTACGGGCTTGTCAGCTATGAAGAAAGGTGTCCACGTCAATATGATTAAGGTCTTCGCAGCAGCTGTCAATGAGATCCGATACGCTGCTGAGCCCTGCTCAAAACTCAAACATATGCAGGGGTTGTGTACCTATTTTTAAAAAAAAGCTTGATAGAAAGGGTCATAGAAAGACGTATGTGTGATATTTATTATAAAAATAGAAGAATTACATCTTTAGCCCCCTGAATGTTGTTTTAAAAAAAAAAATCAGGTCGTGGATAACAGACTATGACGGTTTTACTTAACATTCCATACTTACTCTCTTTTAGTACAAGAATCAGAATGTCGCGGGGCAAGATGTCTATGACTTAATCCCAGGCTACATCTGTATCGGGAGATTTATATATGTGCTGGTTAAAGAGAGAATAGCTGAAACACACCCTGTGACTCTGCGTTATCTGAACATTACGGAACCGCCGGCTACGCTGCAGTGCGACAGCCCTGTGTTTATCGGCAACTGGTGGATCAACGCATGGCTACCCGCGGTGGATAAATACTGGAGCTCAGCCCAAGACCTGACGCGTGAGTTAAGACTTTCACCACTGACTGGGCTACACAGTGCTTTGGAACTCCTGACTGAAGATTATTTCACAAATAAAGATCCTGTGCTGTCTGACCTAAAACTGTATAAACTGTTGAATGCTGTCAGTATCCTGAGCGTCCAGAGTTATAGGCGGGGAGCAGGAAGTCATGTCTAGAGCTATTGAGTGTCTAGCTATAAAAATATCAAAGCTTGTGACGCTGAGACCTAGTAAAAGGAACTGCTCTGAGTAATATGTGTAACATGTATCGTAGTATGTGTACGTAGTTAAAAGGTCAAAACACATGGAGAGAGTATGAGGGAGACAAAGGAAACTAGGAGGAACACAACCGTACTAAGCTCCCTATATTTATAACCAAAAATCACACAAAGGAGTACGGGGTTCTCAGATAAATCAAAGAGTAAATGTCAAGGGTACCATTTGTGCCCTCGATTACTTGAGATCCTTATTAGAACGATAAGGTTAGTATGAGGTCAGTGAATTACTGTGGAATATTGGAAGGACACAGGGGAATTCCCTTTACGGACTAGGTGGTCCCACACACTATATAGTGTCATGCTTCATCATTTGACCACCTAGTCCCACCCAGGTAGGACAGTGCCACCTGGGCGGACTCAACCTCACTATTAAAAGAACAGGAGGGAGTGCGTAAATAAATTCTTGGTCTGGAAAGATCGGGATCCAGCTAATCTAGGGGTAATAAAAACACCTAACAAGCCACCTGTATGAAGTTACAATTTAATACAGTAATGGTGTCTGTTTGGTGTGGTTGAAAACATAAAGTGGGACACCTCCGTGGGAACAAGGACTCACAGGGTCGCCTATCTAAAAAACAGTAGCCAACATGTTTCTGCCCTTAATAGTGAGCCAAGGAAGGTCTTGGGGCATTCATCAGGGCCTCGGATCCCTAAGAATCAAAATTAGAGTTAAAGAAACTCTTCACAATTAGTGAAAAGTGTAAGATGTAAAGTAAAAGGCCTACCTTACCTAAGGGATTACCATGAGGTGGCCTGGGGGATGCAAAACAACAAAAAAGCAATGAAAGCATTGGTGAAACACAACACTGCACAGCAAACCAACCACACACGTGATATGGAAATGTACTCATGCACAGAATAAATACATTCATGGTAGGCACTACTACCACAAAAGGGAAGTAGAAAATCTTACCCTATCCCTAGAGGCTAGTGGCCTCTGGAATCCAGGAGGGGAAGTGTCCCCTTATTCTCAAACACTAAGGTTAACATAAAAGAAAAGAAAAGAAGCAAGGTAAGGGGGTACACACTTCAATGGCAAGATAACCCAAGGTTATGTCAGCGTCTGTAGAAGAAAAAACTGAACAGAAAGGAGCCCAGCAGGTTACCAGCATTATCTACCGCTTGGTAGAAAAGGTCAAGGGGAGACGGTGTCTTTATTGAGGGTGTTGGAAGTATGGCACACAAAATCAGCATCGTCATTAATGGTGGCCTTCGTAAGAGGTGTTGGGAATCACTGCCGCGGGCCCGCGGGGCAGTCGGAAGGCCGATGTAGAGACCAGAAACGTGTCTCCCACGTCTAGGCCGGCGACCAGGCCCTAAACTGTAGGAGGTCCGGGGCAGCCGGGAATGGGAGTTTCAGGCTGCCTCGTGGAGCTCCGAGGCACTGTGGGAGACCCGTGGTGGCTGGGAAATGTAGTCCCCAGAGGCCGCGCGGAGATCCATTAAACGGAATATATAGAAAGGCTCAGAGGAGGAGAAAAAAAAGGAGGAAAGGGGTACCCCGGGAGAAAGAAGAAGGGGGGGAAGCAAGGAGAAGATTAGATGGATATTGGTGGAGGGGGGAAGAAATGAATGGGAGGGGGGAGGGATAAAGAAACAAAGGAAAGCAAAGGAGGGGGGCGGGCAAGATGGGAGGAAATTGTAGAAAAATACAAATAAAATCCAAAATTAAAAAACAAAAGATAATAAAAAAATTATATAGAAAATAAAAGTTAAAAAACAAACAAAAAACAAACAAAGTTGAAACTTGAAAATTCAAAAAAGGTGAAAGGGAAAGGATTGGGGGAAAAAAGAAGAGGAGGAAAGAAAGGAGGGAGATGGCAGAATGGAAGGCGCCAAGGACATTGAAGGAAAGAGGGGTGGGGGGAAAAGAAGGGGGAGGACGGAAACAACCAAACCAATGGGGAAGACAAAAGGAGGTGGAAAAAGGAACAAGAACACAGATGGAGGAACGGGAGAGGCCAGTGTGGCTAAAAGTAGAGAGGACTCATTTGTTAAGTGAGAACCACGGGATATCGTCATTCAGACCGCCAATGGCTGAGTGAAATCGCCAGACCCAGCGCTGTTCAACCAAGAACAGCTTCTGCGTCAGGTTGATAGTCGTTGGAGGCAGTTGCTCTAGGACAGTCCAGGATAAGTCATCTGGAGAATGGTTGTTCGAGAGGAAATTGTTAGTCAGCTTGGTAGCATCACGTTGGCAACGGATTGTGCTCCTATGCTAACAGATCCCTGTGCTGACCTTCCTGGTGGTCATTCCCACATATTTGAGTTGTCAGGGACATTTAATCAGATAAATAACGTTCTTACTGTTGCAGTTAGTAAGTGATTTTGTACCCATGGTGTCTTCAGGTCTAGGTTTATCGTTGTATATTTGTCAACCGACAGACACTACAGTTGCCACAGGGGTGGTGGCCTGTTGGTGGGGGGAAATGCCAGAGTGTAGTTTGTCTGGTGTGGGATTTTTCTTTAGGTCTTGTAAGGACCACCATATCACGTATATTTGTGGCTCTCTTGTAGGCATGTAACAGCTGCTGAAGAGGTAGGCCTCCAGACGTGAGGATCTTCCAATCTTCTTCAATGATTCTCTGGATCCTGTTAGACAACTGTAGTGTCTGTCGGTTGACTCACAAATCTACAATGATAAACCTAGACCTGAAGACACCATGGGTTTAAAAATCACTTACTAACTGCAACAGTAAGAATGTTATTTATCTGATTAAACCCACCACACATTTTAAAACCATTTAAAAAAGATGTCGGACTACTGTTGAAAAGTTAAAAGTGTTTATTAGAAACAGTTCACACCACAAACATTTACACGGATAAAGAAATAATTGAAGTAAAAATCTTTCGACACGTGAACCCTGTAGCCAAGTGTTCATTTTGAACAGTCTCTTTTTAGGCTCTATAGTTAGAGCGCCGCTGCTCCTAGACGGTGTTAGCTGCTGAAAGAAAGGCGATGTCGACATGGTGAGACTCCTGGTAAAAACGCCAAGGTTCGGATCTTTCAAACTTTCAAGCCTTCAGCGGTGGTCTGCGTTACTGACGATCGTGGCAGGAATGTTGAGTTCCGCAGAGGTGCTTAGGAACTGCTCCCATCCTCTAGGAGCGTTTTGAGTCGATAGCATTTTGCTGTGCGTGAGACATCTGACCAGATCGTACATGTGTGATCCAGCAACCGTTTGTCCCTCATAAATAAATTCACCCCGATTGGTCCAAGAGGTCAGATCTCTAGTAGCAGCCATTTTACTGAGTAACATTTGAGCCGCCCCTCTATACTTCTGACTTATATTTTTTAAAAGGTCTATGACAAAGGCGTTCGTGGTGGCTGGCGGTCCCGGTTCTTGAGGCGCTACTAGGTCTGTTGCTGGCTGTTCCTCAGTGGGTGTATACAGAGTTAGTTTGTTTTTTTCAGTGTTCAGTTGTTTGTAATACTGTGAAAAGTTTTGAAGGGCTCCTGAGTAAAGCCCCACTTTGTCGTGTGGTTTTAAATTGTTTCGGTTCAAAATGGCTTTGATCTCAGCATCGAGATTCTGCTGTCTCATTTCTGCGTATGTCCCAGATGTAGCCGGTGGAAGGGTCCATCTGTTCCAGCTGGTGACGAGACACAAGGTACATTTTTGGGGAGTGCTCCATCATGTCCTCAGTAGGAGGCCTGTTATCATGCTATACCCAGCAGCGAACCTATAAAACCTCCAGACTATTTGACCAGTTTACTTTTAGAAAGGAGCGATGCCCTTTTACTGCTGAGCTTCTTAATAATGTGGCGATTCTTCTTTAGCACACAGAACTGGCTCATTGATATTGGAACATAACCTTTTAGGGTGTTTAGGACTATTTCTAAAATGGCCACCACTAAATCGTCTGAAGCAACGCATAGGATAGCCTTTCTTTTCAGGGGGCTGGCTGTGACCAGCATTTTTAGGAGGTCTAAATTTCGCCGTACCCACGCAGACATTGTGGTGGCCTTATATTACAAGGTTTAGAGTGTAAATGTAATAAAAGTCTTCTAAAAGGGTCTTTTTATAGGTTTTGGGAACTGCTTTAGGCGTGTAAGCGACAGGGAAGTCAGGTTGGAAAATACTGGTGTGTAGTCTGTAGTCTTCTAGAGTACTGGGTTTTAAATCTACCAGTAAGTAACCGTGGGGTTTTGCGCTTGCATCGTTAAATGCCTCCATAAAAAACTGCGTGTTTCCGGGGTCCATCAGTTTGGCTATAATTGATATCTGAAGCTTGTCATGGGGGTTTTTAAATAAGACCAAGTATGAGGCGTTGAGAGTTATAGAATGAGTGCTTTTACCTTTGTAAAACAAGTTCTGCATGATGTAGCATATGCTCAGGTTACGATGATGTGAATATTGAGTAAAAGCTCTCTCTATTTCGGGGTTGTCCCCACCTTCACACATGAGATCATCCACAATGACCATGTTTACAAGGTGTTTAGGTAACAAGTCGTCGACGTTGGAGATTACTGGGATTCCTTCTATAAATCTGATGTGTGGGAATTTTAGGGAGAGTTCAGTGAAAAGATCTTGCCAGTAAGAATAAAGCCATACAATATTGTTAGGGGTCTGAGATAAAACACCATTGAGCATTTTCTAGCAGTTTCTTTATAAAATAACTTTTGCCACTATTTGAGTGGCAAGCTAAAATGCAGGAGAATGGGTGTTGCAGCCTGGTGTCCAGAGCAGTTAGGGTTCACCACTCATGCCTTTTAATAACAGTACAGTAGTGTTTTGTAGTCCTCAGTGAGGACCCATTTATCCAACACTACGTGCAGGTTGTGTTATAATTTCCCACCTCTTTTTGGACCTGACTATACTAGGGTGGTTTACGACTATTGCTTTGCTATATTCGTGATCGTTCAATACATAGTACTCATGCACCAGACTCTTCCAACTGTCAACATTTATTTTAACCATATGTCAGAGTCACCAGATCCTCGGGGTCTGTGCACGTTCCCAACACGTCCACCACTGAACAGCTCCAAGACTCTGATAGATAAATCACAGAGACTGAGAGAGTTCAAGAAGGGAAGAGGGGATTAGGAAGGGAACAGCTGGGAAGGAGACCTGTAGTAAGAAAAAGGTTAGAACACACAGTATGAAAATTATATCTCCTGAAATCAATACTAGACTATGGGGTTATTCTAACTTTGGAGGAGGTGTTAATCCGTCCCAAAAGTGACGGAAAAGTGACGGATTTACCACCAGCCGTATTACGAGTCCATTATATCCTATGGAACTCGTAATACGGCTGGTGGTATATCCGTCACTTTACCGTCACTTTTGGGACGGATTAACACTCCTCCAAAGTTAGAATAACCCCCTATGATTCTAAGCCTAGTCACTCTGAAAACATGAACAATCTAAGAGTTATGTTTAAAATTACTAAGTTTTAAGATGGCCGGATACCTGTAGGGGAATCAAGATGAATTAAATGAAAACTTTCTTATTCAAGTACTTTCCTTTACATGAGAATCAGAAAAACATTCTGACAAAATTTTGAACCAGTCATATAAATCCTGTTTTGAGAATGTATACTAGGACCATACAATATTGCATCTAGAAACTCTGGCCTTCTGTGTACTCTTAAAATGTTTCAACACAAATTGCGCATATTGTATATATATATATATATATATAAAACACCATAAAAGGATTGTGCACCATGAATAACACAATATGGATTCAGGAAACAAATCACATAACTTGTCAACTCGAATATTACATAATAAATATCTTTGGATAGTGGCATACAATAAACAACATGAAATAAATTCGAGGAGAGAATTGTGCGTCTTGCCGCTTCGAGTGTTACCATGTAAAATACCAAGAAATGCTAGCACGCAATGAATATCAAAGTCAAATCATCATTAATCGAATCGCGCGTCTTGCCGATTCGTAAAACACAATGTAAATGTCAAGAAATAACAGCTCACAATAAATAACAAGATCAAAGTACAATGAAACGAATCGCGCTTCTTTTGCTGATTCTTAAGCCACCATGTAAATGTCAAGAAATGGTAGCGCGCAATGAACAACAAAGTTAAATCCTCATGAAACAAGTTGCACGTCTTACCAATTCGTAAAACATCATGTAAATGTCAGGAAATAGTAGTGCGCAATGGACAACAATGTTTAAACACCATAAAACAAATTGCGCGTCTTGCCGATTCTTAAGCCACCATGCCAATGTCAAGAAATGGTAGCACGCAATGAATAACAAAGTCAAACATTTATGAAATAAATTGCGCGTCTTGCCTATTTGTAAACTACCATATAAATGTCAAGAAATGGTAGCACGCAAGTAATCTGTTACTCATTTAAGAATTAAATCAAGAATATGAAAATTCTCAATAACGGTGTCAGGACAGTCCAACCACCGTCTTACCGCCTGTAACAATGATCACCAATGAAGGATGAAGGGCAGAAGACTGGAATATTTAAATAGGCCGCCGGGACAGGAGCTCAGGAAGAAGCTGCTGTTCTGCACCGGGACCTCTGAATAGTGAGCACTGGGAGTTGGGCTGGCTCTCTTTTATAGAATCACGCCCAGGCATGTTGCAGGGAAAGTCTCTGAAGGCCCTGGAAAGGGGCCACACCCTAACACACTCTGAAAACCTGCAGCAATACATTGCAAAGGAACAGTATTTGTAAGCATATTAAAAATAAGTTTTCAGGATTGAACTCTGCAATGCAAAAGGTTAAACCACAACATATTAGCACAATACATAAATTACTTTGTTTTGAGAGTGCTGGGTTTTTGCATTTTTGTCGCAAATAGAGCGCGTACTGCTCTGGTGTTGACACCATATTGTTAACGTTTATAGTGATACCTTTGACTTTCATGCAAACCCAGTTGTTAGAGGTTTTGTAACTGCAGGTCTGGGTCCTGAGGAAGTGTATTCAAATATGTACTCATCCTTTTCAAGTTTGCTGGTCAAATCCCCTAGATAATCACCCAGCGGCGGATCTTCATCACCCTCTTTACTAACAAAAATAACGGAGTCTGTGTCATGGTACAAACAAAGATCCTGAAGCTTATTCAACAGCCTGTAAAGTTCTAGACAAGCATTAGCGGTTGTGAAGCATGCTATGAAGATGTTTATATTGTTACACGTTGTCGGGTACTCTTTGGCGCATTTCCAGCTTAGAACGGCCGTCTCATCATCTATAAATATACAACTGGACACGTCGTATGACGGGGCACATAGATACTTAAAAACCTCATCTGTTCTGTCACAATGGATGTGTTTGACAAATTGGTACACTGTGCGAATTTTCCCTACAAGGAATTAGGACAGAGCTTGGCTAGCTGATGTCTGGTGGGGTTGACCTTAACCCCTTCACTCCCAGGCCTTTTCCCCTCCTGTGCCGAGCCTTTTTTTGGCTATTTGAGGCAGTTCGCGCATAGGACCTCATAACTTTTTGTCCACATAAGCTACCCTTGCCAAATTTGCGTCCTTTTTTTACAACATCTTAGGGATTCTAGAGGTACCCAGACTTTGTGGGTTCCCCTGAAGGAGACCAAGAAATTAGCCAAAATACAGCGAAAACTTCATTTTTAAAAAACAAAATGGGAAAAAAGGGCTGCAGAAGAAGGCTTGTGGTTTTGTCCCTGAAAATGGCACCAACAAAGGGTTTATGGTGCTAAAATCACCATCTTCCCAGCTTTCAGGAACAGGCAGACTTGAATTAGAAATCCCAATTTTTCAACACAATTGTGACATTTTACTGAGACATACCCCATTTTCAATATTTTTTGTGCTTTTAGCCTCCTTCCAGTTAGTGACAGAAATGAATGAGAAACCAATGCTGGATCCTAGAAAGCTAAACATTTCTGAAAAGTAGACAAATTTATGAATTTAGCAAGGGGTCTTTTGTGCAGATCCTACAAGTGTTTTCTACAGAAAATAACAGCTGACATAGAAGAATACTGAAATTGAGGTGAAAAAAACAGCAATTTTTCTCCACGTTTTACTCTGTAACTTTTTCCTACGTCAGATTTTGAAAGCAATATACCGTTACGTCTGCTGGACTCTTCTGGTTGTGGGGATATATAGGGCTTGTAGGTTCATCAAGAAACCTAGGTACCCAGAGCCAATAAATTAGCTGCACCATGCAATGGGTTTTAATTCTATACCGGGTATACAGCAATTAATTTGCTGAAATATAAAAAGTGAAAAATAGCTATCAAGAAAACCTTTGTATTTAAAAAATGGGCACTAGATAGGGTGTTGAGAAGCAGTGGTTATTTGCACGTCTCTGAATTCCGGGGTACCCATACTAGCATGTGAATTACAGGGCATTTCTCAAATAGATGTCTTTTTTACATACTGTCTTACGTTTGAAGGAGAAAACATAGAGAAAGACAATAACACATGTTTTACTATTCTGTGTTCCCCCAAGTCTCCTGATAAAAATGGTACCTCACTTGCATGGGCAGGCCTTACGCTCGCAACAGGAAACACAAAATGGGCACATCACATTTTCACAAAGAAAACAGAGTTGTTTTTTGCAAAGTACCTAGATGTGGATTTTGGCCTCTAGCTCAGCCGGCACCTAGGGAAACCTAGCAAACCTGTGCAGTTTTGAAAACTAGACACCTAGGGAAATCCAAGATAGGTGACTTGTGGGGCTCTGACCAGGTTCTGTTACCCAGAATCCTTTGCAAGCCTCAAACTTTGGCCAAAAAAACACTTTTTCCTCTCATTTCGGTGACAGAAACTTCTGGAATCTGAGAGGAGCCACAAATTGCCTTCCACCCAGCGTTCCCCCAAGTCTCCCGATAAAAATGATACCTCACTTGTGTGGGTAGCCCAGGTGTCTGCAACAGAAAAATGTCAACAACCTGTAGAGATTGAAGGGATAGCACAGCGAGTTGAGAAGCACATATTTTTCTTTTATACATCTTTTAGGCTGACTCTGCTTTGGGGACCCACACAAGTGAGGTATCATTTTACTTGGGAGACTGAGGGGAATGCTTGGTGGTAGGAAATGTGTGCCGCAGCGGTGATCCTACAAAGAAAAGTGAGGAAAATATGCTTTTTAAGCACATTTTCAGGTTTGCAGAGGGGTCTGGGTAAGAAAATGTTGGGGGATTGGACTCCTTGGGGTGTCTATTTTTAAAACATGTCTGGGTTTGGTAGGTTCCCCTAGCTGAAGACCACACCCGGGACCAAAAACATAGGTGCCCCCCAAACACAGGTAGTTTTGCAATAGATCATTTTGTGGTGTCCACATACTTATGTGATCTTCCAAACACTAAAATTGTGAAAAGAAACACACTTAGGTTATGTTAAAAAGACCCCTCACCCACCAACCAAGTTGGTGGCATGCTTCATCATCGGGGTCCCACCCGAGACACCTAGCGTGTCACAGGTGTGCTGCGACACCTGATTACAGCAGAGCAGGTTTTGTCATTGTTACCACACATACTGGTTGGATTTGGCATGAGGGTGAGTGATGGTTCAGAGGTTCAAATTTTATTAACAATAGATTTCACATAAATGAAATGCACTGTTAATAACTGAATGGCCAAAAAACTGAACCAATGACTCACAGCTCGTGAGCTGTAAAGCCACACAGGGTACCAACCGCTTTACAGTCCATTCACACACCTTTCATACATGACATGCACAAGACCATTCACTCCACCAGCCATGGGCCCAGCACATTACAACACTTGCACCGACAGACAGTGCCACTCAAGGGCCCATCACTTACATACGCCCACATGCCTGATACAGCAATCACACCGGCTGATGGGAGTGTGTGGACTGGCGTTTGGCTGGCAGTGTGTTGCAGTAGCCAACAGCAAGTCAATATGTACACACTTTAGCCAAGCGCCACTCCACACACAATGGCATCACTTTTTTGTTTTAAAAACAAAGAAACCACTACCTAATTAGAAATAATTACAAAACTACAAACACAAAAGCTCTAACTAAGTACATGACAGAAATGCCAACCATGAAACTGAACACATGAAAATATAAAACAGGCAGTTTACACTCATGGTAGTTCCCAGTAATTCTTCTGTGTGTGGTAATTCTTGAAATAACCACCCACACACAGCTAAGGCTTTGAAGGACAAACTGGGCAGTACATTTGAGTCTCCCTCTGGATACCTCTTCTAACACAGACTCTACATTTCTTAGCTGGAAGGTCTTTTTTGGGCATGGGAGAAATGTGCTCAGCAAAGTGGCGATCTTTCAATCTAGCCACATCCTCCACTACTGCTTCTCTAGGAACTCTTGTGTGTTCCACCACAATAAGGCTCCTGAAATTTCACAAATGTCATCTTTGACTCTGGAGACCTATCCTTAAACACAATAAAAGTATTAAAAGTTGCCAAGTGGAAGAGGTGAATTGCTAACTTCTTATACCAAACGTAAGACTTAGGAATAGCAGTATAAGGTTCCAACCTCTGATCAACTCTATCTACACCTCCCATGTGCTTATTATAATCTAAAATGCACACAGGTTTGCGCACTTCAGCAACTTGGCCCCAAACAGTCACGGGGGAAGTACTCTCATCATGGATGGTACTAAGCATGTAAACATCCCTCCTGTCTGAAAATTTCAAAGCTGGCAGCTCATCATTCCGCAAGGCACTACACTGTCCCCTCTCAAGTTTTTTTACAGACAAGCTCCCTTGGATAGCCTTTCCAGTTACAACAAATTGTGCCACAAGCAACAGTGTCCACTCTAAACAATTCCTTGAACAACTGCACTCCAGTGTAGAAGTTATCTACATACAAATGGTCACCATAGTTGAACAGTCGTCTACCAAGTTCCCACACAATTTTCTCAGCAACTCCAAAAGTGGGAGGACAACCAGGGGGGTCAATACTGGAATCCCTACCAGTGTAGACATGGAAACTATACACATATTCTGAACTACTTTCAGACAGCACGTACAATTTAATTCCATATCGTCCTCTCTTGCTAGGAATGTAGTGCCTAAAAACCAAACGACCCTTGAAGAGGACCAAAGACTCGTCCACAGCTATTTCTTTGCCTGGAACATAGACCTCTGAAAACTGATCTACAAAATGATCAAGGACAGGCCTAATCTTAAAAAGACGGTCAGAATCAGGGTGATCTCATGGCAAGGCTAATGCATTGTCAACAGAATGCAGCATCCTAAGAAAAAGCAAATACCAATTACGACTCATGGTTGCAGGAAATATAGCTGTTGCCATCAAGGGACTAGTAGACCAATAAGAAGCCAGTGACGGCTTCTTTATCAACCCCATCAAAAGAGTCAAACCCAAAAACCTTTTCATCTCCTCCAAATTTGTGGGAATCCACTGGGTAGCTCTAGAGTGTGGCCTAAGTCTAGCAGTGTTGTCCCTCAAATACTGCTCCGCATACAAATTAGTCTGCTCAACAATCTCTTCCAAAAACACATCATCCACAAATAACTCAAAGAAATTGAGAGGCAAAAAGTTCTCTGTATTGACTCTACACCCCAGGAGACCAGTAAAGGAAGGCAACTCTGGCTGCTCCATGTTTGGGGCAACCCAGAGTTCAGGTCTTCTAACGGGAAACCTTTCAGCCCCAGGTTGCTGCACTAATGGCACATCAGTGTCCTCCTCTAAAACAGGCCCTTCATCTGCACTGAGAGTGGCTTCCTCATCAGAAGATTCCTCTCCAACAGAAACTTCACTGCCAGAATCTCTCACTTCCTCCTCTGCCTCAGATGCAGAGTCCGTCTCATAATCATGATCAGAAAATGACTCAAAAAGCATACAAATCACCTGCTGAGCAGTCATACTGCAGCTAGCCATGATCTTTGCTACGAAAAGTAACTGGACAAATGCACCACCAACAACCAGCACTGTGTAAGATAAGTAATAAAGTGTAGCTTTATCAGTAAGAGTTATAAACTCAAAAACTATACCGCTCACTTGCCTGAAAAAGCTTGACTCACCAGCAACTACTCTGCACAGACACAGCAATCACCAATGATATCTTACTAAAAAGAAATAAATAAAAGAAAATTAGAAATGAGACAACACAAATATCATTGTGCACAAATCTAAGGACAATATCACATACAATTCTGCATTTAGTACACCATTTGCAAACATGTCATTCATGCATGGCAACAATACTCCTTTGGAGTAAATTGATTTTACTTACCTAAAACATGCAACTATGCCAACCGCAGGTCAACCACCACCAAAACCACAAGGAGCCACAGCAAAGACAGCTATAGCTTTGAACTAGAACAAAAAGGAGAATTTTATTTGATCACAAATGCAAATACTTCGCCAGTTGACAAACACCCCACCATCAAGCATTTAGAAATTGGTGCCTAAGTGGATTCTACTAAAAAATAGGCCTATCTGCTCCAAGGGGTGGCAGAAAATACCTTTAGTAGTGTGTCCCCATGGGGAGCGACCCATGCCCAAGGGGCCGCCCCCCAAATAAAAAACACACACACACTATTCCTGGTGCCTAAGTGGCTTCTGCCCCCCTTGGGGGCAACGGGCTAAAAACAATAGGCTGAGTGGGGCAGAAATGGACAACAGTTCTAAAAATAATAGGCAGATCTGCCCCCAAGGGGAGCAGACATGGCCATAAAACACATGCCCCCCAATGGAGGGTGACCCTTGCCTAAGGGGCCGCCCCCCCATCCACTATTCACACACACACACACTATCCCTGGTGCCTAAGGGGCTTCTGCCCCCCTTGGGGGAAGATGAGCCTAAAAAAATAGGCCGATCTGCCCCCAAGTGGGACAGAAATGTCCAACAGTTCTATTCCCCCCTTGGGGGGCACCCCTTGCCCAAGGGGGCACCCCCCCCACATAAATAAATGAATAAAAAACATCCCTGGCGTTCCCGTGGTTTCTGCCCCCCTTGGGGGTAGATCAGCCTAAAAATAATAGGCTGATCTGCCCCCAAGGGGGGCAGAAATGGCCAGAAAACACATGCCCCCCAAAGGGGAGTGACCCTTGTGCAAGGCCCCCCTCATCCACTAAACACACACACTATCCCTGGTGCCTAAGTGGCTACTGCCCCCCTTGGGGGCAGATGGGCCTAAAATAAATAGGCGTATCTGCCCCCAAGGGGGGGGAGAAATGGCCAACAGTTCTATGCCCCGATGTGGGGGGCACCCCTTGCTTAAGGGGGCTCCCTCCCACATAAATAAAATTCCCTGACGTTCTAGTGGTTTCTGCCCCTCTTGGGGGCAGTTAGCCTAAAAATAATAGGGGGGCAGAAATGGCCACAGCACACATGTCCCCCAAATGGGAGCGACCTTTGCCCAAGGGGCCGCTCCCTGACACAGAAACATGAAAGAGAAACAAAAAAAAAGAAAATCCATGGCAAATAGTGGGCAATACTACTGCCCGATCGCAATGCGCTCGGGCAGCAAGAATGTTCAAAGAGACACCAGGGGAAAGGAAAACGCTTTCCTTTCCCCGATGCCTCTTTGATTCAAACCCCCCACCCGCTGGTGAGTTTCTCCTTCAATCGCGCTGGAAGCAAATGGCTTCTAACGCGACCGGCACCCTGTAATGATGTCAGTGCGTTGACGTCATTAGGGAGGGAAGGGGGGTAGGGGTGTAAGGGGAAGGTCTTCCCCTTCCATCCCTGCCTTGGGGGGATGAGAGGGAAGCCCATGGCCTCCGAGCTCCAGGCCGAGGACGTAATGGTTGCGTCCTCGGCACAGGAGCACTGTGCCGGTGGACGTAACCATTACGTTCCCGGCACAGAAGGGGTTAATGAACTCAGGTCTCAACGTAATACCCTTGTGAGCCTGGTAATCAGCTACATACTTTTGCTTTGAGGGTTCATTGACGCACCATTTGGGATCCCCCGATGCCTCCTGTTTGTCTCCGGGAAACAAGTTGATGTACTCTGAAAAGAGTCGAGGTATGGTGTGTGGAAAGTGCCAAATCTCCAGTATTTTACCGAGGCAGTACCCTTTCTCGAGGGCCGTTTGTACCTTGATGGTACATCTTGTCCCCTCCAGCAGCCTTTGCTCATCACTATGTCTACACGCACTAGTTTGTTTACTTTTAGCGCATGTTCGACATGGGGGAATATTAGTTTGCCGTCGACTCTGTATGGAAGTACTGGGAAGTAAAGCTTCTGTGGAGGGTGAATTTGACACTTAGCGATCCCAAAGTACTTGTAGAGGGGCTTAAAGTTCCTATATATGATCCTACGATGCCCCACAACTTCACTTTGTTCACAAATGGATACAGACTGGTGAAGTTGCAGTAGTGTATTTTCTCACCCTCACCAGCAACACGGTACAGATGTATGGCCGTTGTACGACCACCGAATAAGCCGTCGCAGGGTTCCAGAGGTGCTGGTAACTGTTGACTCTTAATAAAAGTGCCCAGTTCAACATCTTTAGTTAGCTCGTCTAACCACTTGTGCTCCCAGAGGGTTCGCAAAGCAAAGCGGCTGCTTTCAATATACTGCGCTTTTGCCAGAATACGACAATGCAGATGTTCAAATGTGGTGCCCTGCAGTCTATTGAACTTGTGGGGTTTGTAACAACGCGGACAACCATAGTAAAAACAGCAGTTGAACTCAAAGGCGGTTGGCACCCCGTTAATTAACGCATACCCGTCTAGGTAGTAGTGGCCCAAGCGGTATTCGCTTCCCTGCAAGGCGTGCTGAATGAAGATGTTCTCTTTCTCCGAGACGTACATGAGCCACTGAATAGATGGGATGGAGTAACATTTCTGATTATAGAGGTCGGGTGGTACTAGAGCTATGGTTTCAGGTTTTAAAAACATGTGCTGATAAATAGACATGCACATTGAAGCCAGAGTAATGTTCCTAAATGGGTCTAGGTATTCCGTGATTTTTTTTCTCTTGCGGGATTTGGTTTTAATAATCCTAACCTATTTCGTCATCTCCACCACAACGTCTCTGAAAAGGTTGCACGCTTTTCGGAAGGTCATGACATCTGCCTGACAGTAAGCTTTCAACTCTGAAAATGAAACCAATTGTCACGGTTTTCATCGTACCACTGTAGAAAGCTCTCTTTTTCAGACTGCATCCTGTACTCAACACCGTAATTGTTGGGCGGAGGTATAGGACCGCTGTAATTCTGATTAGCCCACGTGTTAAAAAAGTGAGGGAAATAAACTTTGCAGCCTTCAAAACCAAAGGCATTTGGCAACTTGCTCCACTTCATGGGCAAAAAATTCAAGGTATCTATGAACCTCATTTAAAAGGCACAACCTTTAACAGCATCTGTTTAGAACCCTGGGTAATGAGCTCCACAGCCAACTTTTCATGAATCAGGTCCCGGAGAATAAAGAATGAGTTGTATGCTTTCGAGTTGTGCGCTAGCAGTGTATACTCGTAGTATTTCGGCTGCATGAACGTGTTGAGGAAATCGTTCACGCACAACCGGCCTTCAAACTCCCAGTTTTCATCGGCTGTTAGATGATGGGCGTAAATGTAGTTAGACTGGTGCAAACCCGTCTCCTGTGTACACTCTAAATCGAATACAATATAGTCTTTTGTTTTTTTCTTGGGGAATCCTTCAAGCATATAACACTTGTTGGAAAATGGGTTATTGGTAGGGCAGGTAGGTACCTACACCTAGCAACAAGCCACTAACCTCCACATAGGTACAGTTAGGTCTCAGTAAATTAATCCCAGCTCAACTCTTGGTAGCTTGGCATCGAGCGTCAAGGCTTAACTTAGGAGACAAAGTGTAAAGCATTCAAATATCACAAAACAGTAATTAAATAAAACACAGGAAACAGTTTAAAAATCCAAAACCAATTTATGAAAATAGCTTATATTTTTATCTTTAAAATGACACAAAAACGATTAAAATCGGTTCAGGGGAACCGGAGATATGAATTTTTTAAGTATTATTATTTTCTAGCGCTTAGAAACAAAAAGCGCCAATCGGGTCATCTGGTTGCACCAGGACCGGGGCAAAGTCAAACTTTCAGGCCGACCGCGATGGAGCCCTGCTCGGCTACAAGTCGCGGGAGGCCTCGGTTAAAAAGTTACCTTCTGACTTAGTCTCTTTTTTGATGTTTTTCTTCCCCGGGACGAACCTGCCAGTTGAATCCGACCTCCTGGAGCCCTTGTCCGGATACGCAAAGTCGGTTTCCTCGGTGGTGATTTTACCTTCGTTTTTTCGAGATGAAAATCCTTCGACCGGGGTAAACCTGGATCTTGATCCGACGTCCGTGGAGCCCTTCTCGGATATGATGGCTGGGAGGTCCCGGTCAACTTTTTACGTTCGGACTTAGGGGGTGATTCTGACCTCGGCGGTAAAATGCCCTTACCGCCGGTCATAAGACCGCCATAACACCGCCGCGGCCGGGGTCAACCGCCACGGTCATTCTGACCCACAACGGCCAAACCTCCAAAAATCCGTCCTCCACTGCAGCCCGCCACATCGGCGGGCAGCGATAAACTGGAGATGACCAAACCTCCACCGTCACGCCAACAGAAATACGCCCATGCCATTACGACCCACGAATCCACACGGCGGTCATTCAAACGCGGTATTCCATTGGCGGTACACACCGCCGCGGTCAGAATACACACACATCACCAAAACACAGCCACATTGGACAATTTGAAATACACACACCTGATACACATACACACACCACTCCCACACAATCAACCAACTATAAAACACACACCCACATCACCCACAAACCCCTGCGACCAGAATTACTGAGAGAAGGAGAGAGAGACACAGCAGACAATCCCTAGCAAGACACACTGAGGCACACTACACCATCACACACACCACATAGTAGCACAAAGGACCACACACCAACATACTCATCATCACATACACCACCCCACACCTCACCCACACCACCCCATGGCACCCCAAAGGCACCCACGCTTTTCGGACCAAGAACTCCGGGTCATGGTGGAGGAAATCCTAAGAGTGGAACCCCAGCTCTTCGGCTCGCAGGTGCAGCACACCAGTATAGCCAGGAAGGCGGAGCTATGGCAGCGGATCGTGGACAGGGTCAACGCGGTGGGACAGCATCCCAGGAATAGGGAGGACATACGCAAAAGACGGAACGACCTACGGGGGAAGGTCCGATCGATGGTCTCCAGGCACAACATCGCGGTCCAGAAGACTGGCGGCGGACCCCCACCCACCCCTCCCGAATTTACATCGTGGGAGCAAGAGGTCTTGACCATCCTGCATCCTCAGGGTCTCGCTGGAGTAGCCGGAGGAATGGACTCTGGTAAGTCCCATCTCAACTACTATATCCCCCCCACCCCACCAGCATGCCAACCCACACCCCCACCCTCACCCCCAACCCCCCAGCACATATCCTCCCTGACAATGTCTCACCAGCACAACCCACCCATCCCAACACCAACTCCTGCATGCCAACACAAATCATGGGCACCCATCACCTATGCATGACCACTGCACTAACCCCTCCCCCCCACTAAATACCCTCACAACACCTCCCATAAGGGAATGCCTGCACTGGGGAACAAGGGCACCCATAACACGCACGCTATTGCACACACAGAAACAATAACCAAACTCTCTTACCCCATGCAGGACCCGAACGACAACACACCAGCCAGGAGGGTCCAGAAGTGTCCATCCCACCACCGGAACAGGCCCACACTGAGGATAGCAGCTCTGTCGACAGTGAACCTGATGACCAGCCCGGACCATCGGGGACCTCTGGGCAGTCGGTTCCCCTCAGGCAGCTACAGGCCACACCAGACCCGACCCCCTCTGCCGACACCAGCACAGCTCCCACCCAGCGGGCCCATGCCTCTGTCTCTAGGACAGCTCAATCAGCGGTGTGTCCGCCACTACAGGGCACCCAGGCTAACCCAACACCCCAACAACAACAGGGACCTGGGGGCAGTGGGAGCGGGCACACAGGCCAGGGGACAGAGGCCGGGGGAAACCGGGCAGCTCGGAGGGCTGCTGTGCGACAGGGGGGGAGGAGAGGCCCAGGGAACCCACTCTCCAAGAGGCCCTCACCACCATCATGGCAGCCTACCACCACTCCCAAGAAACGATAGCGACGGTACTGGCCAGGTTCACTGAGATCCAGGCACAGCAGGAAGAACGCTACATGGGGTTCAGGGAGGAGCTGAGAATCATCGGGACCGAAATGGGGACCATCGTCCTGGCCCTCCACAGAATAGAGGGCGCGTTGCGGGACCATGGTGCACCACACAGGGCCCCTGTCACTAGGCCGGACCAGGAACAGCCTACCACCTCCGCCGACGCCAGTGGACAGGAGGTCCCAACACCTCAACAGCCCCCCAGAACCCCACCTCCTGCTGAAGAACAACCACCCCGTAAGAGGAGCCTGAGACCAAAGAAAAAGACAGAGTAGGATGTCAAGACCCCCGCCAGCAGGACATACCCCCTGAACTCTTCCCACTGTCCCACATTGCCACCCTGTCCACCCATGAACTGCCTATGCTCCATCCTTCCCCAGGCAAAAGAACAATGCACCTGTGAGACTGAGAACTGGACTCTGCCATGGATATTCCTCCACCCCCACCCATCACCCTTAGAATCACATGTACCAATATCTAGCACTGTAAATAAATCACAATTTTGCACAATAATCTGTTTTGAGTCATGCTGTCTTATTAACAAATGTATTACATATTACTGTTCAATTTCTGTTCTGTCAATTAGTCATGACAACATACCAATGTCAATACGCTGTATTTCATGGGCGAAACAAGCAGAAGTCAGGTACTGAGTCAGACAGCACTGAGAAGGGAAGGGAAAGGCAAAAATTACTGAAAAACATCTGTGGGGAACTACAGAAAGTACAGATGCAGGAGGCTAGAAGCAATTGGGAAATGGCGTGGGTGATTCTTACCTGGGTGTCACTGGAAATACTGTTGTATCACTCTATCCCTATTGTCTGTGTCGTCCTCTGAGTCTTCCTCCTCTTCACTCTCCACAGGCTCCACGGCTTCTACAACACCACCATCTGGACCATCCTCCTGCAGGAAAGGCACCTGGCGTCGCAAAGCCAGGTTGTGAAGCATACAGCAGGCCACGATGATATGGCACACCTTCTTTGGTGAGTACATTAGGGATCCACCAGTCATATGCAGGCACCTAAACCTGGCCTTCAGGAGGCCAAAGGTTCGCTCAATCACCCTCCTAGTACGCCCATGGGCCTCATTGTAGCGTTCCTCTGCCCTTGTCCGGGGATTCCTTACTGGGGTCAGTAGCCACGGCAGGTTGGGGTAACCAGAGTCACCTATTAGCCACACACGTTGTCTCTGTAGCTGCTCCATCACATAGGGGATGCTGCTATTTCGCATCACATACGCGTCATGCACTGACCCTGGGAACTTGGCATTTACATGGGAGATGTACTGGTCAGCCAAACAGACCACCTGGACATTCATCGAATGATAATTTTTTCTGTTTCGGAACACCTGCTCATCGTCTTTTGGGGGTACCAAAGCCACATGGGTCCCATCAATGGCACCAATGATGTTGGGGATGTGTCCAAGGGCATAGAAATCACCCTTCACTGTAGGCAAGTCACCCTCCTCGGGGAAAATGATGTAGCTCCGCATGAGTTTCATCAGGGCAGACAACACTCTGCTCAAAATCTTAGAAAACATAGGCTGAGACATTCCAGATGACATGGCCACTGTGGTCTGGAATGACCCACTGGCCAAAAAATGGAGGACTGACAAAACCTGCACCAGAGGGGGAATCCCTGTGGGTTGGCGGATGGAGGACATCAGGGCTGGCTCCAGCTGGGCACACAGTTCATGGATAGTGGCACGGTCAAGTCTGTATCGAAGTATTATATGGCGTTCTTCCATTGTCGACAGGTCCACCAGCGGTCGGTACACGCGAGGATTCCTCCTTCTCATCGCAAGTCCCAGCGGACGGTGCCTAGGAAGGACAACATGGAGCACAGAGTCAGCCAAAACACAGGTACGTACAGACAGCTTGCACAGTTAAAGAATGGCAATGGGTTGAAAGGCGTGTATGTGTGGCAATGCAAGGCCTAGGTCTGTGTGTCGCAGTCAAAATTAAGCCATGTGGGCCCTTGAAATGGCGGCTGCCTGACCTGTGAAGTGGGACAATGGGATGTGAGGTCAATGCGCTGGCGGGGCACACCGTGGCGGTAGGCGGTCGCAGACCGCGGCGCAAAGCCGCATTGGTTAACATTGAAGCCTATGGGTTTCAGGAGCCAATGACGAAGTGCGCCGGCTGTCGCGGTACGCACCGCCGCGGTACGCACCGCCGCGGGCGTGACCGCCATTTTCTATCTGCTTAATCACTCGAGACCTGATCATCCACAGGAGAGGACCTATACTGCAAGTGCTGCTGTGACCTCGGTCTGGAAGATACAATGGCTGCTGCGCCTGGGGAAAGGGCCCCTGCCTTCACGTCTGAAGAGTTGGAGAAGCTCGTGGATGGGGTCCTCCCCCAGTATGCGCTACTCTACGGTCCTCCAGACCAACAAGTGAGTACACCGGGTGCTAATGGAATGGGCTATGCCTGTGTGGATTGGGGTGGATGTAAGTTGGTGGGGTGGGGGGCGAATGAGGAGTGCAACGCCCGACAGATGAGAGCATGTGCCATATGGCAAAGTGGGTGGGTGGGGGCCAATTACATCTAACATGCAGGTCATTGATGATTTCCTCCTTTCCACCCTGTACATGTCTAATAGGTCAGCGCCCATCAGAAGATCGAGATTTGGCGTGCCATCGCCAAGGAAGTCCTGACCTTGGGGGTCCACAACAGACGGGGCACCCACTGCCGCAAGAGGTGGGAGGACATCCGCCGCGGAACAAGGAAGACCGCAGAAACACTGCTGGGGATGGCCTCCTAACCTAGGAGGGGTGCCAGTCGCACCATGACCCCCCTGATGTCCCGGATCCTGGCGGTGGCCTACCCTGAATTGGATGGGCGCTTTAAGACATCACAGCAGACACAAGGGGGTGAGTATCAGCACATTCTCCTATCTTTCTGCGCAGTGGAGGCGTCTGGGTGGGGGAGGAGGGCTGTGGGTGACATTAGGCCAGGTCGCTTTCTGTAGTGTAGTCCTCTCCCTTAGGCATGGCCCTGTGTCCCCGGCCCCCACCTCTGTAGGGTGACAAGTACAGCCATTGCAGGTCCAGCATCTCCCATGTGCGCGTTTGACGTCTCTTGGCCTGTTGTCTTAGTCAGTAGTACTGAGTAGTGTACCCCGAATGCGCGGCTTAGTGCATTAGGCACCTGTGTCTGTCCTCTCCGCCAACGGTGTTGACATTGCATGCACTCAACCTGGTCTTCTTTTTTCTCCCCCCACCCTTTCTCTTCATCTTCTTGTGCATGTGTGCATTAGCATCATCAGGCGTAGGAGATATGGCATCGGAGCACGAGGGAGCTGCAGGACACAAGGCCCCGGTGGGCCCAGGAACAGACACCGAGGGCACCAGTGATCCGGAGGGCGAGGGGAGCACCACGACGGGGACCGCTGGTGAGAGCAGCGAAAGCGACACGTCCTCGGATGTGAGCTCCCTAGGGGTGGCGGCAACATCCGTGCCCCCCGCCTCTACAGGTACAGCCGCCACCCAGCGCACCAGCCCCGCCCTCCCAGCAGCCCCTCAGTCTTCGCTCCGTGCCGGTTCACCCAGGAAGGCGCGTGTCTCCTTCGCCCCAGGCACCTCAGCCCCTGCCCCTGTTGCCCCTGCTGCCCTCAGTGCGGAGCTCATTGACCTGGTAAGGACGCTCATTGTTGGGCAGACGACCCTTTTGAATGCCATCCAGGGTGTGCAGAGGGAGGTGCAACAGAGCAATGCGTACCTGGAGGGCATTCATTCGGGTCAGGCTGCCCATCAACGAGCGTTCACTGCTCTGGCCTCAGCACTGACGGCAGCCATTGTCCCTGTTTCCAGCCTCCCTCTTCTGACTGCCTCCAGCCTGTCTCTGTCTCCTGTTCCTCAGCCTATCCCATCCACACCATCAGACCAGCCTGCACACACCTCAACACCCAAGAGCAGCTCATCCAAACACAAGCACCACAGATCCCGCAAACACTCACCCGAGCAACACCCAGATGCAGACATGCCAACAGCCACTGCCACCCCTGTGTCCCCCTCCTCCTCGTCTCCCTCCTCCCTCCCTGTGACGTCTACACTCACACCTGCATGCACCCCAACATCAGCCAGTGCTTCCATCACCACCTCACCCTCCAGTACAGTCCACACTCGTGCAGTCACCACCCCCACTGCCATGTACACGTCCCCTGTGTCCTCTCCCACTGTGTCTGTCACCCCCTCTTCCAAGACACACAAACGCAGGCAGCCACCCACCCAACAGCCATCCACCTCACGACAGCCTACAGCACCAGCACCTTCACCCAATGACAGCACACCTGACTCTCCTACAACCACCTCCTCTACCTCCACTTCCATCTCCACTTCTCCTACCCTTTACCTTGGCCCTAAAAAACTTTTCCTGGCTAACCTTAACCTCTTTCCCCCCGATGACCTCCCCCATCCATCTTCAAAGAGTCCCAAGAGCACCGCAGCCACCACCAGCCCAGCTTCGGGTGTCACTGTTGTGCCTGGGTTCTGGAGCCCACCCTTTGCCAGCAGTGACACATCGAGCTGCAGCAAGGACACGTCCAGCCCCCCCCCCGGCAAGAGGACCCGCAAAACCAAGGACCGCCGTGCGAGGACCGACAGGGCTGCCCCCAAGGAGCAATGTGCGGCCACTTCACCACCCACACCATCTGGGGGAGGCAAGGGCCCGAGAGCCCCATCAAAGGAGCGGAAGGGCAGCAGGAGCGCGGAGAAGGTGGACCCCACATGCCACATCCCAGCTGGGAAGGAGGACACTAAGGAGGCCAGGAGTCCGTCCCCGAAGGGTCCAGAAACGTCACGGTCCGAGGGCGACTGAGCAGGGAGTCGAGGCCAGGTCTGGCTCCCTTGACCTGCTGGATGAGCACCGCTGAACAGGGCCCCGCCGTGGAGATAGGCACCGCTGAACAGGGCCCTGCCGTGGAGATAGGCACCGCTGAACAGGGCCCGCGGTGGAGAAGAGCACCGCTGAACAGGGCCCCGCCGTGGAGATAGGCACCGCTGAACAGGGCCCCGCCGTCTCAAGCACCGCTCCGCTGGGCCCCGCCGTCTCAAGCACCGCTCCGCTGGGCCCTTCTTCTCAAGCACCGCTCCGCTGGGCCCCGCCGTCTCAAGCACCGCTCCGCTGGGCCCTTCTTCTCAAGCACCGCTCCGCTGGGCCCCGCCGTCTCAAGCACCGCTCCGCTGGGCCCCGCCGTCTCAAGCACCGCTCCGCTGGGCCCTTCTTCTCAAGCACCGCTCCGCTGGGCCCCGCCGTCTCAAGCACCGCTCCGCTGGGCCCTTCTTCTCAAGCACCGCTCCGCTGGGCCCCGCCGTCTCAAGCACCGCTCCGCTGGGCCCTGCCGTCTCAAGCACCGCTCCGCTGGGCCCCGCCGTCTCAAGCACCGCTCCGCTGGGCCCTTTTCTCAAGCACCGCTCCGCTGGGCCCCGCCGTCTCAAGCACCGCTCCGCTGGGCCCCGCCGTCTCAAGCACCGCTCCGCTGGGCCCTTCTTCTCAAGCACCGCTCCGCTGGGCCCCGCCGTCTCAAGCACCGCTCCGCTGGGCCCTTCTTCTCAAGCACCGCTCCGCTGGGCCCCGCCGTCTCAAGCACCGCTCCGCTGGGCCTTTCTTCTCAAGCACCGCTCCGCTGGGCCCCGCCGTCTCAAGCACCGCTCCGCTGGGCCCTTCTTCTCAAGCACCGCTCCGCTGGGCCCCGCCGTCTCAAGCACCGCTCCGCTGGGTCCTTCTTCTCAAGCACCGCTCCGCTGGGCCCCGCCGTCGCAAGCACCGCTCCGCTGGGCCCTTCTTCTCAAGCACCGCTCCGCTGGGCACCGCCGTCGCAAGCACCGTTTATGGTTCACTGTGCCCACCATGCCTCCTCCTTGACCAGTGGAGACTGTCATCCACCTGATGGACTGTGGCTTTGCACTCCCCAGGATGGCCCAGTGGGCAGCCCACCCACTGTAGAGACATTGAGAGACTGTGGCTTTGCACTCCCCAGGATGGCCCAGTGGGCAGCCCACCCACTGTAGAGACATTGAGAGACTGTGGCTTTGCACTCCCCAGGATGGCCCAGTGGGCATGGTGGCTCCTCGTGGATCTGGCGTCGTGGACTCATGTGGCTGTGGTGCCCCCCCCTTCCCTTCCCCCTGAGGTGCCTGTAGTTTTTACATCTGATGCCCCTGCAGTGTTCTCTCCAAAGGACTCAGGTCTCCTGTGTGGGCTTTGCCCTTGTTTCTCAAGACTTTGGCCCACGGACATGCTGAAATCGTAGGTTGTGCAGGACTTGTTACTTCAGTTATACACTGATGTGTGTGTCATTAGTTTTGTTGTGGATATCTTTCATGGTTGTACGCTAATTTTCTGGAGCTTTTTGGTACATAAATATTTATTCCAAATATGATTATGTCCTAGCATTTTTCAGGGGTGTTTGGGTGGTGTCACTGTGACTTGGTGCGCTGCATTGGTGAGTACCTAGTTGGGGGGGGGGGTCGCATATGTGTGTGGCCGTAACCTTTCGTCCTCCCCCTCCCGTGTGTCGTAGGTGCAGTACTCACCGTTGTCGTCTGCGCCGGACTTCGTACTCGTGGTAGATGAGAAGGTAGACGAGAGCAGGTAGGATGTTTAATTCGGGTTCCATGCTGTCCTCCTTCCTCCTGGAGTGCGTAGTGGTGAGCGTTTTCCCGTCCGTAGTCTGTTTCCGCCGTGTTTTTATCGGCGGTGCTCCCGCCCCGGAAAAGGTGGCGGATTGGTGAGTTGGAATAGTGTGGGCGGTACATTGTCTGCCGCCTGTCTGTTGGCGGTGACCGCCACGCTGTTTGTTTGTACCGCCGTGGCGGTCGGAGTGTTAAGGTGGCTGTCTGTGTTGGCGGTTCCCGCCAGGCTCAGAATCCCATTTTTTTTACCGCCAGCCTGTTGGCGGGTTGGCCGCCGCTTTAACACCGACCGCCAGGGTTAGAATCACCCCCTTAGTCTCTTTTTTGGATGTTTTTCTTTACCGGGACGAACCACGAAGTCAGGCCGGGTCGCGGTTGAGGCAAGCCGGCTAGAATTTCCGCGGCGGGTCGGTCCCTCTCTGGAGCTTTTTTCCAAAAATTCTCAAATCTTTTCCAAACTTCTGGGGCTTCACCCAGATGT
Organism: Pleurodeles waltl; assembly: GCF_031143425.1. NCBI lineage: Eukaryota > Metazoa > Chordata > Amphibia > Caudata > Salamandridae > Pleurodeles > Pleurodeles waltl. The sequence goes on along the minus strand of NC_090447.1, from coordinate 776,237,704 downwards.
TCTTTTAAGGTTCTTTTGGGGTCCACAGCTCACCCCAAGGGTCCAGAAGTTCTGTGATGGTCCTTGGGGGGTGCGGACTTCAACTCCCAGAATGCACCTGGCGCAAACTCCTTTTTGGCCACTGGACAGTGGTCAGCTGGTCGCTTTCTTCAGGAGTTGGTGCAGGGGACTCTGGTTAGCAATTTTTCACCTGTAGCAAACAGGGAGTCCCTCCTTGAACCAGTTGAAGCCAGGCAAAGTCCTTCTTGTGGTGAAGCCCAAGTGTGCAGCTGGTGCAGTCCTTCTGAGTGCAGGGTCCAGGTGCAGGCCAGGGGTCCAGCAGGGCAGTCCTTCTTCTCCTTGTAGTTCCTTCTTCTTGAAATTTGGTGGGGATCTGAGGTGTGGGGTCAGGTCTGCCAGTTTTATCCTTGCTCCTGGGTGAAAAGCAGGGGGGTCCTGATCCTCCAATCAGGTACAGGGTCGTCCCCCTGTGATGACCACTTCCTGGGAAGTGTGGCAAAAATCCATCCCAGAAGGCAACAGTCTCCAAAAATCCAACATGGATGAATCTGATTTTTGGAGGTTACATCTGGCTGAGCCCACCCACTGGTGTGGCTAAAAATCATAAACACACCCCTCTCCTGCCCTCTCATAATCTAATCAAGGGGGCACCTAATTGTCTGGTGTTGCAGGATGTGGGGGTGTTGTTGGGTGCTGCAAATGTCCTTCTCTGCCTTTGAAGACCAGTTTGGCAGCCCTCCTCCTTCCTGCCTCACCATCTGCTGAGGGGAGATTCTCTCCCCCAAGCACATTCCTTTGTGTGAAGTCAGGCCACTTCACACCTCATCAAGGTAGCCTGGCAGAAGCTGCTGCAGGCTGGCCAATCAGAGCACAGCAGCAAAAACAATGCAGAGCTGAAATTGGCAACTTTTTAGGTAAAGTCTAAACTTTTTACCTGAACTAGTTATATTAAATCCAACAACTGGAAGTTTTGGGATTTATTATAACAATCAATTTGATACCAAATTCTTGGTATGTAACATTTAAGGAGACTTTAAAATGTAAAATAAAGTCTGCCCATTCTAGCCTATGAAGGCCATTTACTTCAATGAGGGAAAAACGAATTTGGCTGTTTTTACCTCACCAGGGCTTATAAATCTATTTTTATAAAGTCCCTGCTTATAGTTACATGGCACCCAGCACTAGGGGCACATAGGGCACACCTTAGGGGTGACTTATATGTAAAAATAAGGTAGTTTAAGACTTTGGAAGTACCTTTAATTCCAAAGTCGAATTTGCATATAACTTTAATTTAAAAGCAGCCAGCAAGGCAGGCTTGCTTTTAAAATGACACTGGGCACCTCAGCAGTGCACCTAGGTGTGCACCACCTATGCTGTGGTCCCTAAACCTACATGCCCTACCATATACTAGGGACTTATACGTAGGTTAACTTAGCCAATTATAATTAGCCTAATTTGCATATCCATTTTACACAGAGCACAGGCCCTGGGACTGGTTAGCAGTACCCAGGGCACCTTTAAAGTCAGTAAAACACCAGCAAAAAGTAGAAAATGGGGGCAAAAAGTTATTGGGCCTCTGCAATCAGCCCTGTTTTCTCACACAACCCGCCCCCAGCCCACACGCCCAGGAGACTCAGCCCAACCCTGGGAGAGTCTTCCTGGCTTGTTAGGCGAGGAAGACAGTGAAGAAAACTGGCTGTCCCTTTGCAGGGCCTACTCTGCCTTATATCCTCCTGTCAGGGTCACTCCCTATGGGTAGTGAAGCCATCCCAACAGTAAAAGGACCCAACACAAACTGAAACTTTCCTCTAGGGGGGTCTTCCTCCTTTCTCTCTGCCAACTTGGGTAGTGAGGTGCCCACCTCCCCTACTCCAAACTTTGATAGGGCAACACCTAGCTTACCCAAAGAGGTCACCCAACACTTGAGCAACCCCACCATGACCAATAGGGTCAGGGGGCCTACTTTGCTATTGGCCCTGGGGTCTGCCTCCCAGGCCAAGTACAGTGCTGCCAAGAAGGCTAGCACCCAGCAGAGGCTACTGACAGCTGTCAGTACCCAGAACCACACCCTAAGCTCTCCACTGAGATGGCTGAGCTGCTTTAGGGGCATCTTTGGGGTCCTGGCACCCCTCTTGCTGTCTAGAGTGGGGGGCTACCACCTCCTGTGGCAGACACCCTCCTTCCACTCTCCCTTCTGTCAGTGCAGGGGCAACACCTTGCATCTGGACAGCTGCCTGACTACTCAGGACTTCCTTGGGGTCAGGTGAGGCCTCACCAGTGCCAACTCTGGGCTCCCCCCCTACTGGGGCAGAGGGCCCTTGGCTCCCTGGAACTCTCTTTAAGAGTGGCCTACCCTTCCTTTTCTTCTTTCCTTTTCTTGGGGACCCCTGTCTCCTAACTGTAGGGACTGACTCCCCAGGACTTTGGGTTGGGGGGGGCGCCCTGGGCGACCACCCCATCTGTGACCAGACTCACCTCTGGGAGGTCATTGCCCAGGATACAATCTAGGGGGAGGTCAGCACTGACTACCACCCTAATCCAGTCAAGGATACCCTCCCTCTCTAGGGGCACTATGGCTACAGGTTTGGAGGTGACCTCCCCTGTGGCTATCCTGACTTTCTTTGTCTTTCCTGGGACATACATGTCTGGGGTCACTAACCGGTCACTCACTATAGTGTGACTGGCACAGGTGTCTCTCAGGCCAGTGGTAGGGATCCCATTCACTTGAATGTGGTGGAAGTGCCTACTCCCACCCTCAGGGATCACCAGCTTACGATCTGGTCCTGTCTCCCAGCACAATGCTAGGAGGACTTCATCTTCTGAGGAATCCTCCTCTATGGCTACACTGGACAGCCCAATGCTAACCACCTTCTTTGGACAGGCTGCATCTCCTCTGAAGTGACCTGTCTGCTGACAGTCAAAGCAAGCCCTACTGTCCAAGAGCTTTTTTAACCCTGGGTCTCCCTGTCTCTGCTTGTCAGAGTGGGAGTGGGATTTACTCTCCTCCTTCTTAGGGTTCTGGGGTACAGAGGGAGTCTCTGTGGTGGGCTTACCACCTCCCTCCTTAGGTTTTTGGGGACCTGTCCCCCCCTTCTTGGAGTCTCCCCCCTGGGACTTGACAACCACCCTGGTTCTCAACCACTCATCAGCTGCCTCCCCTAGCTCTCTAGGGTTGGTCTGCTTAGAGTCCACTAGATGCTGGCGTAACCTTTCTTGGATACAATTGGTCAAGATGTGCTCTCTCATGATCAGATTGTATAACCCCTCATAAGTATCTACTTTGTTACCAATAATCCAGCCCTCTAGTGCCTTTAGTGAAATGTCCACAAAGTCAACCCAAGACTGGGTACTGACCTTCTGGGTGTCCCTGTACTTCATTCTATATTGCTCTGGGGTCAGACCAAACTTCTTGGCTAAGCACCTCTTCATACTAGGGTATGAATCTGCCTCCTCCCCCCTTAAGGTCAGAAGCCTATCCCTCCCTGAGTTGGGGACCAACTCCCACAAAAGGGAACCCCAGTATTGAGGCCTAACCCTTCTCATTTGGAGTGCCCTCTCAAAGGCCCCTAGCCACTTATCTATGTCATCCCCCTCTACATAAGCAGGAACTACCCCCTTGGGTAATCTGGGGCAAACTTCCCCACCCATGGACACCTCAGCTTCTTTATCGCTGCTTCCATCTCTTTTTTCTTTGTATGCCCACTTTTTCTTTTCTAGGGCCAGCTTCTCTGCTTCCAAAGCTATGTATGCTAGCTGGGCCTCCAGCTCTCTTTCTCTGATGGATGGGTTCTCTCCTCCTGAAAGGACCCCCTTCCCACCACTAGCTTTGGGTCTGCCCCTAGTGACTGTATTTACTGAGGACCGTTCTTCCTCATCCTCACTTAGGCTCAGATGCCTTCCCTCCCCTGAGTGGTTAGAGCTAGCATCCTCCCTACTTTCTCCCTCCTCTGGAGCTTCTTCTGACTCTACCTCTTGGGCCTCAGCCCATGCTGTCAGGGATGTGATCAGGATTTGCTTCCTGAGATCAGTGGTTGCAGGCAACCCTCTTTCAATACACAACCCCCTAAGCTGGACTACTGTCAGTGTGGGTAGGCTAGCCAGATCAAGCTCCATGGTTCCCTAGTTTTGTGTCAACAAAAACTTTTTGCAAAAATTGGAAACAAGAATTTAGAAAAATTACAAAAATTCAATAATTGAAATTAATCCAAATTAAAAATTAAAAACAATTTTTGCACTAGGACAATTTAAAGGATTTTTTATTTGTTTTACCTAAAACTGTAACGTGATATTGAACACAAGTACAGGATCCCGTCGCTGCTTCCAATTATGTTGGAAAATGGGTTATTGGTAGGGCAGGTAGGTACCTACACCTAGCAACAAGCCACTAACCTCCACACAGGTACAGTTAGGTCTCAGTAAATTAATCCCAGCTCAACCCTTGGTAGCTTAGCATCGAGCGTCAAGGCTTAACTTAGGAGACAAAGTGTAAAGCATTCAAATATCACAAAACAGTAATTAAATAAAACACAGGAAACAGTTTAAAAATCCAAAACCAATTTATAAAAATAGCTTATATTTTTATCTTTAAAATGACACAAAAACGATTAAAATCGGTTCAGGGGAACCGGAGATATGAATTTTTAAAGTATTATTATTTTCTAGCGCTTAGAAACAAAAAGCGCCAATCGGGTCATCTGGTTGCACCAGGACCGGGGCAAAGTCAAACTTTCAGGCCGACCGCGATGGAGCCCTGCTCGGCTACAAGTCGCGGGAGGCCTCGGTTAAAAAGTTACCTTCTGACTTAGTCTCTTTTTTGATGTTTTTCTTCCCCGGGACGAACCTGCCAGTTGAATCCGACCTCCTGGAGCCCTTGTCCGGATACGCGAAGTCGGTTTCCTCGGTGGTGATTTTTACCTTCGGACTTAGTCGTTTTTTCGAGATGAAAATCCTTCGACCGGGGTAAACCTGGATCTTGATCCGACGTCCGTGGAGCCCTTCTCGGATACGATGGCTGGGAGGTCCCGGTCAACTTTTTACGTTCGGACTTAGTCTCTTTTTTGGATGTTTTTCTTTACCGGGACGAACCACGAAGTCAGGCCGGGTCACGGTTGAGGCAAGCCGGCTAGAATTTCCGCGGCGGGTCGGTCCCTCTCTGGAGCTTTTTTCCAAAAATTCTCAAATCTTTTCCAAACTTCTGGGGCTTCACCCAGATGTTCTTTTAAGGTTCTTTTGGGGTCCACAGCTCACCCCAAGGGTCCAGAAGTTCTGTGATGGTCCTTGGGGGGTGTGGACTTCAACTCCCAGAATGCACCTGGCGCAAACTCCTTTTTGGCCACTGGACAGTGGTCAGCTGGTCGCTTTCTTCAGGAGTTGGTGCAGGGGACTCTGGTTAGCAATTTTTCACCTGTAGCAAACAGGAAGTCCCTCCTTGAACCAGTTGAAGCCAGGCAAAGTCCTTCTTGTGGTGAAGCCCAAGTGTGCAGCTGGTGCAGTCCTTCTGAGTGCAGGGTCCAGGTGCAGGCCAGGGGTCCAGCAGGGCAGTCCTTCTTCTCCTTGTAGTTCCTTCTTCTTGAAATTTGGTGGGGATCTGAGGTGTGGGGTCAGGTCTGCCAGTTTTATCCTTGCTCCTGGGTGAAAAGCAGGGGGGTCCTGATCCTCCAATCAGGTACAGGGTCGTCCCCCTGTGATGACCACTTCCTGGGAAGTGTGGCAAAAATCCATCCCAAAAGGCAACAGTCTCCAAAAATCCAACATGGATGAATCTGATTTTTGGAGGTTACATCTGGCTGAGCCCACCCACTGGTGTGGCTAAAAATCATAAACACACCCCTCTCCTAATCTAATCAAGGGGGCACCTAATTGTCTGGGGTTGCAGGATGTGGGGGTGTTGTTGGGTGCTGCAAATGTCCTTCTCTGCCTTTGAAGACCAGTTTGGCAGCCCTCCCCCTTCCTGCCTCACCATCTGCTGAGGGGAGATTCTCTCCCCCAAGCACATTCCTTTGTGTGAAGTCAGGCCACTTCACACCTCATCAAGGTAGCCTGGCAGGAGCTGCTGCAGGCTGGCCAATCAGAGCACAGCAGCAAAAACAATGCAGAGCTGAAATTGGCAACTTTTTAGGTAAAGTCTAAACTTTTTACCTGAACTAGTTATATTAAATCCAACAACTGGAAGTTTTGGGATTTATTATAACAATCAATTTGATACCAAATTCTTGGTATGTAACATTTAAGGAGACTTTAAAATTTAAAATAAAGTCTGCCCATTCTAGCCTATGAAGGCCATTTACTTCAATGAGGGAAAAACGAATTTGGCTGTTTTTACCTCACCAGGGCTTATAAATCTATTTTTATAAAGTCCCTGCTTATAGTTACATGGCACCCAGCCCTAGGGGCACATAGGGCACACCTTAGGGGTGACTTATATGTAAAAATAAGGTAGTTTAAGACTTTGGAAGTACCTTTAATTCCAAAGTCGAATTTGCATATAACTTTAATTTAAAAGCAGCCAGCAAGGCAGGCTTGCTTTTAAAATGACACTGGGCACCTCAGCAGTGCACCTAGGTGTGCACCACCTATGCTGTGGTCCCTAAACCTACATGCCCTACCATATACTAGGGACTTATAGGTAGGTTAACTTAGCCAATTATAATTAGCCTAATTTGCATATCCATTTTACACAGAGCACAGGCCCTGGGACTGGTTAGCAGTACCCAGTGCACCTTTAAAGTCAGGAAAACACCAGCAAAAAGTAGAAAATGGGGGCAAAAAGTTATGGGGCCTCTGCAATCAGCCCTGTTTTCTCACAACACTTGTGTGCGATCCCGGCTATACAATACGCTTTACACCTGGGACATTGTCCGTGGCCCACAATCGTGGTCCTCGGCCTTGTAATGCCTGCAAGCCCCATGGTCTGATTTACGGACACACTGTCCGAGGCTTATGTGTACGTTCAAGCAGGCTTGCGACCGACAGAACATCTAACACGTCGAGCAGTTCACCTTCTGAGCATAACGGGCAGCACACCTGTCCCGCTGACACATTTTACAGTGCATTTCACACTGGTGTCTGGTCCGGTCGTTGTATATGTGGTCGCAGTGCTCGCACATGTACTTTCCTCCTAGAAAACCCTTCAGGTTCAAGATACCATAAAAGTGGTTTTCATGATGTAGCACATACACGGTCTTGTTTTTGACATGATCATTGGTCGTGAAGTACTTCCAAGAACCGCTGTGGTTACGAACTTTTACTGTAATGGCAAAATGGTTCTCAAAAAGGCCCAGGTCCCCAAAACCAACCAGGCTGTCGGGCGGTAGTTGAAGTGCCTCATGGGCTGCAGCCGCCATAGACATAATTAGGTTGTGTGGGGTGGCCCGGTCCACCAACAATCCTGCGATGCTTGCTGCCAGACACATATTGGTAGCTCCGGTGTTAAAGTCGAGCAACCATCGCCATTTTTTGCAGATGATTTTACTGTACATTACGCTCTTTAAGGTTCTGGAAGCACTGCCCTCATGACCCCTAACAACGAGGGCGATGATTCTAAAGGTCCCGTACGCCAGTAATTCAGCCTTGCTCTGTAAAAGCTTAGAAAGGTTTTCAAGAAACATTACAGCGTCAAACACATCTTGAGATGATTGTCTGGTGAACAGAGGACTATTGAGACCCTGCCCTGAAAACGAACCTGAAAGAAATTGTTAGGCCCCACATTGTGTAACAATCGTTCTATGAGCGTTTGCACAGCCTGGTGTATAGCTATAACACCATGATCAGTGGAGTTTAGATGGTCGAGGTTAACAAATCTAAACTCCTCACAGTGCTCTGTAGCGTTAAACCGCTCTTCAGTACGACTATACCTTCTTACACTTTCCAAAAACACCTGTTCTGAAACCTCTCTGCGGTATCATCCGCCGGTAGTTGACTACGGTTCGCTGCTGGTGTATTTTTGTACCTACTTGTGACGCTTAGTCTGGCTTTCTTTAATTTCCTTATTAAAAGCTTACGGTTTCTAGCGCTTCTAACCCACGTCTGTTTCTTACAAACCCAACTGGTTTTTGGCAACCGGCCATAGCCTATTTGAAGAACATTTGGGGTATTTACAAATGGTGACCCTGACATTTCACCTGATAAGGGAGGGGATCCTTCAGAATGTTGTGGGTTGAGCCTGCTCTGAACTTTACCCATTGAGGACCTGTAAATGACCATAGTGTCTCCTAACTTTATATTTGGAGGCCTTATGGGGAGTGTTTTAGGTGTTGAGGGTTCTGTTTTTATGAGTTTTAAACCGTTAGGGGTTGGCTCACGCTTCTTTTGGGTTTTGAGCGCTCGTAAAACACTTAGAGCTTTACTGAGTACATCCTGGGTCTTCTTTTTATATTTAGAGCTAAGGACAGCAGTATTATAAATGTGGCTCTTACATTCCCTAGGTCGGCCTGCATGCATAGTCATGCGGGTATGTTACTTATGTCTGCAACTGCTGAATCGCAAGATTGGACCACCTCGCTTCTACACTGGGCCAACCGCTGTATTAAAGCCCTCACGGTAGCTCTGGAGGACACAGTATTGCAGCCGTTCTTCCCCAGTTTTAAAGTCTTTAGACGGAGTCTGAATTTTAGCTGCCTAACTGATTGGTGTATTTCTTTTATATATGTGTCCTGGACTCTAGTACGGACCGATGGGTGGGGTTCTGGGTCTTTACTTGAGACATTAGATGAATGATTGACATCTCCCTGAGCCGCCCCTACTATAGGACCCTGGTTAACATTATTACCCCCTTTCTGAGTGGATGGACTTGAGCGGGTCATAAAAACAGGGTTCCAATGTGAACACTCCGGGGTGTGGGAGGCCTGATCATCGCTAGATAGTGTTCTAAAACTCTGATTTTTGGATCCGCTACACCCTATACTGCTGGTGGGGTATATTGAGGAGGATGGTGAAGACCACTGCGCACAGGCACTTGGTGTAGGGCTGGTGGGGTCGTACGCTCCCGGTGTTGTAACTGATGACATCAGACATGGGGAGGTTAAATGTTGGTCATAATAACTCAAGGCCTCGGATGCATGGGAAGTGCTGTGGATGGGTGATGGTGATTGCAGCCCTGTTGTTGCAACCTTGAGGGGGACCCATTAGAAGTGTCACCGGGCATTGCTGTGGCTTCAGGACTCTCTACCATACCAGATAGCGCCTTTGGAAGTCCTATACAATGGGAATAAGTATCCTCTACATGATGATCATTTTCCAAGTCTGTATCCCAAAGACTTTGATGGATAGTTACACCGGTTGCTGGTGGTAGATCGCTGCCGTGCCCTCCCATATTAGACTGCATGCGTTGAACATTTAGAATGTTGGGGGCTGGGTGGAGCAGTCTGAGCCTTAACAACTTTTTAAAAAGACATGTCTAAAGAGGCAAGGCTTGTAGCTCAGGGGTCTGCAACTTATTTTTATGATTCTTTAAGGACAACCGATTTATTTTAGGATTGTTGCAGTGCTTAGGGTCCCCGTTGTAAGTATGACAATGTCAGAGTGTCCAAGCCCCTGCAGGTAGTTGTTGTAGAAGTGTTTGCGGTACTGGGCATACCCTTTATGACTGATGATGCGGTGTAGTTAAGAGCTGTACCTGGGCCATGACCGCTGTCAATACAGTCGCTGCACAGAAGGCGTCGACCGCTTAGTCTGATGGCCGACTCCTCCAGAGCTCCTATGTGATTACTCTAGGATGTAAAGATAGCAAAATATATATTAGGTGTTGTTATAGCCGCTATACCGCGGGGATGAAAGAGGTTTGAGACACACTAAGGATTGTATTCGTCTGGCTCTACAGTTTCTAAAAACTCACCTGAGGTTTTCCGACGTGAAAGACCATTCTTAATAGGGGGCTGTCCTTAGACGCCTGGGACTTCCTTTTGGGGGCCGTCTTTTTAACGTTCCCAACCACATCCTGGGTTGTTACCCCTGGAATCGCTTGTCCCGCAGGGGGGCCTAGAGAAAAAAAGAAAAAAGATAAAAATGTTACATTGACAATATAATACACCGACTATACAAGTTCTCTTAGGGTTCCTTCGATGCCGCGTTTATGGTTTTTAAAAAATTTTCACAGCATTTACACAAGGACTCCTTTTATTTACCTGCAAAAGCTACATCCTGAGACATGGTGCTCGGACCATCTTGAGCCTGGAGGATTTGTTGCAGAGCACCAACCAAAAGCTGTAGTTCTGCATCATAACCTGTACAAGCACACAAGCACATAGGAAACCATTAATGGTAAAATAAAAAATAACAATCACAACAGCTTTGTTTAGAATGGCCTGTGACCCGTAACTCACCTTGTTGCATTGCCTCCATTTCCTCTGGGGACAACGCAGGCTCTTGAAGGTCCTACGTACAAAAGAGACAGAATTGACTTTAAGCACAACTCATTTAAATGTTATATGCATAACCCCTTCATAAAACCATGAACATTTTTGAAAAAAATGAATAAATAAATAAATAAAAAAGTTTCTCAAGATCCCATTTGTTAAGTTAAGCCCCTATGTTCTAAAGGTATAATACACAGAGACACTTGTAGACCTTTTCTCAAAAACTATACACTGTTTAATAAACAAAGTCCACAGGGCAGTGCTCTTGTACAACATAAGCTCTAGGATTCTCTCTATAAAGCAATATTTATATAATTCTAAGGGCTCCACAACCTTATTTTACTCATATTACAATGCACCCTAAGGTCTTTATAACATCATATAATTGCACTAATTATAAAAATACATAACACAACACAATTTAAAAACATTACAGTTCCTAGAATTTATACATGTACAATAGACTGGAAGCTGGATCATAGGATCCATGCCATGTTTTTGCCTTAGCTCACCAAGGCTCTGAACCATGTGTGGGGGTGGTGCTCAATCTAAACTCTAGCCTCCAGGGAGGAGCAGACAGGATGAGCCAGCTCCAACACCCCAGACACAGGCCCTCATTATGAACACGGCAGTTAACACCGCTGTGTTCATGCTGGCGGTCTTTCTATAGACCGCCAGCCCCTCTGGGACCCCGCTGGCCGTATAATAAACATTCTGCTGGGCCGGGCCATTGCCCGCGGCTCCACATGGAGCTGCTATCAATGCCTCTGTGCGGCAGGTGCAGCTGCACCTGTCACGCAGATCACTGCTCGTAAATCGGGCAGTGACCTGCGTGATGGGGCACTGCACAGGGGCCCCTGCACTGCCCATGCCAAGTGCATGGGCAGTGCAAGGGCCCCCAGGGGGGCCCCGGAGCACCCCTCCTGCGAGCCTTTCCCTGGGGGGAAACCCACCAGGGAAAGGCTGGAGGAAATGGGATCATTATCCGAGGGGCAACAGCACTGCCCTGTCAGATAATGATGCCGTCCACCGTCTGGCTGCCTGTCGGAGGCAGCCTGGCGGTGGAGGAGGGCAGCCCTCCCTGTCTTCGTTATGTGGCGGTCTGGGCCGCCATGCCGAATGGCGGTATTCACCGCCACCACCGTCATGGCGGCCCAGACCGCCAACTTCATAATGAGGGCCACAGTCTTTTTTTTAAAAATGGCCGTCTGAGGAGGCAGCATGTGTGGGGACCGGTGTCTTTCTCTGCACCATCCTATGACACCAGGCCCCTGAACTAAGGTGAGTGGCTGGGGATTTGGGGGGGCCTGAGCCTCCTGCTCAATTCCCCCACCAATGATAAGTTGTAGGGTTGGGGGTTACATGGGTTAATAATGGAAATGGCCTGTTCTCAGAGGCCAAGGTGCCTCTGAGAGCAGACCGTTTCTATTATTAGCACGAGGCCCCTGAGCACAGTGCGGCTCCGAGGCCTTGCGCTAATAATAGAAACGGTCTGCTCTCAGAGGCCCCTGAGCACAGTGCGGCTCCGAGGCCTTGCGCTAATAATAGAAACGGTCTGCTCTCAGAGGCAGAGTGGCCTCTGAGAGCAGATCGGATCTGCAGATAATGAAGGTCTCCGAGCCGCACCACGCTCAGAGACCCTTGTTACGAACTTAATAGCACCACTCTCAGAGCCCACGCGGTACAGCTCAGAGACCTTCGTTATCAGCTTAACAGCTCCTGATAACTGGGGTCTATGAGCCGCACCGCGCTCGGAAGCCCCTGTAATTAGTTTAATATCTTTGCTCTGGAACTGGGGTCCCCGGGCGTTATGTGGCTCGGGGACCCCAGATTAATAATAATACCAACTCTCCAATGCCCAAAAACGGACTCTTAAACAACCGGCTTTGGGCATTTTAAAGGCGCAACCTTGAATAGTGAGGCTGAGTAAGCCTAATGCTATCTAGGACAACTTCAACACACATAAAGCCGCTCCCAGCCCCTACAGCTCACTCATGCAGTTTTCTGCTTTCTACAACTGTAACACATTTTCGTTTTTCTGTTCCATGGTCTTTCCTATATAGGTCTTTTGCCAGCAACACCTGTTTGAGGCATTAGAATACATAAAATAAATAAAGTGAAATAAGTGCAAATGCTTAGCACCTGAACCAGCTAGTACAAATCAATCCTGGCCTCCACCCCTCCAAAATAAGTTAAGACCCCCAAAATACCTGCAAATGCACAGCACCAGAACCAGCAGTACAAATTAAGCATGGCCTCCACCCCTCCGAAATAAGTGCAGACCCCCAAAATACATGCAAATGCACAGCACCAGAACCATCAAGTACGAATTAAGCATGACCTCCACCCCTCCAAAATAAGCGCAGACCCCTAAAATACAGGCAAATGCACAGCACCAGAACCAGCAGTACAAATTAAGCATGGCCACCATCCCTCCAAAATAAGTGCAGATCCCCCAAAATACATGCAAATGTACAGCACCAGAACCCGCAAGTACAAATTAAGCATGGCCTCCACCCCTCCAAAATCAATCAATCAATCAATCAGATATTTGTTAAGCGCACTACTCACCCAGAGGGTCTCAAGGTGCTGGCGGGGGAGGCGGTGCTACTGTTCGAAGAGCCAGGTCTTGCAGTGCATCCTGAAGGTAAGGAGGTCTTTGGTCGTACATAGGTTGACAGGGAGGGAGTTCCAGGTTTTGGCGGCAAGGTGGGAGAAGGATCTGCTGCTGACTGTGGTATGGCAAATGCGAGGGACGGATGCAAGGGTGAGGTTGGCAGATTGGAGCGGGCGTGTCGGGATGTGAAGTGGAGGCACTCGCTGAGGTAGGTTGGTCCGTCGTTGTGGAGAGCTTTGTGGCCGTGGATTAGGAGTTTGAAGATGATCCTTTTGTTGATGGGAAGCCAGTGGAGGTCTTTGAGGTGGGCTGAGATGTGTTCGAGGTGAGGGAGGTTGAGGATGAGTCATGCTGAGGCATTCTGGATGTGCTGGAGTTTCTTCTGTATCTTGGCTGTTGTTCCCGCATAGAGGGCGTTGTCGTAGTCCAGTCTGCTGCTGATAAGGGCGTGGGTGACCGTTCTTCTGGTTTCCACGGGAATCCATCTGAAGGTCTTGCGGAGCATTCGAATGGTGTTGTAGCATGAGGACAAGATGGTGTTGACTTGCTGGGTCATAGAGAGCGCGGAGTCCAGTATGAAGCCGAGGTTGCGTGCATGGGTGGTTGGCGTTGGGGGAAACCTCAGGGTGGCAGGCCATCAGGAGTCGTCCCATGCAGAGCTGTTGAGCTGAAGATGATGATCTCTGTCTTTTCTGAGTTCAGTATTGAGGCTGCTTGCTTTCATCCAGTTGGCAATGGCATGGAGTCTGGTGTGGAGGTTGTTCTTAGTGGATGCAGGGTAATTCGTGAGGGAGAGGATGAGCTGAGTGTCGTCAGAGTAGGAAACAATGTTGAGGCCGTGGGATTGGATGATGTTGGCGAGCAGAGTCATGTAGGCATTGAAGAGGGTGGGGCTGAGGGAGGAGCCCTGTGGAACTCCGCAGATGGTCTTGTTGGCCTTGGACAGGAACGGGGGGAGGTGCACTCTTTGGGTCCTTCCTGAGAGGAAGGAGGTGAGCCAGCCAGAGCTCTGTGGCGAATTCCGGCATTGAAGAGGCATGTGCGCAGGGTGTGGTGACAGACAGTGTCGAAGGCTGAGGAAAGGTCAAGGAGGATGAGGGTGACGGTTTCACCTTTGTCGAGTCTGTTCCTGATGTCGTCTGTGCAGGCGATGAGGGCGGTCTCGGAGCTGTGATTTTTGCGGAATCCGGAGTGGGAGATGTCGAGTAGGTCATTGTGCTCCAGGAAGCGGGAAAGTTGGCAGCTGACTATCTTCTCGATCACCTTCGAGGGGAAGGGGAGTAGGGAGATAGGACGGTAGTTTTTGAGGTCTTCGGGGTCAGCTTTGGGCTTTTTGAGCAAAGCGTTAACCTCGGCGTGTTTCCAGCTCTCTGGGAAGATGGCGGTCTCGAAAGAGTTGTTGATGATAGTCCGTAGTTAGGGGGCGATGATTTGGCTGGCTTAATTGAAGATGTGATGAGGGCAGGGGTCAGCGGGAGAGCCAGAGTGGATGGTGCTCATGGTCTTGGTGGTTTCCTCATCGTTGGTGGGGGGCCAGGCACTCAGAATGTTGGTCCAGCAGGGCCCGATGGGGTAGACCTTGGTGGTGGTGGTGGTGGTGGGGGATAGTGGTGTGAAGTTTCCATGGATGTCTGTGATCTTGCGGTGGAAGAAGGTGGCGAGGGAGTCGCATAGGTCTTGCGGGTGGGGTGGGCCGGCAGAGCAGGACTTGGGGTTGGTGAGTTCCTTGCTAAGCTGAATAGTTCCTCGCTGTTGTGCACGTTGTTGTCAATTCGTTCTTTGTAGAAATAACTTTTGGTGGACTGGATGAGCCGTTGGTGTTTGCGGATGGCTGATTTGACGGCGGCGAGGTTGCTTTCTGAGTGTTCTTGGCGCCAGATCTTCTCAGCTCTCTGGCAATCTTGTTTGGAGGACTGAAGGTCTGCGGTGAACCAGGGGGCTTTCTTGTTTGCATGGATGATAGTGTTTTTCTTGAGAGGGGCGAGGGTATTGGCGCAGTCGTCCACCACAAATAAAATAAAATAAGTGCAGACCTCCAAAATAAGTGCATGTGCTCAGCACCAGAACCAGCAAGTGCAAATTAAGCATGGCCACCAACAACATACATTAATATCATTTAAAAAGTGTTAATAAAACTCAGGCTTTCTCTATCAACTCAACTATCCACATATAGTTCTGTTCTCTGCAGTCTTCATCTTAACCACCAGCGCTACTTAACAAATCATCAACACACCCTCTAAACAAGACTTGTATCTTAACATTATAAATCCATCCTAAAGACAGTTTATAACATATGTTTTTAAATTGTTAGCTTCAGAAGTTATTGCTAAACACAGTGATCCCTGAGACCTGTACCACCCTGTCCAAATCACCACCAACCCTAAAGTAGACACTGCTAAGAACCTTTTTAAAACAATCATTGTTTGATTGACCCCTTGTATAAAAAACAACTGAGTAATAAAATTGTGTTGGCCTAAACTACAGAGCTAAGTATTACAATATTAAAAACATTTTAATCATCATGTATATTGTTCTATAAATTTAGACACTTCTATTTTTACAACAACCAATGTTTTTACGCCTTTACACATGCTGTGCACCTCTACATATTAAACAACTGTTTTCAACACTCTATAAATGTACTTCTCAAAATACCCTGTACAAAAACTTGCATTTTACCCTGCTATGTATAGTTAAAAAGGTTGGGGCTAATGTCAATGTTAAACTACAATAGAACATATACAAGCATCACATTGTTACAGATCTTAAGTAGAAGATGTTTAGCATCACCAGTCTGTGCAGTGCCCTTCATATTTCTTTCCTTGAGGTGCTCTGGAAGCCCAAGCTCTCTGTATACGACCAGTATGTAGTTCAGAAAAAGAGCCCTGTGAATGTGGGAGTGTTTTTAGATGGCCAACACTGTGTTGATTATGCATAGTTTTTTTGGTGTGTGGGCTGTGCTTAGAAATATACATCTGTTTTAGGAGGGGACATTGCCAGTCTTTGGTCTATTTCAAAACCTTTTTTAATGGCCTGTTCAGTGAAGACTATGACATATGCTAAGCACCTTTGAACCATGGTCTGAGAACACTTAGGATCACATCTGTTTTAGACATGCAATGTCTGTCTCCTGTTTATTTCAAAAATGTTATTGCCTGGTCATTGGAGACTATGCCATGTGCTGAGCACCTTTGAACCTTGACCTGGGAACACTTTGGGCTACATTTGTTTTAGACTTACAGTTTCTGTCTCCTGTTTATTTCAAAACCTTTTTAATGACCTGGTCAGTGAAGACTATGACATATGCAGAGCACCTTTGAACCTTGGCCCGGGAACACTTAGGGTCACATCTGTTTTAGACTTACAGTGACTGTCTCCTGTTAATTTCAAAACCTTTTTCATGACCTGGACACTGAAAACTATACAATGTGCAGAGCACCTCTGAACCATGGCCTCGGAACACTTAGGGCTACATCTTTTTTAGACGTGCATTTCTAAATTGATAGGCTGGCCCTAACACAATCAATATTTGCCCACCCCTCTTATTGGATTAGCCAACATTGAGGAGGTTTGGCCTGCACGCCCATTTCTCCACCCTGTGAGGGGACCCCCAAGCAGCCACTTGGTCCTGAATGTCTGACATGTCCAGACCTGTCCTCTTAGGCTCTGAAACTGGTTGCACAACACCAAGCCCTTCACTTTACACAGCCCATAGACCAATGAACAAGGGGCTAGGACCCAGGCACATGGCTAACACGTGACACCATGAGGTCACAAACCACGTGATACACCTCAACCTATGTCAGCACAGGGCAGGGGCACCCATGTCACTGCCTATGTCATTGCCTACGTCACTACAGGGCGTGGTACCTGTCAAAAGTTTGATGAGCAAAGGTATCCCCTCCTACTACTACTGAGAGCTCAGAGCTTGTTTTTAGGTCGAGCATTCAAAACCTCTTGTATATACGTTAGTATACACTTCAGCCCCACACATGGCTTGTCATTTGTCTGTTTCAGTGTCCTTTAAAAATCCTTGTTACTACTGGTCAGTTATTCGCCTTTATCCCTCCTTTGTGTTAGATGTTCCTCCCCCAAAGCAGTGCCTCAGTACTTCTACCCTTTCAGTTGCCCATTGTAGAATCTGTTTAGGGACTACTTTTCCCTTTCTGTAAGAACATTTGACATGAGCGGTGACTCAGTCACTCCAAGGTCTATTTCTCAACAGGGCTGTAAATCATGTTCTTATTCTTACATTTGCTGTGCATTCAAAGACCGAGGTCAAGTGTTATAGGTTGTTTTCCGTGGACACCTGTTTCCGCCTCCCGGCTGCCACTGCTTTCAAGCACCTGAGCTGCTCTTGCCACCCTGTTAAGTGTAGTGCGCACTGCCTGGTGAGAGATACAGTTCCTCACTTCTTTTGCTGCAACAGCACTGCAGGGACTACACACCCCATGCTTTATAACAACCACTGTGTTACTTTCTGCCACTCTCAAGCCATATCAATGCCATGCACAAATTACATGTATTTGTTTGTTCTACTTGCTACCTTTTGCATTTTGATTTGCAATTAATTACGTTCCGCAAAAGTAGCACACAACCCAATATGGCGGAATCTTCAACCAGTCTGCCAGAGAAGTTAAGGACGACTTCTGTGTTTATGTTTCCTGACATCATCCGTGTGCAATTGCAGTCAGCCTTACCCTACGTGTGCCAGCTACTTGACTGGAGGTGTTCGGTTCCAATCTGAAGGTGTGACTGCAGCAGGGCAGGTGAATACTGCCGGTGGAAGGTGATTGAAGCTGAGAGAATATTTTTGGGGCAGCACGGAAAAAACAGGTTCTGTCATGTACTTTTTGGAGGTATGCAGTTTTTTATCTGTTACTCTATTACAGCATAATTTGAACTGCCTTAAGTTCCTGTTGGGTGTGTGTTTTTCGAAATACAGCAAATGCAAAACAACTTTTTATTGCTTAGAGACCAAAAAGTGCTCACCCGACGTTATTTTTATAGACAATACAGTAATTTTAAAACAAGTTGTTGATTTTGTTGTAACTTAAAAACAGTCAAAGTAAGTTTTGAAAAATTAGCTTTTCCTTTCATGTCCCCTATCCTGGTTTGTTAAAAAGGCCACTACTAGGTATAATTTATTTCAATATTGGTTAGTGCCTGGCAACTCCTTAAAACGCAGTGTTAACAAAATTATATTTTGGGATCGAAAGTTTTAACCTTTGTTCTTCATGTCCTTACGGCGATAACAAACATGCACCTTCAAACACACAAAAACACATTCGTTTTGTTACAAGAATGATGTGGCATAGGCCTTGAACTACAACTTTCTAACCTTGGGACTAGGGCTTTAATTCCAGTTTCGCACGTCCTTCAAAATTGTCTGGCAGCCGGCACTTTAATGCCTAATACTTTTTTTTCACATTTGATTCAAATATCTATGTTCATTTATAATTTTGCTTGTTAACGCCCGTTTTAATATGTACTAGACATCTTTCTAAGTTTCCTTAGTAAAGAATTTAATAAAATTCTTCTTCTTCCCTGTTTCATAACCTGTCTAAATGTCCTAATCACCAATGTGGTAGATATTGCTCTATAAGGTGACCTTGTAAATTCCCTGGTACTTCATGCTCTATTCCCAACTAATTTGATAATATTGCTCCTTTTCAAAATGATGCGTGCATAACAAAATTGATATTGTCAGTCAAGCAGTGTGAAATAGGGTCCAAATTATCAGTAAGAGATTCTATTGGGTTGAAGATTCAAATGTATTCTCTGCCCAAATAGGCTCGTGTTGGTTCTAAAATAGCAGCATTATTACCAGCTACAGAAGGATCTGCATTCTTAATAGGCTAGGCCAACATGGGGGGACACTCTTTCTACAAGTGCGGAGCCCTTCATAAATCTCGTTGACTGCTTAGTCAAATTCAAGGTAGACCTTGAGCACTTTCTTAGTAAGAGTTACTTGAAGGGCTGGAGCCTTGAGCAGTGCAGCACTTCTGTGAGCTCTTAATATGATTGCTAGATTCTACACAGTTCTCAGTTATAAGACCTGCTGGCTGACAAATCAGTGAAATTGCATGGGGCACTGAGCTTTCTGCACTAACTGGCCTGACATGACCTGCTTGATGGTTTAAATCAGATAAGGAAGATGAATTCCATAGAGAAGTGGTGTCTTGGTTAATATGCGCTGGACATCTAATGGTCTGTTGCCCATCTTTAGCATGATGAGTGAAGATTGAAGTTAAGATAAAAGGTTTTCCTAAGTATCTCTACTCGTTGTGTATTTGCTATTTATACTTTCCCTCAACTAGATATCTTCCCTTTTGTCTTTCTTCCCCAATGTAAGTTATCTCATTATTTTACTGTAACTTTTGTTCTTCACTATGGAGCGCTCTAATAATTCCCTAGTGCAAGTTTGCATTATACAAAATCAGAAAATAAAATATATTTTGTGTCTCTACATTGCATTTCCACCAACCCTGTCATCTCTCCCCCACACAGCCACTGCCCCTCTCATCTCTCCCTCTCCCTCTCCCTTCCACTTCCACTAGCCCCGCTCATCTTGCAATTCCCCTGACCCCTCTATTCCCTCCCTCACACTCCCTCCTCTCCATACTGTCTGCTCACACATGCTACCTTCCTGTACCTCCTTGTGCTGTGCACTAGTCAACCTCTCGCCTACCTCCCAGGTGCCCCTCCCATTTGTCCTTCTCTCTCTCTCATTCTCTCTCTCACACCTCTCTCTTGCTCTCTCATGCTTTCTTCCCGCCTCTCTCATATTGGCTCACTTCAGGTCTTTTAGCACAGTTTCTTTCCAGTGCCTTTTTAAGATTTCAATCCCTCAAACCTGTGCTCTCCTCCTCTTCTTGGGGTGTCCTCTGTGTACACAAGAGCACCCTGTTTATGGGTCTGTGGCCTGCTCTCCCCTTCTTTCTGTCTTTCTCACACACTCTTTCTGCTCCTCTGTCTGAAGTTAATTCACCACTTCATGCACAAACTACCTATCCCTCTCCACTTTCCTTTCTATCTATTCTGTACGGCTCTCACCCCTATTCTATTCACCATGTCACATAATTCCACTACACAAACACACTACACACCACACAATTCCACTACACTCAATTCCACAACTAACAATTCCAATTCAACTCACATATTTCCTCTCCAAACCACATACTTCCACTCCACTTCAAAACAAAACACATGGATAAAAGACATAGGTGGTCATTACAACCCTGGCGGACGGTGTAAAAGGTGCGGTAATACCGCAAACAGGCCGACGGACAAAAAAAGGGAATTATGACCCTGGCGGAAACCGCCAACAAAGACAGCCACTTTAACACACCGCCCGCCACGGCGGTACAGACAAGCAGCGCGGCGGTTACCGCCAACAGACAGGCGGAAGACAATGTACCGCCCACACCATTACAACCCGCCAATCTGCCACCTTTTACGGGGCGGATTCACCGTGGATAAAAACACGGTGGAAACTGCTTTAGCTATGGGAAAACGCTCACCTTCTACACATCCCACGAGGAACGACGACTCCATGGACCCGGAACTCCAAATACTACCTGCCCTTGTCTTTCTACTCCTTCACGACCAACAGCGACCTAGGCGCAGAAGATACCGGTGAGTACTGCATCTACGACACAGGGGAGGGGGGAGGCAAAAGTTAGGGGGACACCCACCAAACACCCCCACCCCCACCCTTGCATAGTACAACATAAACACCAATGCTGTCAAAAATATCACATAAACAACCCACAATCACCCCGGAAGAATGCAAAGACAGTGCGAATTTCGGTCAAACATTGTAATGTGGCAATATACATGTCATACAAAAATATACAGATATATATCTCAAAATCACTCATAATTATATATACAAAACAAGAAGTAGTGCAGATATGTACACAACAATGTCCGTGCACAAACAGTCCAAAAATGCATGGGCGAGGCCCACAAAAGATACCTGACCAAAATCGGAGAGAACACTGCCGGGGCATCAGATAGAAACACTACAGGCACCTCAGGGGGAATGGGAGGGGGGGGCACCTCAGCCACATGAATGCGAAGCCAGATCCACAACGGGGCTCCATGCCCATTGATGTATCCTGGGGAGTGCAAAGCCACAGTCTCTCAAGTCACTACAGTGGGTGGGTTGCCCACTGTGCCATCCTGGGGAGTGCAAAGCCACAGTCTCTCAAGTCTCTACAGTGGGTGGCTTGCCCACTGTGCCATCCTGGGGAGTGCAAAGCCACAGTCTCTCAAGTCTCTACAGTGGGTGGCTTGCCCACTGTGCCATCCTGGGGAGTGCAAAGCCACATTCTCTCAAGTAGATGCAGGTCTACACTGGTTCTGGAGATGGACTGTGGCCCAGACTGGATGAGTCTCCCTGTGAAAGTTCCTGTCCTGTCACTGTCCCAGCTGCACATGGGATAAGGATGCCTGATGTGGCGGTACATTCATTCCTACACGGTGCATGCCCTGTTCAGCTGTGCTTTGCCATGGCGGTCTTTTCCCTGTTCAGCGGTGCTTTGCCATGGTGGTCTTTGCCCTGTTCAGCGGTGCTTTGGCATGGCGGTCTTTGCCCTGTTCAGCGGTGCTTTGACATGACGGTCTTTGCCCTGTTCAGCGGTGCTTTGCCATGGCGGTCTTTGCCCTGTTCAGCGGTGCTTTGCCATGGCGGTCTTTGCCCTGTTCAGCGGTGCTTTGGCATGGCGGTCTTTGTCCTGTTCAGCGGTGCTTTGGCATGGTGGTTTAGGACTGTTCAGCGGTGCTTTGCCATGGCGGTCTTTGCCCTGTTTAGCGGTGCTTTGCCATGGCGGTCTTTGCCCTGTTCAGCGGTGCTTTGCCATGGCGGTCTTTGCCCTGTTCAGCGGTGCTTTGCCATGGCGGTCTTTGCCCTGTTCAGCGGTGCTTTGCCATGGTGGATCAGGACTGTTCAGTGGTGCTTTGACACGGCGGTTCTGATCCTGACATTGGTGTGTGGCATGACGATCTCCACACTGGACATTGGTGTGTGGCATGACGATTTCCACACTGGACATTGGTGTGTGGCATGACGATCTCCATACTGGACATTGGTGTGTGGAATGACGGTCTCCATACTGGACATTGGTGTGTGGCATGACGATCTCCATACTGGACATTGGTGTGTGGCATGACGATTTCCACACTGGACATTGGTGTGTGGCATGACGTTCCATCATTGGCCAGCGGGACTGTGGCATCCTGGCCCCTCCTGGGCTGTGACTCCGGCGGTGGTCTCCTAACCAGTGACGATACCTGGGCCCTCCTGGGCTGTGACTCCGGCGGTGGTCTGCTGACCAGTGACGATACCTGGTCCCTCCTGAGCTGTGACTCCGGCGGTGGTCTCCTGACCAGTGACGATACTTGGGCCCTCCTGGGCTGTGACTCCGGCGGTGGTCTCTGGACCAGTGACGATACTTGGGCCCTCCTGGGCTGTGACTCCGGCGGCAGTCTCTGGACCAGTGATGATACTTGGGCCCTCCTGGGCTGTGACTCCGGCGGTGGTCTCTGGACCAGTGACGATACTTGGGCCCACCTGGGCTTTGACTCTGGCGGTGGTCTCTGGACCAGTAACGATACTTGGGCCCTCCTGGGCTGTGACTCTGGCGGTGATCTCTGGACCAGTGACGACGGTGCTGGCGGTTGTGTCTGGACCGCCGGAAATGATGGCACACTTTTCCGCCGTGACACTCACAACAGGCTGGGCAGACTTCCTCTGGACCTTCCCCACCTTTGTTGGAGTTACAGCTGACTCACCAATCGCCTTCGATCCCATTTCACTTGTTGACCCACCAGGAGTCTTGACACGGTCTCGTCGTCCACTCTCCAATTTCGGAACTTTTACAGGGGGTGGGCTGCCAGTGCCTTGGCTCCGGTTCCTACTGCCTGCCCTGGTGGACGGTGCACTCCAAAAACCTGGAACACGCACCACTGGTACTGGAGGCTTTTTGGCTGAGGCGCTACGACGGGACTGATGAATTGGAGGGGGGGGTGGTGGCAAAAGGTCAATTTGACATAGGGACAGTTTCTGATGGAAACTGGGATGGGTAGGTGGAGAGGGTCTGGGAGTGGAGGAAGATGAGGTGGTTGTAGGAGGTGTCACTTTAGCTGTTTTGGGTGCAGGTACAGGTACTGGAGGCTGTCGTGAGGTGGATGGATGTTGGGTGAGTGATTGCCGGCGTTTGGGTACTTTGGGAGGGGGCGTCACTGACACACTGGGAGAGTACACAGGGGACGTGTAAATGGCAGTGGAGGTGGTGAGTGCAGGTGAGCGGCGTGTGGTGCTGGGTTTTCTGGTGCGAGTCCTAGTGCCTGTAGATGTGGTGCATGCAGGTGTGTGTGTAGACGAGACTGGGAGGGAGGAGGGAGAAGAGGAGGAGGGGGACACAGTGGAGACAGTGGATGTTGCTGTATCTGTATGGGTGTGATGCTTGTGTGAGTGCCTGTGGTGTGTGTGGTGCCTATGTTTGCTTGAGCTACTTGGGTGTGTTGACTTGTGTGCATGCTGGTCTGTAGGTGTGCTTGGGATGGGCTGGGGTACAGGAGATTGGGTCTGGGTGGAGGAGGTTGGAGGGGGGAGGCTGGACACAGGGACAATGGCTGCCATCAGTGCTGAGGCCAGAGATTGCAGGGTTCGCTGAAGGACAGCCTGACCAGAATGAATGCCCTCCTGGAATGCATTATCGTGTTGCAACTCTCGTTCTACACCCTGGATGGCATTCACAATGGTAGACTGCCCAACAGTGAGTGACCTGAAGAGGTCAATGGCCTCCTCACTGAGGGCAGCTGGGGTGACTGGGGCAGGGCCTGAGGTGCCTGGGCGAAGGTGATGCCCACCCTCCTGGGTGAGCAGGCACGGGGCGAACGCTGAGGGGCTGCTGGGAGGGCGGTGCTGGTAGGGGGGGTGGTGGCTGTACCTGTAGAAGTGGGGCGCACAGATGGTGCCGCCACCACAGGGGAGCTCCCATCGGCGGACGAGTCCGTGTCGCTGGTTGGTGATCCGGTGGCCGACGTGAAGCTCCCCTCGCCCTCCGTCCCACTGGTGCATTCAGAGTCCGTGGTGTGGCCCTCCATGGCCATTTGGGATGCAGCTCCCTCGTGCTCCGGTGCCACTGTACCTCCGCCTGATGATGCTGATGTACAAAAGGACAGGGAGGGCAGGAAAAGGGGGGGAGACAGAAGAAAGAGAGTTTTAGTGCATGGCATACCGCTACCGTTGGCGGACAAGACAGACGCAGCAGCCCCATGCATAAACCCGTGCTCCTGCCCTCTGCACATGCAAATTCTGGGATACGGCCTACATGGCAATGGTGGAAATCTGCGCACATGGATGCCACAGGGGCAACTATACCTCAACTTGCCACTCTTCTGAGGTGGGGTAGAGTTCCACATGGCCTACATTACAGAGGGGCCTTGCCTACCTAACTCGCCCTGGCCTAGGGACACCCACAGCCCACCTTCCCCACCCAGACCCCTCCACTGCACGCAAAGTCAGCAGAATGAGGTTGTACTCACCCCCTTGTGTCTGCTGTGATGTCCTTAAGCGCCCATCCAACTCCGGGTAGGCCACCACCAGGATCCGGAACATCAGGGGGGTTATGGTGCGACGGGCACCCCTCCCACGTGCAGCAGCGAATGTCCTCCCATCTCTTCCGGCAGTGGGTGCCCCGTCTCTGGTGGACCCCCAGGGTCCGGACCTCCTTGGCGATGCCACGCCAAATGTCTCTCTTCTGGTGGGCGCTGACCTACATGACATGCACAAGGGAAGAGGAACAGTCATTACCAAGTGCACCATCAATGTGTGTGGCCCCCTCCATACTCTGACCATGTGGCCCATTTATTCCCATGCTTTACTGTAGTATGACTTCTGCCCCCTTCCCTCTTCCACCCTGCCCTGTCCACCCAGGCCTAGCCCATACAACGTGCTCCCTGTGTACTAACATGTTGGTCTGGAGGACCGTAGAGTAGCATGTACTGGGGGAGGACCCCATCCACAAGTTTCTCCAACTCCTGTGCAGTGAAGGCAGGGGCCCTTTCCCCAGACGCAGCAGCCATCGTCGCTTCCAGACCGAGGTCACAGCAGCACTAGCAGTGTAGGTCCTCTCCTGTCGCTGGTCAGGTATCTAGTGATTGAACAGAATGGCGGTGACGTCCGCAGTGGTGACATCCGCGGCGGGGTGCATCATCACCGCCGGCGCACCTGTTCATTGGCTCCTGGGACCCATAGGGTACAATGTTAACCAATGCAGCATTGCGCCGCGCTCTACGACCGCCTACCGCGACGGTGTGCAACGCCAGCGCTGTTACCCCACAATCACATTGTCCCACTTTAGAGGTCAGGCAGCCGCCATTTCAGGGGCCCACATGGATTCATTTTCAACTGCGTCACACATACTGAGGCCTACACTCAACACACATACAGGAAGGGTTTATTGTCTGGTGTAGTCTTGTGTGTGACTGTGGGTACATACCTGGAGGAATAGTGACTGTTTCTTCGTTGTTGTCCTTCTTAGGCACCGTCAGCTGGGACTTATGAGAAGATGGCGGAATCCTCCGGTGTACCGACCGCTGGTGGACCTGTTGACAATGGAAGAGAGACATTTAATCGTCACCTTCAGGTTTGACCGTGCCACAATCCAGGAACTATGTACCCAGCTGGAGCCAGACCTGATGTCACCAATCCGCCATCCGACTGGAATCCCCCCTGACGTGCAGGTGCTGTCAGTGCTCCATTTCCTTGCAAGTGGGTCTTTTCAGACAACAGTGGCCATGGCATCAGGGATATCACAGCCTATGTTTTCCAACGTGTTGTCCAGAGTGTTGGCTGCCCTGCTGAAACACGTAAGGAGATACATCATTTTCCCTGAGGTGGAGGATTTGCCTACAGTGAAAGTTGACTTCTATGCCCTTGGACATACCCCAAACGTCATAGGTGCCATTGATGGGACCCATGTAGCTCTAGTCCCCCCGCAGGAGTGAACAGGTGTACAGGAACAGGAAGAGTTATCATTCCATGAATGTATAGATGGTATGTTTGGCAGACCAGTACATCTCGCAGGTAAATGCTATGTTCCCTGGGTCTGTGCATGAAGCCTACATTCTGCGGAATAGCAGCATCCCTGATATCATGGGTCAACTCCAGAGGCACTGTGTATGGCTATTGGGGGACTCTGGTCACCCCAACCTTTCCTGGCTATTGACCCCACTGAGGAATCCCAGGACCAGGGCAGAGGAACGCTACAATGAGGCCCATGGGCGGACTAGGAGGGTTATCGAGCGCACCTTCGGCCTCCTTAAGGCCAGGTTCAGGCGCCTCCATATGACAGGTGGGTCCCTATTCTACTCACCGAAGAAGGTGTGCAACATCATCATCGCCTGCTCCATGCTCCATAATTTGGCATTGCGATGCCAGGTGCCTTTTCTGCAGGAGGATGATCCAGATGACGGTGTTGTGGCAGCTGTGGAGCCTGTGGAACCTGTGGACAGTGATGAGGATGAAGCTGAGGAAGAAGAAAACGACAACGGGGAGTCAGTCATACAGCAATATTTCCAATGACACACAGGTGAGAACATTTTCATTTTTACCATTACATTAACTTTCACACATCTACCTCTATCCTGTACCGACATTTCACTCACTATTTGTTAACTGAGTTGTCCCCTTCCATTTCAGTTTCACAAATGTGGTAACCTACGTGTCAACTGTTTGCATCCTTGAAGGGCTTGTGATGTGTGACATAGGTATGTTAGCCTTCCAATGGGTAACCCATTATGAAACTGTAATTGATAATACAGAATTACAAATCATAGACTGACTCCAGTTTTTTTTAGTGTTTCAAGGGTGTTTATTTAAGTGCTAAAAAATGAAGGGGGGTTGTAAAATGGTGATGGGTGATGGTGGAGGAATGTCCATGGCAGAGTCCAGTCTATTAGTCTCACAGGTACATTGCACATCTGGCCATTGGAAGTGGAGCTGGGGCAGTTCCGATTTGGACAGGGTAACAAAGTGTCACAGTGGGGGGACAATCAGGGTGGTCTTATTTCCTGGCGGGGGTCTTGCCATCTTGCTCTGTCCTGTTCCTGGATCTCAGGGCCCGCTTGCGTGGTGGTTGTCCGTCTGCAGGGGATGGGGTGCTGGTGTGTTGGTCCTGTGGCGGGGCGTCCTGTCCACTAGCGCCGGCGGAGGTGGTGGGCAGTTCATCGTCGTGGCTAGTGTCAGGGGCACCTTGGAGTGCCACGGTGTCCCTCAAGGTCTTTTGAATGTCCATCAGCACCCCTACGATGGTGCCCAGGGCCGAGCCGATAGTCCTGAGCTCCTCCCTGTACCCCAAATATTGTTCCTCCTGCAGACGCAGGGTCTCCTACAACTTGTCCAGTACCGTCGCCATCGTCTCCTGGGAGTGGTGGTATGCTCCCATGATGGAGGAGAGGGCCTCGTGGAGAGTTGGTTCCCTTGGCCTGCCCTCCCTCTGTCGCACAGCAGCCCTCCCAGTTCCCCTGTGTTCCTGTGCCTCCGTCCCCTGGACCGTGTGCCCACTACCACTGCCCCCAGGTCCCTGTTGTTGTTGGGGTGGTGGGTTACCCTGGGTGCCCTGTAGTGGTGGACACACTGCTGATTGACCTGTCCTGGGTAGGGAGGTTTGGGCCCGCTGGGTGGGTGCTGTGCTGGTGTTACCAGAGGGTGGCAGCTCGGTGTTGGGCTGTGGCTGGGCAAGGGGAACCGACTGTCCTGAGTCCCACGATGGTCCGGGCTGGTCATCAAGATCCAGTAGGGCAGAGCTGCTCTCGTCACTGTGGGCCTCTTCTGGGGGTGGAGTGGTGTTGTCTGGACCCTCTGGTGTGGTGACGTTCCTTCGGGTTCCTGTGGGGGTATAAGTACATGATTATTGCATGTGTGTGTTTCATGGTGTGCAATGGGTGGGCGTTTGTGTACCCCAGTGCAAGCATTCCTGTGTGTGGGTTTGTGTGATGATGGTTGGGGGGGTGTTCTGGGTATGTGCAGTGGGCATGCTTTAGTGATGGCTGTCCATGCTTGGTTGTGTCATGCTGGGCTTGGTGTTGGGATGGGTGGTTTGTGTTATGGGTAGATTAGTGAGGATTTGGAGTGATAGGGGAGGGTATGAGGGTGGGGGTGTGTGATAACATGCAGGTAGGGTGGGGATATGATAGTTAAGATTAGACTTACCAGTGTCCCATCCTCCACCGACTCCTCCGAGGCCCTCTGGATGCATGATGGTCAAGACTTGCTCCTCCCATGTTGTTAGTTGAGGGGGAGGAGGTGGGGGTCCACCGCGAGTCCGCTGAATCGCAATGTTGTGCCTGGATACCGTTGAACGCACCTTCCCCGGTAGGTCGTTCCACCTCTTCCTGATGTCCTCCCTATTTCTTGGGTGCTGTCCCACGGCGTTGACCCTGTCCACTATTCTGCGCCATAACTCCATCTTCCTGGCTATTGATGTGTGCTGTACCTGTGAGCCAAATAGCTGTGGCTCTACCCGGACGATTTCCTCCACCATGACCCTGAGCTCCTCCTCGGAGAAGCGGGGGTGTCTTTGGCGTGCCATGGGGTGGTGTAGGTGATGTGTGGGGTGGTGTATGTGTTGATGAGTGTGGTGAGTGTAGTGGTATGTGGTGTTTTGTGCTTGGATGTTGTGTAGGTGATGGTGTTGTGTGCCTCTGT
Source organism: Pleurodeles waltl (assembly GCF_031143425.1). Lineage (NCBI taxonomy): Eukaryota > Metazoa > Chordata > Amphibia > Caudata > Salamandridae > Pleurodeles > Pleurodeles waltl. The sequence goes on along the minus strand of NC_090447.1, from coordinate 776,209,011 downwards.
GTGATGGGGTTGTCTATTCTGTGCTCTCTCTCTGGCCTTCGTTCATGATTTTTTGGTCGTAGGGGTTTGTGGGTGATGTGGGTGTTTGTTTTATATTGTATTGGGTGTGTGGGAGTGGTGTTTGTATGTGTATCAGGTGTGTTTAAATCGAATTGTCCAATGTGGCGGTGTTTTGGAGATGTGTGTGTATTTTGAGCTCGGTGGTGTGTACAGCCAATGGAATACCGCGGTTGAAAGACCGCCACGTGGATTCGTGGGTCGTAATAGCATGGGCGTGTTTCTGTTGGCATGGAGGTGGAAGATTTGTTTCCGCCAGTTTATCACTGACCTTTGGTGTGGCGGTGTTGTGTGGGTGTCTGAATTTCGGCGGATTCCGAGATGTGGGTCATAATAGCTGTGGCTGAATACCGCCGCCGCATAGACCGCGACGCACTGCTGCATTGGTTAACATTGGACCCTATCTATCTGTTCAATCACTAGATACCTGACCTTCGACAGGAGAGGACCTACACTGCAAGTGCTGCTGTGACCTCGGTCTGGAAGCGACAATTATCTGCTGCGTCTGGAGAAAGGGCCCCTGCCTTCACTGCACAGGAGTTGGAGAAACTGGTAGACGGGGTCCTCCCCCAGTACACGCTACTCTACGGTCCTCCAGACCAACAGATTAGTACACAGGGAGCACGTTGTATGGGCTAGGCCTGGGTGGAGAGGGCTGGTTGGAAGAGGGAAGGGGGCAGAGTTCATAGAACAACAATGCATGGGAATGAATGGGCCACATGGCCAGAGTAGGGAGGGGGCCACTCACAATGACGGTGCAGTTGGTAATGACTGTTCCTCTTCCCTTGTGCATGTCATGTAGGTCAGCGCCCACCAGAAGAGGGACATTTGGCGTGCCATCGCCAAGGAGGTCCGGACCCTGGGGGCCCACCAGAGACGGGGCACCCACTGCCGTAAGAGATGGGAGGACATTCGCCGCTGCAGCAAGAAGACGGCGGAGGCTCAGCTGGGGATGGCCTCCCAACGTGGGAGGGGTGCCCGTCGCACCATGACCCCCCTGATGTTCCGGATCCTGGCGGTGGCCTACCCGGAGTTGGGTGGGTGCTTGAGGGCATCACAGCAGACACAAGGGGGTGAGTACAACCTCATTCGGCTGACTTTGCGTGCAGTGGAGGTGTCTGGGTGGGGGAGGTGGGCTGTGGGTGTCCCTAGGCCAGGGCGAGTTAGGTAGGCAAGGCCCCTCCGTAATGTAGGCCATGTGGCACTCTTCTCCACCTCAGCAGAGTGCCAAGTGGAGGTACAGTTGTCCCTGTGGCATACATGTGCGCAGATGTCCACCATTGCCATGTAGGCCATATCCCAGAAATTGCATGTGCAGAGGGCAGGAGCACGGAGTAATGCAGGGGGCTGCTGCGTCTGTCTTGTCCGCCAACAGTAGCGGTAATCCATGCACTAAAACTCTCTTTCTTCTGTCTCCCCTCCTTTTTCTGCTCTCCCTGTCCTTTTGTACATCAGCATCAACAGGCGGAGGTACAATGGCACCGGAGCACGAGGGAGCTGCATCCCACATGGCCATGGAGGGCCACACCACGGACTCTGAATGCACCAGTGGGACGGAGGGCGAGGGGAGCTTCACGTCGGCCACCGGATCACCAAGCAGCGAAATAGACTCGTTCGCCGATGGGGGCTCCCTTGTGGTGGTGGCACCATCTGTGCCCCCCACTCTACAGGTACAGCCGCCACCTCCCCTACCAGCACCGCCCTCCCAGCAGCCCCTCAGCGTTCGCCCCGTGCCCGCTCACCCAGGAGGGTGGGCATCACCTTCGCCCCAGGCACCTCAGGCCCTGCCCCTGTCACCCCTGCTGCCCTCAGTGAGGAGGCCATTGACCTCCTCAGGTCACTCACTGTTGGGCAGTCTACCATTGTGAATGCCATCCAGGGTGTAGAACGAGAGTTGCACCACAGTAATGCATTCCTGGAGGGCATTCATTCTGGTCAGGCTGTCCTTCAGCGAACCCTGCAATCCCTGGCCTCAGCACTGATGGCAGCCATTGTCCCTGTGTCTAGCCTCCCCCCTCCAACTTCCTCCACCCAGACCCAATCTCCTGTACCCCAGCCCATCCCAAGCACACCTACAGACCAGCATGCACACAAGTCAACACACACAAGTAGCTCAAGCAAACATAGGCACCACACACACCACAGACACTCACGCAAGCCTCACCCACGTACAGACACAGCAACATCCACTGCCTCCACTGTGTCCCCCTCCTCCTCTTCTCCCTCCTCCCTCCCAGTCTCGTCTACACACACACCTGCATGCACCACATCTACAGGCACCATGAATCGCACAAGGACACCCAGCACCACAAGCCGCTCACCTGCACTCACCACCTCCACTGCCATTTACACGTCCCCTGTGTCCTCTCCCAGTGTGTCTGTGATGCCCCCTCCCAAAGTACACAAACGCCGGCAATCACTCACCCAACATCCATCCACCTCACAACAGCCTCCAGTACCTGCACCTTCACCCAAAACACCTAAAGTGACACCTCCGACAACCACCTCCTCTTCCTCCACTCCCAGACCCCCTCCAGCTACCCATCCCAGTGTTCCTCAGAAACTGTCCCTCTGTAAAGTTGACCTTTTTGCCCCCACCCCACCCCCTCCAATTCATCAGTCCCGTTGTAGCGCCTCAGCCAAAAAGCCTCCAATACCAGTGGTGCCTGTTCAAGGTTTGTGGAGTGCACCGGCCACTAGGGCAGGCAGTAGGACCCGGATCCAAGGCACTGGCAGCCCACCCCCTGTAAAGGCTCTAAAATTGGAGAGTGGACGACGGGACCGTGTTAAGACTCCTGGTGGGAAGACAACTGACATGGGTTCCAAGTGGATTGGAGAGTCAGCTGTAACTCCACCAAAGGTGGGGAAGGGCCTGAGGAAGTCTGCCCAGCCTGTTGTGAGTGTCACAGCGGAGAAGTGCGCCATCATTTCCGGCGGTCGACACACAACCGCCAGCACCGCCGTCACTGGTCCAGAGACCACCACCAGAGTCACAGCCCAGGAGCGCCCAAGTATCGTCACTGGTCCAGAGACCACCGCCGGAGTCAGAGCCCAGGAGGGCCCGAGTATCGTCACTGGTCAGGAGACCACCGCCAGAGTCACAGCCCAGGAGGGCCCAAGTATCATCACTGGTCCAGAGACCACCGCCGGAGTCACAGCTCAGGAGGGCCCGAGTATCGTCACTGGTCAGGAGACCACCGCCAGAGTCACAGCCCAGGAGGGCCCAAGTATCGTCACTGGTCAGGAGACCACCGCCAGAGTCACAGGCCAGGAGGGCCCAAGTATCGTCACTGGTCCAGAGACCACCGCCGGAGTCACAGCCCAGGAGGGCCCAAGTATCATCACTGGTCCAGAGACCACCGCCGGAGTCAGAGCCCAGGAGCAGCCGAGTATCGTCACTGGTCTGGAGACCACCGCCAGAGTCACAGCCCAGGAGGGCCCAAGTATCGCCACTGGTCCAGAGACCACCGCCGGAGTCACAGCCCAGGAGGGCCGAGTATCATCACTGGTCAGGAGACCACCGCCAGAGTCACAGCCCAGGAGGGCACAAGTATCGTCACTGGTCAGGAGACCACCGCCAGAGTCACAGCCCAGGAGGGCCCAAGTATCGTCACTGGTCCAGAGACCACCGCCGGAGTCACAGCCCAGGAGGGCCCAAGTATCGTCACTGGTCCAGAAACCACCGCCGGAGTCACAGCCCAGGAGGGCCCAAGTATCGTCACTGGTCCAGAGACCACCGCCGGAGTCAGAGCCCAGGAGGGCACAAGTATAGTCACTGGTCCAGAGACCACCGCCGGAGTCACAGCCCAGGAGGGCCCAAGTATCGTCACTGGTCTAGAGACCACCGCCAGAGTCAGAGCCCAGGAGGGCACAAGTATCGTCACTGGTCAGGAGACCACCGCCAGAGTCACAGCCCAGGAGGGCCCAAGTATCGTCACTGGTCCAGAGACCACCGCCGGAGTCACAGCCCAGGAGGGCCCAAGTATCGTCACTGGTCCAGAGACCACCGCCGGAGTCACAGCCCAGGAGGGCCCGAGTATCGTCACTGGTCAGGAGACCACCGCCGGAGTCAGTGCCCTGGAGGGCCCCGGCTGCCACAGCCCTGCTGGGCAATGATGGAACGTCATGCCACACACCAATGCCCAGTGTAGAGAACGTCATGCCACACACCAATGCCCAGTGTAGAGAACGTCATGCCACACACCAATGCCCAGTGTAGAGATCGTCATGCCACACACCAATGTCCGTATCAGAACCGCCATGTCAAAGCACCGCTGAACAGGGCAAAGACCGCCATGTCAAGGCACCGCTGAACAGGGCAAAGACCGCCATTGCAAAACACCACTGAACAGGGCACAGACCGCAATGGGAAAGCACCGCTGAACAGGGCAAAGACCGCCATGTCAAGGCACCGCTGAACAGGGCACAGACCGCCATGTCAAGGCACCACTGAACAGGGCAAAGACCGCCATGGCAAAACACTGCTGAACAGGGCAAAGACCGCCATGTCAAGGCACCGCTGAACAGGGCAAAGACCGCCATGTCAAGGCACCGCTGAACAGGGCACAGACCGTCATGGCAAAGCACAGCTGAACAGTCCAGAACCGCCATGTCAAGGCACCGCTGAACAGGGCACAGACCGCCATGGCAAAGCACCGCTGAACAGTCCAGAACCGCCATGTCAAGGCACCGCTGAACAGGGCAAAGAGCGCCATGTCAAGGCACCGCTGAACAGGGCAAAGAGCGCCATGTCAAGGAACCGCTGAACAGGGCAAAGACCACCATGGCAAAACACTGCTGAACAGGGCAAAGACCACCATGGCAAAGCACCGCTGAACAGGGCACAGACCGCCAAGGCAAAGCACTGCTGAACAGGGGAAAGACCGCCATGGCAAAGCACTGCTGAACAGGGCAAGCACCGGGTAGGAATGAATGGCCCGCCACATCAGGCATCCTTATCCCATGTGCAGCTGGGACAGTGACAGGACAGGAACTTTCACGGGGAGACTCATCCAGTCTTGGCACCAGTCCCCCCCATTACCAGTAGAGACCTGCATCTACTTGAGAGACTGTGGCTTTGCACTCCCCAGGAAGGCACAGTGGGCAAGCCACCCACTGTAGAGACTTGAGAGACTGTGGCTTTGCACTCCCCAGGATGGCACAGTGGGCAAGCCACCCACTGTAGAGACTTGAGAGACTGTGGCTTTGCACTCCCCAGGATGGCACAGTGGGCAACCCAGCCACTGTAGAGACTTGAGAGACTGTGGCTTTGCACTCCCCAGGATGGCACAGTGGGCAAGCCACCCACTGTAGAGACTTGAGAGACTGTGGCTTTGCACTCCCCAGGATGGCACAGTGGGCAAGCCACCCACTGTAGAGACTTGAGAGACTGTGGCTTTGCACTCCCCAGGATGGCACAGTGGGCAACCCACCCACTGTAGAGACTTGAGATGTGACTTTGCACTTCCCAGGATACATCAATGGGCATGGAGCCCCGTTGTGGATCTGGCTTTGCAGTCATCCGGCTGAGGTGCCCCCCCTTCCCTTCCCCATGAGGTGCCTGTAGTATTTCTATCTGATGCCCCAGCAGTGTTCTCTCCGATTGTGGTCAGGTATCCTTTGTGGGCCTCGCCCATGCATTTTTGGACTGTTGGTGCACGGACATTGTAATTTACATATCTGCAGTACTTCTCGTATTGTGTATAATTATGACTGATTTTCAAATATATATCTGAATATTTTTTGATGACATGTATTTTGCCACATTACAATGTTTGACCGAATTTCGCATTGTCTTTTCATTCTTCCAGGGGGATTTTGGGTTGTTACTGTGATTTTTGTGAATGCATTGGTGTGTATGTTGTAATATGCGTGGGTGGGGGTGTTTGGTGGGTGTCCCCCTAACTTTTGCCTCCCCCGTGTCGTAGGTGCAGTACTCACCGTTGTCTTCGGCTCCTACGTAGCTGTTGGTCGTAGAGGAGCAGAAACACAAGGGCAGGGAGTATTTGGAGTTCCAGCTCCATGGAGTCCTTGTTCCTCGTGGGATGTGTTCAGGTGAGCGTTTTCCCATAGCAAAAGCTGTTACTGCCGTGTTTTTATCCACGGTGAATCCGCCCCGGAAAAGGTGGCGGATTGGCAGGTTGTAATGGTGTGGGCGGTACATTGTCTTCCGCCTGTCTTTTGGCGGTGACCGCCGCGCTGCTTGTTTGCACCACCGTGGCGGGCGGTGTGTTAAAGTGGCTGTCTTTGTTGGCGGTTTCCGCCAGGGTCATAATTCCCATTTTTTGTCCGCCGGCATGTTTGCGGTATTTCCGCAGCTTTAACACAGTCCGCCAGGGTTATAATGACCACCTAAGTCTTTTTGGGCCTGAAACTTCAGGTAACAGGAGGCAAGCTCAATCCAATCCCTTGGAGAGCACTTCTCAGCAGAGCCGAGGGCAGCAAGGCAGCAGTCCTTTACAGCAAAGCAATCAGGTGAGTCCTTTGGGCAGCCAGGCAGCTTCTCTTAGCAGGTTGCAGGTTCTGGTTCAAAGTTTCTTTCCCTGGAGCTATCTTGTCAAGAAGTGTCTGAGTTGGTAGGGTCAGAGACCCGGTTTAAATACCCAAATGTGCCTTTAAAGAGGGGGAGACTTCAAAGAGTGGCTTAGAAGTGCACAAGGTCCCCTTTCAGTTCCACCTTGTCTGCCAGGGTCCCAGTAGGGGGTTTGGCAGTCCATTGTGTGAGGGCAGGCCACTGTCCTTTGACATGTAAGTGCCAGGCCCTCCACCCTCCCAACTGAGGAAGACCCATTCAGTATGCAGATATGTGCAGGTGTGAGAGAGCATCCTGTGTTTGAGATTGTCTGAGTGAAATGCACAAGGGAGCTGTCAACTTACCCCACCAGACGTGGATTGGAAGGCACAGAATTATTGAAGTGTAGAGAAATGCTCACTTTCTAAAAGTGGCATTTCTAGAATAGTAATATTAAATCTAACTTCACAAATGAGCAGGATTTTCAATTACCATTCTGGCCATACTAAATATGACCTGGTTACCCTTTTCAGATCAGACCCTACCACTCAAACAGTATATGAAGGTAGCCGTAATGCTATGAACTCACAGTAGTGGAAAACTAATTTAGGAGTTTTACACTACCAGGACATATAAACTACACAGTTACATGTCCTGCCTTATGTCTATATAGCACCCTGTCCTATTGGTTACCTAGGGCCCACCTTAGGGGTGACTTATATGTAGAAAAAGGGGAGGTTAAGGCTTGGCAAGTACTTTTAAAGGCCAACCTGAAGTGGCAGTGAAACAGTGAAACTGTTCACACAGGCCTTGCAGTGGCAGGCTTGAGACATGGTTAAGGGCTACTTATGTGGATGGCACAACCTGTGCTGCAGGCACACTAGTAGTATTTAATTTACAAGCCCTGTGCACATGTAGTGCACTTTGATAGGGACTTACAAGTAAATTAAATATGCCAATTGTGTATGAGCCAATATCACCATGTTTTAGGGAGAGAGCTATGCACTTTAGCACTGATGAGCAGTGGTAGAGTGCGCAGAGTCGTAAAGCCACCAAAAAAGCGGTCAGAAAAAGAGATGGTGGAAGTCAAAACGTTTGGGGGTGACCCTGCAGAAAGGCCATTTCCAACAGCTGACAAAAGACACATCCACCAATTCAAGTGCCAAGAATCCCTTGTGCAGTGTGCACGTTTTCTGTAAAATAGAATGCTATGCTATTCCCAAAGCCAAAGGCACTGCTACTGATAATGGTAATAGGTTTTAAATAGACTTATAGGTTATTTAAAAACCTAATACCACCCTTTTTATTATTATTCCTTACATTAGTTGAGCTCTTTTACTTCATCAGCAGGCACACGAGGCTGATCAATGTGATTTACCAAACAATTCTCCATATCATGCTGCAGAGTGGTCTTAGATCAGCTGACTGTTGAAGTGCACGTTTGTGCAGTTTGTTAGTAATCATTTTAGCAAGGGCAAGTTTGTGTGATATACTGCTAGCTAAGGAACTTTAATGCGTTTAAAGGACCGCATTTTGTCTGTGATGAATTAGGAAAAAGCAATGAAGATCTAAATGGTCTAATTGCTTTCATAATTGTAATTCTTCTGCAAGAAAGCGCCTGGGAATTAAAGAGCAATATTAAAATTATGAGATAAATATTCCAGTCCCTCAAAATGCTTGTATTTGTTAAAGTCTGAAAAAGGGCCATTAAAATCGAATTTGCTTAACGGACATCATGATGATTTACTTAATTTTGAACGTTAAACCCACAGCTTCAAACAGAGTGTATTTCATTTTTGTCAAGGCACAACGTGAAAAAATGGGACAATAACGACGATGCAGCTAACAACCAAATGCTACCAAAATGAAATGTGAGTTGCAACGAGAGGTAATCATATGTTGTCCCTTAAAGAATTTACCAAAGTCCTGCGCTACAATTATTTGTTAAAGGTTTTGCTTTTACACAAAATTCCTCTTTTTGTTTTTATATTGTTCGAGATAAAAGTGCATAGTCACCTTGATGTTCAGTGCATCACACAAGCTACAGGAGTAAACCTACATTAGTGAATTGGACTCGTGAGGTCTCCACTGAAGCCAATGCAGCAGAGGCGGCCTATAAGACCTGGTATAGGCCCACTGCTCTCAACATTACAGTGTCATAGGGCACAATCACAGCCTCTCTGGTACCCCTGCCACTCCAAAATATATGGATTGGGGAGGATAAAGTGGAAGGCAGAGCCTGTGCAACAGTGCACAACAGAGCCTTCTTCTTCCTTTGTCCTGGAGCCCGTGTCAGTGAAGCCTCAGAAGGAGAGGAATTCTGCTCAGCTTCTATGTCTCCCTGGCTAGGCTCAACAAAGAAAAGTAGTTTAGCTGAGCCCATGGAGAGACAACGGCTGCCAGCCTTTTTTTCACAGGTATTGCTTGGAATGTTCAACACTTGACAGTCATGCTTTGTGCATGGTTATGAACTGTTGAACAGTCACACCAATAGCTGTAAAACACAGTCTTCATATTGTCGGCGCGGGGCAACCCCCTTTGACTCCTGGAGACCTTTTTATAATTTGCACATTCTGCCCTGAGTGGCAGAATGTCCTAAAAGCCTTGTAGCCTGCATATATCGTTAATTAAAGGCTCATTCCCTTGTTAAAATCCCTCGCCTGCATCTCGGGACTGGAGCAGGCTTTTAATGGCCCATATAGCCTGCAATAATGGGCTGTAAGGGTATGTTGAAGGCCCTGGATGATGACTTTTCCAGCTTTTCCTGTCACTGCTAAGCGCTTTGCAAGGTTCTGGTTATGATCATATATCACAATGTATGTTCACTAAAATTGCTTGACAAGTCTTTAGGAGAAAGAATACAGTTCAAATAAAGATGCTGCACTACCAAGGACACAACTGAACGAACATCCTTTAAGACCTCCCTAAACTTCCACCATCAGTTTCTAAGGGAGAAGAAGAGAGAGACCTTATCAACTTCATCAATTCCAGTCCCAACAACTCCAAGGAAAGTTTCAACATCGTCAGAAAGTTTTCAAACCCAGGAGCCCCTGAAAACAGCATTAATCCTTCACAAGAGCTCTCACCATCTACTTCCATGACAAGATCTCCATCATCTACAAGATCTTTGAACACCAATCTGAACCAACTGACTTTCTGAACCAACACATCTCCACTACTAACAGATCAGAACCCCATCCCTGAACCCAGACTAACTACATCAAACACCCTCTACACCCAGGAAACTGGCACCCTCAAGAACTCTATCCACTCAGAACCACTGAATGATCACTGCCCACACCACATCTTCAACCTCAGGAAAGACAAAATCAGCCTCACCTCCCTTCTCAACATCTCAACAACCACGGCTGCATTCCCAGGAGGGTTGAAGCATGCAAAGCTCAAACCCCCTACTCAGAAAACCATCAGCCGACCCCAACCAACTCAAGAACTACCGACCCATCTCCTTGCTCTCCTTCCTGAACAAAGTACAGGAAAAATCCATCAGCAAACAAATCACCACCCATCTTGAGCAACACCATCTTCTTGACTCCTCCCAGTCTGGATTCTACAGGAACTACTGCACTGAAACTGCTCTCATCACAGCTACAGACAACATCTGAGACTTCCTTGATCAAAGAGATATTGCAGCCTGATCCTCCTCGACCTTTAGGCAGGGTTCAACATGGTATCCCACCACACGCTGATCACCTGAGTTTGCAACATTGGTATCCAAGGGAACACCCTCAGATGGATCGCCTCTTTCCTCACCAGAAAAAGCCAGAAAGTCTGCCTATCCCCATTCACCTGCAAACCCAAGAAAATCTCTAGCAGGGTCCCTCACGGTCATCCCACAGCCCCACCCTCCTCAACACCTACATGACATCCCTGGCCAAAATCGTCAGATCTGACGGACTCAACATCATATCATTAGCAAATGATACTCAACTTATCCTCTCTCTTTCCCGGACCCCACCACCACCAGAGCCAGATTCCATTGTCGCATGTCGAGAGTTATCAACTGGATGAGAGAGAACTGCCTGAAATTCAACACTGACAAATCTGCCTCCCCATCAATCACCCACCCTCCACTCATCTACAGAAGCACCATTGGAGGACACTCCTTTTTCTACCTCATAGCAAAAGCTTGGAACAACCTCCACCTGCAGATCCACACTTCACCATTTCTGCTGGAATTCCGAAAAGCACTCAAGACCTGTCTCTTCTAATGAGCCTATCTCGCCCTGCAAAAGCCTGGATGCCCTCGCGGGAAATAAGCAGCACTATACAAATCGATTGATTGCTTGATTGTTTGATTGATCGATTGAAACTATTTGTAATCTTAAAGTTCAAGGGTCCATATAACAAAGTGAGGACCAAAAGTAGTGATTAAGGTAAGAGGCCATATCACATAAAGTAGATATTGAAAGTGAACATTTAATACCTCTGCCATGGTCTTTGGCCTTATTGATGTCTTAGTTTAACAGTCTGAGAAGCAGTATTTTACTACTGTATACAGTGGTACATGATTGTCATCGAAACATTAAAGGAATGCGCCATTGGTTAGAAATGTGGCCTCATTTGTTAACATTTCAAAAGTAAATTATAGAGCACAACAGAATAACATACCACAAAGCAAAATAACAACACAACAAAATGTAACAGGACAGTACAACAAAACATGCAAAATATAGCTCAGCAAAACAATAATTGCAAGGGCTACTTAGCCACAGTCATGGTGGTTGGGGCAGTATGTCTCAGGTGTCCTGTGGACTGTCCTCTGAGGCTTTGTAAACTGGGCCAAGTGCACCCCTTCCACACTTGGCATTCAGGGTAGCAAGTGATAGCAGTCAAAGGCTTCTCAGGGAGATGGTGCGAGGGGCAGGTATTCCAAACTCAACAGTCAACCAAGAAACACTGAAAGTCACAGTCCAGCCCAGTGCTTGTCTTAGTAAAAAGAAAAGTTCTTTCATTACACAGCAAAAAGGAAGTACTACTCTTTGTAATGTGGGATCAGCTACAGGATTCTACATCTGCAAAGGATTACAACTACAAAATTTTAGATTGACTCTACAGTTCCCACATCAATTACAGGGAACTAATAGCCATGAAAAGAACAAAGATATGAATCAGGCACTGAAGCATGCTCAAAATTAGGTTTGGGAAGAGCAGTGATTAAGCTCAGTAACCTGTAAGCCAGTTCATTATGTATCTTGAGTTCATACTGGCAATTAATTATAAATCTCCCTAACATACAAGATTTTCTTTTTTAGTCCATACCACATTTTTTTTTATTTTCTCATTTGAGCTGTAGTGTGTTTGTTCAGGTGGGGTACGAGGTGGAGTCCTTTGGTGAATACAGTCAGTACCTCAGTCTGGTTTTACAAATGCATCAAGGCAGTTCATCAAAAGCTTCAGGTATGTGCCAGCAGAAGAATTTGGGTGTTGCAGTTAGAATCCTTAATTTCCAAGGCTCTTCTGTCTGAATCGGTTTTCTGTTTAATGGGAAGTCCATAGGTGCTAAGCTGTTCCTTTCTACCTAAAGACATTAGACTTGTGAAAGTTCAACATTGAACACTTCTTTCACTCCCCCACAATCCCCCATCCCGATGACCAATTCAGTAGAAAGAATCAGGAAAGCAGCTTTGCTGCTGATTAATCATGGGTCATATCAAAACATAAACATCTGTACATGCGTAAGATGTATTTATGTACTTTGCGGTTAAGTTCTGAATTCTCTTTTGAATCACTGCCTCAGTTCTTACCAGAGTGTTGTATGTTATGTTGTGTTATGTTATGTTATGTTATATTATGTTATATTATGTTATGTTATGTTACACAGATTTGTAGAGCACACTATCACCTATGAGGTTATCCTGGCATTAAGCAGGTTTGTCTAGACGCACCTAGGGCCTTGTGGTACTACTCAAGAAGCCCAGTCTTCAGCCTCATGTGGAATTCAAGATGTGAGGAGGAGGCTCTTATGTGTAGCTGCAGCTTGTTCCATGATTTTGGAGTACTGTAGGAAAAGGCTCAGCCACTGGATCTGGTTTTCCATATGCATAGGATTTGTGCATGTAGGAGTCCAGGCGAGTGGAGGTGTCTGAAAGGTTTGTGAAAGCAAATGCAATTGGAAAGCTATGCTGGGCCAGTATTATGCAGTGCCTTAAATGTGTTGGTGAGGAGTTTGATTTGTGCTTGTTTGTGAATGGGGAGCCATTGGAGCTCCTGCAGGTGTGGTGTGATGTGACTGCGGCGTTGGAGGTTGAGAATGTTTCTGGGCAACAAGTTCTTAATAGTCTGCAGCCTTCGGATGCTTGCAACCCAGGTGTGTGTGACAGTTTTCCCGGTACTGATTGGGAGTAATTTGAAAACCTCAAAATCTTCAGGGTATGGAATCATGAGGCAGTGATGGCACCGACTAGAGCAGTCATGTAGAGTTTGCTGTTGATGATGATCCTGGGGTTCTTGCCATTGTGGGACCTAGCTCTGTTGGCCACCAAGTAGAGTCCCATAATGATGTGCACTTTCCAACGGTCATGATTTGTGACTTATCAGTGTTCAACTTTAGACAGTTGGTTTTCATCCAGTGGGTGATTTCAGTCATGGAGGCATTGAACTTGAACCTGGTTATGGGTATCTTGTCTGTGAAGGAGAGAATGAGTTGTGTAGCATCAGTGTAGGAGAGGACTTTGATATTCTGAGAGCGGATGATGCTAATTAGAGAGATCATGTATGTGTTGAAGAGGGTCTGGTTCAGGGAGGATCTTTGCAGAGCTCTGCAGATGAGGTCTGAGATGTACAGTCCCAGGCTGACTGATGGGGTTCTTCCAGTCAGGAAGGAGCAGCTCTTTCAGGTTGCATGTAGTTGGATTTCTAATGTTGTGTAGGCATTGGATCAGGATGGGGTGGGAGACTGTGTCAAATTCTGCAGAGATGTTAAGGAGGATGAAAGCTGCCATGTCTCTTCTGCCCTGAGTAATTGTCACCTGTTGCACCAATAACGGTAGTTTCCATGCTGTAGCTGGATGTGACACAAGACTGAGTTGCCTCATTGAGTTGGTGGTTATTGAGGTATTCAATGAGGTGTCTGTTAATGTTTTTTTCCTTGGCCAGGAATGGTAGCAGGGAGATCGATCTGTAGTTGGCGAGCGTTGAAGGTTCCACTAAAGGTTTCATCAACAATGGGAGGATAGTTGCATGTTTCCAAGCATCTGGGAAGTTTGCAGAAGAGATGAAGGCATTCAAAATGGATGTGAGCCTCATGCTGATGGGTGGCAGTCCTCTGGAGGGAGTAGGCGTGGTGGTGGCAGGGGTCTGATAGACTACATGGTGTCAGCGGTTTCTTCTGGGATGTTGTCGGATCATATGGTTAGCACCATATCTTTGAATAAGATTGTGAGGCATTAGGTGAGGTCTTTTGGATCTGGTTGTGAGCTGACTTTGCTGTAAATGGTGGTGATTTTGTTGGTAAAGAATTGACTGTTGCAGAGTTCCTGTGAGGGGCTGATTGAATTGGAGGGAACCGATATTGAGTTGAAATCTTTCACACTGACATTATTTTCTTGCTTCTGTCAGTGCTGGCATGGATGCACTCTACTGGAGTGGTACATTTGGTGGCCTAGATCATTTGGTGTCCTTATAACCAACCTCATAATAATTTTTAAACATCCACCAGGATATACAAATAATGATGACTATGCTTATTCTTTTAATATTATTTATTAGAGCCCTCATCACGATTGCAAGAGTAAATAATAGATTATTCACAAAATTCCACCAACATCCAGTACCACTGTGCAGATATGTAAAGAAAAGTCAGTCTCCATTCAATGATAAAAACTAAGGGCCTGATCTAAAGATTGGGGAAGGGGATTACGCCGCCACAAATGTGACATATCCCACCCTCCATTTTACGATCTCATTATAGCCTTTGGAGATCATAATATGACGGTCGGGAAATCCGTCATGTTTGTGACAGAGTAACCCGTCTGCCAAACTCTACATCTGGCCCTAAATTACTTTCCAATAATTATATACAAGTGGATTGATCTTCCAATTATCCAGGAACACAAACTTATGTTAGAAAATGCCTAGAGATTCTGGAGTTTGTATAATTAGTAAAGCTAAAATGGAAAGCTAAAAGTGACTGACCAGGAAGTTCTATGAATCAAAATAAGGAAGTGTCCTGGCTTGATTGAACAGTTGGAAATCATAATCACATGAAGCAAGTATCTGAAAATGAAAGATTACTTACTAATTATTCAGACTGAACCCAGTTCAAGGTGCTTGCTTATATCATTTTAGTATCAGAGGAATCAAATTGATGCAGTTGCCTGAAACACAAAAGTGGTTATGTGTTGGTAAATAGATATCTACTGAAAGCATGATTATAATTGGGAAACGTTTTTATCTTAACTATGATTTAAAAAAGTGAGCTCAAAATATGTGTGCACTCGATGCCTCACATAAATAAACAGAATTGCTCCTATTGGAGAATTGTTGGTGAGATCATATAAGTACGAGGAAGTGTAAAGTAGAGTGAAACAGAAGGAAACATGCAAACAGGAGAGAGGCCACCTAGTCAGATGCAAAATTCATACCCAAGACTTTATCTCGTAATCCTTCCATCAATGAACCCATCCATTCGCCCTCACTCATGTATCCACTGATCCACACCTATGCTCACACCGATGCATCCATAAACATGCATTCATTAAACCACCCAATCATGCATTCATTCTACCATCAATCTCTAAACAGACATATATGCCCCAGTCATTCACCTGTACATTTATTCATAGATTCATCCATTGCTGTCTCTCTTCTGCCCTTGGCAGACCTGCCCATCTATTCAACCATTCTTTTATCCACCCACCTCATAAAGTATTTTCTCATATGCATCGTTCCCATATGCAAAGAAGGCAATGGCTATTGTGAATGTGCCAGTGACATAACTCTACCAGTGCATTCGTTATTGCAGAAGGAGCGTTGTGTTTTCTCTTTTAATACTGGTATTGTCATTTACATAGCACACAATCTGCTCTGTGACAGGAGTAAATGGGTAAATGGATGTGGACCCGTGCTCTGAGTGACTCCTCTGTGTATGAAGCTAGATTCTTGGATAGCACACTTATCTAGCATGCATGCAGAGACCTAAACCATAATGAAGTAAATGGAAGAAAAGTGTTGACCATGCAGTGATTTTGAGGTCCAGATCTTTTTTCTATGAACACGAGAGGTGCACCAAGAGTGACATTTTGTCACAATCTGACCTTTCCAGAGTGTCCAGATTCACATCCTTGTTGTTATGATTCATATCCCTGCTATCCCTGTTCTTTATGTAGAAATGCACACAGGGTTATTTTACTGCTCTAGTCCTTGATATCCCTACCTTCAACTCTGCCTCTTTTGTTCTCGTTTCCCCTACTCCCATCCAATCATCCTCCTTCAGGTATCTCCAGGACAAGCCTTCACAGTTGGTTCATGGCTATGGAGTCTCACACTGGGGGCCTCATTTACAAGAACTCACACATCGCTGCATCACGCCACATCAAAAAAGTTTACAACAGCATGGATGTGTCATGTTTGCAATACAGTGCTCCATTGCGCACGGTCTCAGGATTCGTCAGAAAAACTGACACATCTGAGGGAAGGATGCTGCAAGGCATCCAATCAAAAACTGATGCTTTGGTGAAACTGGCTTTAGAACTGACTCAACTTCAGCAATGCATCAAAAATGGAGGCGATGAGTCAGATCAGATTGATGCATGAAGCCTAATGTGTAAAGACCAATTTAAAAGACCTTAAAATGGTGGAATGTTGTCATCTACGCTTTTACATTGGTCTTGGATGTAAGAAGTAATGCATGCAGTATGGCTATGTTACACATTACAGTGGGCATAGTCTATGTATGTGTATGCAGAGGCCTCAGAATGTGTGACATAGTGAGTGACAGTGTAATGTAAGTGAATATAGTTTTATGTTGGAATGTGAAGTGAAAATATATGTGTTAGCTACCTTATCTGTGCACTTACATGTTATCCTTTGGAGTACGCAGTCCTGGGCTTGGGGACCCATTCTCCCTTGGAGAAGTGACAATCCTAGCCTGCATCTTGCAGAAAGTACATTACCTTGCTGCAGTGGCTAGGTGCCATGGTCCCAGATTGGTCGAGGGGTCCTACAACATAATTGGCACATGTGTAGACCTACTACAAACAGAGTGGATGTGCAAAACAGACATCTTCCAGGGTGTGAAATGATTTCAAATTGTCCTCAAATCAATATCAGATGTGTTATGTTATGCACATGGTGATCACTGACATATCGGAACCAACAAATACAATGTAACAAAAATATTGCCTTAAACATATTGATAACAAAAGTATAGTTTCCCAAGACTTATGATTGGAAGTATAAAAATGTTGAATAAAGTATTGCTTGACAAAAAAGTAGTTGCTTTATATATATATATATATATATATATATATATATATATATATAGTTTAAAGTAGTAAATCTTAATTATCTTAATATATGCCAAAACTATATTGTTAGTTAAATAAATCTAACTAATATTGAATAGTATATAAAATATATACTTATATAAACACACATAAATATATATGTGTGTGTAAGTTTATTGATGTATATACCTAAATCTGATATACCATGATTATTAAAATATATTTTAATTACTATTCATGTTTTGATTATTTAAATTTACTAGTTATGTATATGTGTATTTAAACAATAATAAGTAGGAAAAGAGTTGGACTTCAGAGGGGATAATTTCCTATTCCCACTCCAGTATATGAAACAGTATGGAAAGAATTCAACTTCAGAGGGGTTAAATGATCTATTCCCACTCAAGATTGTGCAACAGTAGGAAAAGCATTAGTCTTTGGAGGGGTAAAATGTACTATTCACTCTCCAATCTGTGCAACAGTAGGAAGCGTTTTGGACCTCTGAGGGGTTACATTTAAAATTTCACTTTAATCTGTGCAACAGTAGGGAACGCTTTTCACTTCAGAGGAGCGAACTTTACTATTCCCACTCCAGTCTGTGCAACTCTAGGAATAGCATTGGACTTGGGAGTGGTAAAATGTGTTACATGCAGAATCTGCAACTGCAGAGAAAGCTTTGAACTTAGTGGGCTTAGATTTACTATTGCCACTCCAGTCTGTGTAAGAGTACGGAAAGTGCTTGACTTTGGAGGGGTTAAAATTACAATTCCCACTGCAGTCTAAGCAACAGTAAGGAAAATGTTGGCCTTCGGAGAGGTAAAATGTACTATTCCCCTGCAGTCTTTGCAACAGTATGGAAAGTGTTGGACTTCAGCTGGAATAAAATTATTGTTCCCACTCCAGTCTGTGCAACAGTATGGAAAGTATTGGACTTTGGAGGGGCACAGTTTAGGATACCCACTCCAGTCACTACAACAGTAGGGAAAGAGGTAGACTTTGGAGGGGTTAAAATTCCTATTCATATCCCAGTCTCAGCAACAGTAGGGAAAGCATTGGACTTCTGGGGATTAAGATTTATTATTTCCACTCTAATCCTAGCAACAGTAGGGAAACTACTTCACTTCAAGCACATTATTTGCATAACCATATTCATTTTGGAAAAATATAAAACTCTTAATATAATTATTACTGCGTAACATAAAAAATATATATATATAAAAAATAAAACATCATTAGACAATTTACAAAATTATTAGAAAATGTAATAATTCATTTTCAATTTAAAAACTTATGCTTATTTAATTATTACCAAATTACCTTGGCACCCTGTACCCCTAAAAGCCTAGCAACCCATTAATATTGCATAAGATGAATAATTACATGATCAATAAACAATTAAATAATAATAATAATAATAATACAAACTTTATTCGACTTTCAACAAGTCATAAAAGTATCAAATGTAATACATTTCAATATATAATAATAATAATAAAATTAAATAGATTAAATAGTAAAAGAATAAAACAAAACCACAACAGAATATCTGGTGTATCAATAAAATCCCAATCACAGTAAAATGACAATCACATCACCACCCCCATAGACTTTCTTATCTTTAATACAGAGCATAAAAATTTGGCCAGAGTTCTGCACATCTCTAAGGAGGATAGAGACTGAAGGCAGGCACACGCTGTACGACACTGGGGCAGATTGATTGACCTTAAAAGTGGCACTACTAGGCGCTTCCTCTGGTTGGCGTAAAATTTACAAAATAAAACCACATGAATTGTGGATTGAGGTGCCTTTGTGTCACAAGGGCATGCCTTTAGCATGGTAGACCAATCGTTCATAGTTGGAAATGAAACTAAACGATGGAATGTATCTAACCTTAATCTGGTAAGAACAAAGCGATGGCAAAGGTTTACCACATTTGCCAAGTACGGCTGCATGCCCTCAGCCGTCAGAATTATTTGGTTGTGAATGACGGTGTTTTGTTTTTATTCAGCCCCCCAACGTATATCCTCTAGATACTTTAATGCCAGAACACTCAGGTCCTTCCTAGATATTTTCCCCAGCAAAGCTGGGTTTGTATAATAAACTTTATTGCCCATATTTTCAAAAAAGGTCATAATATATTTTAACCATGGTACCCTTGCTGTGTATAATGACTCCATGCAATCAATCAGAATGGCCTTGTTTAATCCAGTATATTTCGAGGTCCAAACTTTATGCCATAATAATAATGGCTGGATCTTTATCTGGTCTACAATAAAGGGGACCCCCAATTCCGAGTGAATGACATATGATGAAGTACCATTTGGTACCCTCAGCAAGTGTCTTAAGAAGTCATTTTCCACCATCTGTACCAAGTCACAGTTTGTATATCCCCAAATTCCCACCGCATACATGACGGCCGGGATGCACTTGGCTTTACAAATCTTTATCATGTTCGGCGGGGTAATCCCCCCAAGCCTTTTGGAGAAAAGCCTTAATGCCATTGTTGTTTTAATCAGCTGTGCTCTTTTTGTCTTCCTACAGTTGGCCCAAGAACCCTGTTACCGAACATTATGCCCAGGTAGGAAAAAGTTTGCGCGGTTTCGACCCTCCCTTCCGCAATAGTAGTGTTGTAAGTCTTGCCGCGCTTTCCTCCACAGTTCATAATGAAGGTTTTGGAGAGATTGAGAGTAAGACCCAGCTGTGACATATATGTAATGCAAGTTGTTAAGAGTTTTTGGAGAGCTATTGGGGTCCTGGCCATTAATACTGCGTCGTCTGCGTAGAGTAATACCGGAACAGCTTGGTTGTCTATTTGGGGTAGATCTTTGCACTTAGTAGCTAGTTCGTTTTCTAAGTTATTTATATACATTGAGAACAGGAGCGGAGCAAGAACGCAGCCTTGGCGCTCTCCTCTGTATAGACCAAAGGGGCGAGTACATTCCCCTTTTAAACCATACCTCACTCTTGCTTTGCACCCTGTGTACATTTCACGTATAAATTGAGTTATGGCTGGTTCTACCCCCATGCTATTTAAAATATCCCATAATTTATCATGAATTACACAGTCGAAGGCCGATGATAAATCGATAAAGGCCAGGTACAGATTGCCTGCTCTAATCTTAGTATACTTTCCAATAATAAGACTTAAATTTAGGCTTTGCTCCACTGTTCCGATTCCTTTCCGAAATCCATACTGGACAGGGGATAAAACGTTCTTTTCTTCCACCCATAATTGCAGCCTGTCCAGAATTATTCACCCGCTAGTTTAGCTGTTGTATCCAGCAGGGAGATTGGCCTGAAGCAGGCTGGATTAAGGCGATCACCCTTTTTATAAATTGGGATAATATTGGAATCTCTCCAAGATGGTAGAGGTCCGCATATGCAGATAGCCCTTAATGTCTGCGTCAGTACAGGCCCCCACAGCTCGATATTGGCCTTAAATACGTCGATCGGAACACCGTCAGGGCCCGGCGCTTTCCCTGATTTACTTAATATTATAGCTTCCTAAATTGGGGAGTTATAACCAAGCGCGGACCTTCCTGTAGGTCTTGATCATGTGTGGGATCTGTTGACTTTATGTCGCTAGTCAATGCATATATTTTAGAGAAATGTGCAACCCAGTCCTCTTCGGAAATCACAATTTCCATCCTGGGGATGTCTCTATCCCCTAACACGGGGGAGTTTATTGTCTGCCAAAAGAGGATATTATCTTTCATACGACTTGCTATGTGAAGAGTTTCCCACAAAGTTGTTTTCATGATCAGTTTCCTTTCCTTCATTGCTGTCTTATATTCTTGTCTACGTTTGCGTCAATTAAACACCTTTTTGGGGCACTTAGAGCCTGTTTCAATCTCTTATGTGCTTGTGTACAGTTATGATCAAACCATCCGCACGTCCTTTTTTTCCCTATCTTACCACATCTAATGGTGAGGGATTCTTTTATGGTTTGGGTGATCAATGTAAACGCACTTAAACATCGCCCTGGTTCTGGATTTTCTCTTAGACAGTCTGCGAAAGCATGTTTACAGTGACATATTAACTGTTTCAACAAAGACTTGGGATCTGTCTGTGACCACTTCATAGTGTATCCATTGCGCGGCACTAACTCAATATCGTCTACCAGTGTAGTCCTATCCTCCCTAACTGCTATAAGGGGAGATAGTAAGAGATTCAGGCTCTGGGGATAGTGGTCGCTAATTGCGATGTCATGCAAGGTATAATTTGTAAGGTAGTGTGCAAAGTGAGTTGACATTAAGACATAATCGATCACAGTATTTGCCCCCTTCCATTATACGTTGGTTTGAACTGTGATTCGTCCAAATCTAGTTCATTTACAAAGGATAGGTTATAAGTTTGGGCCAACAGATTCATTTAGTCTCCTTGAGTGTTATGAGAGAAGTGAAGCCTTACACCTACACCTTCCGAATCCCAGCCACATATCTTATCAGAGATTTCTTTACAAGGATGGACAATAAAATCACCACCCCAAATCAGCAAAATCTCTCGGTTGTTTTTTTCACATATTTTTTTTAGGTCATTTCCCATTTCCATTAAAATGTTAGAAAATTCTCCTGGAGCGACGTTGATATCGAAATTAATAATGACTAAATGAGTCTTGTGGTCCAGGTTACTCTCTATCATTTGGTACAATGGACCCATAAATTGCATCTCTAGATTCTGTAAGGATAGCTTGTTGGAAATATATGTGCACAATCCCCCTTTAGGTCTACCATACCTAGACTTCTCGGCAGGAGTGTGAAATGTTTTATAGCCATTTACGTGGACAGGACTTAAAAGCCATGTCTCTTGTAGACAAACACATGAGTAATCTTCTATAAAGTTTGCCCAGGGTCTTGTTGCCTATCTTATTAGCTAGACCTGCAATGTTCCAGAATATTAAGGCTATTTCCGATTTCTGTTTAAAATTGCAGTACTGGTCCTTTGGGGAGTGGGGGGGTGTATCAGTGCGAATCGAATGAGATATGTTTCTAGGAACATTGCTCTGGCTTAGGTGAGGTAGTATCTCGTTCCTTATAGGAGCCGTTGTATGCAGTATACTTTCCTTGTGTAAGTCCGGCCCTGATGTGTGTAATATCTGGGCTACTTCATCAGAAGGAACTGACTGATTCTTGTCGAGTCAATCTATATCTTCCAAAGTTGTAAGGGGATGGAATCTATTGCACCGTGTGGATAAATCTGGACTGGATACAGGCGCTTCAACTGGTTGTGGATAGATGGGTTTATACCCCGCTGGTCTTTGATAGAAATAAACCAGTGGTAGTAACAAAATTCCTTGTAAAGTAACTTGTCTGGCTCCCAGATCATGAATGATTCCATTCACTAGGTTTGGTGAGCCAAAAGAGAGGATCACACAGTCTCCCACCAGCGCTTTCTTATTGTTTCCTATCCACTTGATTCTTCTGACCATTTTTATGTCATCAAAAAGAGTCCTCACTGTGCCAAGGCCCATTCGGGCTCCGATCCAGTTAAGGGCCTTGTTTCTCAAGGCCGTCCATGTTTCTCGTTGTTGGTCATCTATCGGTGGGACGTTGGCCAAGACCACTATATATGGTGTAGCCTCCGGGGAGAGATGTAGTAGGTCACTAGGCAGATAAGCGGGATTCAGAGATCTAGTCCTACTAGGTGTGCTTCTCCCTAGATTTGAATCGGGGTAGGTAGTCGCTGTCCTACGCATAGCATTACCTGCTGTCTTACACAGTATAGGGTTTAAAACTTTTTTTCCTGGAGGAGAATTATGCAATGTGATCGGGACAAATGAAGTTCGAAGATTTTGGTTCAAGTGGGGATCTAATGGTTGTGATTGTGACTCGCTCTGGGGGGTTAGCATTCCAGTGTATACCATTTGTCCTATTGTGCGGGATAGATTGTATATTATTCTCATGGTCTGAGGACCGCGATGTTATTTTAGAGTCCTTAGTTACATGATGCATGTCTTCCCGTTGTACGGAGTTTAAGGAATGTAAGGAGTTTATCATTCCAAGACCTGCCTCAAGGCTACTCTCCACCCCCTTTAAGCGCTCCGACATGGATTCAAGATTGGCTCCAATAGATGATTTCAGCGAATTTACTAGCTCATGAAGATTTATAAGGAGTGATCGAATAGTGTCTCCTGCTAAGCTTGGGGGTTTCTTCCGAGTTAGTTTCTTAGAATGTTTTTTGATTGGGGTAGATATTAGATCTATCACTGGCGGTTTTTTGGGGTCTTATCCACCAGACCCACCTCCAGTTTCCTTGGTCGCTTAGCAACAGGGGATGTTTCATCCACAGAGTAAATTAAATTTGAGATATCTTTAATGCATCCATTTGAATGCCTTATTTTTGAGTGCTCATCCCCAAGTTGACTAGATGGGGAATTATGATGCAATTCTACAATCCCTAGTAATTCATGGGATTGGTCTTTAGGCAATGACAATTTCCCTTTGACGGTAGCAATTTGTTTATCTATCATTCCCATTGCCCCAGAGATATATTTTTATTATAGATGAACTATCTTTTAGATTTGTTGAGTTATTTAATTTTGAATGCTTCCTTTTACCCATGTTTTATGTAGTGACAGGTTGCTCAGGGGTCTGTTTTCGAGTGTATAGAACAGTTTCCCTTAATAAAGTACCTTAAGGTAACTTGGGGTAACCCTTGGCCCTCCCCGCCCAATCAAACTGCACAGGGTGGAAGGAAACGTTCGGTAGCCAAAATGGACGGGCTACTTTCAATCTTTTACTTTTGGGCTTAAGTCACAGGGTTTAAAGGCTCTTGTCACTGGGGAGCCAAGTCCAAAATTAAAGAGGGGGGGCCCAGCCCAGCCTCTTCCAGGCGATGAAGGGCGAAGGACGGGCCCGCCCTTGGCCCGGGCTTTGACCGGCGCCGCCCACCAGCGTCCCGCGCAGCAGGAGCGCTTCCTTGTAGAAGTAGGGCCTCGCGCCCAATCAGAGCGTTCCCTGGTCACAGATGCAAAGTTTAAAGGGCTCCTGCCCCCTCACGAACACACAGCGTGTCCCACGGCAGCGGGAGCGCTTCCTTGTAGAAGTAGGGCCTCGCGCCCAATCAGAGCGTTCCCTGGTCACAGATGCAAAGTTTAAAGGGCTCCTGCCCCCTCACGAGCACACAGCGCGTCCCACGGCAGCGGGAGCACTTCCCTGTAGAAGTAGGGCCCCGTGCCCAATCAGAGCGTTTCCTGGTCACAGACGCAAAGTTTAAAGGGCTCCTGCCCCCTCACGAACACACAGCGCGTCCCGCGGCAGCGGGAGCGCTTCCTTGTAGAAGTAGGGCCTCGCGCCCAATCAGAGCGTTCCCTGGTCACAGATGCAAAGTTTAAAGGGCTCCTGCCCCCTCACGAACACACAGCGCGTCCCGCGGTAGCAGGAGCGCTTCCTTGTAGAAGTAGGGCCTCGCGCCCAATCAGAGCATTCCCTGGTCACAGATGCAAAGTTTAAAGGGCACCTGCCCCCTCACGAACACACAGCGCGTCTCGCGGCAGCGGGAGTGCTTCTTTGTAGAAGTAGGGCCTCGAGCCCAATCAGAGCGTCCCAATTAACAATTAAATAACTAATTAAAAATTATTAATTATAGTTAGTAGCTAAATTAACTTTTCACCAGGCAACCTCACGAACTGAGCAGACCATGCCTACAGTATAACTAATGTATATAATAATTACACAATTGACATAATTATTAATCAATTATTATACAATAATGAATAACGTTTATTAAGCATGACTTAATCAACTTTCACTCTATACCCCTGCAAACCAAGCAACCTGCATTTAACATGTTACTAAAATGTATGATTATTACATACTTTACAAAAATAATAATTGGTTAATAATTACTAATAAATTAAAAAGAAATGGTTATTTAATTATTACCTAATGAATGTCCCACCCTACATCCCTACAAACATAGCAACTCACACCTAAAATATAATTAATTAAATCACTGTTACATAGTATACATAAATATTGTCAATCACATGCTTGACATACTTGAAAGTTATTAATCACTAATTAAGTATTACTTAATTGAGTTACCACGCAATCTTTCTACAAATCCAGCAACCCACTACAACACTATAAATTATTATTAGCAATTAAATTAAAAACAAACTATATTTAAAAACATCAGTAACAATTATACAAACAATAATAACACAAAAATAATATGTGACCTGAAACATATTAAAATAAAGTAATTAAAAAAAGATGTTCTTCACAAATATATTATTGAAAATGATATTAACAGTGATATTATAAATGATTTTACTTACCTGAAGAAAACAATATTCTTGACAGCGATATATCTGCATCACAAAATTCCTGTATCTTTTTTTAAATTTCTGTGTCTGATATTAAAAACTCAATATGTTGTCCAAATACCTCATATGTGGTATTATAATATATTATGTTATGTTATGTAATGTCATATGTATTTGTAAAGCACAATATTGACAGAGAAGGTACCCTGTCATTGAGCAGGTGTGTATGCCTAATCCTGCACATAGTAGGTTAGGTAATTGAGAATGTGTTCAGCTTCTTGCCGAATTCATGAAAAGAAAAGGCTCTGATGTTCAGTGGAAGGTTGCTCCATGATAAAGGAGCTATGTGAAACAATGCTCATTCTCCTGATCTGGTTCTGTGTGGGATGTGACCAAGAAAGAGTCCTGTGGGGCGGAGGTGTCTGGGTGGTTTGTGGAAGGAGAGCTGACTCTTCATGTAGGTGGGGGCCTGGGTTTGTAGCGCCTTGAATGTGCTTGTGTGGAGTTTGAAATGAGTGTGTTAAGTGTATCGGGAGCTAGTGGAGCTCCCTAAGTTGTGATGTGATGAGAGTTCTGTGTTTAATTTAGTCGTTTTGATATAGATAAGTCAATCCCATCTGAATCTTTGTTGTGCTGATTAATTTGATCTGGGGTAGGGTTACTTGTCTGTCTATCTCAGCACATTTTGGTGTAATCATTGGACAAACACTAAACCCTACCATTATTATGCCCTATGCAATATCTAGAGCATAGATTACTTATGCTCTTATTAATGGAACATCAAAAGTCGACTTTGCATGTACATTCTATTGACTTCAGCCACTTCTCGATTGTTTGGTTTGGATAGATCCAATTTATGTACATTTCCCTCTTAGCCAAATGGATCAAAAAAAGTATTTTATTTTCTGCGCAAGCATAAGAGACAAGCCATCTGTTCTGAAGAATATCATTGATCACTTACCTTGATTTCAGCATCGAAGACATCTGATATTATTCTACTCCTCACAGTCTCCCAAATATTTTTGAGGGCTATACAGCTTATAAACAAATGGTCATGATCCACCTCTTCTCTTCTGCTTCTTTTGCATCATGAAGGTTCTCTTTTGGATAATTTTGCTAGTGCCTGTGGTGTCCTGTAAATGCTGCCTTTAACAGTTTTGACTGTGGATTAAATACGTTTGAATGATTCTTGCAATAGTTTGCCATATAAAGCAAGATATCCTCCCCTGAATTCTGGAGTCTTTGGGCCATATATACATAAAATAGGAATTATGATTTTCTAATTGCAATTTTTACCTTACCTCAACTAGGAAATTGCAATTCCTAATGTAGGAAAACTTACAAACTTCAAATAGCAATTCCCAATGGTGTCGTGAATAGACCTACCTTGTGTA
The DNA here is from genome assembly GCF_031143425.1 of Pleurodeles waltl. Lineage (NCBI taxonomy): Eukaryota > Metazoa > Chordata > Amphibia > Caudata > Salamandridae > Pleurodeles > Pleurodeles waltl. The sequence continues at coordinate 776,182,314 of NC_090447.1, read as the reverse complement.
TATTTATGAGGTAGATAGCCTTCTGGAGTCAGAAGAACCAGCCTGTCTGTGATTACCTTTTAATAAAGAATTCTTTTTTAACTGCAGCCCATTTCCTTAAGGGAAACTGTAATGTGTTTCAAAAACGAACCAGTGTCTGCTCTTAAAAAAGTATTTGCTTCAACATGTACAAAGGGGAAAGGGTCCCATGGTGCAAGAGTCCCTGTGTTGCATGCAGGATTGTTTTTGTGGAGGAAGGGGCACCTTTCGATGTGTGCTGCAGACTGCTGTGTACCTCTCAAGTCATAACCATTTCTCACAATAGAGTGACAAACGCATAACAGAAAAGACTGATGCAAGTAGAGCTAGACAGCCTGATCCATAAGCACCTTTCCAGACATCTGTCTGAATCTGAGTCCCAGTAAAAGTCAGGCTGTACAATACAGGACCTGGGACTTTTCTCCATTGATCAGGAAGCTATGGGCCCTTACTATGTCCAGTGCTCTTGCCATCTTGAAGTGTCAAAGAAGCAAACATTTCTTGGCATATTTGAAGTCAAAGAAAGGACAATAGTCACTATTGGACTTCCCAAACAGAAAGAAGATAGAGTGCATGTCCATTCCTTCCTTCCATCATGTATGTCTGGTGGCATGACAAATGAACCCATTTCAAGACATCTCTAGAAGATCAGTCTGCATGGGAATCATATGGAAGAAATCATAAATTGATAAGGAATGGAATTCAGAGCAGTACCCCAGGTGCAAAATCAGAAGGGCATACTGATCATAGACCAAAGCCCTCCTTTGGCCATGAAGGTAAGCAAGATAAGTACCAACCTTCAGTCCCTGAAGAGGGCTGAAGAAGGAGACAGAGGCCAAAATCTGGTGATGTAAAAGGCCCCACAAATATGGCTTATGTCACAAAAAGGCTGTTGATATTGCAGTCTCCAATCACGTCCCGAAAATCTCTTAGCAGAGAGGGAAGAGTCCCCCAGAAGACCATGATAGAAGAGCAAAAATATCTTGCAATCCTTGACAGAATCATTGATGATTGTCTCACATTGTGGACCACACATAGCAAACAATTGTGAACTTATACAAAAGTGTATGTTTACCTTTGTGAATCAGGCTTTACATTTCTAGGATTTTATAAAGACTTAATGCAGTGGAAACGGTGTCTAATTTCATCACTGGAGGAGGAACTCCCAGATTCTCTCCGAAGTCAGTCTCTCCACAAGTTAAGTGATTTGCACGTGTCTGCATGGGGCACCCTCACCTCCACTTCCTTATCATCCATACCAAATTAAGCCTTCTTATGATCAAGCCCAGGTGCAGCATCCCTTTGCAAGCTACATGTCACAGCTCAGTCAAAACTGCACTGAAGTGCCCCAAAGCACAAAGAGGTGAATAGAGCAGACTGATCAAACCCTGAATCTGATAGTGACAGCTCCCTGGCATGCTGCCATTGTGAAGTATTATCTCCTGCAAACTTCATAAGAAGAAGCAAGGGCACTGGAATAGTGAGAACAGAGACTCAGACAAAAAATATCATGATGCCAATGTCCTTACATTGCCTCAGCATCAAACAATCAGTACCCATTTGCTAATCGCAAGAGCTACCATGAATGTATGAGACAGGAACAGAAGGTGTTCCTCACTGTAGGGGCAGCACACCACCGATTATGCACAACCACGTCAATCCACTTGAAGGCAGCGGCAGCCCGAGGTGAATATGCAGCAGGCATGGATGTCATTTATGGGCTTCAGAAGTCACAGCTGTGACCCTCAGCTTGCCCCTTTCAACCCCCGGCACTCCATCTGCCACCCCTGACCTCAGAGGTGGGAAAATCAGTGCCGGGAACAAAGGGGCAGCTAATTCTTATGGACATTGCTTGGGCTCCACTTCCTTGATTTCAATTAGGTTTTTTATTACCCTAATAGTGAATGGTATATTATTCACTATTAGTGTAATGAAAAATGGAGTAAAGTTAGCTGGAATATGACCTTCCTTGGTAGCTGAAGTGAGGAACGCTTTTAAATGTATGTTCAGTAGCGTAACAAAGGCCACAGCAGCCCACAGTGTGGGGGCCCATGAGCTCCAGTGGTTTCCTCCAGCACAGTACCATGGCCTGACAGTTCTTGAGTGAGTCTGGAGAGGGGCCCCTCCTTGTACTTAGCTTGGGGGCCCCTCCAGGTTTTGTTAGACCACTGTGTATGTTGTGTGTATGCTTGAGGGTGACAGTGTGCATATGTAGAAGAGTGTGTCTATGAGTAAATGTATTTTTGTGTGAGCATGTGTGTGGGTGAAAGTAAAGATGAAATGACATGTGATGTCACTCCCGCTACCCCTAGCATTTCGGTGTATTGACATCAATGGCAGAAGGCAAGCTGCGAAGAGAGGAACATGGACCAAACATCTAGATTGAGTCTACCCTGCACAGCAAAAATCTGCCTCATATCAGCTGAAGAAGAGTCCTAAGGCGTAGCCTTGTGAACGCAGAAGAGAAATAGAAAATAAGCGTGGACAAGCACTTCAGAGGCAACACAGAAAGAGAAGACAGACATCAATAAATTATGTGTTTTCAAAAGGGCAATAAACCAGAAAAGTGAGTGGAGAAGCAGTTTAAAAAATATTATTACAGGGGGGCAAGTGAACTGTATTTCTTTTTGTGTTGCAGTTTTTTTTTTAATAAAAGCCAAGTACATTATCTCCAACACTAACTGCAGTAGAGGAAAGAAGCAAAACAAGTAGGGAACAAAGTATATAAAAGAAGAAGTTAAGTAACGTGAAGGGGACGAGCAGTATATGACTGATGTGTGGAGTAATCTGTTGAGAAAATCGAAATGTTAAAAGAGTAAGGGCCAGATGTATGAAAGTTTTGCGAGTCACAAATGGGTTGCAGCACTATTTGCGACCTCGCAAAAAGCGAAGTGGTATGTACCAATGCCATTTCGGAGTTCCAAATAGCGATGCGCACCATTACCGACTCACAAAAATTGTGACCTGAAATTGCGACTCGCAATAACGAAGTCGCAAATTGCGAGTCGTAAACCGAATGCACTAGGCAGTCGCAAATTGCGACTAGTCGCAAAAAGCCCGTTTTGCACACCCAGATTAGCACTGATTCCGAACAGGTGGTAACCAGAACCAAAGTATAAAAGGAGACCCAGAAGGCATCTGGCTTTCTCAAAATGGCTGCACTATACGTGATTGCATGGAGGAGGAGAGTCCAGCCTGCCCAGCAGAGGAGGAGGAGGCAGAGACAGGAGAGAATATACCGAACCAGGCAGACACTATTTCAACAAACTGAGGATGAGATTTATGATAAATACAGACTGAGCAGCGCAGTTATCCTAGAGATCATTGAACTGCTGATACCTCAGCTTGAACGCCAGACAATGCATGGCTACTCCATCCCCACATATGTGCAAGTGCTCTGCTCACTGCACTTCTTGGCCTCGGGTAGCTATCAGGGGGTGATTGCTATGGCAGGTGGGGTATCCCAAAGTGCCCTCTCACGATTCTTCAGACGTTTCCTAGATGCCATACTCACACACATGTCCAGATATATATGCTATATATATATATACCTTCCCAGGAATGATGAGGAAATTAACAGCACCAAGTTGGACTTCTACAGAATTGCCAACTTCCCCCATGTAATCGGGTGTGTGGACGGGACACATATACCAATTTGCCCACCAGCAAATCTGGAATATGTTTTTCGCAATAGGAAATGTACCCACTCACTAAACACCCAGGTGGTATGTGATGCCCATAATGTCATTACTGACATTGTGGCTAAATATCCAGGAAGTACACATGATGCTTACATATTCAGGTACAGTGGGATATACCAACGCCTAGTTCGTGGAGAGTTTGGTGAAGGATATTTGTTAGGTACTGTCGAGTACACTCTGATGCCTTAAATACATGTCACTGCGTAACCCTGTGATGCCCTGCTAATTTTGGCTCTTTTATCACACAGGTGACAGGGCATATGCCCTGAGACCATAGATACTCACCCCATACCTAACACCTGGCAATCAGAATGAGAGACGATGCAACATAGGACATCGGCGGACCAGAGCTGTCATTGATAGGACCTTCGGCTTGTTGAAGTCACGTTTCCGATGCCTACACAAAAGTGGAGGGGCACTCCAGTATGCCCCAGAAACTGCATGCTAGATCGTTGCAACTTGTGCCATCCTCCACAACATTGCCCCCAGACGTGGGCTATATCGCACCCTCGACGACACAGATTTGGAGGATGAGGAGCAAGAGCTACCACACAGACAGCCTGGGGAAGGAAGCATCGTAATGGAGGGCAGACAGAGACGGAACCACATTGCAACACACTACTTTGGCAGGTATGTGGCAACCATGACAACACTCACACATGTAAGACAAATTATGCCTTTAATTTCAGGAATATAATGCAGAAAATATTGTCAACTCAACTGCACACAAAAAAGCAAAACATAATGTCTGACACATTAAGTTCATGTGCCTCAGTCAAAACACAGATTGGTAGCTCACAGCCTCCTGTGACTACGGCCACCATGGCACAATCCAGGTTGGTGCCCTGATCCTTGCTGGGCACTGCTACTCCGCAGGATCTGTGCATCAGAGGCAGTTACACTGCTGACGCTGGAGATCTCCTCGCTATCCTGAGGGGTATCGCCAATGCCCCTGGCTGCCTGGCTGGTCTCTATCAGGTCCACTGCATGGCTGATGTGCCCTAGTCCTCTTGCCACATTACTAGCAAAATGGCCAAGTTACACCGCCAGCTTCACTGTACGCCTTGACAGGCAGGTAGTTGTGGTTGCAAGGCGCCCAATTGATAGACTCAGTCGGTCCAAACGGGCAGCAGTGTTGCGCTCTCTGCACCTTGCATGTGCCCTATCTGCCACCATTTCCCTGACCAAGTCATTTATGGAGCTTGTAAGGTTTGCCATGTTTGTGTTCATGGCAGGAAATTGGTTGTCCACATTGGCAAAACCCTGGGAGAGTGTCTGGTGCAGTCTGTTCAGGTTCCTATTCATCACCCACATGTGTTTGTTTTGCAGGCAGTGACTTTGCAGTAAGGATGCCTCCAGTCCTAAAAATTGTTTGTCTGTGACATCCTCCTCACTGGCTGACTGCTTTGGGTGTTGCCGTCCCCGCACAGACCCAGCTGACCTATGTGGCCGACTCCCACTCATCAGTGGCACCGGTGTCAGATTGCCTGCCTCAAGATCCATATCAGTCTCATCAATGTTCTCTGGTGCATGTTGGACGGGTGGTGGAGTCATGCAGTTACAGTGGCTGCCTCGTCTGCTGTGTTTGTGGCTGGTTCATCTCCCTGCACAGTAGGGTTGTTGGTGGGTCCTTGTGGGAGACCTGTGGGACACAGGGGAAACACTGTCAGTGCCTCACATGTGTTTGATGTCTCAGAATAAATATTTCTCAAAAGTTGGACTACTGTACTAAATTGCCCATAATGCACTGTTCTATAGGTTGCAATATAGGCATGGAGCAAATCTGGAGGATGCATGCTTATGTGTACTATGGTTGTGTGCATCATGCATTGAGTGGTGTAAATAAGTGCATTTTGGTACTTACTTTTGGATGTTGCCGGAGCAGAACTGTCAAGGTCTCCAATTCCGATTATAGCCCCCAGCTCCAGAGTGGTCTCCACCATGGTCTCTATGGCTGTATGGGTTGGTACTGTTGATGGTCCTCCTCCAGTGCCATGCATCTCCCTCATCCGCTCGGCCACCTTTTCCTTGGTCCTGGACCGGAGGTCGTGCCACCTTTTGCGGCCTCATCTATTGTGCGATGGCTGACTCCAATAGCATTTATCTTGGTAAGGATGTCCTGTCAGATTTTCTTCTTTTGGGTGTCAGGGACACTCATTGCTGCCTTACCAAACAAGACATAATGGTTCAGGCAGCACTCCTCTGTTAGGACCTCCAGCTCCTTTTCAGAAAACTTCAGTTTCCTTTTCCTGCCAGCACTGGGTGTCTCCTTGTCCTGAGCTGACATGGTTGTAGTAGCTCCTCTCAGCTGGGTGTGACTCTGCTGTTTGTGCTGGGTAGGGTCCTCCCTGTTCCATGGGGGTACTTCCTGGTTCTGATGTCATCACTCAGAACCAGGAAGTGTGTTTTTAACTATTTTTTTTGCACTTGCGTGCAATTTGCGACTCCGGACCACACCCTTGTGAAATTTGCGACCTCGCAAATTGCGAACTCACAAATAGTGATTTTGCAAATTGCGAGTTCGCAAATTGCGGTGCGACTCCACACCGAATCGCAATTTGGTTTTGCGATATTTTCCTGCATCTCGTTTTGCGAGTCGGAAATAGCGGTTCGCAAGGAGTCGCTATTTCCGACTCGCAATTAGTTTTCTTCCTACATCTGGCCCTAAGTCACAATAATAGGTAGCAGGGAGATCCTTGCAAGATTCTTTCCTGGTAGTCGTGGAAGACTGCAGGCCATCAAGTAGCCCCTGGGCAATCTCTGATGAAGGGTGCCCATGTCTGCTGGAATAACACTAATTGGTCCTGCAAGTGGTAAATTACATGTTCATGGGCCATGGTCTGGAACAAACCTACCGTCCATTCTTCTGGCAATGGGAGTGTGGGAGAGAACTAGTGTCAGTGTATGCAAATATTTGGCATCGCAAGGGCTGTATGTAAGAGCCGGCGTTGTGGGTGGATTAAACCCAGGGTATCCCTTGTATCATGTAGAAGGAGCAGTGAAGAAGAGAAAAGCTCTGTACACATCATAGAGGCACCCAGATTATCGCCAATTGCTGTCCAAAGGGGCCGGTGAACTGAATTTCTCCTAAATCCTCCGGAGTTAGGCTTGTGAAAAGGAACGCTTACAGGGTATCAATGGGGCATAAAACCCTTATTTTAGATTTTACATTGTTTTGATAATAACCTTCTGTGAATTCCGGTAATTCAAATTATGACTCCAGGAAATTCAAAATGTGAATACCAGTGACAGACTTCCAATTGTTTAGCAATATTATGTACACCTACGTTATGCTACATTAGCATTTAGTTTAATCTAAAATATATTTCCAACTGCTGGCAGTGGAGCATAGAAATTCCCAGTCATCTGTGTCAGTTTACGTAAATAGGTGACTGTGGCAGTTATTTCTGGACTTACATTTAAAAATAAGCTGTGTGTAAAGCTCCTCTTCGCACCGGTCAGTCGGTGCAAATGTCAGTGCAAAATATACCAGCACTGGTTGCCTAGCGTGACTTAAATTTTTCGTAATCTGGCCTACAGACCTTGCTAAGCAGAGCTGGAACTCCTGCGGTATATAAATACAGATCTGCAAATGATAGAAGAGACATTTTACACTTTTGCCACTTCATGATTCATTAGGTATCAGCTTATGCTTTAGGTCACAGGCAATGAGCACTGAAAATGCTATTGTAAGCTATGATATCTGCCTCTGTTTTGGGCTGCCAAAATAATCAAAACAAAACTCAGCACAACATCAATGGTACAAAAATACAATGTGTTAATGCTGAAATTTACTAATGAATATTCATGTATTTTGAGTTTTGAATTTGCGTAGAAAATGTATTAACTTAGGGAAAATTAATGCACGCATTTGAAGTTGCGCCCACCTGAGTGGCCACAAATGTTCATGATGTGTACTTTTCATTAGCTCATTAATGTAAAATGTTGAGATCATATTTGATTAATGTAGTAATATGTCATAGTAAGGGTTCTGAATTATGTATTAGCTTTATTAATCATAGACCTTAACTTCGCGAGGTCTTGACCTAGTTGCACGGCCTTGAAGAAGCTGCATTTCTTAGGCGTTTTATAAATTGGCTGCTTAGAGAATTAAATTGTGGTTTTCCACAATACTGGCCATGTGCTCTTAGCTGAAGTTCGTTCTCATGAGAAACTGCTTGCTAGAAGATGCTGTATTAACTAGGGATACATTGTATATTGTAGTATGTGTAAGAGTGACCTTCCCAAGAGAAGACAATGGATGCACTGACTGGAGTATAAGCTGCAACAATATTGATACCTGACAAGCCAAACGATGTGAACGGGAGAAGAGGAGGCAATCATTAACATGTGAACCGTGTACTAGTAACACCTTAGATTTGGGGTTTTATTTTCATTGGACTAAGTGTAAACATACGATTCTTTGACTAATAAGGACATGGGAAGTAGTTTTAGGAAATCTAACTTAGCTGGACAGCACGGGGAGGAGAGAGAACATTAGCTATTTTCTTCCCAACAGTCCTGAGAGGCCATTCGGTGATATTCTTCTTAACTGTCTTGAACATTTAGCTCTATTTTCTGAACTGCATGAAGAGACTTTGCTTTTTCTGAACCTTAATGCTGAATCCTAATGTCTTGCCGACTAAACTTATGTCCTGTTGACGAAGACTGTCACAGCTTGCTGAACCATGTTAAGGCCAGGTATGAGACGATGTTACTAATTGTTATGTCTATTTGCTTTTGTTTCTGGGTACCAACTGCTAATTTTGATAGAGCCATAGTTAGATGTTTTCCAAATTTGTGTGACTAAATTGTTTTGCATGAAGTCCAAACATGCTATTCTAATCTGATGTTAGAGAGGGTTCTCACTGATGAAGTTTGCTACATGGAATAACAGTTGATGTCTTGTCTTTGCTGAATCTAAATGTATGCTATATGGTTTGTGCAGTTATTTATGCTCTAACTTTGTACTGTAACTTTTGAATGTGCAGTAGGTCAAACTTTGTTTAGATTGTGATTCTTTTGCCGCTTTGGTCAGCCAGTATTGTTTTTGTAGTTTATCATTTGATATTGAGACTCAGTTATGGGAGATTCACATTGTTATTATAGGGAAATAAACATTCTAACTTTTACATAAAGATGTGGTTATTCATGGCTGAGAGGTCATGGTGTGTGGAAATTACTGACTCCCATTGATTATTGATGTAATTGATTGTTGTTGTTATTGATCTGTATTGGTACAGGGTTATATGGTGGGAACTACTCAAAGTGCAGTCAAAAGGTCCATCAGCCCATACGGGTCTCCCTTGTAAGTTTACTTAATAAAGTCTGACACTCTCACAGAGATGATATTAGAGATTGATGGTTTGTCTCCTTAAGAGTCCATCATAGAGGCCCGGTACAGGTTTGTCTCCTTAGGAGCCGTCATAGAGGCCCGGTACAGGTTTGTCTCCTTAAGACCCCATCATACAGTCCAGGGATAGGTAGAAGAGTATTTGATCCCAGAGATTGTAAGTGAGGAATAACAGGTGTTCCCACAGATAGTAGAGGGGTAAGGGTTGATATCCTACAAAGAGCAAAGTAATTTGCATATTTGGAGAAATTGGTGAAATCTGGGTTTTTTCTAGATTCAGTGGTACAAAGTGGAAAGAAAATGTGCTCCTAAGTACTTAAACTGACTTTCCCAGAATCTTGGAGCTTGCCAATGATTGTTTGAGGATGTTCTCTGCATTCTACTGACAGAGTGAATTAAGTAAGTTTTGAACTTATGCAAATCACAGGTGAATTGTGATGTTTGCGAGGGTTTAGGGAGTTTGGTATTCCAATTGAAGTTGTAAAAGGAGTGTGCGTACTCCAAAGTGTGAGAGTAGGGAAGTCGTCGAACTTCACATGTGTGTGGCGTTTTGTGCTCAACAATTGTCCAAGTGGTTGTTGGTATACGGACCCTGCATGGTCTAAGACACTGGAGTATATTGAAAAAGTGTATGACACACATGGTTTTGTTGTAATATGTCTGGTTTAATAGGTCAATCAGACGAGGTTGACAAGTCAGAGTGAGAGTCAAAGTGAGTGAAATACATTTTAGACTGAGATCTGGCGAGACCTATGTGCATCAGGACAGACCCACTGATCAGTTGAGAGTGAAATTTGCGTGTCAAATTTTGCTTGCGGCTCAGGGAAACTGAGAAAGAAGGAGTAGCTGCTAGAGTGAAATGCCATCATTGAAAAATTCGTAACGTTTCTGAAGCAATTGTGTGACCCTACCTGTGGTAAACGGACAAATCGGGTTTTTGATGAAGTTTTGTGCTCACAATAAATTGCATTAGTTTAGGTGAATGTGAGTTTGGGAGGACAAGCCGCAAGACTTTGTCAGCTACAGTACGTGTGTGTATGACGTCATTGGAGCAGCGTTGGGATAGGTTGATTAGTGAGAAGGGTCGCACACGGATTGGCAGCTGTCCGTGAAGCGCAATTGGTCGAGAAGGTGGGTGAAGAGAATTCTGGGATTAAAACTCACTTCCTAATCTGATTTGAATAACATAAAGGTCACAAAAAACGGAAATTTTCAAAGCTTCAACGAGTGCTTTAAGGGGCGATACGTACATTACAATGAGTATAGGGGATATTACACCGCCAGAAGGCACACCAACTCACATTGTAATCGAAGAGCAGGGTGTCGCGCCATGTCTTTGGCTGAAACAATTGTGCAAAGTGACAGAGAAGGATGGGAATTTAGCGTTTCCTGCCCTTCGAAAATTAAATTTGAGGAGTTTACAGAATCTGCGGACACTATTGTATGATCTGAAACCCCGTCCGAGACCAGTACGGTTCGAGGCATTAGTAATCTGGGATTTAGTAGCCAGAGAGCAACAGCAACAAAAATTTGAAAGGAGGATGAGAAAAGCCAAAAAGACACTAGAACAGAGACTTTACAGGGGATTAAACTGTTTACAGCAATAACACAAGACAGTGAGAGAGAAGGAGAGAAAGCTACCAGAAAAACAAACAGGAGCCCTCCTGAGAGTAGGTGAGCAGAGATCAAAAGAGTCTAGAGGATCTTTTACACTTGAGTCAGACGATGATGAGTTTACTTTTGCAGTTATTGAGAAATTGTCCCCCACTAGTTGCAGCATAAGAGAATGATCTGAGTACCAGTGTAAATCCTTCAGCTACGACACAGGTTAACGTAACAGTGAATCTAGTGCAGATTAATCGTAGCATGACACAGAGCCCTATGCAGAGTAGTCTCAATGCCCTAATTACTCGGGTAGCATAAAATCAGGTGCCACAGTCAAATATCCTGAAAATTCACCCTGAAGGACCCATAGTGGGAACTGCCACTAATCTAATAGTGTTAACAGGGCAGGTTTTCCCCAAACCAATGTTGGTTCAGACAGAGCCGGCTCCACTGCCTCAAGTGCAGTCACAAGCAGTGCCAACATATGCGCTGACAACAGGGACACAGTCAGACAGGTCTGTACTGATGAGCCAGAATACGGGAACTATGCACCCACAGAACTTGAGTGTTAGACCAAGCCTAGATGCTGTATCTGTACCTGTCGCCATTGGTCCAGTTGTACATTTGTTCACACAAGAAAAAAACAGTGCAAATGGACAGGGAGTCCTGAGTCAGAATTCAATGAGGGTAGGACTTAATGAGAATATCCCAGTAGTCTCTCCTATGGGACAGGCCTTTGATGGACTGGAATCATTGCTAGACCTTAGCCCATTCGGAGTTCCTCCAGATACTGTCATAGGGTTGAATGTTAGTCAGAGCCTGAAATTAATGACATCGCAGTCCCCGAATACAGTGGTGCAACAAGTGCCACATGCCCAGGCCAACAATATTTCGCTACAAGGTTTGATGGCCCAACAACTGACTGAATGGTTAGAGAAGCTGAATACCCAGCAGATTGCTCCTAAGGGAGAGGAGTACTTGAACTATACGAGATTAGGAATGGAAGCGGGTGAGCTCATTGAGGGAACTATGGGTGTGAGTAGACTAGAGTCCTGCACTGAGGCAGAACTGAGATATCTGTGCCTGATAATTACGAGGGAGGTGAGCAATGTACATCAAAGGTTAGCAGACCAGGCAGAAAAGTACGGCACAGGAATAGAGAAAACAAAACATTTGCAAAGGAGTTACAGGTTAGATTTTGACACAAAAGGCTTTGAACACATGAGATCTGCGGGAATGAAGGCACGCCTAAGGGAGTTACTCCACAGTTTCAATACATGGGGAGCATTAGACAAATGGGAATGCAGTTGGGCAAAGAAAAGAGTAAAAAGAAAAAAGGATTCTGCGGAGCTGACTGAAATATGCAGCAGGGAAAGGATCCAGTGAAGATTTTACCAATGAGAGAGAATTCAGGAGGGAATTTTGTTCATGTCCCTTGGAACAGAACTGACATTCTGTCTTTTACAAATGACTATCCCAGGTTGAGAAAGAAGCCAGTAGAATGGTACCAGCAGACAGACAGGTTTGTGAAACTTGAAAAATGCCTGTGGGAAGACGTGAACACTCTATCTGAGATAGTAGTCCGGGATGATCTGTGGATAGAGTGTAGGAGGAGTATAGATTGTCTGACAAAAGAACAAGAGAGAGGTCCGACTACAGTTGTGCCATCTCCCGAAGTCATAACATATTACTATAAAGTGATTGAATTTTTGTAGATGAGAATTTCGCCCAAAAACATTGACTTGCAGAGAATGGACAGGACAGCTCAGGAAGCAAAGAAGTCAATTCATGCGTATTATGAGAGATTGTTGCAGGCATTTAAGCATTACAGTGGTACCGAAACAATCAAGCAAAAACACATGAATCATTTTGTGTTCAGGTTTGTGGAAGGATTGATACATGAAATTAGTCAGAAGATTAGGAGTCATTTGATTTTCTGGCACGCAAACCCAATTGATGAGGTGTTGCAGTATGCAAAGTACTGTTATGACAAGATTGAGTTGAAGCAAAGAAAGTTGAAGAAAGAGGCGATGGTGATGCAGATTAAAGCACCACAAACAGGGATGCAGGGAACTTTTCCACTGTAGCAGCAGCAAGGAAATGTGTTGTTTCAAAATCAGATGAGCGGTAGAGGTCGTGGAGGAATTGGTAATGTAAACCATAGTCCCGATTTGAGTACTATAGTGGTCCTGAATGATGTGCAGGGAATTAAGAGAGTGTTGCCTTGTCACGCTCACGGAGCGGTCGGACATTGGGAGTGGGAGTGTCCGATGATGGTTCAGAAAGGTGTCGTTCAGCAAACAAGTGACATCAGCTCGTTCCAGCACATGAGAGGACCAAGAAATAGAAGTTATAATACAAATTTTCATAATAATGTGAATCAAATGCAGAATGTTCAAACCATGCAGCATGAGCAAATGGCACATGTACAAATGATACAATTGCAGCCAATGCAACAGAAGGTTCAAATGGTACCTAGACAGCAAATTCAAATACCTCAAGTCCCAATAGAACAGCAGCAGGTGATGCTTCCTCAACAGGTCACAGGTCAGAAGTTTAACCAGAGTAATAACACAGTTCACCAATTCCTGTTACATAGTGAGAATGGAATAAACGATGATCGGATGAGCGAGAGTTCAGATGAAGAGGAATGTGTGCTTGCAGCTTCTTTAGAAGTAGATCAGAAAGGCCCATATGTGAAGGGAAAGGTAATGGGCCACGAGGTTTCATTCTTGGTTGACACAGGAGCTACATGCTCTACAGTGAGAACTGCAGAAGTTCCAGACTTGCCCCTTTCAGGAAAGGCAGTCCAGATTGTATGAGTAGCGAATCAGTATTTCAGGTTAAAATTGGCAATTTTAAAGGACTGCTCAAATTTGTAGTCTATGATTCGAGTCTGGTATCCCTATTGGGAAGACACTTGAGGCCATATGTACGCTTTTTCCCATAGACACAGAATGGATAAAAACCATTGCTACATCTGGCCCTTGCTGTGTAAAACCACGTGATTGATTACTTATTCAAACAATGGAATTGAGATACAGACTATGATGATGAGGATGTCCCAGCTCCAGAGACAGAGTGTGAGACCATAATGAGGAGTACCCCCTGAATAATTTCTTTCCAGTATTCACTGTGAAGGAACTTCCTCCTGATTTACAGGGAACAGTTAAAGGAAAGGTGTGGGATTCGACAGGGAAAGAGATTGGCCCCATAATGGAAGTTGAGCCAGTTAAAGTTCCTGTAAAGCTGAATGCAATTTTCCCTCCGAATCCCCAGGACCACAAGCCACAGGACATCCTTATGAAGGTTGCTCACATAATTGCAGAATTTGTAAACCAAGTGGTCTTGAAAGAAGTGTTGAGCAGCCCATGTAATTCACCGATTTGGGATGGAAAAAGCCCTGTGGGAAAGTTCGAATTGTCCAGGATTTGAGAAAAATAAATGACATTGTGATCAAATGTTGCCATGATTCTTTTGCTTTTCCCATGCGGTGCTGAATGGCTCACCACCATAGACTTGTCACAAGCCTTCTTTTTTGTGCCTCTTCACGAGGATAGTTAATTTTTCCTTTGTTTCAAATTTTTAGACCAAGTTTACTCTTGATGTCGAATTCCTCAATGGTTTTCTGAGGCAACCCTCCATATTCAATCAGATCTTGAAAAATTATTTGAAGTCATTGGAATTGCCTTTCCAATCGACATTGGTACAGTACATTGATGATTTGTTGATTGAATCCAAAACAAAGGAGGAGTGCAAATTTGACATGATTGCCTTGCTGAACCATTTGGGAAAGAATGGTCATAAAGTGTTTCCACTTAAATTACAATATTGTCAGAAAGAAGGGAAATATTTGGGTCACCATATTGAGAAAGGATAACAAAAATATCCAGATAAGGGGTCACATCCATATTACAGATGAGTCCCCCAACCACTCAGAGAGATGTCAGGATGTTTTTAGGGATGGTAGGCTATTGTCACCAACTGATTCCTAATTTTTCAGTCATTTCCAAGCCATTACAGAAGAAGATACTGATCCCCTAGTCTTAGACCAGGCTTGCATGAAAGCGTTTTCTGAATTGAGAGAGTCTGTGCAAAGTCCTAGCTTTGCGTATGCCTGACTACACTAAGGCCCTCATTCCGAGTTTGGCTGGCGGCGGTAGCTCCGAATGGAGCCGGCGGAGTTGCAGGGGTGCGACGGGTGCAGTTGCACCCATCGCGATTTTCACTGTCTGCAATGCAGACAGTGAAAATCTTTCTGGGGCCCTGTTAGGGGGCCCCTGCTCTGCCCATGTCAGTGGCATGGGCAGTGCAGGGGCCCCCAGGGGCCCCACGACACCCGTTCCCGCCATCCTGGTTCTGGCGGTGAAAACCGCCAGAAACAGGCTGGCGGGAAGGGGGTCGGAATCGCCATGGAGGATTCTCCCAGCCGGGGGTAATCCGGCGGGAAACCGCCGGACCCGGCTGGGCGACCGCGGCTTCACAGCCGCGGTCGGAATACAAAAGGAAGCAGCGCCAGCCTGTTGCCGGTGCTTCCGTGGTCGTCGACCCTGGCGGTCGATGACCGCCAGGGTCAGAATGATCCCCTAAGTCCTTCATGTTGTTTTGTCATGAGTGTGATGCATGTTCTTTGCCTATCTTAATGCAGGTCCATGGAGGTGTAAACCACCCAGTAGCATATTTTTCAACTACTTTGGACCCAGTCGCTGCAGCTTTACCAGGCTGTTTGCGTGCAGTTGCAACGGTTGGACAGAGCCTCCCACAGTGTGGAGATATTGTGATGGTACACCCTTTAACCATAATGGTACCTCACTCAGTTGAAGTTGTACTTACCAGAACCAAAACCCAGTACCTGACAGGTGCAAGATTGACACCAAATATGTCATTAAAAAGATAGACAGTGCTGAACCTGGCAACCTTACTTCTGAAAGAAAATGTTGAAATTGAAAAGTTGGAAGACATTGAGCATGATTGTCTTGAAGTAACTGATCTGTGCACGAAACCGAGACCTGATATTAGAGACATCCGAATGGAAGAAAATGACCAAATTATTTTAGTTGATGGTTTCTGGCTAAGAGACAATACGGGCGTACTGAGAGCAGGATATGCCGTGTGCACAATTACTGGAAGTGTCCTGGCTTTGAGGAGTGTATTCTGCACAAGTAGCGGAACTGGTAGCCCTTACTAGAGCGTGCCATATTTCTGCTCAGCTCAAAGTTACAATCTATACAGATGGCCAGAATGGATTTGGAATAGTCCATGACTTTGGCCAATTGTGGTCACAGAGAGAATTCATAACCTATTCTTGTTTCACCAGTGAGAAATAGTGAGAGAATTTGAGATTTGTTGCAAGCTATCCAGCTGCCTGAAAAGATTGCCGTGCTGAAATGCAGTGTACATCTGAAATCGCAAGATTTTGTGTCAATGGGAAATGGATATGCAGATCAAGTCACAAGGTTCTGCTCATTGAAATGTATATAGTTCAAGGATAAGTGGGGATTGTTACCTGAAGAAGACAAAACATGTCCAAGCCATGCATTGCATATGATAGATAAACTGGAAGAATTGAGAACACTGCAGAATAATGTTGACAGGGAGGAAAAATTATCATGGAGCAAAATTAAATGTGTACAGTGACAGGATGAATTGTGTGTTCCAGAAGAGGGTCAATTTGTCTTGCCGAACAGTTTGTTGCCTCAAATGGCTAGGTATTATCATGCTCAAGCACGTGTTTCGAGGGATGCCATAATTCTCATCTTTAAACAAAATTGGTTCAATCTGAGGTTTAGACAAGTTGCTGAAGCAGTGTGCTATAATTGCGTCATTTGTCAACAAATGAACATGGGAAAAGGGACAGTGGTTAATTTGAGCTACATTGGAAGAGCAGGAGGTCCATTCAGAAGAATGCAAATAGATTTTATTGAGATGCCTGTGTGTGGAGGATTGAGATATGTGTTGGCGATTGAAGCGTAACCTACACAGAGAAATGACAGCCTCACAGTAGCGAAACTACAGCTTAGGAAACTGATATTACCTTTTGGGTTTCCGATCTCTTTAGAATTAGACAGAGGAAGTCACTTCAACAATGAAGTAATTAAATTACTATATACAGCCTTAAACATTGAGCAGAAGTTGCATTTTAGTTACCGGACATAAGCATCAGGACTAATGGAACAGATGAATGTGAATGGTACATTGAAATCAAGAATGGAGAAAATGTGTCCGTCCACGAATTGCAAATGGCCTGACGCACTGCTGTTAGTTATGATGACAATGAGAAACACACCCAACGGGAAGACAGGATTGCCACTGGACAAGATCCTCATGGGCAGAGCAATGGGGTTGCCAGCGGTTCCTGCAAATGCTCTCGTGAACGTAACAGATGATATGGTGTTGTACTACTCCAAAGGTCTGGCTGATGTGGTTCGGTTTTTCACTCAGCAGGTGGAAGCCACCACACTGCCACCATCCCAGGATCAACCTGGGAGGAGGTGACTGGGTTGTGGTCCGAAAATATGTGAGGAAGACATGTTTAGAACCTCGGTGGAACAGCCCTTTCCAGGTAGTACTAATCAGTACCACAGCTGTGAAGTGTGCTAGAGTCCCAAACTAGATGCACGCAAGCTGTTAGAAATGGGGTCTTTGGTTGGTAGTCAGGTTACCCCCTGTCCAAGCAATGATCCTCCCTCTAGTCAGGGTAAAAGAGAATCACCCTCAGCTAACCCCCGCTCACCCCCTTGGTAGCTTGGCACGAGCAGGCAGGCTTAACTTCAGAGTGCAAGGTGTAAAGTAATTGTACCAACACACAGTAACTCAATGAAAACACTACAAAATGACAAAACACAGGTTTAGAAAAATAGGAAATATTTACCTAAATAAAAGAATACCAAAAATGACAAAAATCCACAATACACAAGTCAAGTTATCACTAAAAATGCAAAAAGAGTCTTCATGTAATTTTAAACACACACTAACGCTGTTAGCGTGAAAATATACCTTGGACGCTTAAAAAATAACCCCACACAGGTGACTGTACGTCAAAAAGACCTTGCGATGCGTCAATTTCACTCATGAGCGAGACCTTGCGTAGTTTCTCCTTTTGTCGGGTCAGTGTGCGTCATTTCTTCTCTCCGCAAGACAGCGATGCGTTGATCCGGTCAGCACTCTCGGGTCCTGGCAGGCCTTGCATCATTTTTACACGCCCAGCGGTGCTTGTGTAGGAAATCCAGCCACACGATGATCCAAAAACCACACAGCACGGGTTGCGATCTCACCATCCTCCGTCAGTGATGCTGTGCGTTGTTTCTCCAGCCCCGGGCATCGATCTTTGGGTCGTGTTGCAGGTGAGAGTCGATTCTCAGCCGCAAAGCTGGCGGCAAGTTGATTTTTCAGCCGCAGATCGGAGTTGCGTCGATCTTTTCCCCATACGGCGGTCAGGGCATGTATTTCTCACTCTTTGGTTGCCAGACAGGATCTGAGAGAGTTGAGAACGGTTCAGTCACTCCTGTGAGAGATGAAGGAGAAGACCTCCAGGAGAGTGATGGTGAGCCAATATCGATTGAGGCAGCAGGAGAGTCTAGTCAGAGGAGGGCTCTCCCAGAAGTAAATGATTTTGAGAGACAAACAGAGAAAATGCCAGACCCCGAGGGGGAAGGAGTTGAGGTGGATCAAAGCGAATATGGTCTGACTCCTCTTGACCCAGTTGCAGGTCCGTCAAGAGAAAATCCTGCAGAGCAAGAATAATGTTTTAGTTCAACACTTGCAAAGAGCATTGACCCAAGGTCCATTGAAAGGAGATAAGTGGCCGGAGTTGCAAGCAAAGAGAAAGGAAGAAGTTGTTGTGCCAACAATCGAGGAAGAAGTAGATATGACTAGAAGGAAAGACCTAAGAGAATGAGGCTTGAATGGAGATCGGAAGTTGAAAAGAAAGAGAATAGCAAGTCGAAGGTACTCAGGTCCTGAATGGGCGTATGTAATGACAAGTGAATGGCAAAGAGAAATGTTTGTCTTTTTTTTTTATTGAGACATTCCATGTCAATATTTTGGCACTTGAAGGACATCGCTGAACTGAACTGTAGAAATTCCAAATTGAGAAAAGGTACAAAGAAAAGAAACTGCTGAAAGTAACTGGAAAATACTTTGATAACCTGATTTGACAAGCTGCTAAACCAATTTTGACAAAGGATCCTGGAAGTGAGACCGAAAGCAGTAAATAACTGCTGAAAGAAGATTTTTGTTTTTGACTTTTGCTGCATAATTACTAAATCTTCTCTTCTACTTCCTGATTCTTTGCAGGTCATGAGTGACATTAGCCAGCAGGGTAGGAAGAAAAGGTGCAGTAAATACATGAGTATTGGTTTGGCAATTGCATGTGTGATACTGTGATATTGATTGTGGGCATGACTGTTCTTGACAAGAGTAAAGCCAAACATACATCAGCTTTAGAGGCAACTACTGCATTAAAAGTGATAGAGAGGTTTAGGTTAGATGCGAAGTATCTGCACATAGACAGTGCTCAAGGGGAACTTTCTTGTAATGTTTTCTATTGCTTACTCATTGAGTACGTTGAGACGATGGATGTGAGGAATTGTTTTGTGTGTATGCAGATTCCTTCATCAATTGAGGAAGGAGTTACCTATCATAGCTTGACTCTTACTTAGGGGATAAGTTGTAGTCTGTTACTAACAAGGTTCTACAACCAAGAGCACATTCAATATTTCTGTTCAACCACGATGCTGTGTTTTCGTTTGTCCCCATAATTAGATATCTGAGTAGAGTAGCTAAGGACAATGACATAGTATTAGTAAGGGGTTTCTTTGAACCCACATTAACTTTTGGGACAGCATATGCACACAAGAATAATCTGACATGCTTGCTTATACGATTAGAAAAGAGCTTCTTAGACTAGACAGATGACAGAAGAAAGGCATTGAAGGAGAAGTAAGAAAAGGGCTTAGAGAAAATGACTTTTAGAAATGAATATGCTTTTAGTGAACTAAAAACACAAGGGAAATTAGCTTTAGATGCACATCATGTAGGGACGTTTTGTGTGTATAGACCAAAATCTCGCACTGACACTTTATTTGTGGGACAGAGTGAATGTAAGCATGTATTTTTGTTCCAGAGTAAATGGACGCTTGATCCAGCGATTCTTGGTATATATTACATTTGTGAACCGCCTTTAGAGAGGATGGTATGGCACATTTTACTTGGGGACAGTATTCCCAAAGATATTCCAACTTGATGACGTGAAAAGATTACAGAAATTGACTTAGTTACATCACAGTGGTGAAAGTTGGAGTCTCCTTCTGATATAGTAGGAGATCTATTTGGGGCGAGGATTCCTTCAGTAGTTCTGAATTCTATAAAGATTCGAAAGTTGCCTACTACTGTGGATAACATCTTGAATTTTTTTTCAGGAGCCATGATCTTAATGGCTACAGAAATGGCTGTGGTAAGATCTATGACTCTTGAGAACCACCTTGCGTTAGACATTCTTTTAGCAAAGGATGGCGGAGTTTGCAAAATTCTTAATTCAAAGCATTTCTGCTCATATAATCCTGATAATAGCAAAGGAATTAGAAGCTTAATTACTAATCTGACTAATGAGAGTGCTGATTTGAAAGAGTTGAAAGAGCCAGGTGTTTGGGAGAAAGTTGGCAAATGATTTGTTTCAGTGGTACATTGTCCATTAACATCGGGAAAGGCATATTATTGAAAATAATACAAGGGATATTGATTATTGTGATTTGCATAATTGGAGCATGGGGAATATGTAAATTGTTTAGAATGATTAAAATGAAAAAATGAAAAAGGATCAGAGGAGAGAAGAAATGAAAAGGGAAAATTTGCTTAGGGAAAACTAAAAAAGGGAACGAAAATTTAAGGGGATAAAGATGACAGAATTTTGAACTGAACCAAAAATTTGTGTGGGAAGATTTAGTGTGATGACACATTTAGTCATCAGAGGAGGGATTGTTAATGTTGAATTTTACTAATGAGTATTCATGTATTTTGAGTGTTGAATTTGCGTGGAAAATGTACTAACTTAGGGAAAATCAATGCACACGTTTGAAGTTGCACCCACCTGAGTGGCAATCAATGTTCACGAAGTGTTCTTATTAATAGCTTATTAATGTAAAATGTTGAGCTTATATTTGATTAATGTAGTGATATATCATATTAAGGGTTATGCAGTATGTATTAGCTTTATTAATCGTAGGCCTTAACTTAGCGAGCTCTTGGCCTAGTTGCATGGCCTCAAGTCAAGCTGCATTTTTTGGCATTTTATAAATTGGCTGCTTAGAGAATCAAACTGCGATTTTACACTGTACTTACCATGTGCTTGAAGATGAAGTTCGTTCTCATGAGAAACTGCTTGCTAGAAGATGTACTGGCTAGGGATACATTGTATATTGTTGTATGTGTAAGACTGACCTTCTTAGGAGGAGACAATGGATGCACTGACTGGAGTATAAGCTGCAACAGTATTGATACGTGACAAGCCGAACAATGGGATCAGGAGAAAAGGAGCCAATTATCGACATGTGAACTGTGTACTAGTAAAAAATTAGATTTGGGGTTTTATTTTAATTGGACTAAGTGTAAACATGCAATTCTTTAACCAATAAGGACATGGGATGTAGTTTTAGGAAATCTAACTTAGCCGGACTGCACGGGAGGAGAGAGGCCATTAGCTATTTTCTTCCTAACAGTCCTGAGAGGCCATTCCATGATATTATTCTTAACTATCTTGAACATTTAGCTCTATTCTTTTCTGAACTGCACGAAGAGACTTTGCTTTTCCTGAACTTTAATGCTGAAACCTGATGTCTTGCTGACCGAACTGATGTCCTGTTGACGAAGACTGTCACAGCTTGCTGAACCATATTGAGGCCAGGTATAAGACGATGTTACTGATTCTTATGTCTATTTGCTTTTGTTTCTAGGTACCAAATGCTAATTTTGATAGAGCCATAGTTAGATGTTTTCCAAATTTGTGTGACTAAATTCTTTTGCATGAAGTCCAACATGCAATTCTAATCTGATGTTAGTTAGGGTTCTCACTGATAAAGTTTGCTACATGGAATAACAGTTGATGTATTTTCTTTGCTGAATCTAAATGTATGCTATATCGTTTGCACAGTTATTCATGCTACTAATTTGTACTGTATCTTTAGAATGTGTAGTAGCTCAAGCTTTGATTAGATTGTGATTCTTTCGCTGCTTTGTTCAGCCAGTATTGTTTTTGTATGTTTCATTATATATTGAGACTAAGGGCCAGATGTAGCAAAGGTTTATACCCATTCTGTGTCTATGGGAAAAAGTGTTCGTACATATGGCCCTAAGTTATGTGATATTGCATTGTTAATGTTAGGGAAATAAACATTCTAACTTTTACATAAAAGTGTGGTTATTCATGGCCGAGAGGTCATGGTGTGTGGGAATTACTGACTCCTATTGATTATTGATGTCATTGATTGTTCTCGTTATTGATCTGTAATGGTACGGGATTATATGGTGGGAACTACTCGAAGCGCAGTCAAAAGGTCCATCGGCCTACATGCATCTCCCTTGTAAGTTTACTTAATAAGGTCTGACGCGCTCACAAATGCAATAACATAACACAAAAAAACAATACGCCACTCCACACCCACGACAATATGCAACACAAAAGCACAAAAGAAAAAACAAACACCAAAACTACACACCAAGGGAATCCAGAAAAGAACACCAAAACAATTGAACACATAAATATTACAATGGCGTAACACAAAAGCACATTTAACATAACGTTTTAGCAAATACACCAAGACAGTATAACAAAATGACATAATAGCATCCTTTTTCAGCAGTACCACAATGGGCAACAGAGCTACACAACATAAAATATAAGAAACACAGACAAAACAGTACACAGTAGCACCACACAACACAAAATCACAACCTAACACAACATAATTGCAAATGCGTGCTGTGTGTTTGTTGGTGTGGTGTGTTGTCTATTATTGTATTTGTGTTTTGGATTAGCGTGCTGGCATGAATTGGTGTGTTATATTTTGTAGAGTTGTATATTTGTGTTATTATTTTGTTGCTTTGCTGCATTCTGTCTGTTTAACTGTGTTATATATTGGTTGTGTTGTTGTTTCTTGGCAGTGTTAATTTGTATTGCATTCTTTTGCTCGTTCGCTTAGTTTGGTTTGTTTCTGTAATATGCTATTGCGGGTTTGCTGTTCCTTAACTGAAATCTGCGTGCCTGAATATGCATTAATATTCCTGTCGCGCATTACCACCTCCACAAATCTACTTTCAGAATATGGTGGCAAAAGATATTCGCACTGAGCAATGCTTGACTTGCGACCAAGGTCACATAAAAGTGTTTTGCAATCCGACCGCTTGTTTGTATTCAATTTATCTAGTTATTTTTTTCAGAAGTGCTTACACAGTCTAGCTGTGGATATGTGTACTGTGTGTAATATTAGTGATTTCGTTGCACAACGGTTCATTAAGTCATTGATTGGCAGACACTAAATTTAGTATTTGTATTGTAATTTCTTCGGATTTGTTATATTTCTACGCGTCTATTGCTCTTTCACGACCATATGGTTTTGCATTTCAACGTATATCTTGGATCAGTGCTTCAATATGTTTTATTACAATTTTGTGCTATCATTAAAACAGCCTGAACCTAGAGACTTCCTACAAGCCGAGTAATAATGTGCAGCGTGAGCCACTTTCACGTTCTAGCAAATAATATACTCGCTACAAAGAAAGATAAGGAAAGCTCATTTCCTATTTACAAATAGCTTCGCTGCCATTGAGATGAACTACTTGCTCCGGTGACATACACCTGCATTAGCAGGCAGCTAAACGTTCATTTGACGTGGTTTTGCAGCTTCTAGTCGCTTTTAAATTGCACTCAGCAGTCCTCACTTGTCTGCCTCTCCCTTTCGGCCAGATTTTGACCCTCTTCCTGATACCGAAATACTGGTTATCAGAAAGTTCATGTTTTTCGTCATCTCGTGCTGTAAGCTATTTGGAAAGAACATGTTTTGATAAACAATTCTTCCTCCAGTGCAATGAAATAGCACATATGCTTGAGAGCATTAAACAAACTGGTCAGGTGAAGCTCTTTTTGGCAAATTTACTATTTAGCATCTTTCCATATTAATATGTCCTTGGATTTGAGGGGCATATTTATCAAGACAAAGGGCAGAAATGCTCTCTGTATAACATCATAGACACATTCCTGTTTCCTGTCTGCTCTGGTGCACAAACTGCTGCTTAGGACACTTCAGTATTGTAGTCAAGATTTGTTTTGTAGAAACAATCTGAGGCTTTTCCCTCTTGCTCTGTGTTCTGAAGAATGCAGCACAGGTAGAAAGAGGAAATAAGCATATTTCTCCTCGATATTTCTCCTTGTTATGCCTCCCCTGGGGAGGTGTCATATTTTCATGCATTCCCAGTCTACCACTAATGGTACATCTGGGAAAGCGCCAAAATCCATGGGTGGATGTGTGGGAACACCCACGCTCCACCCATTAAACACCTCTCTGGGACAGAGTAACTCAAGGCAGCAACTTATGCTTCCTTGTGTTAATACACATTTATCAAGTCAATTATGGGCCATGCAAGGTGGCCTTGCATGGCTTGGTAACTGTCAATCTAGGTTTCATGTCACCTTTGAGCCCCCTTGCCTGGTGCAAGGGTGATGCAAAACCATAATTAATATGTCCTTAATGAAATCCTTTATGAGTACTGTGCTAATTTGTTTGAGAGCAAGAGGCACAATTCTTGTCAGAGTGACCCACAAAAAAACACTAAATTAACCTGTGCCTAGCCCTCTGGTAGCTTGCTCAAAAGCAGTCTTCTTAACTTAGAGGAAAGTTGTGCAGTATTTATGCACCACACAAACAGTGATATGGTGCAAACACAACGCATGAATAATCCACACCAATTTACAAAATAGAGTACATTTTAACGAAATATTTGACACCAAAATTACAAAAATCAGATCAGTAGAACTGAAGTTAGGAATTTTTAAAGTTCAAAGGGGAAACTAGCACAAAGCGCCAATCCTGGACATTCAGCCACGCAAGACCAGGTCAAAGTCGAAAGTTATGAATGACAGTGATGGAACATGGATCGAATACACAAAGTGGATTGGGGCCTCTTACCTTCTGTCTTAGAAGAAATTTCAGAACAAAATACCTGAGAAGGTAAAGTTCACCATAATAAAGCAGCTTGTGGTGTACAAGGAGGAGGCAAAATTGTTGGGGAGAAAGTCACAGAGAATATTCCTTCATTTGGACTTCGGTGGTCATTATGAACATGGTTGGGAAACTATCGCCAACAGGCTGGTGGTCCGGACCGCCACATAATGAAGCCAATGAGAAATATGTAGCGGTCCTTCCCACACTGCCATTTTTGTAGTCCCGCCGACGACGCAGGAGGCCACCCTCAGGCCGGTGGAAAGGCCCTACCCGCCCACCAAATAATAAAACACCACACCGCCATCAGTTCCGGGGGTGGGAACCACTGCCAGGCGAAGTGTGGTGGAAACGAACAATATAAAGGGAAACACTCACCAGAGGTACAAAGAACACGCCGGTGCAGACATGGAGAGAGAGTTAGAAATAATGGCAGTGCTTCTCCTTGCCATATTCCTCCAGAACTGTGACCGATGACGAAGACGACGACAGTAAGTACCGCAGCCTAGTAAACATGGGAAGAAAGGGCACAGTTACACAACCACCCTACCCACCCACAATGCACTCCCAACGCCTCCCATCATCCCAAACCATACATACCATGACAAGATGTACTTACTAGACACAAGTCAACAAATACCTGCACCAATACACACACCTGTTCACACCACACCCCACAGTGAAACACTGCACAACGGCTCAATATTGTGCCAACAGCACTGCTGGGCACTCAAATTTAATTGCAACATATAACGGGAATTTCCAAATAAGGTCATTGGTCAGTCCATTGCACAGTTCCTGAAGGGAAAATATAGCCCAAACTTGACCCCTACGTGTGTTAAAGAAACTCCACTGGGAAGGGGCATCAATGGGGCAGCCAGGCACCTCAGGGAACAGAGGCAGGGGGTGGCGAGGATGGGGACTCAGGTCATGAAGGGGGGGTCTTGGGCTTAGGTTTAGGAGGTGGAGGGGTTTTGGGCTTGTGCCTGGAGGAGGGGTAGTGGGCCTGGACTGGGGGGGTGGCAGAGGGACCTGGGGCAACAAGGGGCTTCTTCCTCCCTGGGAATGGGGCACGGGAATGGGAAGGGTGGACTGGGGTGGACTTAGATGAGGAATGAGTTGACTGAGCAAGGGCATGGGAACGTTTAGGGACAAGACAGGGTGGGCCAGTGGGTTCAAACAGGTCAACATGGGAGAGAAAACGCTTCTCAGGTGCAGTTGGAGGGGATCTGGAGCCAGGTCTGGGAGTGGAGGTTGAGGGAGTGGTCGTATGAGGTGTAGATGTGCTGGACGTGGATGTGGGTGCCTGTTTAGTATGCTTATGTATGGTGTATGTGTGTGGTGTGGATGTGTGTGAACGTTTGAGTGTTTTTGGGAGGAGGGGGGTGGACACAATGGGAGAAGACAGGCTGCCAGTGTAGATGGATATAGTGTGGGTGTCTGCAGGTCTGGTGAGTGTGCTGCAAGTGTCTGTGAATGTAGACGTGGTGAGTGCAGGTGTGGTGTCTAGGGTGCATGACTGGATGTTGTCTTGTGTGGTGCCTGCAATAATGGGGCAGCATCAGTGACTGAGGGTCAGTGCATGTGGGTGTGCTTGATGAGGTGACAGACAGGGAGGAGGGGGAGCTGACACAGTGGGGGAGGTGAATGTTGTTGTGTGTGCCTTTATATGTTGGGTGTGTGCATGGCTGTGGTGGGAAGTGTGGTGCTTGTGTTTTTCAGTGTACTTCTTGTGTGTTGATCTTTGTGCATGGCTGTCAGTATGAGTGCTTGCGATAGGTGAACGGAGTGGGGTGCTGGAAGGGGTAGAGGTGGTTGGAGGGGGGACGGAAAGACCAGGGACACTGGCTGCCGTCAAAGAGGAGGCCAGAGCCTGAAAAGATCTCTGTAGGCCAGACATGGCACCAGCACTTCATTGCTGCATCTGGGATGCTAGCCCCTGGATTGCATTCACAATGGTTGTCTGCCCTCCAGAGATGGTCCTCAGGAGGTCAATAGCCTCCTCCGTGAGGGCAGCAGAGCTGACTGGGGCAGGCGATGAGATGCCTGGGGCAAAGGAGATGCGCACCCTCCTAGGTGAGTGGCATGGGCAACTTGGTGGGGAGCAACTGGGAGGGCGGTGATGGTATGGGGGTGGTGGAAGATGACAAAGAATTTGTGGGCCCAGTAGGGTCCGCCACCACCAGAGAGCTGCTATCGGAGTAGGTATCAGAGTCACTACCTCTAGTGGAAGTTACCTCACTTGTGGTACTCCCCTCGCCCTCCAACCAACTGGTCCCCTTGGTGTTGGTCGACTCTGCCTTCTTGCAACCATGGGCTGCTGCATACCCACTCACCGGTGGCTCAGCTCCCTCGCCAGATGATGCTAATGTACAGAGGGACACAAAAGCACAGGGGTGGGAAAACAAAACAAGAAATAGTATGTCAAATCCTGGAAACAGGTACATTTTGGGACACAGACACTCCCACCCAGGTCAGGCACGAACCCTCAGCATACACAACACACATTATGCATGTGCCCCTGCCTAGTAGGCATGGCCCCAGAATACACTGCATTACCATCCTGAAACACAACTCTGATACACTTTGTGAAGTGAACCCATGAGCGACTATGCCAAGCCAATACATCTACAAGTTCTTGAGGCCACAATATATACCATATTACAAAAATGGGACCCCTCACAGGCCTACAGGCCTTGGCAAAACTAGCTATGACACTATCCCAAGGACATGGAGGGGGGCAGGACTGCAGGGACACACCTGTCTAAGTGCCTGGCACTACAATGTATGCAACCCTTAGCACCCAACTACACCCATCATAGTGGGATCATAACAGTGTTGGTACTCACTCCCTTGTGGCTGCTGTGCTGCCTTCAAGCGCCCATACCAATCCGGGCAGGCCACCACCTGAATGCGGGCCATTAGGGGGGTCGGGGTCCGATGGGAACCCCTTCCTCGTTGGGAGGCCTTACCCACCTGGGTCTCTCCAGTCTTTCTGGCCCAGTGCCTCAGATCCTTCCATCGCTTCCTGCAGTGGGTGCTCCACCGGCTGTAGATCCGCAGGGTCCACACTTCCTTGATGATGTCTTGCCACAGGCCCCTCTTCTGATGGGTGCTGACCTCCATGTGACACACAGAGTGAAGAAACAAACGTCAGTGTGGGTGCCCCATACACAAATGCCATGCCCTTTCATTCTGACATAGCCCATGGAGACTTGCAAATGAACAAACAACAAGCATACAGTACCAGACACACTATGGCTGACCATTCACACAGCGAACAAAAACCATACAGGCATCCACCACAATCACACACATCTAAGAAGTTCAGATAGCATCTCACCTGCTCTTCTAGTCAACCATACAACTTTGCATACAGGGATAGGACCCTCAAGCTCCTCTGCAGTGAAGGCCGGGGCCCATTCCCAGGTCACATGTGCCATCTCATGGACCAGAGTCAGGACACAGCAGCACATGCAGTGGAGTTCTACCCTTCTTGCAATGCAGGAGTCAAGGGTCTGTCAAAATGGCAGAAGATACAGCGGCGGTCTGCACCGTCACCACCGGCGGCGATCATGATTGGCCCAGATTCTCATTGACAACCATGTAATCCAATGATCAGGTGCACAGCGTTGAACAGCGCCTACCGCCATGACGACTAAAGCCAGTGGAATTAAGTCATTTCCACACTACAATACCTGGATAGCAGGAAGCTGCCATTTTGCTTTCACCACGTTTCCATAGCCTGGCCTGGGGCCTCATCCATGGCCCCATTTTCTCTCCCCTCCCACGATTACTGACATGATTCTTTGATCCCCACATGTACTCATGGTTGGAAGTGTATCTATACTTGATGCCATTATGACTGAGAAATCTCAGCACACATTAGCCTGACGGTGTACCTCATTCTTTGTGTTTGTGTGCGTTACTTATGTGTCGCATTGTAGAAAAGTATAGTGACACCATGTGATTCAAGTGTATGTTGAAACTCAAAATATGTTCCTTCATCACCCATAGCTACAGACCCATGTGACAAGGGAGGGTTCCTTCTGTTTACAGACCCCTGGTAGATCTTGCCACCATGGAGGAACGTCACATCATCATTACCTACCGACTTAATCAAGATACAGTCCTTGACCTCTGTGCAGCAATGGATCCTGTTCTGAAGCCGGCCAATTGGAATCAGCATGCCATACCTACAAGTGTGCAGGTGCTATCTGTGCTGCATGTTTTGGCCACAGGCTCATTTCAGGTAACAGTGGGCATGGCTGCAGGGGTATCTCAGCCAATGTTCAGCCACATCATGTCCAATTTCCTGGATGCATTTGTTCAACAGCTTATGTCCAGTTTCCCCAAAGGGCTGATCTCACACCCATCAAATCTCAATTCTATGCTTTTGCTAATATCCCCCACATGATATGTGCCATTGATGGAACCCACATAGCCCTCATACCCCCAAGAGTGAATGAGCAGGTGTATAGGAATCGTAAGAATTATCACTTCATGAATGTCTATTTCACATGTCAATGTAAGGTTCCCAGCATCAGTCAATGATTCATTTGTCCTGAGAATCAGCAGTGTGCCACACATGATGGGACAACTACAGGGGGACAGAGCTTGGCCCATAGGTGAGTGTGTATGACACTGGATCAGTTACATAGCTGACAGGCAGGCTGCATGCAAGTACAATGTTTGTGTTCAAGTCCTCTTTCACCCACTTTTGCAGGTGATTCTGGCTACCCCAACATGCAATGGCTCCTGCCACCTGTGAGGAATCCCAGGACAGATGTAGAGAGCAATTATATTGAGGCCCATGGTCGTACTAGGAGGATGCTAGAGAGCACTATAGGGCGTGTGAAAGCAAGATTTTGTTGCCTCCATCTCTCTGGAGGATCCCTGTGCTATGACACTGACAAGGTGTGTAAGATAGTGGTGGCCTGCTGCTTGCTTCACAACTTGGCTGTGAGGAAAGCTATCCCACTTCTGGAAGAGAAGGGTGCTGTCCAACCAGCCCTGCAACCTCAGAGGAGGGATGAGAGCGATGGTGAGGAAGAAGAGGGGGAAGATATCAACTGCAGGACCCAGCTAATCCAGCTATACTTCCAGTGACTCTCAGGTACTGTTCTATGATGCTGATGTCTTCACTGCATTGTTTCAGTCTGACTCATGTAATAAGTACTGTGGTGTCCTTTGTCAGTGACAATGCAAAATCATGACTGAAGTGGCAGATGCAAGTGCACGCAATGGTATGTACAGTGTGACATACTTCAGACACTACAGTGTTTTGGATCCCCTTCTGCAATAAAAATGGCATTATGATCGTAACTGGCTAATGCATTCACATTCACAATTGATCTCTCATATGGATTAAGGACATATATTTTGAGTGCGCAGGTGTATTTATTCAATGTCAAAATATACATGAGTGTTAGGACAGTGAAAGGGAGTGGGTACATGGTTAACAACATACTCAGATACATATGATCAGTTGTTGGTTGCACAGGGGTATCGTCAATGGGGCCATTGGAAGATGGTGAGAAGGCAGTGGCATGTCAACGAGGTAGCCCAGTGGCACACAAGGGAGACAGTTCAGGGCAGGGTCACTTTCTGGCACCGGGCTTGGTCTTGGCTGGTGTTTCAGTGGAATATCTGGGTCTGGGGGCACGTTTGCGAAGGTGCAGCTGCAATGCACAGGTAGAGGTGCTGATGTCCTGTGAGTCCTCTGGCAGTGCCACCAGTCCAGTGGATGCTGCAGATGTAGATGGCAGGCCAGTGCCCTGTCTAGTGGTAGGGGCCTGCAGGTGGGTGGAGGACTCAGGCTGGCTGTGGTACTGGCACTGCAGCACCCCTGCAATGGAGGCCATGGTGGCAATGAGCTGTTTCCATTGCTCCATGGCCTCCTGGTGGTGTACTATCTACAGCCTCTGATTCTGCTCCAAGGTGGCCAGGTTCTGGCCCAACCTGTACTGGGAATGGTGGTATACTTCCAGGACCCCAGATATAACCTCCTGGGCTGCTGCATCCATCTTTCGGCCATGCCCCTGGGCCCTGATGCCCTCCCACTGGCCCTAACCCCCTGTGCCTGTGTCTCCTGCACAGGTCTGGCAGTCCCACTTGCAGTTGTCCCTTCATCATCCTGCCTGTTGGTGGGTGGAGACTCTGGCCTCTGTACATGTGGGCAGCCAGTCAATGGCCTAGTGAAACTGGTGTGGGGTCGTTTGGCCAGAGCTGATGTTGGTGGCTGAGTGGTAGGGGTGTCAGTGGTTTCCTGGGTGGGGTTTCTGGAGGGTGACTGTCCAGGGGTGTAGGATGGGCCAGGGATGTCCTCTGTATCCAGACATCCCTCTGCACTCTCCTGAGTGGGGCCTCCGTCTTCAGGTGGAGGACTGGCACTCCTTGACATCTCCGTCCAGGTGGCATGGGTGGTGGTGCCTGTGTGGGAGAGAATAGAGATATGGGTGTCCTGTAATTTTTTTTTTGTGGCATGCATGGTCCCTTAGTGTACATTTAGATGCATGTTTTGAGGGGATGGAGGTGCATTGTGGGTGCTGTAGTGCCACTGGGATTTCATGCAGGGGTAGGTGACTGTGCACAGGGGCTGGATGGTGATTTGTTTGGGGGATTGTGGGCATGCAGGGGACTTGGATGTGGGTGTGTGGGTGTTGTGTACTGGGGAGGGGATGGGGTCCTGGTGGTAGTGAGGGGGTAGGGTGATACATGCATTACAAGTGTGGTGATTGTTAAGGTATTGTAGTTGACTTACCCGAGTCCAGTCTTCCAATGAGACCGATGAGGCATTTCAGGTGCAGGATAGCCAGCACCTTCTCCTCCCATTCGGTGTATTCGGGGGGAGGAGGTGGAGGACCACCACCAGTCTTCTGTATGGCGATGTTGTACCTGGATGCCATAGATCGCAACTTCCCAGGCTGGTCGTTTCATCTCTTCCTGATGTCCTTCCTTGTGCATGGATGGTTTCCCACTGCGTTGTCTTTGTTGACAATCGTCTGCCATAGCTCCATCTTCCTGGCCACGGGTGTCTGCTGCACCTGTGCCCCGAACAGGTGTGGCTAGACCCTGAGTATTTTGTCCACCATGGTCCTTAGCTCCCTGTCTGTGAAGCGGGGGTGCTTAGCGGGTCCCATTGTGTGTGTTGTGGGTGGTGTGTTGTAGGTGTATTGGTGAGGGTGCTGTTGTGCGGCTGGGTGTGTGGCTTGTGATGGTGGTTGAGAAATGCATGTGTTTTGGTGGTATATTTGTGTGTGTGACTTGTGTGATGGTGTGTTCAGTGTTGTGTTGTCAATATCTGTCATGCTATTGGCGTTGCAAAGGATTGTGGGGTGTGTATGCTTTATAGTGTTGTGGATGTGTGTCAGGTGTGTGATTTTTAAGCTTGCCAATGTGTGCATTTGTTGTTGGTGGGTCCCATTGTTGGCTGTGGCGGTCCGTACCGTCAATGGTCGTTCACCATTCACTGTGCACCAAGATGATTTGTGCATCATTATTTGGTGGGTGGGGGATTTGTCTGCATGGGGTGAGGTGTACTGCCTTTCTGCCATCATTGGCCCTGGCAGTAGGCGGAGGTTGCAGGATTTTTGGAGGTTTGTCTTTTTGGCATCATTATACAATGGTGTGCAGTTCACCGCCACTGGTGGTCTTTTGTTCACTGACAGCACGGTGGTCGGTGGTGATTGCCGCTAAGTTCATAATGAGGGCCTTAGTCTCTTTTGGGAAGTTGTATATCTCCAGCAGAATTAGGCTGTAGCTGCTGAGGGCCACACACGGCTGGATACACCATCTGCAAGAAGCTGCTGAAAATAATTTGTTGCTGTTGAGAAGAATGTAGTGGGATCTGATGCACCTTCAGCTGTTCGACGAGCAGGCAAGTCCTGGTCTCCTCTCAGTTCTCAGAGCACTTCATTTTTAAAGTTTTGGATTTGAGCTGTCTGAGCAAATTTAACACCACATCCAATGTTCCAGGACTAGAGAAGCATGACTTGGTTGGTCAGGACTTACTCAGGCAGGGTCCAGACGTTGGTTCAAGATATTTGTAGCCTTTTCTGGCTCTGATCAGGAGGCCAACCAATTAGCCCTTGGAGTCAATTCTGGAAGTCTTTGATTCAAGAAGAAGAGCAGGGCTCAAGCAGCAAGATAGACCTCTGGGTTTCAGAACAGGCTCAGGCAGCCGAACACTCCTTCTTGGTACAGTATGGCAGACCTTCTGAAGTACACTGCAGGCAATCCTCTAGTAATGTTTCCACAGGTCCAAAGGTGAACTGAACAGTGGGTTTTAGGGTCCATCTTTTATACCTGGTACCTCCTTTGAAGTGGGAGAAACTACTAGAGGCTTCTCCTCTCAGAACTGTCTGGAATGTCCTGTCTGCCAGGGCAGGCACAAAAGGTTAGTATGAAGGTTTTTCTGTGTGAGCAGGGCCCTGGCTACTGTTGTGTAGGTGGATCTGTATATAGCTTCCCCCCAACCATTCTGCCCGAGATGGCTCATCCAGGCACATCTAGCCTCTTTACTGTGTGGCTGCATGAGAGGAATATACAAAGGCCAACTCACATCTAGTCATGTGACCCAGGAATATTTTGCAGGCACCAAATGGTTAGGACAAAAAAATGGCAACATTCTAAAACTGACATTTTTAGACCTGTTACCTAAAATCAGACTTTACCATTAAAGCGGCTTTTAAAGTACAATTCCTCCGAAACCAAACATTACTTTTCTACCTGCTCCCAATTAAAAGTTAGCACTTATTAAACGTAATAAGGTAATCCAATGTTATCCTGTGGGAAAGACAGGTCTCACAGTTGTGAAAAATACCTTTTTTGAGTTTTTCAGTACCAGAATATCTAAACGTAAAATGTACATGTCCAAAGTTTCCATTACAATGCACCCTGCACTATGGGCTGTCTAGAGCCTACCTTAGAAGTGGCTTACTTGTAATAAAAATGTAGTTTTAGACTTCGCTAAGGGGATATTTTGCTGAGTCTAATTGGCATGTTTAAAACTGGATACAGGCTGCAATGGTAGTCTGGGGCAAGCTTTATGGGGCTACTTAAGTGGGTGGTACAATAAGTGCTGCATGCCCACTATTAGCATTTAATTTACTATCTCTGGGTATATGATATACCACTTTACTAAGGAGTTACAGATAAATTAAATATGACACTCAGATGTAAGCCAATTTTACCATGATTTAGGGAGTGAGCGCCAGCATTTTAGCACTGGTTAGCAGTGACAAAGTGCACAGTCATGAGGCCAACTAAAACAAATTCAGAAAAATAGGAGGGGTGAAGGCAAAAAGTTTGGAGGAAAACCACCATACGGCAGATGGATCTAACAAGTACAGAAAATTAAAATTATAATTTGAAACATGTGCTGATAGTGCATGAGTTACAATAACAGCAAGGGGGGTAATTCAGTCACCTTGACAGGGTGTCTCCATGAAATCCATTCAGGATGAACACTGACTCATTCCAGAAAGAGGAGAGCAACATTTTTTACGTTAAAGTAGGCTAAGGTAAAAAGGAACCAGGCAGAGGTTAATGAAGGGCAAGCCTGAGATAATAACTTCAGCTATTTAATCATTCTACAATATGTAAACCAATAGTAAAAACAACTTTGAGTTTGGTTAGATAATCACTAATCTAAGAAGGATCAAGTAAAAAAGTTGTTTCAAAACATTACACTAAATATCACATGTCTAAGAAAAATCATAGAGCAATCAATTAATCAGTCGACTTCTAGATCATGACTTGTCACCCATGAGGGTATCCAGGTGCTAGTAGGGCTAGGATCTCAGTCAAACAGACAGGTTTTTGCATTCCATAGAACTCCTGTAAAGTAGGGGAGATTCTGAGGTGCAGGGGTAGGCTGTTCCAAGCTTTGGCTGCAAGGCAAGAGGAGCATCCCCTGTTCTGCTGCATTGTATGCAGGGCATATGACCAGCATGAGGGAGGTGAAGTGGAGGTGTCTGGAGGGTTTGTCGAATCTTAGTGGTGGTTGATGCAGGTGGGTCTTGAGTTGTGCAGTGCCTTCTATGCATGGGTGAAGAGCTTGACTAGCATATCTACTGAGCTGGGGGCCAGTGGAGTTTTTTGAGGTGGGGCTGATGTGGGTGTGATGAGAGAAATCCAGGATGAGTCTTGCTGCAGCACTCTGGATGGTATGTAGTCTTTGAACTGAGTGGGCTTTGATTCCCATGTGGAGGGCGTTTCTGTAGTCTATTCAGCTGATAACGAGAGTTTTCATGATGGTAACTTTCTCATTTTGGGAAGCCAGTCGAAAATCTTCGGTTACATGTGCAGGATGCATTAACTTTGGACCTCATGGTGAGTTTGCTGTCCAGGATAATACCGAGATTCCTGGCATGCTCAGCTGGGGTTGAAATAGGCCCCAGTTCTGTGGATCACCAGGAGGCGTCCTGGGGTGAGTTGTCGCTACAGAAGATCAAGACTTCCATTTTGTGGGCATTGAACTTGAGGTAGTGATCCCTAATTTCAATTTGTGGTGCTGGTCATGCATTGATGGAAGTTGGTTCTGGCAGCAGTGGAGTTTTCGTAGAGGAAGAGGATGAGTTGTGTGTCATTGGCGTAGGATGTAATGATGGGTCTATGAGATCTGACTATGTGGCAAGGGGGGACATGTAGATGTTGAAGAGGGTGGGACTGAGTTTTGATGCTTGAGGGAATCCGCAGATGATTGGTTTGGTGGTGAACAGTGGAAGGTGGGCTTGTTGTGTTCTGTTGGTGAGGAAGGAGGCAATACATCCGAGAGCAGCTCCTTGGATGCCTAAGTCATGAAGTCTGCTGATGAGTGTGTGGTGGGAGACGGTGTTGGAGGCTGCTGAGAGAGCTAGGAAGATAAGGGCAGCTGGCTCTCCTTTGTTGAGGAGGTCCCGGATGATGACTGTGGCCGCGATCAGGGCTGTTTTGGTGACATGGTCATTGCAGAATCTGTTTTGGAAGTTGTCCAGGAGGTGAATGTCTTCCAGGTTGATGGTGAGTGATTGGTTGATGGCTTTTTCAATGACTTTGGCTGGGAAATGTAGCAGGGAGTAGAATCTGTAGTTGCTGAGTTTGTTGGGGTCTGCTGAAGGTTGCTTCAGCAGGGATTTGATTTCTGTGTGCTTCCAGTCTTCTGGGAATGTAACAGAATCTAGTGAGGTGTTGAGCATAGTGGAAAGTTTAATGCCAATCCTGGATGCTCCTCGGTTGAAGATGTGGTGGAGGCATGGGTCAGATGGAGCCCCTGGGTGGTTGGATTGTGTGATGGTGATGGTGTCCTGAGTGATAAGGTGTCCAGGTGGTTAGCTTTGGAATGGTCATGTGTGTGGAGGTATGGCCAATGAAAAGGTTCTCAGACTTGAGTCGGGGTTACTGTTTCTGTAGATGTTACGGATTTTGTCATGGAAGAAATCTGCAAGGTTGTTGCATAGGTCCTGAGAAGGAGGGATGTTATTTGTCACTGTTGTGTGGTTAAAGAACTCCTTGACTATACAGAAGAGCTCCTTACTGTCAATGGGGTTAGCTTCATTGCACAGTGCCAGGCCTTTTTTTGTCTCAAGTAGTTGGTGGTGGTATAGGTTTGGTGCTGATTTCTAGGCGGTTCTGTCAGCTGAGTCTTTCTTGGTGCTATTGAGGTGCTTTCAGTGTGCTTGACTGTTCTGCCCTCCTCGGTGTGCCAGCTGGCTTGCTTGGTGGATTTTCTGTGTTTCTTGTTCTTGATGGGGGTGACAATGTCAGAGCAGGCATTGATCCAGGTGTTGACGTTTCTGACATCTCGTTCATGTTGTTGTGGTGTTTGGGAAGATTGAGGGCAAGGGTAATGGTCCATTTGGTCTCTGAGGTCTTATTCCAGCTGCAACAGGTGGCATTGGGTTGGGTTGAGAGGGAGGGCATGGGGGTTGTGATTTTGAAGTGGACGGTTGAGTGGTCGGTCCATGTGAATTTAATGGTTTGACTGCATTTGATGCTGTCACTGGCGGTGAATACGGGATAGAGTGTGTGTCCTGTGATGCGTGTGGGGTCATGTATGAGGTGAATGTGTTCAGTCTGTTGAGGAGGTTGGCAGAGTTAGGGTCAGTTATGTTGTCAAAGCAGAAGTTGAGGTCACCCAGGAACATGTAGTCCTTTGAGATGTTTGTGATGGGGTGATAAAATCAGTGATGAGTTTGCAGAAGGTTGTTCGAGGTCCCAGTGGACAGTGTGCAAGGGTTCCCCTAGCGGCGGATTTCTCCTTATCCCCTATTTGGATAGTGAAGTTGAGGTGTTCCATTGCTGGGATGGTATCGTCCGTAGCAGTTGTGCATTTGATGCAGTCTATGTGGATGATGGCGCTTCCTCTACCTGGCTTGTTGATGCTGTTGTGGTTGGTGATTCTTTATCCTCCTGGTATGGCAGTGACAATGTTGGGGGCTGATGCAGGGTGGAGCCAGTTCTTGGTTAGGAAGGCGATGCTGTCCGTGAGAATGTTGATAAGGTCTCAGACCTCTCTGGTGTGTTTCCTGAGTCAGGGAGTTTTGAGGATGGTTCATGCAAGCTGGTGGTGGGTAGCTGGTGTTGTGCCTTGAGTGAGCTGGGTGTTGCTGAGAGGGTTGTGCATGTTGTGGTAGGTGAAGTAGCAGATGGTGCACAAGAATGGTCCTACTGTGGAGCGTGGGGCAGCATGGTGGCAGTGCTGATGGCAATGTCCAGGGTTGAGGGTACAGAGTTCAGTAGAAGTGTAGCTGTGGGTGGCGGTTGGACCAGGCTTCCTGGCACAGGGCGCAATCCAGGCATGAACAGGTGCATATGGGCTTGCCTTTGGTGTGCCTTCAGGGTTCCAGCAGTACTGGTGCGCTGCGGCAGCCATGAAGTAGGTCCTGAGAGGTGGGCATGGCACTAGAAAGTGGTGGGTAGGGCTGTTGAAAAGGCAGGAAGGAGAAGTGGAGGA
Organism: Pleurodeles waltl; assembly: GCF_031143425.1. NCBI lineage: Eukaryota > Metazoa > Chordata > Amphibia > Caudata > Salamandridae > Pleurodeles > Pleurodeles waltl. The sequence continues at coordinate 776,144,490 of NC_090447.1, read as the reverse complement.
GGGAGGAGGTGGGATTGGGATAAGGGAGTGAAAAAAGGGCAAAGTGGGGCAGTAGCCAAAGCAGACTTATAGGGCCAGAAGAGGGCAGAAAAAAAACAAATAGAGAACCAACAAAAAAGAAGGAATTAGGGGAGAACAAAGCAATAGTTAAAAGACTGAAGTGGGGAGTAAGAAGAATGGGAGGGAAACATGCAGGACCAGCAAAAAGGGCGGAAAAGACAGCAGGGGCAGTAGAAAAGCCAGGAAAGACAGCAGGAGCAGCAGAAAGGGCAGGAAAGAGACCAGGAAGAGGCTTGAGTAGAAAATTGCCGCAGGAAGAGGAAGAAGAATGCAGTAAAGAAGGGAGGGCCTGGAAAAATGCAGATCCTGGAGCTGGCTGAGGGCCAACATAGGTAGGTGGAGAGCTGAGCCTGGGCACTTGTAGAGATAAATGCAAAATATATGTAATGAAGGCTCATTTACAGGATACATCTTCGAGAATTCAAAATTATTCTAAGTTTCAATGAACAGGAACAGCATAAAGGAAATGGACAATATCCCTAGCAGAAAGGAAAAACTTTATAAACAGTCTCTGTAATAAGCGGAACAGAGTCTCTGGTAGAAAAGGAAAGTCATCTGACTCACTCCCAAAACCAAGGGTTATTACATATTATATGATAAGCTGATAAGCAAAAACTATTCCGCATGGCATGACTTTTGGTAACGCATATTGGACAAATCAGAAGTAAAAACGTCACAATAATGCACATAACAACAACCCACTTTTAAGAAATGCTCCAGCAACTTCTGCGCTGTTGCTACCCGAGATGCACAACTTAACATGAACCATTTTCCAAACAATAACCCATACACTAATATATTCTACCAGACTCACATCGGAACTGCTGTAGAAATGTACTGGAGGTTGCAACATTTGTTAAAAGAAGAACACTCAATTCACACTATCTGCACTCAATGGGAAATAACTAGTTATGTCAGAGTATCTTGTGTTCAGTGAAGACTGTAGGGAGAGACAACATGCTGGGGACATTGAATGGGAGGGGGGATGAGTAAGATAAACAAACCATCAAAACAACATCCGTAATATTAAAAATGATGTCTTCGTGAAAATGTAGCACAACTGAATCACATTAAGAAACACAATTGTAAAAGACATATCAAAATTGTTTTAAGTGCAATACTTATAATTCATAGGTTACATCTGAAATTCAGCATAAAATCATTACTATTCAAAGTAAATTTTCGCTCAAAATTGTGCATTAAGTAAAGCTTTCACAATGGGAAATGGACAAACATGAGTTTTTCTCCTTGAGGTTAAACTTATCAAATTCTATTAGACATTTGCACTTTTCCTAGAAAATACTTTGAGAGACTTGTATGTTTTTATTTCCTTTTTTTATCAGGGCAGATCCCCAGCATTGCCTTTTTTCATTTTGCTTAATGATTAACATTAATGCCCGTATCCCCCTGTTACTTGCTTTTGCATTCTGATCTCACTGTAGAGGCCACATAGAGTTGACTCTTCACAGTTTCTTCTCTCCTGCTCTCTTTCATTTTGACATAGATCAAGTGCCAGTACCACCATTCTCAACACTCTATCCCTGCAGACTTTTGTCTGGTAATTATTCTGAAATGTTTTCATTTCTACTTGTTTTCCACATATAGATGCATATATAGAAAGTAGGTCCTTGGCCTCAAGTACCAGTACTCTACACCATTAGAGATCTCCCTATTTTCTGCCATCTGTGCTTGGGAATGAAGAGAGCGGGTTGCCTGTGTTTCATTCATTGGATTTGCTTTTACATGTGATGATGTTAGAATTTGGGTCTTTAGTTGACAATGTATGCACCCTGTCCAAGTAAGGACCACATTCCTGGTCAGGGTAAGTCAGATATAAAAACTAAATTACCCAATGGTAGCTTGGCACAAAGCAGTCAGGTTTTAGAAGCAATGTATGAAGCATTTGTGCAACACTTAAAATTACAGTAACACAGTGAAAGCAGCACAAAAAGATGCCACACCTGTTTCGAAAAATAAAGAATACTTTTATGAGTAAAACAAGACCAAAAACAACAAAAATCCAATACTGAGAACTCAAGATATGAATTTTGAAAGAATAAACTGCAATACAGTGCTTAGAAGTCAATAGCGTTAAAAGGTTACTTGAGGTCACACTAGGGGGCAATCCAAAGTTCAGGTCAACCGTGATGGAGGGCAGGCTGTCTACAGGACCCAGGCAGGGCCCGCTGAAAAGTACCTAGGATGGAGGGTCACGTTGATGTCAAGAAGGCGATGCAAAGGTGATGCTTCAGTTCTGATTCGAGGATAAATCATCATCGATCCATGCAGCCAGTGATGAAATGTGCTTGAGATGCTGTGTTGAATCCTTGTGATGAAGGCAATGCGTCATCATCGACCTACGTAGCCAGTGATTTGAAGGTGCTGTGCCAAGGCTGATGGTGATGCGTCAATCCTGAGATGCACAGTCATGCAAAGTCTTGACCTCAGCAGCAGCAGCAATGTGTCGGCGTCGAGGAAGGATGCAGTGGTTCCAATTGGTGCAAAGGGGCTGATGCATCAATTCTTGCAGGAAAACAGCTGCAGAGTCCCCTTTAAAGGCCCAGGACTGGATTAGCACCTCTTGCAGGACAGGACTCAGTGTTGGCAGAGTCCAGCAGTGAAACAGGGTTGTAGGAAGTATTTGATGGCCCTGAGACTTCAGAACAGGAGGCAAGTCAACAAGTTCTTGGAGTCACTTAAGTTCTTGAGAGGATGTAGAGAGGCAAGGCCAGACCTTCTCACTCCAAGGCACGATTCAGGAGGCAGCAGACCAACACAGCAAAGCAGCTCAGCAGAGTGGCAGTTCCTCCTGACAGCACAGCAGTCCTTTTTCCTGGCAGAGGTGTACTGATCTGGGGGATTTGACAGACCAGTACTTATATCCAGTTGAGCTTTTGAAGTGGGAGAGACTTCAAAGAGAGGCCTTTGAAGTGTACATGGTCCCTGTCCTTCCTTCCCTGGCTCCAGACACACTGCAGGGGATTATGCAGCTCTTAGTGTGGTGACAGGCAAAGCTCTATTCAAGTCTGAGTATCAGTTCCTCCCTCCCATGTAGCCCAGGAAGACCCATCAGCCTTGTGATGGGCCATCAGAATGTTAGTGTCACACCCCAGCTCACTTTGTGTGTTACTGTCTTGAGGGAATGCACAAAGTCCAGCTGTCACCCAACCCAGATGTTTATTCGGAAACAACAGAGGCACAGAATGGTTAATGTAAGAAAATGAAAACTTTTTTAAAGTGGCATTTTCAGACTTACAATTGAAAATTGGATTTCTATATTTTCCCAATTGGAAACTTCACTCAATGACTGTTTCAAGGTAATTCCATTGTTAACCTATGGGAGTGATAGGCATTGCAGTAGTTAAACATGAATGTAATTGTTTTTCACTACCAGGACATGTTAAACTTAAAAGTACATATCCAACTGTTTAAATACACTGCACCCTGTCCTTGGGACTGGCTAGGGCCTACTTAGTGGTGACTTATGTGTATTAAAATGAGAGGTTTGGGACCGGCAAATGAGTTCAATTGTTAGGTTGAAATGGCACTTTAAACTTGCACACACAGGCTCCGCAGTGGCATACATGAGCCTTGCTTATAGGGCTACTGTAGTGGTTGGTACAATCAGTGCTGGAGGCCCACTAGTAGCATTTAATTTACAGACCTTGGGCACATGTAGTGCACTTTAATAGGGACTTAAATATGCCAATTGTGGATAAGCCAATATCACCATGTTTAGTTTATAGATGACCTGCACTTTTGCACTGGCTGGCAGTGTTAAAGTGCACAGAATCCTAAAGCTAATAAAAATGAAGTCAGCAAAACTGGAGGTCAGAAGTCAAAAAGTAGCGGGAAACCACACCAAGGATGCCAGGCTTAACATATGCGAACAGTGTTTGCACACAAAATTGAAAAGCAAGCTCTGTAATTACTTCAAGGTATTCCTGTATATTTCTGGGCTAAATATTATGTGAGCAAGTATAGAAGTTGATCCCTGTAAGCATTACATGTTCTTGCAACAATACATGGATTATGTGAAGCCTGCACTTGTATTATCCAGTAACGCTGACTGAAAGAGAGGCAATACAGCTAAAATGAACAGAAGGCACTGATGTATCAAATAATCGGTTTGAAGCTGGTGCTGAACTGTACTAAATGCACAAAAAGGAGCTGTGTGTCAGAATATTATATACAGAATTACTGTCAGACATAAATATTGTTTCTTCACTATTGTTTACAGAAATATTGTTTAATTGGGTGTAAATGTTGTATTAATTTCACCAAATGGGCAATATTTTTATAGACAACATCTAGGACACGATCTCTATGCCTTATGATATTCTGACAATGATATTATGTTACCACACCAAGATGTGGGAAAAATGAAGAGGGGCAGAAAACACCACAGTCACCTAACTAAGCCCATCTGTGACTATTGCAGCACATGATACGTCCTAGGAAGTGATGCATTGCTGGAGTTGCATCATAAAGCTGACACAACTCCAGCAATGCGTCAGACCACAGAGAAGACTCCTATGTTAAAAGCCCTGCATCAATCCTTATGCCTGGTCTGAGCAGGTGTAACACTTTTGATTCAGTCAAGTCACAGAGTGACACAGTGAAAAGTTGTACATTTCACTCTGTCAGTTCTGGTGTGTCTTCTAACATAGGAACGCCTACCCTGTATACATTATACCTGGCACAGGTACAATGTGACGTAGGCCTCTACAAACTGACGCATTGGGCCTAATGCATCAGTTTGTAGATATGGAGCAGTGAAGAGCACCGATTGCGTTGCCGCTGCGTCAAAAACAATTGCGCAACAACTGCGCAAGCTCCTTGTAAATGAGGCCCTTTGTGTTGCACAATGTGCTATCGTACCATGTTATTGAAGTGCATTGATGTGGTGCTAACCTGACATGGGGAAAGCTGTCAGCAGACATCAGGCTATGTGTCTACCCAAGACAACAAGGGACATCAGTGTTTATGAAGCGAGCAGCTGTGTCAGAGTTTTCTGAAAAAACACGATGCAACTAGATACATGAAGCTGTGAAAGGGGTAAGGAGCATGCAGTAATAATCTAAAGAGGTCACGTGTGAGCTCAATTTCTTGCATGTTATTGCTTTGAATTATAGTTTTGTAATCAGCATCTGAATGGTTTATGAGGACAAGTAACTGGGAATAAGGGCTTGTAAGGAAATGCCTCCTTGGCATGGTTACCCCCTGACTTTTTGCCTTTGTTGATGCTAAGTTATGACTTGAAAGTGTGCTGGGACCCTGCTAACCAGGCCCCAGCACCAGTGTTCTTTCTCTAAACTGTACCTTTGTCTCCACAATTGGCACAAACTTGGCACTCAGGTAAGTCCCTTGTAACTGGTACCCCTGGTACCAAGGGCCCTGATGCCAGGGAAGGTCTCTAAGGACTGCAGCATGTCTTATGCCACCCTAGGGACCCCTCACTCAGCACATGCACACTGCTTCACAGCTTGTGTGTGCTGGTGGGAAGAAAATGACTAAGTTGCCTCAGAGTGCCATGCCAACCTCACACTGCCTGTGGCATAGGTAAGTCACCCCTCTAGCAGGCCTTATAGCCCTAAGGCAAGGTGCACTATACCACAGGTGAAGGCATAGGTGCATGAGCGCTATTCCCCTACAGTGTCTAAGCAAAACCTTAGACATTGTAAGTGCAGGGTAGCCATAAGAGTATATGGTCTGGGAGTCTGTCAAACATGAACTCCACAGCACCATAATGGCTGCACTGAAAACTGGGAAGTTTGGTATCAAACATCTCAGCACAATAAATGCACACTGATGCCAGTGTGCAATTTATTGTAAAATACACCCAGAGGGCCTCTTAGAGATGCCCCCTGAAAACATACCCGACTTCCAGTGTAGGCTGACAAGTTTTTGCCAGCCTGCCACACACCAGACATGTTGCTGGCCACATGGGGAGAGTGCCTTTGTCACTCTGTGGCCTGGAACAAAGCCTGTACTGGGTGGAGGTGCTTCTCACCTCCCCCTGCAGGAGGCTCATCCTCTTTGTTACAGCGCCACAGGGCATCCCAGCTAGTGGAGATGCCCGCCCCTCCAGCCACTGCCCCACTTTTGGCGGCAAGGCTGGAGGAGAAAATGAGGAAAACAAGGAGGAGTCACCCACCAGTCAGGGAAGCCCCTAAGGTGTCCTGAGCTGAGGTGACCCTTACTTTTAGAAATCCTCCATACTGTGGATGGAGGATTCCCCCAATAGGATTAGGGATGTGCCCCCCTCCCCACAGGGAGGAGGCACAAAGAGGGTGTAGCCACCCTCAAGGACATTAGCCATTGGCTATTGCCCTCCCAGACCTAAACACACCCCTAAATTCAGTATTTAGGGGCCCCCAGAACCTAGGAAACTAGATTCCTGCAACCTTAAACCAGAAGAAGGACTGCTGACCTGAAGCCCTGCAGTGAAGACGGAGACAACAACTGCTTTGGCCCCAGCCCTACCGGCCTGTCTCCCAACTTCAAAGAAAACTGCAACAGCGACGCATCCAACAGGGACCAGCGACCTCTGAAGCCTCAGAGGACTGCCCTGCAAACAAGGACCAAGAAACTCCCATGAACAGCGGCTCTGTTCAACAATCTGCAACTTTCTTGCAACAAAGAAACAACTCTAAGGACTTCACGTTTCCCACCGGAAGCGTGAGACTTTCCACTCTGCAACCGACGCCCCCCCTCGACCTGCAGAAAACCAACACTACAGGGGGACTCCCCAGTGACTGCGAGCCCGTGAGTAGCCAGAGACGACCCCCACTGAGCCCCCACAGCGACACCTGCAGAGGAAATCCAGAGGCTCCCCCTGACCACGACTGCCTGTAACAAAGGACCCAACGACTGGAACCAACACTGCACCTGCAGCCCCCAGGACCTGAAGGAACCTGACTTCAGTGCACGAGCAACCCCCAGGTGACTGTCTGCCTAGCCCAGGTGGTGGCTACCCCTAGTAGCCCCCCGTGCCTGCCTGCATCGTTGAAGAGACCCACGGGTCTCCCCATTGCTTTCTAAACAAAACCCGATGCCTGTTTGCACTCTGCACCCGGCCGCCCCTGTGCCGCTGAGGGTGTACTTTCTGTGCCTGCTTGTGTCCACCCCAGTGCCCTACAAAACCCCCCTGGTCTGCCCCCCAAGGACGCGGATACTTACCTGCTGGCAGACTGGAACCGGGGCACACCTGTTCTCCATTGAAGCCTATGTGTTTTGGGCACCTCTTTGACCTCTGCACCTGACCGGCCCTGAGCTTCTGGTGTGGTAACTTTGGGGTTGCCTTGAACCCCCAACGGTGGGCTACCTTGGACCCAATTTTGAACTCTGTAAGTGTTTTACTTACCTGTGAAAATAACATTTACTTACCTCCCCCAGGAACTGTTAATTTTTGCAGTCACCACTTTTAAAATAGCTTATTGCCATTTTTGCCAAAACTGTACATGCTATTGTGATTATTCAAAGTTCCTAAAGTACCTAAGTGAAATACCTTTCATTTGAAGTATTACTTGTGAATCTTGAACCTGTGGTTCTTAAAATAAACTAAGAAAATATATTATTCTATATAAAAACCTAATGGCCTGGAGTAAGTCTTTGAGTGTGTGTTCCTCATTTATTGCCTGTGTGTGTACAACAAATGCTTAACACTACCCTCTGATAAGCCTACTGCTTGACCACACTACCACAAAATAGAGCATTAGAATTATCTCTTTTTGCCACTATCTTACCTCTAAGGGGAACCCTTGGACTCTGTGCACACTGTTTCTTACTTTGAAATAGTATATACAGAGCCAGCTTCCTACAGGGCTGGACTGGGAGCCCTGACAATTTTGTCAGAACCAACCTCCATGTTGGGGCAGGGGGAAGGGGAGAGGACGAAACACTGCTACTTTTGTTCTTTTGTTACTGGGGATGATATTGCAGCTCTGTTGCAAAACCGGCCCCCACTACTAAAAATCCAGCCCTCACCCTTCCAGTCTCCCAAGGAAACGCCTGATGCCCACTACAGTTGGTCCATCCCTGCTGGGAATCCTCTCTGCATATCACCTGTTTGTACTTACGTTACTGCTTCTTGGTAAGAGATCAAGTGAAGTTCTTCTAAGCTTTTACTGTTTGAGAGCTACACTAAAATAATTATAGTGCACAGAGAAAGTAATGGAAGAGGTAGAATTTCACCCACAGGTGTAGGAAGAGCTTCAAACTCTAGTGCAGCTGAGCAACTGGTGATGAGGGTCTCAATCCACGAACAGCACCTTTTAAAAACACAAACGTGTAGGTAGGAAAAAAGTCCACATGACCAAACAAGAAACGGAAAAACAAACATAGACTTGACGCAGATAAATACTAGACATGCTTCAAAGTGGAAAAACAATTCCATTGGCACACTACTCAAATAGACATAGTAAAGTCTCCTTAATCTGTTGCAATCAAAAATCACAGGCATCACATAGGTCATTACTGTCTTGATTTTCCGTTGTGTTCATTTCCTTTCCTAGAAGGACCACTGGAGTTGCAGCCTTTTCCTCCTTTATGTGCACATTTTTTAGTGCATTGTTGGATCCAGCGCAATGCAACACTGCAACACCGCTCGTATGAGAAGCAACAAAAAACTCATGAAAGAGCAGTGCTAGACCTGACAGCCTTAGAGTAGTCAACCCTAACTTATTGCCTGCCTCCCTCTACGTTTGACACTGTTTTTGCTGGTTTTGGGACTCTGCGCACTTTACCACTGCTAACCAGTGCTAAAGTGCATATACTCTCTCCCATGGTGACATTGGCTCATACCCAATAGGCTTATTTAATTTACTTATAAGTCCTTAGTAAAGTGCACTACATATGCCCAGGGCCTATAGATTAAATGCTACTAGTGGGCCTGCAGCACTAATTGTACCACCAACATCAGTAGCCACTTAACCATGGCTCAGGCCTACAATTGCAAGGTCTGTGTGTGCAGTTTCAATGCTAATTCGACTTGGCATTTAAAAGTAGTACTTGCCAAACCTTAAATTCCCCTTTTTCTACATATAAGTCACCCCTAAGGTAGGCCCTAGGCAACCTATAGGGCAGGGTGCTATTTAGAGAAAAGGCAGGACATGTACCTGTATAGTTTATGTGTCCTGGTAGGTTAAAACTCCTAAATTCGTTTTACACTGCTGTGAGGCCTGCTTCTTTCATAGGCTAGCATTAGGGCTACCCTCATGTACTGATTGAGTGGTAGATTCTGATCTGAAAGGAGTAACAAGGTCATATTTAGTATGGCCAGAATGGTAATACAAAATCCTGCTGACTGATGAAGCTGGATTTAATATTACTATTTTAGAAATGCCACTTTTAGAAAGTGAACATTTCTCTGCACTTAAATCCTTCTGTGCTTTACAATCCATGTATTGCCTGGTTAGTTGACAGCTCCCTTGAACATTTCACTCAGACAACCCCAAACACAGGATGCTCAGTCACACCTGCACACATCTGAATACTGAATGGGTCTTCCTGGGCTGGGAGGGTGGAGGGCCTGACACTTACATGTGCAAGGACAGTGGCCTGCCCTCACACAATGGACTGCCAAACCCCCACTGGGACCCTGGCAGACAGAATGCAATTGAAAAGGGACCTTGTGCACTTCTAAGCCACTCTTTGAAGTCTTCCTGACTTCAAAGGCACATTTGGGTATTTAAACCGGGTCTCTGACCCTACCAACTCAGACACTTCTTGACAAGATACCTCCTGGGAAAGAAACTCTGAAGCAGAACCTGCAACCTGCTAAGAGAAGCTGCCTGGCTGCCCAAAGGAATCACCTGGCTGCTTTGCTGTAAAGAGCTGCTGCCTTGCTGTTGCCCTGCTGCCTTGCTGCCCTCTGGCTCTGCTGAGAAGTGTTCTCCAAGGGCTTGGATTGAGCTTGCCTCCTGTTTATTGAAGTTTCAGGGCCAAATAGACTTCACCTTTGCAAAGAAGTCCTTGTGTGACGAAAATCAACGCACAGCCTGCCTGAATTGATCTACAGCCTGCCCTGCGATAAGAAAATCACCCCATCGCCTACCCGGAACGACGAAGCCCGGCTCCCCGAGTGGAGATCAATGCAGCGCCAGTTTTGCGACCGGAATTTCAATGCACGGCCCACCAGATCAACGCATCGCCAAGCTGGAATGACGCAGCCCGACTTCCTGCAAAAGGAATCGACGCAGCACCTGCCGTGCAACAGAATTGTTCCTGCATCACCCACTGGATCGACGCAGCTCCTGTGACTTCATCCTGCACGCCCAGAATTTCTCCCCATCATCCCCAGGGCATCCAAATACCATGCAACCCGAAGAGGATCCAAGCCTGCGCACCGTAAATCGATGTAAAGCCCTTGCTGCATGGAAAAACATTGATGCATTGTCGGTGTGCGCCCGGAAAAACTGACGCACAACTCCTCCTCTGTGGTCCTCTGTGCGGATAATTTAAACACAAACCAGGTACTTTGTGCGTGCAAGAGATGCTTATTGCTTTTTAAGAAAGAAAGACTCTGTTTATCATTACAAAAGTGACATCTCAACTTGTATTTATCAAATCTTGATCATTTTGACCTTAACCTACTCAGATAAATATTCTATGTTTTTCTAAACCTGTGTGGTGTATTTTTGTGGTGTTTGCACTGTGTTATTGCATGATTTATTGCACAAATACTTTACACATTGCCTTCTAAGTTAAGCCTGACTGCTCAGTGCCAAGTTATCAGAGGGTGGGCACAGGATAATTTGGATTGCATGTGATTTACCCTGACTAGAGTGAGGGTCCTTGCTTGGACAGGGGGCAACCTGACTGCCAACTAAAGACCCCATTTCTAACAAGCAGCTATTGTGAGATATTGAATACTAAATGAGTGGGATGCACTACTACTGGTTTAGCATCCTGTATTCCATAAGCCCCATTGAGAGTTAAGAAAAATGTGAAGTAACTAGGAAGTGGGAAGCAGAGCCAGACTGGGAACTAAAAGCTGCCTTGGCAAATGTTGGTTGGACCAGCCCTAATACTACACATAGAGAACGAGCACTGCAAACGAACCTGGCCATTTCAAGATGGTACTTAGGGAGTTTCTTCCCTAAGAAATTTTGAAATAAGATATGTTTTACAACACATGTTTCATACTAGAGTCTTGGCCAATGATTAAAAGGATAGATGGACATAGATTGGAGACACAGCTGCATTGAACAATCAATGAGTGTTTGAATGGGTAAGGAGTGGGTGGATTAATTAATTCAAGAAATTATAACAATGAGTAAAGACACATGGGCCCTCATTATGACCCTGGCGGTAAATGCCACTTACCGCCAAGCAGACGGCTGCAGCTTACCTCCGCAGATATCCGTTTACCATATTATGACACACATACACCAATCCGACAGAATGCAGCCACAGACACAAATCCGCCAGACCAAAGGTCAGTGATAAAGTGGCGGTATCAAAACCCACACCGTTACGCCAACAGTACAATGCCCACCCCATTATGACCCACGAATCACCGCAGCGGACATTCAACGGTGGTAAACCACTGGCGGGGCATACTGCTGCACTCACAATGGACACCCACAGACAAAACAACACCACATTGGACAGTTCAAACAACACACACCTGACACCCATACACACACCACATCCACACCACTATAAAACACACACCAACATTACCCACATCCCCTTACGAATACAAATCATTGGCACGAGACTGACACCAAGACCACTGACACAACTACATACACACACCACATACACCCATACATCCCTCATGCAACCAACTTCACACACCCTAACACATTATTCAACACACCCTCACCAACACACATCACATACCACCCATGGCACCACAAATGCACCCCCATTTCACTGAGGAGAAGAAAAGGGTCATGGTGGAAGAAATATTCAGGGTAGAGCCCCAGCTCTTTGGAGAACAGGTGCAGCAGATGTCAATAGCAAGGAAGATGGAGCTATGGCGGAGAATCGTGGACAGGGTAAATGCCGTGGGACAGCACCCCAGAACAAGGGACAACATCAGGAAGAGGTGGAACGACCTGGGGGGGAAGGTACGTTCCATAGCAGCAAGATACCAGCTCGCTATCCAGAGGACTGGCAGTGGACCCCCACCTCCTCCCCCACAGCTCACAGCATGGGAGGAGCAAGTCTTGGCATTACTGCATCCTGAGGGCCTGGCAGGAGTCAGAGGAGGACTGGACTCTGGCAAGTTAACTCTCTATTATTATCACCCCCTACCTGCATGCCATCACATACCCTCACTCCCATCACTCCACTACATCCCACACACTCCACCATCACATCTCTTCAATCCCAGTGCCAAGCCTGGCCTGCTATACCAATGCATGGACACCCCTCACAGCCCTGCGTAGACACTCATCACCAAAGCATGCACAGCATAGAGAGGAGGTGCCAGCACTATCCAGTCCCCCAACTGATGACAGTAACTCTGGTCTTCAGGATCTGGATGATCAACCTGGCCCACTGGACAGCCGGTTACCCAAGCCCAGTCACAGACCACCACAGAGCCCCCCCATCAGGAACTAACATCACAGCACCCACCCAGTGTACCCAAACCTCTGTCCCCAGGACACGTCAATCAGCAGTGTGTCCACATGTACAGGGACCCCGGCCACACCTCGCACACAAGACAATCAAGGACCTGGGGTCAGTGGCAGTGGGCACACGGTTCAGGGGACAGAGGCACAGGCCAACAGGGACAATGGAAGTACTGCTGTGCGGCAGGGGGAGAACAGGGCCAGTGAACCGACTCTCCAGGAGGCACTTGCAGAGATCCTGGGAGCCTACCAACATTCCCAGGACACGATGGGCCAGATCCTAGACAAGGTGCAGGAGAACAGGCAGTTGCAAGGGGGACAGTACCAGGGGATCAGGGAGGACTTGCAGGCCATCAACAACACCCTGATCTCATAGCAGGGGTGCCGGCAGACATGGCCAACATTATGAGGGAGGCAGTGTCACACCTGTGGGCCACTGCCATTAGCCAGTCATCTGAACAGCCTTCCACTTCCGCTGCTGCTAGTGGCCAGGAGGCCCTGCCACAGGACTCACAGGACACCAGCACCCCTCTCCCTGCAGAAAGTAAACCACCCCGCAAACGTTCCCTGCAATCCAGACAGAAGCCAGAGACACTTGCCAAGACCCCCACTAGGAAATGAGACCCTCCTGATTGTCCCCCTTGTGTCCCACTCAGTCATCCTATCCACCTTGAACTGCCATTGCTTCCCTTCCTATGGCCCCATGGACACTGCACCTGTGCTACAAACAGACTGGAACAAAACCCTGGACTTTCCTCCATCATCACCCTATCCTATTGCACTTTCCCCTCTATATATTAGCACCATAATAAACACCCTTTGTTAAAAATCGATTTCGACAATGTCATGTATTTCAAATATGTATTGATTGAAACAGGTACAACCATTACAAATGAACTCTACATAGAATGAGCAGAGAATTAATGACCTGTAGCTGGCTGTTGTGATCAGATCAGGAGTATTTGTCAAATCACCAGCATCTGCAAAATGAATAGCCAGAGGGAACAGTAAGTGGGCATAGAAGTGGGAAATACCAGTATGCCAATGCCACAACCAAAGTAATTGAAATGTAAAGTTGCACTGTTTAGCCCGTGTGTCATTGGAAGTACTGACGGATTACAGATGTTCTGTTGTCCACATCCTCTGTCCACAGGGTCCACTGCTGCCAAAGGGGCATCTCCAGTCTCCTCCTCCTGCAGAAAAGGGACATGGCGTCTGAGGGCCAGGATGTGCAACATGCAGCATGCCACCACTATCTGGCAGACCTTCTTGTGTGAGTAGCACAGGGATCCACCTGTTAGATGGAGGCCTCGGAACCTGTCCTTCAGGATGTCAAACGTCCTTTCAATAATCCTTGTGGTTTGCCCATGTGCCTCATTTTAACCTTCTTCTGCACTTGTCCTGACGTTCCTCACAAGGGTCAGCAGCCATGATAGGTTTGGGTAACCAGAGTCACCTGAAAATATTGAGGGACAACATTTAGCCCCTCACTATCCCATATGGCCAACACCATAGCCATACACCAACATATACTGGGTGGGAACTAGGGCTCACCTATTAGCCATACCCTGTGCCTCTGTAGTTGGGCCATCACATTTGGGATGCTGATATTCCTTAGGACAAAGGCATAATGCACCAATCCAGAATACTTAGCATTGACCTGGGACATAAACTGGTCCGCCTAGCACAACATCTACACATTCATAGAGTGGAAACTCTTACGATTCCTGAACACCTGTTCATTCTGGCGGGGCGGGGGACAAATGCAATATGTGTTCCGTCAATCACCCCAATTATATTGGGAATATGTCCCATTGCATAAAACTCGGCCTTCACAGTGGCCAAATCCTCAACCTGGGGGAATGCAATGTAGCTGCACATGTGTTTTATCAGGGCAGACAACACTCTTGTCAGCACTATTGAGAACATTGGCTGTTCCTGCTGCCAAGCCCACTGTCACTTGGAAAGAACCATTTGCCAGGAAATGGAGAACTGATAGCACATCTATGGGACAAAAGAGTGAGGAGGTTGACACAAACTGAACAATGGAGCCACTACAGTAGTCTGCAATCTGTAAACATGTTATGGGACAGTGTGATTTGTCAAGTATGTGCCTATTTATCTTGTGACGCAGCATTATTCCATAGGCCTGCCCCTCCCTGAAATGACTTCTGCCTGTCCTGTGTGGAGGGACTGGTGGAAGTGAGGTAATGCGCTTGACATTGTGTGCTGTGGCGGGTGGCAGTCGGGAACTTCCGTGCAATTCCTCAGTGGTTAATATTGGACCCTATGGGGTACAGTGGCCAATGGTGATCTATGCCGGAGGTGACGGTATGCACCGCCGCGGACGTGAGTGCCATTTTCTATCTGATTCCTCACTTGTTTCCTGACCTTCCTGACTGCATGTGCACTGTGACCTGTGTCTGGAACCTACCATGGCCTGTTTGGCTGGGGAAAGGGCCCCAGCCTTCACTTCAGAGGAACTGGAGAGACTGGTGGCTAGGGTCCTACCCCAGTACAGGCTGCTGTATGGGCCTCCAGACCAACAGGTGAGTAACAGTGGGCACGATGCATCGGCATGAATGTATGCAGGTGTGTTTGAAGGCATTGTGTAAGGGGGGAGGGATGTCTTCTTGGCTGGCAACACATTGAGTGCTAGACTATGTGTGTGCCAATAGTGATGGAAAAGGGTATGGTGGGTCATTCGTGCTACAGGCTGGACTGTTTGTCTAATGGTGTTCTCCTGTCTGTATTGCCTCTGCAGGTCAGCACCCATCAAAAGATGGGTATATGGTGTGCCATCCCCAAGGAGGTGCGGACCCTGGGGGTCTATGGCAGGCGGAGCACCCACTGTCGAAAACAGTGGAAGAACCTGAGACACTGGGCACGGAAGACTGCGGAGGGCCAGCTGGGAATGGCCTCCCAACAAGGAAGGGGTGCCCATCGAACCCTGACACCCCTTGATGGTCCACATACTGGCAGTGGCCTTCCCAAGGTTGGATGGGCGCTTGACGGCATCACAACAGCCACAAGGGGGAAAGTACAGTGGCCATCATTGAAGGGAATGGCTGGAGGGGTGGTATCTGGGTGGTGGTTGTGTGTCAATGGGTACCCCTAGGCCAGACATAGCAGAGTAAGTCCTCTGGTGGCTAGGGGTCTGAAGGGGAAATACTGCCGACCTAGCTTGTTAGCATCCAATACTGGTCAGGGCTGCGTGGGTCCCAGGAGTGCTGCAGTTGGAGATGTGTGCTCCTCCTCGTGCCTTGGTGGCTAGCAATATCACTGGTAGTGCAATACATTGTGCATAGGCCTGTTCCTTGTGTGTAAGGGTGCTGAGTATGCCAACGGTGGTGGTGTTGCAGTCATTGACCCAGTGTACCCTTTGTCTCTCACCCCCCCTTTCTTCTTTTGTCATCCTGTCCTTATGTGCATTAACATCATCTGGCGGAGGAGCAGAGGCACCGGCGATGGAGGGAGCTGCATCCCACAGGACCCAGGAGGCAGAATCCACCGACACTGAGGGCGCCAGTTAAACAGAGGGTGAGGGGAGCAGCACGGTGGAGACTGGAGGGGACAATACAGACCCTGATACCTCATCTGATGGGAGCTCCCGGGTGGTGGCAGACACCTCTGTGACCACCCCAGTAACAGGTACAGCTGCCCCGCCATCCAGCACCACCCTACCAGCAGCCCCTCAGCAAGTTGCCCATGCCAGCTCACCCAGGAGGGTGGGCATCTCCTTCGCCCAAGGCACCTCAGGCCCTCCCCCAGTGAGCCCTGCTGCCCTGAGTGATGAGGCTATTAACCTCCTGAAATCCATCTCTGCAGGGCAATCAACCATTGTGAATGCCATCCAGAGGCTGGCAGCCCAGATGCATCAATCTAATGCATTCCTGGAGGGCATTCACAGTGGATTGGCAGCCCAACAGAGAACAATCCAGGCTCTGGCCTCCTCTCTGATGGCAGCCATTGTCTCTGTTTCAACCATCCCCCCTCCATCTACCGCTTCCCAGTCCCATTTTCCTCAACCCCAAGCACATAGTCAGACGAGCATGCACACAGGTCAACACCCAAGAGCGTCACAGGCAAACACAAGCACCACACTTCATCCCACAGGCATTCACACAAACACCATTCATTTGCAGACACAACAACATCCACTATTTCCACTGTCTCCCCCTCCTCCTCCTCCTCCACCCAGGGCCAGCTTTTGGGCGGTGCGAGCAGTGCGACCGCACCAGGCGCTGACCTCAGTTCGGCGCTGGGTTTAGCAACAAATTCTGAAACTTCAGATTTAAAAGCACCTGCTGAAAAGTTCCTTGTGCGTTTAGCCTTGAAGAAACAATTAAAATGTCAAGGTACCTCTTGTGATTAATGTTCCTGCTAGAGAGAGAGTTGGTAGTTTTGCCCAGTGGCAGCATTTACTCAACATAAAGTAGCATAGAGGGTTAATATGCCTGCTGCAAAAAACAGAACTAGCCCGGCGTTTTGCAGGATTAGCATAAAAAATGTTGACACTAATGTTGCAAAGCACCCAGAGGCCCATTGTAACCAATGGAAGCCTCCTTTTAATGCCTGCTCTGAGCAGGCATTAAAAGGGCCAGAAAAAAATGATGCATCATTTTTTTGCCCCCCCCCCAACAGGGGGATGCCCCTTTTGTATACTTTATGCCTGGCACAGGCATAATGTAGGACAAAGGATTACAAAGTGGAGAAATGCATGCATTGCATCTCTTTCTAAATATGACACAGCAATTTTAGCCTTCTAACGCCACATTTGTGTAAAAAAAATGACACTAATTTGGTGTTAGAATGGCACTAGGGACTCTTAAATATGCCCCTACGGCAGTGCTTAATTTGTGTTTGTTGTTTCCAGTGCAGAGCACGGGCACTTATTTTTGGGGGCTGGCGCTTATTTTTCTGCCTCAGGCATTTGCTGCGAGAAAAAGATGCATAAGGGAAAGACGGAGGAAGAGAAAAGCTAAAAAGCGTCCCAATGGGAAAAAGCTGAAATCCGCAACAGTGAGCTGAAGGGGCAGGGAGTGCCTGTAAATGGATTGAAGGGGCCCGAGATGGCTTTAGAATTACAGTGCCTCTGTATTCAGTGTTCACAAATTTAATTGCAGCATCCGCTTGTTTAAGAGGAGGGCTTTGGGCACCAGCACCTTTTTATTTACAAATTAAGCAATGCCCTTCGGACATATTTGAAAAAAGTGGTGCTGCACACAGTGCTGTGCCGCTTTTCCTGTGCCCCTTGGCACCCCCAACGCCATCATGTGTGCGTCATATTTAAAACACAGCGCACAATGGCAGTAGTTAGGGGACTGGTGTCAGAATTGTTTATGCTAGTCCAGCGCTTTGCAGGATTAGCATCAAAAATGTTGGCGCTAATCCTGCAAAGCACTCAATGGAAGTCTCCTTTTAATGCCTGCTCTGAGCAGATGTTAAAAGTGCTTGAAAAAAAATGATGGAAAGAAATCTGTCAGATGCCCCCTTTGCATACATTATGCCTGGTGTAGGCATAATGTAGCGCAGAGGGTTACAAAGTGGCGCAATGCATGCATTGCGCCACTTTGAAAATATGGCACAGCATTTTTGGCATTCTAGCGCCACATTATCTTTAAAAAAATTACACTAATGTGGCATTAGAATGGCACTAAGGGCTCTTAAATATGCCCCTGTGGGGCATATTTGGAAAAAGTGGTGCTGCACCACTTTTCTTGCACCCCTTAGCGCTCCCCTAATGCCACTGTGTGTGCTGTATTTAAAATATGGCGCAACATGGTGGTAGTTAGGTGACTAATGTCAGAATTTTTTACGCTAGTCCAGTGCTTTGCAGGATCAGCATAAACATTTTTTATGCTAATCCTGCAAAGCACCCAGAAGCCCTTTGTAACCAACAGATGCCTCCTTTTAACACCTGCTCTGATCAGGCGTTAAAAGTGCAGCAAAACAATAACGCAAAGAAATCTGTCAGATTTCTTTGCACCATTTTTTTGCCCCCCCCACGGAGAAATGCAACCTTTGCATTCATTTTGCCTAGTGCAGACATAATGTTGCGCAAAGGGATGGAAAGTGGCGGAATGCAAGCATTGCGCCACTTTGTAAATATGGCACTGTGTTTTTTGCCTTCTAACGATACATTAGCGTAAAAAAAGTGATGCTAATGAGGCATTAGAATGGTGCCAGGAGCTCTTAAATATGCCCCTATATTTTATGTGGCTAGCTGAGTGGATTAGTAAAGCCAGCCTTTACAAGTGCTTTAAAACACATGAATGTATGTAAAAGGGGAGCGATGGAGAGAAGAGGGGAACATTTGCCGTGTCGCAGTGAGTGAAACCACGGAGGAGGTCATGGGGTGGGGGGGCGCTACAATAAACTGATGCACTGGGCACCACCAGTCCTAAAGCCGGCCCTGTCTCCACCACCCACCCAATTACACCCACCCTCACACCTACATGCACTACATCATCATCCACTACCTGCATCATCACCACAATAAGCAGAACACACACTTCACTGGCAGACACCTCCACAACATCCATGCACACATCTCCTGTGTCCTCTCCCACTGTGTCTGTCCCCCTCCTAAAGTAAACAAACGCAAGCACTCAGACACCCAACAGCCATACACCTCACAACAGCAAACAACCCATGCACCTCCACCCAAATCCAGCAGACAAACACCTCCAACAACTACTCCCTCATCCTCCACTCCTATTACCTCTCACTCTTCCTGCCCCAATATCCCTAAAAAGCGTTTCCTTTCCCTGATTGACCTCTTACCTACCCCTCACCTCCACCATCCTGCACGTATGGCCAGGGTATCAAGATCCCAGCCAAGCACCTAAGCCAAATAGTCCACGGGCCCAGTTTCATAAGCACCTACTCGTGGTGGAAAGGATTCCAGGCCACAAATACTGAAGGAGAAGGAGCCTGCACCAGCCAGCAAGAAGAGGAAGGAGCATGCACTAGCCAGCAAGAAGGGGAGCACCAGCAGCTGTCACTGAGCCCCCACCACCAGCCGTGTTTGTGCAGCCATCAGTGAGTGCAGGGGCTGAGCAGGAGCCTCCCACTACCACCACCACAGTGCAGCCATCGGAGGGTGCAGGGGCTGGACAGGAGCCTCCCACTACCACCACCACAGTCCAACCATCAGAGAGTGCAGGGGCTGAGCAGGAGCCTCCCACTACCACCACCACAGTGTAGCCATCGGAGGGTGCAGGGGCTGAGCAGGAGCCTCCCACTACCACCACCACATTGCAGCCGTCACCGCCAGCAGACGACATATGATCCAGCCTCCATGGCTGCTGTGCGGCCTGCCCCCACCAGAGCCAGTGGGATATTCACCCACCTGAGAGACTGTGGCCTTGCACTCCCCAGGACCAACCACAGGGCATGTTGCCCCCTCCAGAACCAGTGGGCAAGTCACCCGCCTGAGAGACTGTGGCCTTGCACTCCCGAGGACCAAGCACAGGGCATGTTGCCCCCTCAAGAACCAGTGGGCAAGTCACCCACCTGAGAGACTGTGGCCTTGCACTCCCCAGGACCAAGCACTGGGCATGTTGCCCCTGCAGTGTTCTCTCCGTATTGGTGCAGGGATCGAGTGGGGCCTTGGACTTTGCACTGTGACCATGTGGCCCCTGTAAACTGTGGGCTGGGCAGTGTCCCTTTTTTGTTCATTTGTACATATCAGTTGCATTGCCACATCAACTTATTATTTTTGATGTTGATCTCATTACAATCACTTTAGTCAATTCCTGTTGTCCTTGCATTATTCAGCCAATTTACAGGGATAAATTGTTTTGTTGTGCAGCTGGTTGTGTGTATGGTGTGTGTGTATGGGGTGTGTGTTGTGCATGTGTGTGTCACTCTCATTTTCCTACCCCCCTACCTTGTGTGCTAGGTGGCTGTACTCACCGTCGTGCCGGCATTGGTGTTCGTGGTGGAGCATAACGTAGAAGATCATTGGAAAGACTTGCAGTTCTGGTTCCATGGCGGCGTGGTTCTTCCCAGTGTCTCCAATGGTGAGTCCTTTCACTTCTGAGCTCTGTTTCCGCCAGGCTTTTGATGGCATTGGTACCGCCCCGGAAAAGGTGGTGGTTTGGCACGCCGTAATATGGTAGGCAGAACTTTGTCTTCCGCCTGATGAAGGTGGCTACTGCCGTGGTGACTGTTGTTTCCGCCCTGGCGGTCGGTGTGGTACATTGGCTGTCTTTCGGAGATATCACCGCCATGGTCATAATTTGGCTGTAGTTACCCCCAGCCTGTTGGAGGTATTACCCCCTTTTTGTCACCGACCGCCAGGGTTGTAATGAGGACCATAGCTACACCAAGTAAATAGTCTCAATGCACTGGCCAAGGATGGATGATCTGTTTTTTGTTGCAATCTCTGCATTAAAACACCACCCTTCTCAACACTTACTTTTGCCAATCTTTCAAATCTTTATGAGATATGTATAGCCTGGATGTACTCAAAACAGTGCCTCAAAGAATTAAACACAATATATTAAGCTTTGATCTAAAATGGAAGAGGCGAAGAGGTTGCAATGTAGGTGTTGAATTGCACAATGAATAAAGAGGAAACCAACAATGTGTGATCCTAGGCAATTACATTTTGTCACAGTGCTTCCTTTTCCTTCCTCATCACATGAAAGCTTCTTGAAATACATCAGCTCAGGATGTGTTGTAGTGTTCATTTTCTTCTTGATTGTTTTTATTTTTTAGAAGAAAGTCAAAAATATGAACTCTATACTTATAAACTATTGTTCATTCGTGTGGTTGAAACCGTTCGTAACTTCATTTCTAATTAAATCATTTGGCATTGGAGTTGCTTTAGCCAAGTATATTGAAAGACACAAACCAGCATCTTCCTTGATTGATGTGCGCTGGATTTAATTGTTGCACCCTGTATGAATGGTTTACCTTTAGTAGTAGTAGCTGAAACGCCTAGTAAGATTTTGCAAGTCACTGATTAACGTGTACATTTGCCTATCTATTTGGCAGTGTAATCTTTTATTAAATCATTAATGAGAAGATTTGTCCTAGTCAAATCTGATGTCTCCTGATTAATGCATGATGAGTCTTACACAATGAACTTTATAAATGGTTAATTTTTTGTTGATGTGAAGTATAGACTTTTGTTGGGTTACTAAAAATACTTTTTATTTTAACTGCAAATTGTTTTAAGGTAGCGGGTTGTTTTATGACTATATGCTTGTGTTTTAGGGTGTTATTTGTCTAAGACTAGGGGCCTGATTTAGATCTTGGCAGAAGGGTTACTCTGTCACAAATGGGCAAGAGGTGCGCTATTTTCTCACATTTTTCCTGCTGTTGTCAAAATGCTACATTTCAGAGAATTCACAAAGTCATTTTTGGTCCTAAAAGAATGTCTTACTTTTATTTATGCCTGCAATAAATCATCAAACGAATCCTGGCCGGCATACACAGATTTAGTATGTGTGGAGAAATGTGCAGCAGTCACTCCCATTTGATGTGTGGAAAGTGGGTAGTGCAAGGCATGGTTAGCCACATAAATTTACTGTCACCCACAAAGTTGTACATTTGTGGGCATTCACAAACTCAGATCCTAAGCTGTCCCACCCTGGAGTGGCCAGCATTCACTCTCTCAGGGTAGCTATGCAGAGCAGTCCAATATCCAGTCAGGGGAATTGGTGTTGACTAGTACTTTCAATATTCTGGTGGGCAAAAGCAGCACTCACCAAATTACTACCTAGTGCCTTTCCTTTTAAAAAGGGAAATGCTTATCACACACTACTAACTACTACACATTAAATTACATGTATACACAATGAGGTATGTAATGCAGATCAATTTCTTCTTTTTCTTTTTGATCATGTTTCAAATAGAGCCTTGTGATAATTGTTTCTAGCTAATTTATTCGTCCTTTCTATTTTCCATGTGGGATATTTACAATCAGTGAGTTTCTTGATTAATACATCCACCAGATGTTTGTAGTAAGTCTACGAGGAACAGTTCTGAGAAAAAAATTTGAACTATCCAAATGGCAGGCTCTTGCGTAAGGGGAGAGGGTTGAAACTTGTTCTTATCTGTTGGTTTGTGGAAAATACTAATGACTAATTGTCCGTCTTTAACTGTTATTGTCAGGGAGACCAGATCCTCGGGGTCTGCACACGTTCCCAACATGTCCACCACTAGACAGCTCCAAGACTCTGGTAGATAAATCACAGAGACTGAGAGAGTCCAAGCGGGGAAAAGGGGATTAGGATGGGAACAGCTGCGAAGGAGACCGTAGGAAACAAAAGGTTAAAACACACAATATCATGATTGGATCAAATCGACATTTACTAGACTATGATTCTAAGCATTGTCATACTGTAACCATGGATAACTTAAGAAAGGACTAATAACTAGGCCTCAAGACGTCTGGTTACCTGGGAAGGAATCAAGAATGACTAATACAACTTCTCAATGAACCTTTTCATGAAATGTTACACATTGACTAGGAATATAGGAACCCTCTAGAATTATGTTTTCCAAATCAAACATGGTCTCTTTTGCATGAGGACAAAAAAATAATCTGAACGATTCCTGGAACACAATAGGAATTGTATTAGGGACTAATTATGCACATATAATGTAACATCTAGAATTTTCACACTTAGTTTTAAATGCAGAAAAATGAATCGCCCACACTGCTGATTTCAACAAGAATATGCAAATGCCATGAAATGATCGCGCACACTGATTATCAAAGTTTTAATTGCAAGGAATGAATTGCGCATCTTGCCGATTCGAATGCCACCATGTAAATGCCAAGAAATGGTTGCGCACAATAATTATCAAGAGTTAAATGTACGGAATGAATCTCCCGTCTTGCCGATTTGAATGTCACCATGTAAATACCAAGTAATGCTTGTGCACAATGAGTATCAAGAGTATAATGCAAGGAAATGAATCATACGTCTTGCCGATTCGAATGCCACCATGTAAATGCCAAGAAATGCTTGTGCACAATGAGTACGAAGAGTTAAATGCAAGGAAATTAATCGCGTGTCTTGCCGATTTGAATGCCACCATGTAAATACCAAGAAATGGTAGCGCACAATGAGTATCAAGAGTTAAACACAAGGAATGAATCGCACGTCTTGCCGATTCCAATGCCACCATGTAACTGCCAAGAAATTGTAGCGCACAATGAGTATCAAGAGTTAAGCACAAGGACTGATTTGTACGTCTTGCCGATTCAGATGCCACCATGTAACTGCCAAGAGATGGTAGTGCACAATGGGTATCAAGAGCTAAACACAAGGACCGAATCGCACAACTTGCCGATTCGAATGCCACCATGTAACTGCCAATAAATGGTAGCGCACAATGAGTATCAAGAGTTAAACACAAGGACTGAATCACGTGTCTTTCCGATTCGAATGCCAAAATGCAATTGTCTAGAAATGGTCACGCACACTGTTGCTGACCCGAATCTCAAAAGTCAAATGCCAAAAATGAATCGTGCGTCTTGCCGATTCGAATATCAACATGTAAATGCCAGAAATCAAGAGCACATTCACACACACAAGGAAAAATCTTCCAATATGAAAATTAGGCCCAAGAACTCGAATGCCTTTGAAAACGGGATCGGGGGCCCAGCCCGACCTCCGTCTTACCGCCCTGATCAAGGATCACCAATACTTTGAAGGGCAAGGCCTGGAAGATCAAGGTAGGCTTCCGGAACAGGAGCTCAGGAAATGGCTGCTTCTCTGTACCGGGACCTCTGAATAGTGAGCACGTGGAGCTGGGCTGCCTCCCTTATATAGAGTCTGACCCAGCCCACAAACCACACCCAGTCATGCTGCAGAGAAAGCTTCTAGAAGGCCCTGGAAAGGGACCATACCCTGACACACCACACTCTGAAAGCCTGCAGCAATACATTGGAATTGAACAGTATTTACAAGCACCTTAAATATAAGTCTTCAGGATTAAACTCTTCAATGCAAAAGGTTAAACAACAGCATAGCAACATAATGCATGAATTACGTTATTTCATAAGTGTTGGGTTTTTGCATTCCAGTCACCCGTAGAGCGTGCACTGCCCTGATGTTGACAGTTATTGACTAAAAAAGCAATTACAGCTTGTTGTTGGATATTGAGTGTACGAAATAGAGGAACTAATCCTCTTGATGTAATTAATTTATTGATTAACTTACTTATGTAATGAAATTATAATAATACAAATGAAATAATTTGCTGATGCAAGGTCTCCCTTTCATATTACAAAGGCAGTTTTCTGTTGTCTTTGAGGAAGATGATTTTGGCCCAGATATGTTTCACCTTGAAGCAATGCATACGTGGAATACTGTAACAGCCAAGGTAATGCCTGCTGTGGGTGACCTAACCAAATTTGATAAGATTTACAGCTTGTTCTCACGCTCCTCATATTAAAGGCAATATCACCAAAGGTTGCTTCAATAGCTTTGTATGACTTGCCAAAATAAGTCTTGGATGGTTGGAATAACCTTACTTTGTTGGAAAGAAAGTTTATAAGAAATGGACTGGGGCTGTCGAGTTTGGGCATGCTGTTTAACTACAAGAGGGACTTATGTCCTAGGACTATTTGGCTGAAATGAGAACCGGCAAGGCAGACAGTCTGCTTGATTTTCAAACTATCATTTAGGTTGTAGGACAATAGGAAGAAATCACTGTTGACTGTTGTTGCTCCTTTCAAATGTTTTTTTCTTAGCAACGTGTGTTAGGATTTGAAGAATGCTTCCCTTAAACAGGTGTTAATAAAATCTGAGTTTGATTCAGTATATCTAACAGGGACACAATCAATTTCTTAACTTTTGAGTTTTTGGGCACCAATATATAGAATTATAGATGAATAACTGTACATTATTGGAGAGTTTTCCACCAAGAGTGTTCTGAGTGACAGCAAATAGACAGCAAGAGACAAACTTGAGATTTCTATGATGCCACTCAGAACCATGAGGTGGGAAACTTCCTGAAATTTACATTTTAAAAATCTACTCTTCTATATTGCATATGGCTCCCTCACAAAATCTGTCGCTGCCTTCAACATGTAGGTAGGGCCAGAGGGCTAGTGGTGGAGCCTTGTAAGAGGTGAAAAATATTAAACAAATGACCTGCCCTTCTGTCACCCACACCCACCACCCTCAACCCCCTACTCAAATAAAAAATAAATGCCTGGCATCTTTCCATCTACCAACACCAAGCTCTTCATCAATTACTATTCACTGAAACTAGAAAAAGAATGCCCATCCTCAGGCTACCCACCACCCACAGCCTCTGCACAACAAAATGAAAATTAGGTATCTGGACTTCTGCCACCCCCCATCCTTTGTACCATATCACCCCCTTTCCACCCAAATCAATGCTCTTCACTCTCACTTTGGGAGTAGAGGGCCCCAATACCCAGACAGCATCACTGTGGGAGCTGCTTGACAAGGAAGAAGGTGGTTGGTGCAAGAACACTTCACCCGCATTTTCCCATCTCCGTCAGTTCTGTGGAGACTTGGGAAAGGTGAGAGAAGGCAGATGACACCAAAAGTTGCTATTTCGATGATGTGCTTGGGTCTCTGGAAACAAAAGTGAGGTGGCAGAACAAAGGGGAAGCCAGCTCTTTTCTAAGTGACATCATAACAGTGGTTAAACATTATAGTTATCCACTGTTGTGATTTCTCTGTAGTGAATGACCACATTCCTATCAAGTTCTTGCCAAAAAAAGTTTGCTCTGAAGGCCATTTTTAACAATACCCTTAATTATCTTCAGGAATTCCATGATAACAGATGAAAGGTCAAGATCTTAAAACACTTGGTGCAGGCATAATCTGGTGGCAGGGGTTACAAAGTGTTGCAAAGCATGCATTGCACCACTTTGTAAATATGGCACTGCCACATTAGCTTAAAAAACATGACGCTAATATGGAGCAAGGAGATATTAGGCCCTCTTAAGTCTGAGCCTAAGTCGTTTGGTATGGCTGGAGTTTTTGTATGCAATTTTCAGAGCACAACTCATATTTAGCAACAAACCAAATTAATCTGCAAAGTCACGAGGCAGTACAAAATCATTGCTGGAGTAGCATCAACAGGAATATGGAAGCACTTTCAGGACAACAATGCACTTCCATTGCAGAGTACGGATGCTTTAGTTCACTGTCTATTCATTCCAATGGAAATCATTCTTTAGACAGATGGACAGACATACTTAAGAGGCAATAGATAACATTCAGAGTAAAATACTCCTCTTGCCTGATCTAAAATGTGAATGACACTTTCTTCAAGCAATGGCTAAAAGCAATGACACAAATAAACCAATGGTGAAAAGGACAGACCTAAAACCGCATTCACATTTTTGTTTGAAGCAGTAATTAATTTGTACCATTGGTTGCCACTTGTTAGCACCTGCACTCTTTTCTCTAAACCTGCACTCTTTTATTTCTCCTCCTGGCACCTACCCTAAAAATATTGCTTACCAAAGTCTTGAAGACTCTCAAAGACTGCCTTAGCACCATTAAGAGGTCTGCCAAGGGTAAACAAATTAGGCCTGGGCGGAGTTTGCGGTGTCGCACTACGCGGAACTCCGCAAAGTGGTAAAAAAAACGTATCCGTGCTGCACGTAGTTCTGCAGGTTGGTGTGGTTCCCGAGTTGTGCCAGTTCGTGTTGTGTTTTTCATCAAACACAACACGGAGTATGTTGTTGTGTTCCAAATCACACGTAAATAGCACCACCTGGTTTGCATGGGCATGGTGTTCTTGTTTTCTCACTCTGTTCATGGTGCTCGGCCTGTTTTTTGTTTCCTAATCTTTTCAATCCTCCATCCTCCTAATTAATATACCTCTCCTTTTCAGTTATTGTATTAGTGTTTGTTTTTGTGGCTCTGTAACTTATTTTTTTTTCATTTTTTTGTTTTTGTTCATGACTTTTTATATTTTTAGTTTCCCTTTACTTCCTAATTTCTTCCTTTCTTTCTTCCTTCCTTCCTTCTCCTGTTTCTTTTCTTTACTCCACCCAGCACTATGGGAGAGCAGGGCAGCGCCCAGGAGAGCGGTGGTGCCAGGCCCAATGAGCAGCAAGCAGCAGCAGCCGCCTTCCTTGTGGGTGGCGGTGCGGCCAATTGGTGCAGCACTGGCTAATCTTTTGTGAGGTGAAAGTGGCAGCACTGATTTTTTTATGTGCAGTGCCACTTGCTCTCCATGCTGGCAGCAGGCAGCAGGCCTGGAAGCAGGTATCCCCTGCAGGAGCATCGGCTTCATTGGGGGAGGGTGCGCAGGTGTTTGTGGTGCACCAGCCAGGTCCAGTGCACAATCCAGCAGCTGACGTACTCTTGGATGGAAATCCTTGACCAAGAGCAGGACCTGCTTGACCAGCTAGGCGTCAAAATCCTAGGGCTTAGTGAGTATTAATTTTAATATTTGTTGTATTTGTGTTCTACAGTGCTAACATTTTTGTGTGAATACCATGCTGCTTACACTCAGTGGTAAGTTAAGTTTAGTTAAGTTACAAATGTTGTTATGTGATCCAGTTTGACTTAGGCAGGTGCTCTGCGCTACCTAATCATACTCCTCTGCACTCTCTTTGGCTGATTATTTAAGAAGCCATTGCAAGGCAGACTCCTCTGTCCTCTTATCACCATAGTGAATTAATAAAATCAGTGAGGTAGTGTTCTGTAACTCGTACAGTCCCAAGTGATTTCACAGTGATCTGTAGTACTAGTATGCATCTAGGCAATGCAAAAAAGGGAGACTGAGTTGGTCCATCAAACTGGTTAAGGAATGAGAATAGAATCAAAGATCATTCATTACAATGCATTAGTTCGAAGTGCAGTTTTTGTTAAGGTTTTTTTGAATAGGGGTTTTTAGGATTAGTTTAGCCAACTCAATGATAGTCGATACTAGTACCATAGCCGTTCTGATTTAGAAAACTACAATGTTGCTGAGTTTGCCTGTTCTAATAAATTTGTGGGGATTAAATGTACCACTAATCTATTTTTTATCTTCTTTATTTCTTTCATTGGCTCCCAAGGGCAAGAAGGCAGTGCTAAGGTGGGTCCAGGAAGAGCTGGGGAGGCGTTAGTGCTGCCCACCAGCGCCAATGCTGAGGGCTCTGCTTACCCCAGTAAGTCCTATTAGTCCTGTTTAACATTTCCTTAATGTTTACCTCTGCTCAATATTATGCAAATTTTAATTTTGCCTTGTTTCTTTTTTTAATCTGTTTCTTTTTTTTCCAACTCCCCCATCCAATGTTTGTTTAATTCCTGTTATCCCTGCATTACCTTTATTTTTCTAAATCATGTTTTTTTTGGTAGCTGTCTTTTTCTGGTCTGTACTATTCTGTAGATTTCTTTTGCTTTGGTGGTAATCTTTATCTCTCCCCTATATACCCTGTGATACGTTAAGACAAAAACATGTTTTTAGCACTCTACTGTCTACTGTGAAGACTGCTGGCCCAAGTAAGCTAGTACAGTAAACAATATTCATCATTTATATTTATTTAGAAGGTTTTCTTGTTCTTGCTCATTCTCTAACAGCTAACAAGAGAGTGCCCATAATCATGGACCCCTCCAACCTGTTTCACCGTGTAATTCATTTATACAGTATACCAGCTGTCCCAATGAGAGTGCAGCATGGCTGGAAAGTATAACACCAGATGTCTTTCATTGACTATTATTACCGCACCCCTTCATTGCTCTTCAATGATTTAGAGCCATCATCATCATAGACTCTCCATTACAAAACATTTTTGGTTGGCTTGACTAACTGGCTTTTCTAACATCGTGAACCAACAAAATGCCAAGAGTGATATTTTTGATAGAAGATAGTGCAGCGCTAACCAAACTGTAGCGATGTATTGCTGTTGTATTTTGTTTTAATTGGAAAAATTAAGGGGAGGCATATCTGGCATATAAAAAAATTTAATTGTTTTTTCTAGCCACACAGAGTGCCTCTGGCTCGCATGCCACTGCAGAAGGAGATTTGGTTACAGGTGGATAAGTGGCAGCAGGGATGGGCGGTGGTAAGTCACATTGCTTGTTTACTGACAACTGCTATGATACTCATTAGCTACAAGGATGTAATTGAGACTTGTGAGATTTGTGATCATGAACCCCTCGCTTTACCAACTACAGTGTTGGTTGAGTTATGGCCTTTTCTATATCCAATTCAGCAAAAGCTCACATAATGTGTGCTAAAAATGAAGGCGTGATGGAAACAGAAAATAACAGAAGGTTAAAAGAAAGAATGGGTGAAATGAGTGAAAGGAAAGGCTGCATGGGTGGGTGAAAGGATATAGGGGTGAGTATTAGGTAAATGGATGGATGGGTGAAAGGATGATTAAAAGAAAGGATGGATATTGAATGGATGGATAGTGGATTGTAAATTGTGGTGAAAGACTGGATAAGAGAAAGTAAACCTTAAATCATTGGGGCTATGGGTGAATATAGGAGGAGGAATTGTTTGGATTAATGAACAAGGGATCTCTTCTGGAGAGGGGCATGCTGCTCACCTACTTTGCTTATTTTTTATGGTTATCAAACTTATGGTTCAAAGTGAGAGGTGTTTTAATTTTTGTTCTAATCCCTTGACTCACTGCACTTGTTAAGTGAGGCAGATATGTATCCCACCAATCATTATTCATCAACCCCCCCCCTCGCCAATGGCAATTTGCCACCCATGACAGAAAAAGAGCAGTATGGTTCAGTTCATGACTGCGTTGTTGGATGTGCAATTTGTGTCTGCTTCAGGTAATTTGGCATTACAAAGTCTTCAATGCATTACAAACAGAACACATAAGGTGTGTTTCACTTCACCCACTCAGTCATCTCTTAGTACTTCCCACCTTTATTCTTTCCTTCGTTCGTCCATCCGAGCCCACCAAAAAAAATGAAAAATCTATTTTTGGCATGTACCTGTGCCACATTTTTATTGTCATGTGAAGTGATTCCAAAATATATTTAATGTTTTCCCATAACAGATTCATTTTACACCTGTTCAGATTTTTCCCTTTAGACTTTTGTTAGAAATGGGGTCTTTGGTTGGCAGTCAGGTTACCTCCTGTCAAAGCAAGGACTCTCCTTCTAGTGAGGGTACAGGAGAATCACACTCAGTTAACCCCCGCTCACCCCCTTAGTAGCTTTGAACGAGCAGGCAGGATTAACTTCAGAAGCAATGTGTAAAGGATTTGTACCAACACACACAGTAATACAGTGATAACACTACAAAATGGACAGCACACTAGTTTAGAAAAACAACGACGAAAATCCAACATACACAAGTCAAGGTATGAATTTTCAAAAGAATAAGTCTCCTAATCCTTAGAAAACAGTGAGAATGCTGTTGTTACACAACGTACATGGTTATTGTCAAAAATAAAGAAACATGGGCAAGCCTGTCCTTTTATATCGAATTCTGGAAGGGGCACCTTGAATCCATGCAGAGTCAGTTGACGTTGGCGCCCAGGGACGATGCCTGGAAAATCCGGTTGCACAATGTCAGAAAACCACGCTGCGTGGGGTTTGCGTCATTATCAGCCTCCATAAGCGGGTGTTGCGTGTCGTTTCTCCAGACAAGATGCGTCGATCTTCCAGCCGCGATGCAAGTGGAGCATCAATTTCAGCCGTGAAGCCGGCAGAGCATAGTTTATCAGCCGCTATGCGGAAGGTGCGTCGAAAATTTCCATGCATAGTGTTCTGTGCATGGACTAGATGTGGCACCGCACGGCAGGGCAGGAGTTTTAGCAGAGAGTTCAGGTGCTGGCGGGGGAAGTCTTTGATGGCCCTGAGACTTCAGTAACAAGTAATCAAGCTCAGTTTAATCCCTTGGAGATTCTTCTCAAGCAGGAAAGCACAACAAAGGCCAGTCTTTTTCCCCTTTCACAGGCAGAAGCAGCAACTGCAGGATAGCCCAACACAGCATGGTCACAGGCAGGGCCAGCACTTCTCCTCAGCTCTTCAGTTCTTCTCCTTGGTAGAGGTCCCTCCTGATTCCAGAAGTGATCTTGAAGAAATCTAATCTTCAGGGGTTTTGGGTCCACTACTTATACTCCTTTCTGTCTTTGAAGTAGGCAAACTTCAAAGGAAAATCTCTCTTGTTTGTAAGATCCTGCCTTTCCCAGGCCAGGCCCCAGACACACACTAGGGAGTTGGAGACTGCATGGTGTGAGGGCAGGCACAGCCCTTTCAGGTGTAAGTGACCAAGCCTCCCTCCCCTCCTAGCACACCTGGCTCATCAGGATATACAGGCTACACCCCAGCTCCCTTTGTGTCACTGTCTAGATGAGAGGTGCAAACAGCCCAGCTGTCAAACTGACCCAGACAGGGAATCCACAACCAGGCAGAGTCACAGAATGGTTTAAGCACGAAAATGCTTATTTTCTAAAAGTGGCATTTTCAAACTAAAAATCCAAAAACCAAATCACTAAACTATATATTTTTAAATTGTGAGTTCAGAGACCATAAACTCCATATCTTCTATCTGCTCCTAAAGGAAATCTGCACTTTAAAGTTATTTAAAGGCAGCCCCCATGTTAACCTTTGAGAGAGATAGGTCTTGCAACAATGATGTCTGAAGTTAGCAGTATTTCACTGTTAGCACATGCAACGCACATCAGTACATGTCTCATCTTCAACAAACACTGCACCCTGCCCATGGGGTTACCTAGGACCTACCTTAGAGGTGCCCTGCATGTATAAAAAGGGAAGGTTTAGGCCTGGCAAGTGGGTACACTTGCCAAGTAGAATTGGCAGTTTAAAACTGAAGACACAGACACTGCAGTGGCAGTTCTGAGCCATGTTCACAGTGCTACCTATGTGGGTGGCACAACTAGTGCTGCATGCCCACTAGTAGCAGTTGATTTACAGGCCCTGGGCACCTCTAGTGCACTTTAATAGGGACTTACGCCAATTTGCACATACATTTTATATAGGAGCAGTTGCAATTTAGCTCTGGTTAGCAGTGGTAAAGTGCCCAGAGTATCAAAAACAGCAAAAACAGAGTCCAGCACACATCAACAACCTGTGAAAGAGAGGCAAAAAGTTAGGGGAGACCACGCGAAGGTTGCCAAGTCTAACAACTTTCATCTATTATACCGACTGAATATGCCAAAGCTTAGGCACATGACGAATCAATGATCAATGACACCCCTCTATTCTATAGAAGACGCTCTACCAACTCACCTAATCCCTTTGCCTTACTCTGCAACAGAGTACGTCAAGTTTCCTTTCCGTACTGCCCAGCGAATGAATTTGTTGGAAATCATTTGTGGTAGTGGGTGAGGCCAGTGAGTAAAGTGGGACGAGTAAGAGCCTGATTTGATTTCAAGTTTGGCGTAAGGGAAAGGGATACTTTGTAACGGACATACCAAATACAGTCTATGTAGTTTGTTCCTTTCCTCGAGTGCAGAGCATTGTTTTTCCCACCGTCTACTTACGGCAGACTGGATAATAATATCTGCATTTTATACATGACTTCTGTGATGACATATCTTATTTATTATTCATCTGCCTCTTTGGAGTCAGGGTAGAA
Organism: Pleurodeles waltl; assembly: GCF_031143425.1. NCBI lineage: Eukaryota > Metazoa > Chordata > Amphibia > Caudata > Salamandridae > Pleurodeles > Pleurodeles waltl. The sequence goes on along the minus strand of NC_090447.1, from coordinate 776,111,323 downwards.
AGTGAAAGGCATTATGTGAGGCATGTGCAGGTAAACAAATAAAATTGGCCCTGTGATTTTCCTAACCATAATTACACCAAATTCCAATGTCCCTAGCGGACCAGCAATGGACTGCTACTGTGCCACCCACTACTTCATTTTAAACAAGTGTTGGCACAGAGCATTGTTTAAAATTTGTCTTTTAAAAAAAAAAAAATCTTTATATAGCTACTCCCTCTGGTCTACCAGCATCACCCACCAGGCATTAGATAGCAGCACATCTATGGTGCAGAATACCGGTGTCTGGTGGTCCTGGAGGATGAAGAAGCAGAAATAGCTGCCTGTGACCCAGGCCGCAGTTCAGCAGCACTCCAGCCCCAGCCTCCAGCATTTCAGCCATTACATCACCGGTGCCACGGCCAGTTGTCAGGGGCCCTGACTACAACTGCTGCTGCCCCCTTCCGCTCTGACAGGTCATTGCTGCATCGCATTGTGCAGTGGATGGACAGTTTGGAGAGCTGGCTTAGCAGGATAGAGCAGAGCCTGGATCAGCTCCAAAGCCAAACAGACAATTCGCTCTTCTAAGCCCTTTTTTAATTTTATGTTTTGGTGGGAGGGGCTTGTTGTGAGTGGAGCGGGTTGGAAGGACTTTGGGACCTGTTTTCACTTTGGACATTTGTTGGACTTTTTGGGGAGGGGACCATTGGTTTCAAGAGAGGAGTTGGCCTACTGTGGGTAGAAAGAGTGGATTTTCTATTTGTAAAAAATGAAAAGAAAAATTATTTTCAATGTTTCTTCATTTGTGCCTCAAATGTTTATTTAGGTGTTTTAGTTTAAACTGCTGTCTTTCAGTGTGCCCTGTTTTTTTAAATCTGCTAAAGAAAGTTTATGTCATTCACCTATACCCTTGCTCTACTGCCCTCGGTAACTGTTTTGACCATTAGGGGTTGACTGACATTGCTTATTTATCCCACAAAACCTTAAGGCCCATATTTATAGGAAAATGATGGAGCACAACACTGCTCCAAAATTGCCAGCGCTGCGCTCTGTCATTTTCACAACGCAGGGATGTGCCTTATTTAATTGAATATAGCACACCCCTGAGTTGTCCCCTACACTGGCAATTAATTTAGCTGCCAGCACCAACACAGGCATCCTTGCACCACTGTGCAAGAATGTCTGCATTGAGGGGTGTGATTGTTTATATGTCCCTTCCTGCACAGAAACAATCACTAATGGCGATTTTGCACTTCTGTGTGTGCTGCAGAAGTGCCAAAGTGTCATTTTCAAATGATTGTTTATGTGCAAGAAGGGACACCTTCCCGTACATAAACAATCATTTTTGACGTTTTGTCCTTTCTATGTGTACTGCAGAATGCATAGAAAAAGCAAAAAATTAGGCGGAATAAAAGTATTCCTCCTCATTGCGCCTTGCTAACACCACCCCTGAGGTTGGGGCTGCATCAGAGGTGCCCATATTCACAAGGAGGCGTCACGCTACAAAAAATGGCATTACCCCTCCTTGTAAAAATGGAGCAGAGGTTAGGGCCACTGGAGCATCATGTAAAGTGAAGCTCCAGTACCACTAGGGACTCATAAATATGCCCCTAAATACACACAAACAACATCTTCTTCTTTAGAAATTAATGAGTAACTAAAGTTCACTTCAATCCATAGTTCTTCACTTATTTGAATAGATGAAGCAAGAGCTGATATCTCAGTGTTCCTACTGCAGGATTTATGGAAGGTGGCTTCTTAAGGAGGTGGTAGTTGTAGTAGTAGGCTAGCATACTAACAGGTAAGACAAAAGTTGCCATTTCCACTCAACCATAGGATTAATCAAAGGGTTATCCATCACTGTCAACTAGATTGAAAGAAAACAGAGAGTTTGTGGGTGATATATTATATCATAACTTTAGGAGGGCTGAGACCAGGCTACCGCAATGACAGTAATTGAAACAAAACAAAGAAGACCTGATTTTATGATAAACACTAGCAATATCAACTTCTGAGCAATGGGGAGCTAGTATTGAAAACAAAACTTAGGAAATTAAATCCTCGAGTCTGCAGAAATTGCCGCAGAGTCAGGAGTGGTTGGACAAGGGTAAGCGTTCATCAACACACAACAAAAGATCTTAATGATTATGTTGATAGGGCCGGTGAGGAATATTGCTCAGGTAATAGAAGGTCAAGCAGTGAGGTGGTGTCGCTTTTACCACATCTGCATCAACAACTGTATGATCCATTTATGGTGTAAAATTCAGTCACACCACAATAAATCCCACATTCCAGGGGAAGAGGGCTAGGGACTCAATGAATAAATGGGAAAGGGAATTTGGGCAAAGGTGTGACAAAGATAAACATTAACAACAGAAACCGTGACAATATTCATTGAGGCGCTAAGCAGAACACCATCATTGATCTGCTGTGGAAGGAAACAATGAAGGAATAATTATGACACAGTTCAGTTAAATGTATTGCAAACAATCCTTCTGCCCTAGAGAGACCCACAATAGTATATCTCTAAATGTTATATCTTCTAGGTATGAACAATACTAATTATGGAGGATTAAAGTTAACCCACGCAGTTCAATTATGATTGTCAAAAGGGTAATGATCCTGTATTGCCAAACTGGGTGGTGCATCTCCACTCTTCTCAGAATTTCTGTCACTCGTGGGTGCCTGGATGAACCTGTCTTGTAGGAAAACTGGAGTGTTGAGTTTTCACCAAGTTTTGCTCATGCAGGACAGGACTATGAGAAGGCCTATGTTTTGAAAAACAATAACTGTATTATAAAGTAAAGGAGAAGGACAAAAGGAAGCAAGGTAAGCTTCATGAGGAGTCAGGAGTGTACCACGAAGACTCGCAGGCAGAGCAAGATATAGATAGGAGTTTCATGCTTTGAGCCAACAATGCAGCAAACACTTGCCAGCATTTCCCAAATGAACACACCTCTCTCCAGTCCACGGAGCTGAGTGAGTACCACGCCTCAGAATCTTCACCATTATCATGGTTTCTCTTTAAAATTGTTAACTTTATCTTTTGAGCTGCTAAGGTAGTCCCCCCAAGTCCTTCCTCCATCCTCCGCCTCCTGATTTTAACTGAGTAACTCCATCCCAGTCCAAACCGAGCAGGGTAGACCTGTGTAGTGCACTGTTGTTGAAGCACAAATACAGAAACAGATTTGGAGTACTTCATGTAGATTTGGGTTTTATAACTAAAGTGACTGGTCTGGTCTCTGAGGAACAAGAAAACAAAGGAATGGTCCCTGCAGCTTATGTTCACTAAGTTGGAAAGGCTGATCATTTTCAGGAAATAATGATCATCCATCAGCCACCCAAATACTACAAATCATGGGAATCAAGCTTACAAATTTGTTGAACTCCCCCCTCACTGTCAGCCAGCCAACACATACATCATCAATCATCACTCACAATCACTCAATATATCGCCACTGATTGGTGCAATAGTTAGTAGTTAGCTCTTCCAATCCAAGCACAGTGGTTGATGAGGCAAAATATTATCTCCTCTTTGATAGCAGCAACATATTGGAATTTGGCATTGGCACTGGCAGTCTTTTAATCAGTGATATTCTGGGGCAGCCCCGCTGGGTGATTTAAGATAGGGATAGGCATTGGCATGTGAGGGAGGGAAGCATTGTCTCCAATGTTTTGAAAGGAATGTCAGGGCTTCTTCACACTGTACACAGGTCCAACTCTAATCTGGCCATGTATGTGAGTGTGACTAAATAATGGTGGGGCATCATAAATCCGACACAAACAAAATGTTCACTAGCTATTTTTTTGTTTGTTTTGTGCAAAGAAGGAAAACAATTCAATCAGAAATAATTAAAAAGTTCTATGGTAGCACTGCCATAATCAGTCCGGGAAGTAGAGTCCAACCTCGAACTCAGGTGGTTCACCCAGAAGTTGGTCAGCTAACACACTTGATTCTGACCAATCATCCTCTTATTCCTCCTGTGGCGTTTTAGGAACAGTGTAATCAGGTGGTATAAAATGCTAGTTCATTTTGATCATGGTTAATCTTTTGAGGTGAGAGACTGATCCTACTCACTATAACAACTGCACCAGCTGCACCCAACACACGTTCAGCAGACACGCTGACTACAGAACTAGTCAGATACTTTATTGCCAGCCTGCTGAGCTGTGGCCATTGGGGCATCTTCCCACACCAATAAACCAATGGGTTTTGATCCACATATCATCCAGATACTCCTGGGACATCCTGTGAATGGTCATTGGTGCTGTCACTTGCTGGACCAGTTGTGCTTTAGCCTCTGCATTGGACTTAAAACTAAGACAATGCAGAGGTTGGGTCTGATTCTACTATTGCTGTTGTTGCCTGTATTCTTGTTGCTGGTGTTGGCTGCTGTGAGACAAAACTACCCTCTCTGGAATTTGAAAGTGACACCCCAGAACTATGGAGTGTAACTCTAAGGTCCATATTTATACTCGGTTTGCGTTGAATTAGCATCATTTTTTTTTACACTAATTCAGCGCAAACCTAACTCCATATTTATACTTTGGCACTAGACATGTCTAGCGCCAGAGTCATGGAGTTTAAGTCATTTTCTGGACGTGGGAACCTACTTTGCTTCAATGAGATGCAAGGCAGGCGTTCCTGTGCAAAAAACTACGATATAGCCTTAGCGCCATATTTATCCCGTGCTAAAATTTAGCCTTAAATAATGGTGCTAAGCTTGCTTGATGCTGTTATTTAACGCCTGGGTCAGGGCAGGCGTTAGGGGTCCTGTGGGCTTTTTTCCATGGTCAGAGACCTTGGAAAGGGCCCACAGGTGCCCTTCCCTGGCCCCTTACCAGAGAGGGACACTACAGTATGCCCTGACCTGGGGCCCCCTGCATGGCACTGGCCACAATGGCCATGGCTAGGGGACATTCGTCCCCTGGCATGGCCGCTGGGGTGGTGGGCATGGCTCCTGTCTTTACTAAGACAGGAGCCATGTCCATGGGGGTTGTGCACCAGAAAATGGCGTTACACAGCGTATAGGCATTTTTTTGGATAGCACCATTATTCAGCACACAAGCTCCGGTTTCCCCTATGGCTCCCCCACCCGATTAGCATCCTTTACAATGACGCTAACAGGGCATTAGTGCTGGCAAGTGCCATTCCATAAAAATGGCACCCGGCCAGCGTCCAGGAATGGCGCTAGCCAGCGCTATACTTTTACATGCAAAACTGCGCTAACACAGTTTTGCATGTAAAAGTATAAATATAGCCCTAAGTACCAGCCATTCTTCTTCCATTTCTCTTGCTTGTTCAATGATCTATCACTTGTACTTTGAAAAATCCCCTTCAGAAAATGGACTGAAAGTAGGAAGATTGTTTTTGCAGCGTGTATCAAGTAGGGTGGCACAGATGTACTATTTGGATAAGATAATATCATTTTTGCAGCCTTGCATTACAAGTCAAGCAATAGCTTAGGCTCTCAACCAAGGCATGCACTTCTAGGTTTTTGTTCCTGCCTCCCAATGTGAACCTTTCCGAAACCTTCTTTAGCTGCTTCTATAGCAGATGCAACAACAGGATAGCTTGGCCCATCGTATGGTCCTCCTTGCTAACATCCTGTGTGAAAACCTCAAAAGGAAGCAGCATCTGTGTCAGGCATTTAGCTAGGTCGCATTTGTCCTAATCATTGGCCATAGCTTTCCCAATTGCAACAACTCCTCTTTGAATGACATAATCACTGACCTGTCTGTACTGCACAAACAGATGTTGCAACATATAATAGGTTGAGTTCAAACGTGTTGGTACCTCCTGTATCAGGGCATTAACTGCTACTCTATTAGCATGCTGAATACTCCATAACTGCTTCCAGGCTATAAAAGAATGGCTGAAATTAGTGCAGACTCATTTGCAGGTGGTCAGTATGTTGTTGACTATATTTTCTTTCTTGATACATTTTTAAATAACAAGGTTGATGCAGTACACCAAACACAATGCCCTCAAATAGCCTCAGTCTGACATGGCCTTGACTATGTTGCTGCCATTGACAATGGCAACAAATCCAATTTGGAGACCTCTGGGTTTCAGAGGTCTCTGACCTTGCTATTAAATTCATCTAAGATGTTTGCAGCTGTATGTGATTTCTTCATGGCAAACAAGGCTACTGTTACATGTTGTTCAATACTCTTAAAAATGTCTTCAGGGCTAAGACCTGCAGATAGCTTTTGCTTTATTCCATAAAAGAGATCCAGTGTGCAGTAATGCACATGTAATCACTTGCCTGACAACTGGTCCACATGTCTGTTGTCAGGTGAATAGTGTGGACAACACTTTGCTACAAAGCTTGTCCAACCTATCCCAGCACATCGTGATGCAGCACTGGAACAGCAATTCTGGCAAAATAGGTCTGACTTGGAACCTTTCATTTTGGGCAGATGGCTGCCACAAATTCTAAGAATCACACTCCTTCCATAAAAGGAAAAGGGAGGCAGTTTAGCACTAACATTTTTGCCAGCTTCTCATTGTATAGACCTGCTGTTGGGTAGTGACGATCGTAGAGCTCCTCCTGGCTAAATATTTCCAGAACATTATCCTGGATTTCCTTCTCTTCTGGGGCCACTGATGCAGGCAATGTCCAAGAAGTAGATGGTGGTAGGCTCAATGTGCGCTATGAGGCAGTTACCATATGCCAAGGTGTCTCCATCTGACTCTGAGCCTTCCTGTGCCATTGTGAGGTTGCTGAGGTGGATGACTCTCGTACACTGTTGGGGACAGGACTGCTTTGCGTTAGGATGTCACCCTCTTCTTCCTCACCTTCCACTGTGATTGAACCACGTGTGCCTGATGTTTCCCAACTCTCCTCACCTTCACCACCACATTCAGCAAGTTTCCACTGGATTGTATGATGTTTTTTCATATGGGTCATCGGCCCCCCAGCACCATAATGTGAACAGGGCTTACCTCGACGAACACCCGCTTGGCAAATAGAGCATATTGCAATATTTTCCTTCTGTTTATTATTCATAAAAATGTCCCAAACTGAGGAGAAGTACTTTTTTACTGGCCACTGTCAACGCCTGAAGAAGAACTGGAGGTAGTTGGGTGTGTGGATTGCCTCTCTGCAGTGCATACTTCGACTGAGGTAGGGGTTGGTGCAGGTCTCGGCTGGGGCCTTACAAATTTGGGAGTTGGCACTACTGTCTGTGCTGCATCCCTCGATGCAGGTTGGATAGCAATCTCTTCTATGGCAGCTTCCACAATGACTGGCTCATCGTCATCATCCTCCTCATCATCATCCTCTTCCATGATTCTAAGTCTTTCTGGAACTTTTTCCCCCCTTGCCTCTCCTGGCATCTTCTGCACTTTGCCAGGGTCCACTTCATATCCCTATCATTGTCATAAGAAGTAGTACTTGGAGAAGATGGTGGAGTAGTACCCTTCTTTTTCCTTGTTGGAGATCTGGGAGCCATGATTCTAAAGGTGGCGATTCTTGCTTGGCAGGAAGCTCAACCTTCTGTTCTGCTCCAACTTTGGGAAGATCTACTATTGATGGCTGTTGCTGCTGTCCACTTTGCTCAGTTTTCTGAACTGATTTGGTACTACTTTGAAAAAGGGACATATCCAATTCAGCGTCCCTGCTCGTCAGCGTAGCCATGATTGCAGTGGCTACCTCACTGGCAGACATGGCCTTGAGCTCATGTTGGAGTGGGTGCTGTTGATGCTGAGTGCTGCTCTGAGGCTCCACCTGGGAGGCCAGTGTGGCAGGCACATGTCTCCTGAAAAAGGTTGCTCACACCACTAGTGGAAAGCTTCTTCTTTTCACTGACCACTTTCTTGGGAGCATCTTTCTTTGGAGCCATCTGAGAACTCATTTGGCAGTGGCACTAAGCTGCCAAGCAGAAGGGATTAGAGGACTGACAAATAACTGCACATGCTTTCTCTTTGGAAATACTGCATGTGACACCTCTCTTGTGTACCTAAAAACCAAGGAAGAAAAACAGGTAGTTAGTGAAATATGGCATTGTTGCAGGTTGAAACAAACAACAAATGCAATAACACTGCAGTTGGTGACTTTTATTATAAATACCAATGTAATCGAACATTGTAAAGTCAAACCATAAAACATCACCCTGGAGTTGTATTTAAAATCAGGCAGCACAACATGCATAAATAGCTCTTTGCTTTATCTCCATCTGTTTTAATGGAGACACTTGAGGTAGTCAGAGAGGTGCATGGGTAAATGGGGTAATTCTTAAAAAAGATATGGCAGCAAAGTTGTCCAGGAAAAATGGAACAATAATTTACAAAACATAAATCATGCTGCTGATGTGTTTGAAGTGCACCGCAGCCAGGGTGTCCAGGAGGAATGGATAGATGGATGGATGGATCAAGGGAAAATGTGGAACTTAAATAACTTGAAAGAATACACATTTTTAAAAAAAATAAAAAATGAAATACAAATTGAAATAAAAAAATAAAGAAAATAACAAAAAACAAATATTAGAATTTTAATAAAATCTTAAATTAAGCAAATGATTAATAATTGCTGATGTTTGCATGGGAGGACAAGATGACAAAACCGATTGTGAGTAAAGGACAAAGGAGACACAAAACAAAAAATGCAAAATGGAAGGAACTAATTTAAGCAATGTTCAGCAGAATCATATTCTTTTAGTATAAGTATACTACAATGAACTCGAAGCATATCAATATTAAACTGGTATCACATCAATTCATGCATGCCTATGGCAAAAGCACACTGTCTGCATGCACAAAATGGCTTTCAGCCACATGGTCAAACAGCAACAAGGAGAAAGGAGGCATGGCAAAAAGAAGAACACATGCAAGCATATGGCAAAGCCATACTGGCTGGATGCACACAATGGCCACCAGCCACATGATCAAGCAACAACTGCAGGGAGGCATGAGGAACAAAGAGCACATGCAAGCCTACGGCAAAGGCACACGGGCTGCATGCACAAAATGACTGCCAGCCACATGGTCAAACAACAACAACAAGGAGCAATGAGAACAAAGAACACATGCAATCCCATGGCTAAGACACACTAGCTAGATGCTCAAAATGGCTACCAGCCACATGGTCAAACAACAACAAGGAGTGAGGAGGCATGTGGAACAAAGAAAGCATGCAAGCCTACAGCAAAGGCACAGTAGCTGGATTCACAAAATGACTGCCAGACACATGGTCAAACAACAACAACAAGGAGCAGGGAGAACAAAGAACACATGCAAGTCTATGGTAAAGACACACTGACTAGATGCACAAAATGGTTGCCAGCCACATGGTTACACAACAACAACGAGCAAAGAGACATGGGAAACAAAGAACACATGCAAACTTATGGCAAAGGCATAACGACTTAATACACCAAATGGCTGTCAGCCACATGGTCAAACAACAACAAGGAGCATGGATAACAAAAGACTCATGCAAGCCTACAGCAAAGACACACTGGCTGGATGCACAAAATGGCTGCCAGCTACATGGTAAAACAACAATAACAAAGAGCAAGGAGGAATAGGGAACAAAGATCACATGTAAGTCTATGGCAAAGGCACAATGGCTGGATGCATAAAACAACTGCCAGCCACATGGTAAGACAACAACATCAAGAAGTAAGGAGAACAGTAAACACATGCATGCTTATGGGAAAGACACTCTGGCTGGATGCACCAAATCAAACCAAAATCATCCCTGGAGGTTACCATTAATGGTCTCAGAGCACTACGGGGTAAGGAGGAATTGGTCAAGTTCCTTGAAAAGGCCCAATTTTGTATGAAGTTTGTGCCAAGATTTGCAGCAAAGACTGGTTGTATGAGGGACTTGTTAAAAAAGGGGAACCAATTCATGTGGTGTCAGGGATGCATTATAGAAGTTGAAAATACAAAACTTTTTTGAATGTGACATCCAGTCTAGGAAGCTTTGATCAGAAAGATAAGTCATACATCAGGACTGATGCAAGTTCAAAGGGATTAGGAGCAGTGCTAATGCAAAATGGGAGTGGAATGGAAAGGACCATGGTGGTCATTACAACCTCAGCAGTCTTTTTGCAAGACCGCCGAGGGACCGCCGTGCTGAAGACCGCCAGTGCAGGCGGTTTTCCATTCAGCGAATTATGACTGCTGGCAGCCCTCTGTCCTTTTCCGGACGGAGAGCTGCCAGCAGCCATACTGGCGTCAGCGGGGAAGTGGAGGTTGCTCCACCTCCACTGCCCCGTCAACAGAACACTGCCCAGTGAATCACGTTCCGTGATTCGGTGTGGCGGTGTTCTGTTGACGGTGTGCTGGCGGCGGAGAAGCCTCCATGGATCCCGCCCCCTCCCGGAGGATGAACGGACCAGGTAAGTTGATCGTCCGTTAGGGGAGAGGGGTTGGGGGGTGTTGTGTGTTGTGTGCGTGAATGGAGGTGTGCGTGTGAGGATGTAGAGGGGGGCATGTGAGTGTGTGTATGCATGCGGGGGTGTTGTGTTTGGAAATGTGTGCGTGTCTGTCTGTCTGTATGTCTGAATGGATGTGTGCGTGTATGTCTGTATGTGGGTGTGAGTGTATGACTGTGTGTGTGGCTCTTGGCATGTTTGGTGATATGTGTGCGGGTATGTGTGTTGGTGGTGTATGTATGCATGTTCGGTGTGTGTCTGGGTTGTGATGTTGGGGGTAGGGGTGGGGAGGGGGGTCCTGCCACCTTTGGGGGGTGACAGGGGGGTGGGGGTATGAGGGGATGAAGCAGGGGTGGGCGTGGGCGGTGGGGGAGACCCCTATCAGTACCAGGGAAGGAATTCCCTGGCACTGATAGTGCTTACCGCCATGGATTTCATAGCGGTTCCTAACCCCATGAAATCCATGGCGGTCAGCCGGGTCGTGATACCGCCGGCAGTCTTGTGACAACCGCTGGGCTGGAGACCCAAGTCTCCAGCCCAGTGGTCGTCTCCACCCTGGCGGTCGGATCGGAGAAATGGCGGATGACCATGGCGGTAACCACCATGGTCATAATTCCAATTTTTTTACCGCCAGCCTGTTGGCGGTAAGACCGCCACTTCTCCGCCAACCGCCAAGGTCATAATGAGGGCCTATTTAGTTTATTCCCAGGAGCATAAAAGGTCCGGAACCGAATTATTTGGCGGTGGAGTGAAAGGTGTTGCTTGTATTCCGAGTAGTGCACAAATTAAAGACATTTTTTGGGGGAAGGAAGTTTGAAATCATGACAGACCACAAACCTCTTTACCAAAGAACATCACAAACGCTACTCATTTCTATGACAATAGATGCAGTTTTATTTCACGCTAGGCAGATGTTAAGTCTAACTATAAGAAATGCCTTGTACCTTCTAGATTACTCACCATTTCACTTATATTGGGGAATGGATAGTGGTCCACCACCAGAGCTTTGTTGAGTTCTCTTAATCCCTACAGAGTCTAGCTTCCCCATTGGCTTTCCAAGCCATGGAGATACCCACTCTGTAGCCCTTGCTTCTTGTAAAATCCCATTATCAATGAGTTTATCTAACTCTTTCCTCATGCTTTCTTTCACATGTAATCGAACACCCCTGACTTTAGCCACCTTTGGTGAAACATTGGATTTAATTTTTAACAAGTAAAAATAACTTTTCAGACAACCCAGGCTATTGGCAAAAAAAACAAGAACCTCTCTTAGCCAAAATGCATTCCCTCCGGAGATGGACCTGAAAGGTGGCATCTCCTTAGTGCACACAGACAGATTCTCATTTGGATCCAAGTATACTTACAGATCTCATTGGTGAACCAGCTGATTAAAGAATTTCCTTTCACAGAAATATACACTTTCCCTGGCATAACTCTATTTCTAAATTCACTTGTACCCTCGAAATATCCTAATAAATCGATGGGCTTTCCCCCGTAGCCTTATAGTCTAGTGTATGGCTTCAAGAGTATCCCTTTGCCAAACAAATGCTGTTCATTAAATGTTTTATGGGCAAGCATAATTTTGACACTTGAATCAAACAACACACTTACAGGTTCATCATTGACCATGACAACTTCTACTTGACCCTCACCATGAGACTTCTTCACCTGAAGAATGTTGATCTCCTTAACATTCCCATAATTGTAGTCAACTTCTCTTACTTTATTTAAGTCCTTTGTTGATTTATAGCATTTTGCAACGTGACCTTTGTGTTCGCAGTTCTTACATGTGATTTTCCAGCCTGGACAATCCTTGTAACTCGCAAAATAGCCAGAATTTCCACATCAAAAGCACTTGCACTGAAATGGTTTTGTGATGCACTAGTGGAGAATTTTCGTTTGGCAACTACTCCTGAACAAATTTAACACTTTCATTTTCATCTAATGCAGCTTCTTTCTGTATGAAATCTGCATGTGCCTTAGAGTGTTCATATGTCTTAGCAATGGTAACTACCTCTTGTCTCTTGAAAGGATGGGTTGTCCTTTGTCCACATGTTCTCAGAAGCCTTCTCTAGTGCGCATCTCAACATCAGTTGGTCTTTTGAGCTCTCCTCTAGAGATGCCTCAAAATGAAAGGTAGCTTCTAATTTGTAATTCAGTAATATACTCTTCTACAGTTTCACCTTGACGTTGCATTCTCCTCCCAAAGAGATATCAATCAAGAACAGTACTAACTTTGAGAAGATAATGTAAGTCCAGCTTTTTGAGACAAATCCCAAACTAATTTAAACTCTCAGAATCCCTGTCCAAGAGTTTAGGAACATGTTTGAAAACTTCCTGCTCCTCCGACCCCAGGAAATGCATCAACAAGGATGAATTCCTCTCTGCACTGACAGAAGTACCACACACATGGGCATAATAGCTGAATACCTTTTTCCATTTCTGCCAGGGTTTCCCGAGTTCACCTGAACTCAAGAGGAAAAATGGAGGTGCAGTGACATTCTGTATGGCACTCAGATATCCTATACTCAATCTAACACCAAAATATAAACAGTAAATTTCAAGTAGTAATAAAAGAACAAAAAGCAATAATAATCCTTTTATAACATAGCCAAGTGTCAGATATAGGTAGCTTTAACATTTTAATTTTTTACTCAAATCTAACAATCTACAAAGATGGTATGCGATGTGCTCTGCTAGTGACACACCTCTGAAAGGTGAGTGTATCACCGTCAATAACACATATACACACACACACACACACACTAAACTTACATAATAAGTGTGCCTTTGGCAGACCTATCAGTGATACACTGTGCAATGAACAGTGAACACATACTTTAACTTTTATTTCTACATAGTATCTTTCAGTGAAACACTCAGATGGCAAACTGTGTGCATCACCTTTACTAAGCTAACAGTGACCCCCACTTTAACTTCAATGATAGTACAATACCTTCCAGTGAGGGTCTAGTAATATTGTGTGCGCATCGCTGTGTGCAGAGAAAGAGCCAATATGCACAAAATGTGCTGTTGGAGATGATTGCAATGTCATGCTCTGTCTATGTCTGTCTTGTGGCACACAGACTCCATCGCTTCAGACAGTGGCATGCCCCGTCACCTCAGGCAGAGACCTTGGTTGCTAGGGAAGCTCTGTGACATGTGATGCATAGGGTCATGGCCATGTAGCTGTGCAGGCTGTGATGTTGTCAGACGCTCGCTTAAGGCAGAGATAAAATCCATCATATTAGGTAGAGGCTCTGGTTGCTGGGGATACCAATGCTCTATGACAAATCGAGTCATGGATGCTTGCAGCAGACACTTGCATGTCTAAATGGTGTGCACACTCGCCAGGTCCCCGCTGGAAAGCCCTCAGGATCTCACAAAGCTTGCCAGGATTTACTGTTGTCAAAATCCTTGAAAACTCGCTAAGCGAAGACTGTGAAGTTTGTGGGTAAGCGTCAGGAATATCTTCTTCGCTGACTATGGTCCTGGAACTGTACAGTTGAACTGAAATCATAGTTTTGAGATCCAGTGTTGAGGTCTCCACAAAATTCTGAAAAATGGCTCTGAAATCAGGTGAAGCTCATCGTTCGTCACCATATGTAGAATTTGAATACAAGCCCACTCTGTTAGTAAAGTATTTATTCTTCTTCGTTATTATCACAGCTTCAGCAGATATCCCATCCACATCAAAGTACCAGAGCAAGTGATCTAGAACCTATTTACATCACAGTCTACATTAGCAACCACTCTACATTCCAAGTATCTATATCATCATCTAATTACAAAATGTCAAAGGAACATTGACGGTTTGGCTGCCCTTAGGGAATTAGAATGTGTGAGAAAGGGATCTTTTAGTTTCCCCGAATATACATCTTGATAGACCCAGTTCAAGCTATTTCAAACCCAAATCCAAGTGTAACCCTGTAACATCACTCAACAACTTAGACACTTTCCATGAGGTAGTATTTTGAGATCTCATGTGAATCTGGCAAGAAAGTAGTAACCATTATGTGGAAGACATCACAAAGGGACAGAGATTAGCCATTGACACTTTAGCAAGGGACCCCAGTATTGTCATTTAATCATCTGACAAAGGAGGTAATGTAATATTATGGAACTTTAAAAAGTACTTACATGAAGCAGAGAGACAATTGACTCTTTCAGGGAATTATGAGGTGACCTCATATGATGCTTACAAAAATACCATTTTAGAGTATCATGCTCTATTCGAAGACTGGTCTGAGAGAGGCCTTTTAAGCACTGAGGAATTCCAATTCCTATATGTTAATAAGCCTTTAGCACAATGCTTTTACATGTTGCCTAAGATTCACAAGCATAGAGAAAACCATCTTTGTAGGCCTATGATTTCAGCCAATAACAGTCTCTCTGAACCCACATCATTGTATCTTGATTTCTTTTTATTACCATATGACTTAAACCTGCCTTCAAATTGCTAGGACAGCACTGACTTTGTCACTGAAATGAGCGAAATCCCATGGAAAACCAGTTACTTGTTAGTTACCATAGATGTGATCTCATTAATACACATTAATTGAACACAGATTGGGAATATTAGCTTGTGGGCATTTCTTTAGGGATAAAGCTGTTCATAAATATGACCACTGTATGATGCTGCTAGAAATGTTTAGTTTTTGCCTTCAAATTCTTTTTTTCTTTTCAATGAAACCTGGTTTAGACAAATCACTGGTACTGCGATGGGCAGTTGTTTAGTCCCAAGTTGTGCTTTAATTTTTATGCGATGGTGGGAGGAACAGCAGGTGTTTACAGAGGCCAATGAGAGATGGACCAAACACATAACGTTTTGTACAAGGTACAACCATCATCTTTTTATTATTTGGGATGGTCCCCACAGTTTGTTACAAGAATTTCTGAGACACATTTCCAATAATTACTGTTATTTCTCATTCACACATAAAACCCATGATACTGAGTTGGAGTTCCTAGATATTTTAGTACAGATAAAGAATGGGTCTTAACACACCTTCCTTTTTTAAAGGTAAACTGCAGGGAATAGTATTTTACATGCACACAGTCATCCTTTCAAAACATTGAAACGGAGTATCCCATTTGGGGAATTTGAAAAGCAAAATAGCAGAATGCGTCTCTCTTATCAGAAAGAAGAGAGGAGGAGTTTTAATAGATTTAGAGCTGGGGCTACATACTTAAGGTAGTTAAGGCAGTCACTGAGAAGGCAAGTGTGTTATCCAGAGATTGCCTACTTGTTAAAATACAAGGGCCCCCACAAGATTTCCAGCAATGTGCATCTGATTACCACATACAGTTCAGAGCCTGCTAGGATCAAGCAGGTGCGGTATAGACATTAGCATCTTGTCAAAGCAGATCCATTGATAGGTCTTGAGGTATCACCGCACCCCATGGTCACAGATAGAAAATCCAAATCTTTGAGGGACACTCTTGTATATAGTTACTTGAATGCACAGAATTAAAAAGGACGTTGGCACAGGGAACAACAAGGTTTTTACAAATGTGGATGCAGAAAGGCCTGCAAGAGCATTATGAACAAGAAGACATATGTTTTACCCAAAGGAAAGACACACAAAATAAACACATTTATCACTAAAAGTAGTGATTAGTGTGTTTATGTGCTGGTATGCCCTCATGGTATTCAATTTGTGGGAAGTACTCGCAGTGAAGAAAAGGATTATGGAGCAACTCGAAGTAATTTGACATTATGACCCCAATTACCCTGTTGCCAGGCATTGGTCTAAGGAACACAATCAGAATGCTGAAAGTTTGTCCTTTTTTGGAATTGACAAGGTAATCATGACAGCACGAGGGGATGACAGAAAGAGGAAATTGAGACTTCTAGAGTCTGAACATATCATCTAGCTTAACAGCAAAACCCCTGGTGGGATCAATCAGGATGAGGAACTCTTCGTACATATAGGATAAATTTTGATCTAGAAAGACCTTATGCTCAGACAAAGACTTATGAGCTTTGCCTTAATATTGGTATTGTATTCTTTTTGCTATCAAAATTGTGACATAATGATTTTTGCAGCATACTATGTGGCATATTTACAACCCCTTGCGCATCTTAGCACTGCCGGAACTTATTTTTTCATGCTACTGTGGCACTAAACAGGACCTCACCCTGTACCGTGCTAGCATTGCCCCACTTTGTAAACCTGTGTGCCACATTATACCTGCACCAGGTCAAATGTATGCAAGGAAGGCATTCTCCCACAGGGAGGCCCAAACAATTGTGCAGTGAAATCTAAAAAATGTCACTGCGCCATTCTAGCGTAATTTTTTAACACCTGCCCAGGGCAGGTGTTAAACTGACACTAGTGTTATATCCTATGGGCCTCCCTGAGCTTTGCTGGACTAGCACTAACGTTTTTTGCACTAGTCTAGCAAAGCATCACAAAAGCCTAAAAAATGTTGACGCTATTGTGCTAACATTCTCAATGGTGCACTGTATTGTGAATATAGCGGTACCATGGTGTCCAGGGGGTGCAGGGAGGCTCAAGGAAACTGGTGCATCGGACTCAATGTGCTAGTTCCTTGTAAATATGCTCCTATGTATTTGTCCGCTAAATATGTGTGTTTTAAAGTTGCATTGTAGTTTTTGCTGTGCTTAATTCTAGTCTTTCAGCAAATATTTCCTTTCTTTTTTTATTCTTTCCTTCATCCCTTTTGTCCTCACCATGCACTGCTAGTTACCCCACAAATGACGGCACTCATGATATCTTTGATAACATCATTGATAATATCAATGTAATATTTGCAATAAAAGTTTTGATGAAAAAACTGTGCAATGCGGGTTCACAAGTTATACTTACTTGAGGTACCTATAACCATAACTGGAGAATTTATATACATAATTACCCAGTGCCAGTCACCACTAGGTTGTTATAGTTAGGACCTAGTTTTTATATAAAAAGCATCTTTTACTTGCCTATATCATTCCAAAAGAATTTGCCAGTTTTGTCAGCTGCTGCCTGGAAAGTTTTGGGGGGATCTGTCCAGGGGGACTGAGAAAAATGGGGGTTTCCATGACACATTTTCCGCATTAAATTTTTCCATAGGGATTTTGAACAGCAATAGAGAAAAACTACTGGACCGAATTGCATGAGATTTGACAGCAAAGTAGGTCCTGGTCCTGAAAGAGTGTTTTTTTTGTTTTGGTGTAATTTTGTTCAGTAGTTTTACAGAAATTAAAGAAAATCTAAATTTGTATATCTAGGATCGCGAAGGATTCTCAACCTTTCCCAAGTTCATGCATAAATCGAGGGTAAAACATTTTTTTTTACCTTACGGATGGATACAAGGTGGATCCACAACTACACCGTAAAATTAAAAAGAGGAAATGAAGCGCGGTCTCCCGTGCTTCACTAATATCATGCCCCCGGGTGGACAACTCTTGGGGGCTTATGTGTATGAAAACAGGGGGGACTCCTAGCCCACTCCCGCTGCCACGGGTATCGCCACCTCTTCGGGGCTTATTAGTTGTATGCGAGGGGGGACCATATGGCCCACCCCCTGCCCTGGGAACCATCACCTCCCCAGGGCTTTGTTCTTTTATGTAGGGGGCCCAGCCCCCTTCTGCTGCCCTGGGAACCACCACCTCCCTGGGGCATTCACATAATATAGTGCGAGGGACCTGTGGTGCCACAGTGACCACACCCCATGGGGCAAAATGTAACTTATTTGTAGGGGGTATATGACACCCCCGCTGCCCCAAGGACCACCACTCCCGGGGCAAACTGCTATTTATTTGTGAGGGGCCATGCTCCCCTGCTGCCCTGGGGACCACCTCCCCTGGGGCAAATACTTCAAATAATAAATAGGAACTTTTCCAAGCCCTGGGGACCACCAACACCCTGTGCTTTGTCCATATATATATATATATATATATATATATATATATATATATATATATATACATATATATTTATATATATATATATTTATATATATATATATATATATATATATACGTATATATATATATATATATACATACATATATATATATATACATACATTTTTATATATATATATATATATATATATATATATATATATATATATATATATATATAACCTACTGGTGGTCACCTGTATGTAGTTATTGTTAGGGCCGTGTTTCCATAGGAAAATAGTTTTTGTTTTGCCAATAACTTTGGTACCATTTGTTGAATCTTCATTAAATTTTCTAAACTAATACAACAGTCAGTACATCTGCGGTCCTCTACTTTTTCGGAGTGATCCGTTGAGCGGTGGCCAAGAAAAAGGGGGGTCCAAAAATGTGTTTTCCCTTGCATTTTCCCATAGGAATTTTGAACATGACTGCAGCCTGAATTGCTGGATCGAATCACACCAACTTTGGCAGAAAGTTAGCTATTGGTCCAGAAAGCATGCTGATTGTCATTTGGTGTAAATCGGTTCAGTAGTTTTTAAGATATTAAAGGAAAAACAAACATAGATTTCTAGGTACACGGATCCCCCGTGGTTACAACAGTCCCCGTGCTGATATGTGATTGGCTGCCAACACTTCAAACAGGAGGTTTTGGCAGACATTTTGGGGTCCCAAAACACGTTTCCCCATTGATGATTCCATATGGATTTTGAACAACGATAGCACTAAAAATACTGGAGAGAATTCCACCAAATTTGGCTGAAAATAATGTCCTGGTCCAGAAAGGGACCTTTTTTTTGTTTTGTTGTACATCCATTCAGTAGTTTTGGAGAAATTAAAGGAAATCAAAATGTGTATATATAGGGGAGCAAAGGATTCACAACCACTTCTGATCTTGTGCTGAGATCTGATTGGCTGACAAAACTTGAACAACAAAGCCGTTGAAGTGTTGGCAGCCATCTTGGACTCGACTGAAGCCGAGTTCCAGAAAAAAATAGTAAAAAATACAAAAGGGCCCAGGGTACGAACACCCCGACCCCTTAGCTCTGGTGCTCGGGTCCCAAAGAGACCCCACCAGGGCTAAAAGACATTTTTGAAAAAACATGTTTACCATGAATTAGTGGTGGGATTGCAAACCTGTGGTAAAAATGAAAAAAAAATCAAGTACTGGCTCCTGCGCTGGTTTTTAAATAAACCCCTGCGTAAGCCAGGTCCCGGGAACACTCTTTTCTTTTTAATAGGGTGGGCCTTCTGCGCCCCTACAGTCCTGGGAACCACCACCTCCCTGAGGCTTTACTGAAATATGAGGAGGGGCATGTTACCCCCACACTCTAGATACCACCACCCAGGGGCAAGAATGCTTTTATATTGTGGGGGAGGCCCGATGGCCTCCCCCACAGCCCCAGGGACCAGCACCTCCCCCGGGCTACACTGGCATATGAGTGGGGGACTGTGTGATCCCCTGCGCTCCAGGGACTTCCACCCCCAGGCAAAAATGCTTTTATATTGTGGGGGAGGCCCGATGGCCTCTCCCACAGCCCCAGGGACCACCACCTCCCCGGGGCATTTGAGGAATTGAATGCGGGGAGTCCTTACCCCCGCAGCTCTTTGAACCACCACCCCATGGGGCACTTAACAAATTGGGTGCAGTGGGCTGCTTGGGCCCAACCACACCCTCGGGATCACCACCTCCCTGGGGCTATAATAAAAAAAATTATGGTGGTCAGTTTCTGATCCCCTTTAGCCCCATGGATCACCACCTCCCTGGGGCTATGATTATTTAATGGGGGCAGCTCAAGGAGACAGTGATAGCCCTTGGGACTGCCACTTCAGGACCACCCCCTGGGACATAGCTGTTTGCTGTGGCTTGGCGGCATTGGGCTTTATTGTAATTTTGGAGGGGGGCTGCACGTTCCCCCTCCTTTGGGCTTGTTCGAGCCCTGGGGACCTCACCTTCCCCAAGGAATTTTAACAATAGTGGAGGGGGCTGTGAGCAACCCCCTCCTTGGGCTTTTCAATGCCTCCAGGGACCACTATCTCCCTTGGGCTAAAAACACAATTTTTCAGGGGGGGGGCGCACAAACCCCTCAGGGTCCTTGGACCACCTCCACCCCCCAGGACCGGCTCCGGCCATCTCCTGAGTTGCCCATCCTCAGGAGACAGCTGTTTGCTTTTACTTGGTGGGTGCTGTGACAGCTCCCACCAAGAGAGTCTATACTAAGCATGAAAACTGCTCCGACTTGCTTGGGGCAGAGTTTTCATGTGTTTCCCTGCCCACTGCCATGTGGGCAGGGAAACAAATAAAAGTTTGTTTGTTCTGCATACAGGGAGCAGCATATTTAGGATCATAGCAAAGTGGGTGCCCTGGGCGGGGCCAGGGCACTCAGCAGGACATGAGAGGGGCTTGGGGATTAGGTCCATGGGGCAAAAATCAGCCAAGACTGTGTGCCCCCCTCTTCAAGTTTAAAATGTGTATTTAGGCCCAGGGAGACGGTGGATCCGGGAACCAGGGGGGTGTCTGCATGGCCACCCACTAGTATTTATTTTGTACTACGGAGGTAGTGGTCAATGGGGCATTTTTAAGCCCTAGGAGAGGGGTCTGCATGGCTTCCCTCATATATTAAATAAAGACCGGGGAGGTGGCAGTCCCTGTGGCTCATTGAGCCAAATGCCAGGGGGTCTGTGCTGCCCCCTCCCTTTATTCAATAAAACTCCCTTGGGGCTAAAGAGAGGCCTTGGAGGGGGGGGGGGGGGGGCTCTGTGTTTTCTCTTCCAGCATTTTTAAAAGTGTCCTGATGCCCCACGACCTGAGCCACCTGGGGGGGTTTGGGATACAAACGCAGGAGACCACTATTATTTTATTTTATTTTTTTGCAGCTGATTCATCAAACCACTGCAATTTTGTGCCACAAATGTTAAAAAATGTTTTTTTGGCAGAGGTACCCCAACACCAAGACTAGGGAGTTAGGGTATTCCTACTCTGCACCCTTTACTTTTGTTTCCCAAGGCTGTGCGTGGGTGACTGCCTAATGGGGCCTTGGCAAGATGCATATGTGTATATATATATATATATATATATATATATATATATATATGTATAGGTAGAAATTGGGTTTCTAGTTGGCAGAGGTATACACACTTGTCCAAGTAGGGACCACAATCCTAGTCAGGGTAAGTCACACACAATCCAAATTATCCTGTGCCCACCCTCTAAAAGCTTGGCACTGAGCTTAACGTAGAAGGCAATGTGTAAAGTACTTGTGCGAAAAACCATGAAAGAACACAGTGAAAACACCACAATAATACACCACACAGGTTTAGAAAAATATAAAATATTTATCTGAATGAATTAAGATCAAATCAATCAAGATTTGATAAGTAAAATTTGAAATATCACTTTTGCAATGATAAGAAAAGTCTTAGGTCTTTAAAAAGCAACAATTGTCTCTTATGTGCACAAAGTACCTGGTATGCATCAAAATTGCACGCACGGAGACCGCAGAGGAGGAGATGTGTGGAAAACGAAGGGTGTGCGTCAGATTTCTGAGCGCACACAGACAGTGCGTTGATTCTTTTCCATGCGGCAAGAACTTTGCTTTGAATTCCGGTGCACAGGCTTAAATCCTCTTTTCGATGTGGGGTCTTTTGAAGCCCAGGGCTGATGCGTGGAAATCCTGGGCGTGCTGGTCAAAGTCACAGGTGCTGTGGTGATCCAGTGGGCGAGGAGGCAGAGTTTCTGTCACATGGCAGGTGCGGCATCGATTTCTCATGCAGGAAGTTGGACCGCATAGTTCTGTCTCAGCAATACGTCGATCCGCTGGGCTGTGCGTTGAAGTTCCGGTCACAGCGCTGGTGCTACGTTGATCTTCACTCCAAGATCCAGGCTGTATCGTTCTGGAGCAGGGATGCAGTGATTTTTTCACCGCTAGACAGGCTGTGTGTTGATTCCGACAGGCTGTACGTGGATTTTCACCACACAAGGAGTTCCTTGAAGAGAAGAAGATTTTTTAGCCCTGAGACTTCAGGAAACAGTAGACAAATTCAATCCAAGCCCTTGAAGACCACTTCTCAGCAGAGCCAAAGGCCAGCAAGGCGGCAGTCCTTCACAGCAAAGCAGTCCAGGTGAGTCATTTAGGCAGCCAGGCAGCTCCTCTTGGCAGGTTGCAGGATCTGGTTCAGAGTATCTGTTCCAGGAAGTGTTCGAGTTGCTGGGGTACGGGAACCAGCTTATAGACCCAAAAGTGCCTTTAAAGTGGGGGAGATGTCAAAGAGTGGTTTTGAAGTGCACAAGGTCCCCTTTCAGTACAGGTCTGTCTGCCAGAGTCCCAGTAAGGGGTGTTGCAGTCCTTTGTGTGAGGACAGACCACTAGCTTTTCAAATATAAGTGTCAAGCCCCTTCACCCTTCAAGTCCAGGAAGACCCATTCAGTATGCAGATGTGTGCAAATGTGACTGAGCAGCCTGTATTTGTGGTTGTCTGGGTGAAATGCACAAGGGAGCTGTCAATCATCCCAGCCCAGACGTGGATTGGAGACAGGCTGTAAGGCACAGAGGGATTTTAAGAGTAGAGAAATGCTCACTTTCTGAAAGTGGCATTTCTAAAATAGTAATATAAAATCCAACCTCACCAGTCAGCAGGATTTTGTTTTTCAATTCTGGCCAGTCTAAATATGACCTGTCTACTCTTTTCTGATCAGAATCTACCACTCAAACAATATGTATGAGGGTAGCCCTAATGTTAGCCTATGAAAGGAGCAGGCCTCACAGCAGTGGAAAACAAATTTAGGAGTTTTCCACTACCAGGACATATAAAACACACAGGTATATGTCCTCCATATCCATGACCCACCAGGTAAACTCTGTCACCTTCTCCTGCTGACACACACCCACAAACTCCAGAAGATCTTCAGATGGATCTCAGCAGACTGTTGCAGGACAGTCACCCACCCCTTAGTCACAAGCAAACTTGAATACGGCAACGCCCTCCACGCTGGCACCTCAACTAGGAACATCAAAAAACTTCAACTCATCCAGAACGCTGCCGCCAGACTCATTTTGGACCTCACTCACCGAGAACACATCTACCAACACCTGAGGAATCTCCACTGGCTACTGGTCGAGAAGTGAATCACCTTCAAGCTTCTCACCCACACGTCAAAGGCTATACACAACGCAGAACCAGCCTACCTGAACCACTGCGTCTCCTTCCACACCCCTTCCAGATCCCTCAGCTCCACCTAGATGGCCCTGGCCACCGTCCCTCGCATCTGCAAAACCACCCCTGGAGGGCGATCTTTTACCTACACTGTAGCAAGGAGCTGGAACAACCTCCCCCGCACCTCAGACAAAGCCAGTTGCTCACCATCTTCAGGAAGAACCTCAAGACGTGGTTCTTCTGATGAGGCCCCTCTCCCCCCAGTGCCTTGAAACCCTCATGGGTGAGTAGCCGCGCTTTATAAATACTGATTGATTGATGCCTTTTACCTACACATCACCCCTGCCCTATGGGTTACCTAGGGCCTACCTTAGGGGTGACATATGTAGAAAAAGGGGGTTTAAGGCTTTGCAAAGACTTTTAAATGCCAAGTTGAAGTGGAAGTGAAACTGCACACACAGGCCTTGTAATGGCAGACCTGAGACATGGTTAAGGGGCTACTTATGTGGGTGGCATAACCAGTGCTGCAGGCCCACTAGTTGCATTCAATCTAAAGGACCTGGGCACATGTAGTGCACTTTACTAGGGACTTAAAGGTAGATCAAATATGCCATTTGGGTATGAACCAATGTTACCATGCTTTAAGGGAGAGAGCATATGCACTTACCACTGGTTAGCAGTGGTGAAGTGCAAAGAGTCCTACAACCAGCAAAGCCAGTGTCAAAAAAGTGGAGGGAGGCAGGCAAAGAGTTGGGAGTGACCACCCTAAGGCTGTCGAGTCTAAGATATACAGTATATATATATATTGTTAGAAATTGTTTTTTTGGTTGGCAGTCAGGTTACCCCCTGTCCAAGCAAAAGCCCTCACTCTAGTCAGGGTAAGTCACACACAATCCAAGATTATCCTGTGCCCACCCTCTGGTAGCTTGGCACGAGCAGTCAGGCTTAACTTAGAAGGCAATGTGTAAAGTATTTGTGCAATAAATCATACAATACCACCATATAGCACCACAGAAATACACCACACAGTGTTTAGAAAAATATATAATATTTATCAGGATAATTGTAGGTCAAAACGAATAAAGTTGCACTGTGAATTTGTAGAGATATCACTGAAAAGTGATATAGAGTGTCTTAAGTCTTTAAAAAGCAAACAAAGTCTCTTTCAAGCACAAAGTACCTGGTTTGGAGTGGAAAATCTCCTCAGAGGGCCACAGAAGAATAGATACGTGGAAAAAGGGTGCGTGCGTCGATTTCTCCCCAGCACACACGGACTTGCGTCGTTATTTTTCACGCGGGGAAGTCGTGCGTTGTTTTCCGGCGCGCGGACAGTCTCTTTCTGTGGATCGCGGGGATTACCAGATGTCCCGGGTCTGTGCGTGGATTCTCCTGCTTGTTTACCGGCTGCGCTTCGTTCGGCGGGGCTGTGCGGCGAAGTTTCGCTCTCACAGCAGGTGTCGCATCGATTTCTCCTCTGGAGGTCCGGCGGCATTGTCCTTGCGAAGCCGTGCGTCGAAGTTCCAGTCGTCCCGAAGGCGTCGCGTCGACCAGCGTCGGTGTGCAGCGTTTTTCTCACCGCGGAACAAGCTGTGCGTCGAAAATTTCGGCGCATGAAGCGTCCAAGTGAAAAAGAGAAGTCTTTTTGGTCCTGAGACTTCAGGGAACAGGAGGCAAGCTCTATCCAAGCCCTTGGAGAGCACTTTTACAGCCAGACAAGAGTTCAGCAAGGCAGCAGGGCAACAGGAAGGCAACAGTCCTTTGTAGAAAGCAGTCAGGTGAGTCCTTTAGACAGCCAGGCAGTTCTTCTTGGCAGGATTCAGGTTCTGGTTCAGGTTTCTTCTCCAGCAAGTGTCTGATGAGGTAGGGCAGAGGCCCTGTTTTATACCCAAATGTGCCTTTGAATTGGGGGAGACTTCAAAGAGTGGCTAAGAAGTGCACCAGGTCCCCTTTCAGTTCAATCCTGTCTGCCAGGGTCCCAGTAGGGGGTGTGGCAGTCCTTTGTGTGAATGCAGGCACTCCACCCTCCCAGCCCAGGAAGACCCATTCAAAATGCAGATGTATGCAAGTGAGGCTGAGTACCCTGTGTTTGGGGTGTATCTGAGTAAATGCACAAGGAGATGTCAACTAAGCCCAGCCAGACGTGGATTGTAAGGCACAGAAAGATTTAAGTGCAAAGAAATGCTCACTTTCTAAAAGTGGCATTTCTAGAATAGTAATATTAAATCCAACTTCACCAGTCAGCAGGACTTTATATTACCATTCTGGCCATACTAAATATGACCTTCCTACTCCTTTCAGATCAGCAGCTACCACTTCAATACTGTATGAGGGCAGCCCCAATGTTAGCCTATGAAGGGAGCAGGCCTCACAGTAGTGCAAAAACGAATTTAGGAGTTTTACACTACCAGGACATGTACACTACACAGGTACATGTCCTGCCTTTCACCCACACAGCACCCTGCTCTAGGGGTTTCCTAGGGCACACATTAGAGGTGACGTATATGTGGAGAAAGGGGAGGTTTAGGCTTGGCAAGTACTTTTAAATGCCAAGTCGAGGTAACAGTGAAACTGCACACACAGGCCTTGAAATGGCAGGACTGAGACAAGGAAAAGGGGCTACTTGAGTGGGTGGCACAACCAGTGCTGCAGGCCCACTAGTAGCATTTAATCTACCGGCCCTATGCACATAGAGTGCACATTACTAGGGACTTATGAGTAAATTAATAGTCCAATCAGGTATGATTCAAGGTTACCATGTTTTAAGGGAGAGAGCATATGCACTTTAGCACTGGTTAGCAGTGGTAAAGTGTGCAGAGTCTAAAAGCCAGCAAAAACAGTGTCCAAAAAGTGGAGGGAGGCAGGCAAAAAGTTAAGGGTGACCACCCTAAGGCTGTCAGGTCTAACAGTTGTCCCCCCCAGCTGAAAGTGGGGAGAGCTACCCGACCTCCTGGGAGCTCTCATCGCTAAGGCGGAAGTATCTGGAGAGACCATGAGCATTGGAGTGGTCAACCCCTGGGCGATGCTCCACCGTAAAGTCCATCCCCTGTAGGGAAATGGACCACCTCAAGAGTTTTGGATTCTCACCCCTCATCTGCATGAGCCATCTGAGGGGCCTGTGGTCTGTCTGAACCCGGAAGTGAGTCCCAAACAGGTAGGGTCTTAGCTTCTTCAGTGCCCAGACCACAGCAAAAGCTTCTCTCTCAATAGCACTCCACCTCTGTTTCCGTGGTAATAGCCTTCTGCTAATAAAGACTACTGGTTGGTCTAGGCCCTCCTCATTTAGCTGTGCTAGGACCGCCCCTATGCCTTGCTCTGAAGCGTCTGTCTGCACGATAAATTCCTGGGAGTAGTCAGGGGTCTTGAGCACGGGGGCCGTGCACATGGCTTCCTTCAGGGAGTCAAAGGCTTTCTGACAAGCCTCTGTCCAATTCACCAACCTAGGTTGTTTCTTGGAAGTGAGTTCTGTCAAGGGTGACACAATGGTACCATAGCCCTTGACAAATCTGCGGTAGTATCCTGTGAGGCCTAAAAAGGCTCTCACCTCAGTCTGAGTTCTAGGTGGTTGCCAGGCCTTGATAGTTTCAATCTTGGCCTGGAGTGGCTGCACCTTGCCACCACCCACTAGGTGTCCCAAGTACACCACAGAACCCTGCCTAATCTGGCACTTACTAGCCTTGATGGTCAGGCCTGCCTGTTGCAGGGCCTGAAGCACCTCCTTGAGGTGGAGCAGGTGTTCCTCCCAGCTGGAACTGTAGACAGCTATGTTATCCAGGTAGGCTGCACAGAAGGCATCCTTGCCAGCTAGGACCCTGTTAACCAACCGTTGGAAGGTAGCAGGGCATTTTTCAATCCAAATGGCACCACCCGGAACTGGTAATGGCCATCAGGGGTTGAAATTTCTTTAGCCCCCTCAGTCAGGGCGATCTGCCAGTACCCTGAAGTAAGATCAAACGTACTCAGGAACTTGGCAGCGCCCAGCCTGTCAACGAGCTCATCAGCTCGGGGGATGGGGTGAGCATCAGTCCGTGTGACTGAGTTGAGACCCCGGTAGTCCACACAAAACCTGAGTTCTGGCTTCGCACCTGGGGCAGTAGCCTTAGGGACCAACACCACTGGGCTGGCCCAGGGACTACTGGATTTCTCGATAACACTTAGAGCTAACATCTTGGAGACCTCCTCCTTGATGCTGGCCTTCACCTTATCCGATAACCTGTAAATGT
The DNA here is from genome assembly GCF_031143425.1 of Pleurodeles waltl. NCBI lineage: Eukaryota > Metazoa > Chordata > Amphibia > Caudata > Salamandridae > Pleurodeles > Pleurodeles waltl. Next base: position 776,083,675 of record NC_090447.1, on the reverse strand, counting down.
TGTTCTTCACAGGGAGACTGTCACCGGTGCCAATGTCATGAACACAGAGGTGGGTCAGTCCAAGAGAAAGGGAGAACAGGGGTGAGAACTGCTCCAACAGCTCATAGCAGTCTCCTTTCTGGTTTAGAGTCAGGGAGTCAGAGAGAATGTCCCCTTTTACTGACCCATCACCTTCTTGGGCAGAGAGGAGGTCTGGGAGAGGTTCACTCTCCTCTTCCATTCCTTCATCTGTGACCAGAAGCATGTTGACCTCAGACCTCTCAAAATGAGCCTTTAGTCGGTTAACATGGAGCACCCTTAGGGGGTTCCTAGGGGTTTGGAGGTCCACTAGGTAAGTGGCCTCCCCTTTCCGCTCCTTTACTTCAAATGGGCCAGACCAGCGGTCCTGGAGAGCTCTAGGCTCTACTGGCTCCATTACCCACACTACTTTTTCTCCAGGTTGAAACTCTACCAGGGTGGCCTTCTGGTCATACCAGCGTTTCATTACCTCTTGACTGGCGTCAAGGTTACTTTGGGCCTCTTTCCAGAAGCGGGTCATCTGGTTGCGGAGGGCCAACATGTAGCTGACCACATCCTGAGGGGGTGCCTTTGGAGCTTTCTCCAACCCCTCCTTGACAATGCTTAAGGGTCCCCTGACAGGGTACCCATAGAGAAGCTCAAAGGGACTGAACCCTACCCCCCTCTGGGGGACCTCTCTGTAAGCAAAGAGAAGGCATGGTAAGGGGACGTCCCACTTACGCCTCATGGCCTCAGGGAGGCCACCAATCATGCCTTTCAAGGTCTTGTTGAATCTCTCCGCAAGACCATTAGACTGGGGGTGATAGGGTGTGGTGAACTTGTAGGTTACACCACACGCATCCCACAGAGACTTCATGTATGCAGACATAAAGTTAGTGCCTCTGTCAGACACTATCTCCTTTGGGAATCCCACACGGGTAAATATCCCCATCAGAGTTCTGGTCACCACTGGTGCAGTTACGGTTCTCAGAGGGATTGCCTCTGGGTAACGGGTGGCATGGTCCACCAAAACCAGGATGAACCTGTTGCCTAAGGCAGTTTTGGGGTCCAATGGACCAACAATGTCGATGCCCACCCTTTCAAAGGGGGTGCCAATGACAGGAAGTGGAATCAGGTGGTTTTAGCCCTTTTTCCTGCTTTACCACTGGCCTGGCAGGTAGGACAAGATCTGCAGAACTTATCTGAGTTTGTCCTCATTCTGGGCCAATAAAAGTGGGTGACAAGCCTGTCAAAGGTCTTGCCTTGCCCCAAATGTCCTGCCAGGGGAATGTCGTGAGCCAGACCCAGTAGGAAGGTTCGGTAACACTGGGGGACCACCAGCATACGCGCTGCCCCAAAGGCCGGAACCTTAGGCTCACTGTAGAGGAGATCATTCTCCCAATATATGTGGTGATCGCCAGAGGCTTCACCTGCCGCTTGGTCTGAGGCTTGCTTCCTCAGACCCTCCAGAGTGGGACATTCTTTCTGCGCCTTGCAGAATTCCTCCCTGGTGGGTCCACCCTCAACTTGCCAGCCAGCAAGCTCAGGTAGGTCACCTAGGGTGGCAATGTCTTCCCCAGTTGGCTCGGGAGCCTCCTCCTCAGGAGCCCCGTCAACCACTGCGGGAACTTCTGGGACCGGATTCCCGCGCCCCTTGCCCCTCCTCTTGGCAGCTCTCTGGGCCATTGTTAAAGGCTCCAGACGCCCTTGACTTCCCTCTCTGTCAGCCATGGACTGTGTGGTCATGCAGACCCACTCAGGTAACCCTAACATCTCCAGGTGAGATCTGAGCTCCACTTCTTTCCAAGCAGTATGCTCAAGATCATTGCGTAACAGACAATCTACAGGCAGGCAGGACTCACTGCTACTTTCAGAGTACCAGAGACCCACCCCCACTCAAAGGGAACCAGAGCCACCGGTAGGTGACTCTCACGATTGTCAGCGACGATGACCTGGTGGAATGTATTAGGGACTATCTGCTCTGTTGACACCAGCTGACTCTTGATAGTAGTCATACTGGCTCCTGTGTCACGCAGAGCCTCCACCTTCTGCCCATCAATGGTGACCCACTGCCTGTACTTGGAAGTATTTTGGGGCATGTGGGCTTTGGGCACCATTTCTCCTTCTCCCAGGGACACTAGGGAAATCTCTACCTGTTCCCCAAAGCTATCTGGGTCCATCTCCCCCCCCACCCGAGCGCTACACTAGTCAACCCAGGTGTCTGTCCGGTAGTGGACGGTGCTCTCTTGGAGCACTGGGGGTCACCTTTATAGTGACCATACTGGTAACACTCCATGCATTTCGGGTTGGATTTTCCTGACCTATCATCTGTCCCTGGCTTTTTCCCAAATCTGGAAAAGGAATGGTTGCCACCCCCCCCCCCGGAATTCTTTTGGGGGCCTTTGGAGAGTTCCTTATCTGTAAGTTTATCTCCCCCCTCTTTCTTCTGTTGGGACCCCTGACCACCTTTGTGGGTGTCCCCCCAGGTAACTTCTTAGACACTCTGGTGCTAACCCAGAGGTCCGCCTCCTCAGCAAGCTTCCTGGGATCAGTCAGCTTACTATCCACTAAGTGCTGGCGCAACTCTGTAAAAGTAGTATTAAGCATATGCTCTCTCAGAATCAAGTCATATAACCCTTTATAATCATCTACTTTGTTGCCCCGCACCCATCCATTCAGTGCCTTACTGTGAAAGTCAAAGAAATCTACCCATGTTTCTGTGGTTTGTTTGGTGCAGTCCCTGAACCTCTGACGGTATCCCTCAGGGGTCAGCCCAAACTTGGCAAGTAAAGTGGCTTTCTGAAGTGGGTATGTGTTTTGATCAGGTTGATCCAATGTGAGAAGTGTGTCCCTCCCCAATGGCGGTACATAACCCCACATAGCTACCCCCCATTGCCCTTCAGGAACCTCATGAGCCCTTAGTGCAACTTCATAAGCAGCTAACCATGTATCTAAGTCATCTCCCACCACAAAACTGGGCACCACATTTTTGGGTATACGAACCTTCTTTTCTCCAGCAGGTCCTGTCAGTATGCTGCCACCATTATTGCTGGATTCAGACTGCTTTGCCTTGAGATCCAGCTCCTTGAGACTCAGTTCATGAGCCAATAACAGTTTCTTTTCAGCCAAGGCTCTCTCAGCTGCAGCTCCAGCTCTTTCAGCTTCAATCTGTTTGGCTGCTCTTTCAGCCTCAGCTTGCTTCGCTTCTCTCTCTGCCCTTCTTTCCTCCTGTTGAGCCTCAATTTTCAGTTTTGCCATTTGCAATTGGAACTCCCTTTCCTCTCTCCTTTCCTCTGTGGTTAGGCTTTGCACAGAGACACTGCTCCCTGGTCTGGAAGGGGGCACAATTGCAGTGGTAACACCATCCACAGATAGCAACAAATCCTCTGAGGGGCCATTTTCTGGCTCCTCTTCCTCATCATCCTCTTCTAAATGGGCTTCTGCCCAGGCCCTCAGCGCCACTTGAAAGTCCTCCTTTTTGGAGGCCCCTTGGGTGGGTACCCTCATTGCCCTGCAGAATCCTTTTAGTTGTTTGACCGTATATGTATCCAACAGGACTAGGTCAAAGTTTCCTATTTGAGACCCAGTCAGAGACATGTTGAGTGAGGATTTAGTTTTTGAAAATTGTCAGGAAAAACGAATTTGCAAAAAGAGATAAAAATCAAGTTGACCTTCAACTGTGGGTAGGTAGTGAAATACTTAGCTACTGTATGTCACTGCACAAATACAAGTCCTATCCTCACCGCTGATCACCAATGTTAGAAATTGTTTTTTTGGTTGGCAGTCAGGTTACCCCCAGTCCAAGCAAAAGCCCTCACTCTAGTCAGGGTAAGTCACACACAATCCAAGATTATCCTGTGCCCACCCTCTAGTAGCTTGGCACGAGCAGTCAGGCTTAACTTAGAAGGCAATGTGTAAAGTATTTGTGCAATATATCATACAATACCACCATATAGCACCACAAAAATACACCACACAGTGTTTAGAAAAATATATAATATTTATCAGGATAATTGTAGGTCAAAATGAATAAAGTTGCAATGTGAATTTGTAGAGATATCACTGAAAAGTGATATAAAGTGTCTTAAGTCTTTAAAAAGCAAACAAAGTCTCTTTCAAGCACAAAGTACCTGGTTTGGAGTGGAAAATCTCCTCAGAGGGCCACAGAAGAAGAGATAAGTGGAAAAAGGGTGTGCGTGTCGATTTCTCCCCAGCACACACGGACTTTTTCACGCGGGGAAGTCGTGCGTCGTTTTCCGGCGCTCGGACAGTCTCTTTTTGTGGATCGCGGGGATTACCAGATGTCCCGGGTCTGTGCGTGGATTCTCCTGCTTGTTTACCGGCTGCGCGTCGTTCTGCGGGCTGTGCGTCGAAGTTTCGCTCTCACGGCAGGTGTTGCGTCGATTTCTCCTCTGGAGGTAGGGCAGCGTTGTCCTTGCGAGGCCTTGCGTCGAAGTTCCAGTCGTCCCGAAGGCGTCGCGTCGATCAGCGTCGGTGTGCGGCGTTTTTCTCGCTGCAGAACAAGCTGTGCGTCAAAAATTTCGGCGCACGAAGTGTCCATTTGAAAAAGAGAAGTCTTTTTGGTCCTGAGACTTCAGGGAACAGGAGGCAAGCTCTATCCAAGCCCTTGGAGAGCACTTTTACAGCCAGACAAGAGTTCAGCAAGGCAGCAGGGCAACAGCAAGACAGCAGTCCTTTGTAGAAAGCAGTCAGGTGAGTCCTTTAGGCAGCCAGGCAGTTCTTCTTGTCAGGATGCAGGTTCTGGTTCAGGTTTCTTCTCCAGCAAGTGTCTGATGAGGTAGGGCAGAGGCCCTGTTTTATACCCAAATGTGCCTTTGAAGTGGGGGAGACTTCAAAGAGTGGCTAAGAAGTGCACCAGGCCCCCTTTCAGTTCAATCCTGTCTGCCAGGGTCCCAGTATGGTGTGTGGCAGTCCTTTGTGTGAGTGCAGGCCCTCCACCCTCCCAGCCCAGGAAGACCCATTCAAAATGCAGATGTATGCAAGTGAGGCTGAGTACCCTGTGTTTGGGGTGTATCTGAGTAAATGCACAAGGAGATGTCAACTAAGCCCAGCCAGACGTGGATTGTAAGGCACAGAAAGATTTAAGTGCAAAGAAATGCTCACTTTCTAAAAGTGGCATTTCTAGAATAGTAATATTAAATCCAACTTCACCAGTCAGCAGGACTTTATATTACCATTCTGGCCATACTAAATATGACCTTCCTACTCCTTTCAGATCAGCAGCTACCACTTCAATACTGTATGAGGGCAGCCCCAATATTAGCCTATGAAGGGAGCAGGCCTCACAGTAGTGCAAAAACGAATTTAGGAGTTTTACACTACCAGGACATGTAAACTACACAGGTACATGTCCTGCCTTTCACCCACACAGCACCCTGCTCTAGGGGTTTCCTAGGGCACACATTAGAGGTGACGTATATGTGGAGAAAGGGGAGGTTTAGGCTTGGCAAGTACTTTTAAATGCCAAGTCGAGGTAACAGTGAAACTGCACACACAGGCCTTGAAATGGCAGGCCTGAGACAAGGAAAAGGGGCTACTTGAGTGGGTGGCACAACCAGTGCTGCAGGCCCACTAGTAGCATTTAATCTACCGGCCCTATGCACATAGAGTGCACATTACTAGGGACTTATAAGTAAATTAATAGTCCAATCAGGTATGATTCAAGGTTACCATGTTTTAAGGGAGAGAGCATATGCACTTTAGCACTGGTTAGCAGTGGTAAAGTGTGCAGAGTCTAAAAGCCAGCAAAAACAGTGTCCAAAAAGTGGAGGGAGGCAGGCAAAAAGTTAGGGGTGACCACCCTAAGGCTGTCAGGTCTAACATATATATATATATATATATATATATATATATATATATATATATATATATATATATATATATATATATATATATATATATATATATTTATATGTTTTCCCAAATGCCACTGAAAATGCCGAACACTTAACACTTAACGATGGGTGCCTCCTCCGTGCAAGTGGCATACACGTACAGCGTTTCAGCTAAATGCCTTTCTCAAATGCCAGCAAAATGAAAAGACACTGGTATTTGGCTGTTTAAATAGTTTCCCTTCATTGTTAGTTTCGATATTAGTCATCAGTGAGAAAGGACTTCAATTCATCCATAAATCACTCTGCTCAGAGCGCTGCCATTTTAGCATGTGTTGTTTATAGTTTAAAAGTCCCAATTGCAGTAGTGATTCTGGGCATATTCATACTGTCATTGTAATCGGCGCGCTTTCAGCATGAAAACTCAATGTTGTGGAAATATGCGAATGTCTTTTCATGAAACAAATTAGTTAAGCCTGTTCCTCTCCGTCTCATGCCCATATTATTTCCATACCTGAAGGCAGCAGTCTCGTGACTAATGCCAATCCATGTAGTCATGTCCTGTAAAATCAGCAAGTATTTCAATATTTCAGGGCTACGGCAGTTCTGGCATTTTGTCATTATGAGTTTCTCTAAATGCCATTGAAAATGCCGAACACTTAACGATGGGTGCCTCCTCCGTGCAAGTGGCATACACGTAAAACATACCAACAAAACCGGCTTTCCTTCAAAGCCATAAAGGGGCACTCTCCAGGTTGCAGCTAAATGCCTTTCTCAAATGCCAGCAAAATAAAAAGACACTCGTATTCACTTCATTGTTAGTTTTGATATTAGTCATCAGTGAGAAAGGACTTCAATTCATCCATAAATCACTGGTTAGCAGTGGTAAAGTGCGCAGAGTCTAAAAGCCAGCAAAAACAGTGTCCAAAAAGTGGAGGGAGGCAGGCAAAAAGTTAGGGGTGACCACCCTAAGGCTGTCAGGTCTAACATATATATATATATATATATATATATATATATATATATATATATATATGGGTGTAGAAGTGCCTGTATGTCAATTCCTTCTCCAAAAGCGTCCTTAGTAACAGAACACAGGACACAGGCTTGAAGCGTGAGTAAGTGCTTCCAGTTTCCATGTCAAGTGTGCGTAAGTGCTTACAGTTTGCTGGAATAAAACTGAAACCACTTATGCACACATTCGAAAGTCCGCATCCTGTGTTCTGTTACTGTGAACGCCTTTGGAGAAAGAATATATATGCATACACACACACACACCCACACACACACATATGTTTAATTTAAAAAACAAAAGCTATAGGGATGTTACAGTTAGGCTCACATTTTAAATGTAAAAAAACATAGAAATTCAGTGGGTATTTCTAGTAACTATAACTCACGCCCTAAGGTAACTATAACTCGTGCCCCCACAATGCACAGTTATCTGATCAATAATTTTACCAGACATGTTCCAATGATATTATCAATGATGTTATGAAAGATGTCAAATTGTGAGTCTAAGTATAGCGTTCCTATAAGCTTTGGGTTTTTAATTGAATTTCTATGGGTTTTTTTAAATTCTATTTCCTAACTATAACTTCCCAGTAACCTTTGTTTTTTTCAGTGATTTTCTACAGTTTTTTTTTAATGTAAAGTAATTTTCATTACTATACTTTAATGCAACTACTACTGCGTATGGCCTCTGACGGCCAACCCCTATAACCACCCAGCCCCACACTGCGCATGGCCTTTGGCAGCAGGGGTTGGCTGCAGGACCTGGGCTGGCCACAGCCATATGCATATGCCCCCCCAGGGCTCATCCTTGCCTGGAGACCCCATGTCCTCGGCCTCTATCCAGGGCCGCCTCATCATTATTTTTTGGGGAAAGGGTGGCCATGTGGCCACACTGCCCCCCACCAACGTTAAATAGCCCAGGGTGGTGGTGGTCCCTGGGGGTCTGCAATTGACCAATTTGGCTTTTTAAATGAGCCCTGGGGATGCGGCTGTCCCCAGAGCTGTGTGGGAGCCGTGCAGCTCCCTGCATTTCTTTAGTTTCAAGCCCAGGAGAAGTGGTGGTCCCGAGGGGTGCGGGTGCCAGGCTCCCTCTGTGTTTCTTATGTTTAAAGCCCTGGGGAGGTGGTGGTCCCCGGGGCTGTGGGGGGACGGATTGCCCCAAGTGTTTCTTCTCATTTAAAGCCCTGGAGAAGTGGTGGTTTCCAGGGCTGCGGGGGGAAGCCAAGTCCCAACATGCTGCCAACACTTCCTTCTTGAAATGTTGACAGACAATCATATCTCAGCATGAGATTGGGAGGTTTTGCTGAGTCTTCACATCCCTATTTATACAAATGTGCTTTTTCTTAAATATTTAAATAACTACTGAATGGATTTACACCAAATAACAAGAAGGGTGTTTTCTGGACCAAGAGCTACCTTTTCACCAAATTTGGTGTAATTCTGTCTAGTGGTTCGGGCTGTACACCTGTTCAAAATCCCAATGGGAATCAACATTGAAAACACATCTTGTTTGACCTAACTTTTTCTCTCCCCCGCTTGACAGATCACCCTGAAACTTTCCAGACAGCAGCTGATGTGACTGTCGAATTTTTTAGGAAATGTTCATGAATATTCATCAAGCGGTGACAAAGATATAGGCAAGTTAAAAAACACTCTTTCTATAAAAAACAAGTCCTTGCTATAACTACCTAGTGCCAGTGCTTAATTTGAGCTGGTTGTTTCCGGTGTGAGGCACAGGTACTTATTTTTGAGGGCCGGCACTTATTTTTCTGCCTCAAGCATTTACTGCGAGCAAAAGACACATAAGGGAAAGACGGAGAAAGAGAAAAACTTAAAAGCCTCACAAGGGGAGAAAGCCTAGAGCTGCAAGAGCGAGCTAAAGGCACAGGAAATGGCTTAAATGGATTAAAGAGGCCCAAGATGGCTTCAGGATTATGCTGCCTCATTATTCTATGCTCACCCATTTAATTACAGCAGCCACGTGTTTCAGAGAGCTTTTGTGCATGGGCACGTTTTTACTGCCTAGTGGCGACATCCAGGTAATACAAATGTGTGTGTGTGCGCGCGCGCGCATTTCCTTATGTGTATGAATATGTGTATTCATTAGGTACTTATGCTTATATATTTATGCGTGTATGTGCATTTGTGCGCATGCCTTGCAAGGCTATTGCTGCTACACAATTAGTAGCGCTTTCGAGCACTTGTAGTCAAGAAAGGTTTCATTCTTGGCACTTTCTATCTTAAAACATCTGAGTTATATCAACCCAGTCAATTCGGATTTCAACCTAGCTATTTAATACCTGTTCTTTATTACACGAAGGAAACGTACCATGTTCACAGAATGCCATGTCATTGTTATGATAATCTACAATAAAAAATATCTAAATAGTCGCAGGTGCCGAAAAGGTTTCTAAGAAGGTTGCTTCTCATTTCACCAGTCAGGAAGCCCACTTCCACTGTTACTGTTGCCCACATCCCAGGGTCGACGCAACTGCCCCATGGTCCTTGCCAAGTGTCTTTGACGCTAGCTTCAGACCCGCTGCACTTATCACGAGCAGTCCCACTTTGGAGATGGGTCTGGGGGTAGAGCCAAAGGCAGGGAGTGGCGACCGTAAGGGTAGAACGTCAGTGGCGAAAGAGAACTAGTTTTATCTTTTTTTTTTTTTACAATTTGAGCACAGATTTGGGGTTGATGATATGAAATCTGATGGCACGAAGCAAAATCTAAACCCCCGAGCAATGAAGAAGCAAAATCTAAACCCCGAGCAATGAAGAAGCAACCATAAAGAGCATTATGTGGTACGGTCGTTAAAACGGGTTTACTGTGCTATTCACTTCTCTCGTCCTTTTAATGTAGGCCTTCAAAAGCGATACCTTAATATGTGATGATTCTTTTAAAATTCCTAGTGGTAATCCCGGGGGATGGTAACGCAATTGTCTCTTCACCCACAGGCAATCAGGCTTTTTGAAATAAACACGACCTAACTTGAAAAATGGCATCAGAGCATCCTACATAATGGAAATCTGTTTGCTGACTAGCAGAACAGCTTCTTTAGTTACCCTACTTGGCAGCCAATAACTTTTTTTGATCAATGAATGAGCCGAAGCAGAAGCCATTTTGCTTAGGCGATTACTCATCCTGGCTATTGTTAATGATTCAATGTAAATTAAATGTCCAAATTTATCGCAATTTGTCTTTTTTCAGCAAAGAAAGTAGCCCACCACGCTATCACCCTACGACTAAATCATAAGTGCGAAATGTGCCAGTGCTGACCGGAGTTATGAATTAGAGGGCCTCAGTTCGATCGTTTGTCTCTTCAAAATACGCGCGTATATAACGATATTATCATAAACGATCAACCATTAAACAATTACCGTTACAGAAAAACCTAAAATGCTGAGTTGCTTCGGCGAAATTCGGGATTCATTTCTCCATTTCATTTTTTAGGGTCGAGCCTGCGAGTGCATGCGCTAGGTAGCGCATGCGTCTCGTATGCCAGACAATGTTGTGTTCAGTAAAAGGCTTGGAGCCCCCTGTCGCTCACTATTTGTTGGTTTGTCCCACAGCCTCGTAATTCGTCAAGGCATGTCTGGCATCGCTTCCGTTTCTCTGTTTGGGGCAGGGATCAAGCACAAATTGATTTCAAAGCAATTAGGGCCAGATGTACCAAAGGATTTTACCCATTCTGTGTCTATGGGAAAATGCTTTAGTACATATGGCCCTAAGGGCCCATCCACTGCTCCTGACCTGATGGAGGTACAATTTGTTGTTTTTAACTTCCAGTGCTCCACAAACAGAAGGCTTGTGACTGGCAAAAATATGTCCAGCAGGACAAACAAAATTGAAACGTTTTGTTTTGTAAAGCCAACTTTATTTTATTTTGTTAAAACATCTTTTCTCAGTTCCCAGTTCCCACTCGTTTTTTTCTGCTTTTTTCTGCTTTTGCTTGTGGGTGCCGTTATCAAAAGATGACAACTTGTTTGAAATATGCAAGACCCATTACATGGCAAATGCTTGAATCCATAGGAGTCAGAGCTGTAATAAACACAGACTGGTTGTCGGACCTGTGTCAATGTGGATTTTACGCTGGTAGTGAATTTCACAGCTGCTTTAGCGCAAATGACACCCAGTGCGACAGTCTTTTTTTGGGCCCCCATAATCTTCTGCTCCACAAATTCCCTCATCTCTCTATAGCCCTCAGTCTGACCTATATTTCATTTTTTTATAGCGCAACCTACAGTTCACTCACTCTAATTTCTGTGATCTGCATGGTATACACCCTAACTTTAACACGTGCCCCTAAGGCAACTATAATTCATGCCCTTGCCATGTACAGATTTTTTGTCACAAATTTTACTGCAAATATTACAGTGATATCATCAATGATGTTATTAAAGATGTCATGAGTGCTGTACTTTGTGGGTAATTAGCAGTGGAGGGCGCAAGTTATAGTTACCTCAGGGCACACGTTACTTGAAATAACTCTAACTATAACTGGTGAATTGCTATGGTTTTGTATGTTTAAAATGTGAGCCTAACTATAATGTCCCTGTTACATTTGGTTTTGTATGTGAATTTCTATGTTATTTTTAATTCTATTTCCTAACTATAACATCCCTGTAAACGTTTTTCAGTGAATTTCTATGTTTTTTTAATTGTATAATAATCTTCAGTACTTCACGTTAATCCAACCACCGTTGTGCACAGCCGTTGGCTGGCCACAGGGCCCAGCCTGCGGACAGGCTCTGAGGATAACCCCCTATAAGCACCCAACCTTGCATCGTGCAAAGCCTTTGCCTATGTGTGGCAGGGGTTGCCCGCAAGTCCTGGCCTGCAGCCAGACCCTGCTGGCAACCCCCTTAACCGCCAAACCCCACACTGCTCATTGACGTTTGGCCATGCACAGCAGGAGTTGACCCCAGCCAGCCTCTCTGGGTGTGAGAATAGGTGTAAGAGGGTGTACCTCAGGATGAGAGTAGCTGTGAGAGTCTCTGTCTGGGTGTGAGAGTGCATGCATCAGTGTCATAGCGGGTGCGTCAGTAATTGCGTAGGCCTGTGAGTGGGTGCATGAGGGTGTCAGTGGGTCTGTGAGTGGGTGTGTGAGGGTCTGAGTGGGACTGTGAGTAGGTGCACAAGGGTTTGAGTGGGTTTTGATTGTACCTTAGGATGAGAGTAGCTGTGAGAGTCTGTCTGGGTGTGAGAGTGTGTGCATCAGTGTCATAGCAGGTGCGTCAGTGTCTGCAAAGGTCTGTGAGTGGGTGTCAGTGTGTCTGTGAGTGGGTGTGTATTCTGAGGTGAATTGAATATTAAAGTCATTGGTGTTCAAATAAATTATGAAATCATTAAGTTTTTGTAAATCACCCGTCCAAATCATTAGACAATCATCTATGTATCGGCCCCAAAAGAGTATATCCGAATTCGGGCATATTTTATTTTAAATCCAATTCTAGTAGTGGTTTCTAAATTAAAGATGGCGCCCGCGTAAGACTTTTGTCCGTTCTCACTTTTTGTAGAGTAGCGTCCGAGTGAACGCTTTGATTAGATTTACCCTCTGGTTGCCGTTTTGGTTTGATTAGGTAGTTACAGAAGCACAGGTTTTGGTTTTTATGATTTGACAACCCGTGAAGGGACATATTTTATTTTATATCGATGTACAGCTGTGATTCACTATTCACGAACTGGTACACAGAAACGCTGCGTTGTGATCTGAACGCGTTTTTCTTACTTATGTGATTTCTTGACTGATAGGTAAGTGTGTGCACCGGTTACTGATATTATTCTTTAACACAGTGAGTCAGTTTTTGTTTTTTTTAATTTGGAGCTGAGATTGTAGCTGGCAACTTTTTTACCCTATTAACTCTACTTTATTTATTTTTATTTAGATTGCTTTACACGCTACGATGTTTGAGTATTGGGCAAACATTTGTTATGGCTAAATAAGGTTAGTTTGGGCCTTTGGGCCTTTCGACTTTTCCAAAGTTTAGTCATTATTTGTGAGTTTCAATTTAAGATGTGCGAATTGATTAGGTTTTATAGTGGGCCATTATTATTATTTCTATATATTCAGACTTATCTGATGAGTTGGATTCACTAGCTTTTTGATCCTTTGTGAAAGGTATGTTTTGTTGTTATTTCAGGTCATTTTATATGGTATTAAGGTTTTCTATTGGCACTCGGTAGTGTATTGGCATTACTTGGTGTGTCTTTTACTTTTTCTGTTTTGATCACTTGGGATGGCTTTAGATTATTCTAAATTGTAGGACATGCACATTCATGTCAAGACAATCGCCTGATCACAAATCTGTTTTACATGATTTATTGGATACGGTTTATCGCATATTATAGATTCAAGCATTCTAATGGTGACCTTCTGTCTTTCTCTATGAGTTATCTTTATATCACATAAAGTCACGAATTGCAATAGTTTTGTTCTCACAAATATCACGGTAATAGAGGTTTGAATCTTACAATTGGGATGAGTATATACTATAATTGTAGTCACTGTTTACATTTTTTTCAGACCAGATGAAGTCTTTGAGATTGATTGTCTCATAGGACGAAACACTTGTTGGCTGTTGTTGCGATATGGATATTGGTTCCAAGGATGGCTATTGTTGCTCTGATTGACTTCCTATCTCAAGATTAAATTGAGTTCTGTTTTTCTCACGAATCCCGGTCCGACTGCCAATTTGTTGCTATCTGCACTAAACACTAATTATGGACTAAAACATGTACGAAGGATTGAGCTTCGATTCAGGAGTGCCCTGACATTTGTTTATTACTATTTGGTTTCCATTGGAAACATTAGAGGAGAGAGGAAGATCCTCTTGCCGGGATCACCATGCCAAAGACTTTGATTCACTCTGGTGGTGTTGATTCACTGTGAGCGCTTAATTCCTATGACTGTCTTCCTAATTACTACTGCTTTATCTGTATGGAAGTAGCTGTAGGCAGAGTAGCCAAGGCTGAACTAGGAGACATACAAAGCTCTTGCAATATCACTGTAGTCACACAGTACACACAAACATGTAAGACAATACTCAGTCTTACAAAAATAAAGGTACTTTATTTTAGTGACACAATGCCAAAAATACTTTAGAAACTATACTCCCTTAGGAAGTAAGTATTATACATAATATATACACTAGTAACATAAAACAGGTTAAGTACACAGTCAGAAAACAGTGCAAAAATGAAAATCACTGTAGGTTGCAATGGGCGTAGGGGGAACACAAACCATATACTAAAGTAGTGGAATGCGAAAGTCGATTTCCCACCTAGGCAAGTGTAGTGTGTAGAGGGGTGTTTGGAGTATAAGAAAACACAAAAGGTAAGTAATAGACCCCTCCCCAGAGCAGGAAAACAGGAGTAAATCACAGTAAGTTTCCTAAAACACACAAGACGTCGTAATAGAAGATTATGCAAGAACCAGAAGAGACTGCAAGACACCAACAATGGATTCCTGGACCTGAAGACCTATGGAAGAAGGGGACTAAGTCCAAGAAGCACTGAAGAGTCCAGGGAGAACAGGAGCCCCTGCTAACCCGGATGAAGGTGCAAAAGAAGAACCACTGATTAGAAGACAAAGTCAGTCTTGCACCAAAGAAGACAGATGCAGGTTCCTAGTTGGTTCAGAACATGTCCCACGCCAGATGGATGAATGCAGTATGGTTGGCATCGCTGGATTCCACCAAGAAGCCTTGGAACATGCAAGGCTCTTGGTTAGAGGAAAATGGCACTGTCTGGGACTAGAAGGGACCTGTTGGCCTCTGCCTAGGAGGAGGATGCAGAGGTGGCTCTCAGCAACCCAGAGAGCCCTCAGAAGACCAGGCAGCACACACATGAGTCCCACAGCACAGGGACAATGAAGGTGCAAATGGAGGCCCATGTAGCACGACACAACGGGATCCCACACCGCTGGAGAACCACTCAGGAAGCTGTGCATAGCAGAATGAAGTGCTGGGGGACTAAGCTGTGCTGTGCATGGGGAACCTCTTGGAAGGTCGCATACAAGCCTTGGCAACTGCAAGTCACTCTTTGCACGGGGGTACTGTCTTGCATGGGGACGCAAGCTCTTACCTTCACTGAAGTTGGACAGCTGGGTGTTAGGATTTCGGAGTCACTTTAGTCCACCACCAGTGTTGCTGGATCCACACCTGTCATCTGGAGAGTGGACCCAAGCCACCAGTCGTCACTGCAAAGAGGTGCCTGCTAAAGCAGGGAAGTGACTCTGTCACTCCACGGGAGATTCCTTTGGTTCTTCCAGTGCAGGCTGAAGACAGGCAGTCCTCAAGAGTTCCTGGAGTGGTCAGCGGCTATTTAGTCGGTAATAGATGAAGTAAAGGATGCAGAGGATTCCTGTTGGAGTCTTGCAATCTGAATCTGAAGAAACACCCAGAGGAGAGACCCTAAATAGCCCTGAGAGGGGGTTTGGTTTCCTAACCAGGTAAGCACCGAACAGGAGGGATCTCTGACGTCACCTGCTGGCAGTGGCCACTCAGATTCTCCCAGAGTGCCCCACCACCTTGGAATCCAAGGTGGCAAAACCCAGGGACACTCTGGAGGAGCTCTGGGGACCATCCCTGGGGGGTGGTGGATAGGGGAGTGGTCACTCCCCTTTCCTTTGTCCAGTTTCATGCTAGAGCAGGGACGGGGGATCTCTGAACCAGTGTATACTGGATCATGCAAGGAGGGTACCATCTGTGCCCTTCAAAGCATTTCCAGAGGCTCTAGGAGGCTACCCCTCCCATGCCTGCAACACCTATTTCCAAAGGGAGTGGGTGTAACACCCCTCTCCCAAAGGAAATCTTTTGTTCTGCCTTCCTGGGCTTCAGCTGTTCAAGCAACAGGAGGGCAGAAATCTGTCTGTGAGGTGGCAGCAGCTGGGACTGCCTGGAAAACCGCAGAAGGTTAGTATGGCAGTACTGGGTGTCCACTGTGGAGCCCGAGAGTGCATGCGATTGTGCAACCAATACTAGAAACAGTGTGGGGTACAATTCCCAGTTGTTAGACACCTTACATGGCCATATTCATGGTTATCATTGTAAAGCTGGACTTTGGCATTGACCTGTGTCTAGTGCACACATAAAATGGCATCCCCGCACTCAGGAAATCTGGGAAAATAGGCCTGGATGACGTGGGACACCTCTGCTAGTGCAGGGCTGGCCTTACACACAGATACTTTGCACCTAGCCTTCAGGGTTGGAAGACCTGATATATAGGTGACTTATAAGTGACCTGGTGCAGTGACAATTCGCTGTGAAATAGTGCATGCACTATTGCACACAGGCTGAAATGGCAGTTCTGTAGAAGCCTTTGCTTGGGCTCCACATGGGTGGAAAAAGAAATGCTGCAGCCCATAGGGATTCCCTGAAGACCCTATGCCCTGGGTACATAGGTACCATATACTAGGGACTTATAAGGGGAGACCAGTATGCCAATTTGTAGTGAAATACTGAGTTACCAGTATGTAAGGGCAAATTTGGAAACCGAGGGAGCATGAGCACTGGGGACCTGATTAGTAATACTCCAGTGACACAGTCATAAACACACTGACATCAGGCAGAAATTGGGGGTAACATGCCAAAAAGAGGGTAATTGCCTACACAATCCCCCCAAACAAGGGACAATAAGGCTAACCTTGCCCAGGTGAGTCCTCATTGTCTAAGTTGAAATATCTGAAGAGTCCATTTGCATTAGAGCGGTTACTCCCAGATCTATGTTCCACTGTAAAGTCCATCCTCTGTAGGGAAATGGACCACCTCAACAATTTAGGATTTTCACCTTCCATTTGTATTAACCATAAGAGAAGTGTGTGGTCTGTCTGAACTATGAAGTGAGTCCCAAACAAGTAGGGTCTTAGCTTCTTCAGGGCCCAGACCACACCCAAGGCCTCCCTCTCTATGGCTGACCAAAGCTTTTCTCTAGGGGTCAACCGTCTATTATTGAAAGCAACAGGTTGATCCTGGTCCTCTGAGTTTAGTTGTGGTAACACTGACCCAATCCCTACTTCAGAAACATCTGTCTGGACAATGAGCTTTTTAGAATAGTTTGGGCTTTTCAGGACAGGTGCAGTACACATAGCCTGTTTAAGCTCCTCAAAAGAGTTTTGACAGCTGGCTGTCTCTATTACGTTCTTGGGCATTTTCTTGATAATGAGGTCATTAAGAGGGTGTCAACATCAGGGCAGTGCGCGCTCTATGGGCTACAAGAATGCAAAAACCCAACAGTTTCAAGCTAACATAATTCATGTATTGTGATGATATGATGTTGTTTAACCTTTGGCATTGCAGAGTTTAATCTTAAAGACATATGTTCAGCATGCATATAAATACTGGCCACATGCTATGTACTGCTGCAGGTTTCCAGACTGTGTCAGGGTGTGGTCCCCTTCCAGGGCCTTCTAGAAGTGCTCCCTGCAGCATGCCTGGGTGTGGTTTGTGGGCTGGGCCAAGACTCTATATAAGGGAGCCAGCCCAGCTCCACGTGTTCACTATTCAGCGGTCCCGGTGCAGAGCAGCAGCAACTTCCTGAGCTCCTGTTCCAGTGGCCTACTTTGATCTTCCAGGCCTCTGCCCTTCATTTACATTGGTGATCCTTAATCAGGGCGGTAAGACAGAGGTTGGGCTGGTCCCCCGACCCCGTTATCGAGGACGCTTGAATTCTTGGGCCTAATTCTTGCGTGATAAACAAATTACTCTTGTGTGTGTGAATGTGCACTTGGGCGTTTCGTGGCATTTGCATGCTGTTACTAGAATCAGCAAGACGCGCAATTCTTTCTCCTTGTTTAATTCATGTTATTCAGTGTGCGCTACCATTCCTTGACAGTTACATGGTGGTCTTCGAATCGGCAAGACACGTGATTTGTTTCCTTGTGATTTAACCCTTGATATTCATTGTACGCTACCATTCCTTGCCAGTTACATGGTAGCCTTCGAATCGGCAAGGCGCGCGATTCGTTTCCTTGTGATTTAACCCTTGATATTCATTGTACGCTACCATTCCTTGACAGTTACATGGTGGTCTTCGAATCGGTAAGACACGCGATTCGTTTCCTTGTGATTTAACCCTTGATATTCATTGTATGCTACCATTCCTTGCCAGTTACATGGTAGCCTTCGAATCGGCAAGGCACGCGATTCGTTTCTGTGTGATTTTAACCCTTGATATTCATTGTGCGCTACCATTCCTTGGCAGTTACATGGTGGCATTCCAATCGGCAAGACACGCAATTCTTTCCTCGTGCTTAATTCATGTTATTTATTGTGCGCTACCATTCCTTGGCAGTTACATGGTGGCATTCGAATCGGCAAGACGCGCAATTCTTTCCTCGTGCTTAATTCATGTTATTCATTGTGCGCTACCATTCCTTGGCAGTTACATGGTGGCATTCGAATCGGCAAGACGCGCAATTCTTTCCTCGTGCTTAATTCATGTTATTCATTGTGCGCTACCATTCTAAGGCATTTACTTGGTAGTACTCGAGTTGACAAGTCGTGTGATTTATTCCTTGAATCTACGTTGTGTTATTCATGGTGCACAATCCTTCTATGGTGTTCACTACCTATGTGAAAATCTGCAATGTGCGCAGTTCATGTTCCAACATTTTGAGAGAACAAAAGGCCAGAGTTCTAGATGTAATGTTGTGCGTTTCTTATATGTATTCTCAAAAAAGATTCATATGATGGTTCAGAACTTATTCAGATTGTTGTCCTGATTCTCATTCAAAGGAAAGTACTTGAATTTGAAAGTTTCATTTAATCTCTCTTGATTCCCTCAAGTCATCTTGAAGCCTAGTCATTTTAAGTATATTCTTAGGTTGTTAATGTTTTCAGAATGACAATGCTTAGACTCATAGCCTAGTACTGATTTCATGAGATGTAATTTTGATGTTGTGTGTTTTAACCTTTTGCTTCCTACAGGTCTCCTTCCCAGCTGTTCCCTTCCTAATCCCCTTTTCCCCAATTGGACACTCTTAGACTCTGTGAGAAATCTAATCAGAGTATTGGAGCTGTCTTGTGGTGGAAGTGTTAGGAATGACCCCGAGGATCTGGTGACTCTGACAGAGGGGCAACAATGGAGCCTTAGTTCTGTTGAACCTCCTGCAGTACCCAGTGAGACCAAGAAAGGCTCTAACCTGGGTCTGAGTAGTAAGGGGAGACCAGTCTAAAATAGCCTAGATCTTCCCCTGCAGTGGTTCAATCAGTTCCCCATCAACCAGGTGTCCCAGATAAATCACTTTCCCCTGCTCTATCTGGCACTTTGAAACCTTGATAGTGAGGCCTGCCTTTTGCAGGGCATTCAAAACTTTCCACAGGTGGACAACGTGGGCATCCCAGGTGGAGCTAAATGCAGCAATATCATCTAGATATGCTGCACTGAAAGCTTCCAGACCATGGAGGACTGTATTCACCAGCCTTTGGAAAGTGGCAGGTGAATTCTTCAGACCAAAGGGCATAACTGTAAATTGGTAATGAACTCCAAAGGTTGAAAATGCAGTTTTATATTTAGCATCTTCTGATAGCTTGATCTGCCAATATCCTGCAGTCAAGTCAAAAGTGTTCAGATACTTGGCAGATGCCAGTGTATCCATCATCTCATCAGCCCTGGGTATAGGAAGACCATCAGTCTTGGTGACTGTATTGAGCCCTCTATAATCAATACAAAACCCCATCTCCTTTTCCCATTTTAAGAATGAGGCTCTGGTACTAGCACCACTGGGCTGCCCCAGGGGCTATCTGAGTGCTCAATCACTCCTAAGTCCTACATCTTCTGAACTTTTGACATGGTCAGGTTGTCTGTAAATCTTACTTTTGACAGGCAAACTGTCTCCAGTATCTATGCAATACTCAAACCAAGTGGTCTGACCAGGTGTCGGGGAAAACAGCTCAGAAAAATGACCTATGGGGATCCTGCAGTCCTCCTTTTGGTTTGCAGTAAGGCAGTCTGCAAGGACAGCTCCTTCCACTGAGCCATCAGCTGCAGTGTTGGAGAAGAGGTCATGGAGAGGGTCACTCTCTTCCTTCTGCCCCTCATCAGTGGCCATTTGTAGGGTCAAATCTGCCCTATCTTAGTAGGGTTTCAGGTGGTTCACATGAAGTACTCTTTGAGGACTTCTGGGAGTGCCTGGGTCCACCAAATAGGTGACATCACCCTTTTCTACTATGAGCTGTAGACCACTCCATTTGTCTTGGAGTGCTCATGGTGCCACAGGGTCCGATACCCACACCTTCTGTCCTGGGTGGTACTCATTCAGGGCAGCCTTCTGGTCATGCCATTGTTTCTGTAACTCTTGGCTTGCCTGAAGGTTTTTAGTGGCCTTTTTCGTGTACTCAGCCATTCTTGATCTGTGTGGGACACCTCAGAGACTGAAGTGACATGGGAATGAGCAGAGGCAGATCTTTCCCAACTTTTGTAACCCTAGTAACCTAGCCTCTAGGTGTGAAGGGAACTCTTCCTGTGTGTGAACCTCTCCCACTGCCAGTTAGACTAGATGGTTTGCCAGGGGGGAGATTTTGTGAAGGACCCTCCCATAAATCCTTAGGCTGCTCCCCTCATTCTAATGGGTTAGAACCCCTTTCCCTCTCCTCCTCATGGTTATCAGACTGCTCCTGGTTATCCTGGAGAAGGAGATTTAAAAGGAAATCCTTGTTAGGGTTCTTCCCTATCACTAGGCTTCTCTCTGAGCAAAGCCCCCTCAAAACTTTAAATGCTAGGTTCTCATAAGAGGTTTTTATGACCCGAGGGGTGGCCTCAGAGGAAGACATAGTGATAGAAAGTTAGAGTAAAGTGAAAGGAAAGAGAAAGACCTATGTTACCTAACTTTTAGACTTTTAGAAAGCAAGTTAAAAGACTAGGTATACTTTTGTGTTGCTCCACGTATAGAGTACACTTTCCTGTGGAAAGCACCGGTGACAGAGTGATAAGGCAGGTGCAAGTACTTATCTCACCGCTGCACCGGAAATGTAGGAGGCTGGCCTGGTTTGTAGTGGGTACCAAAGGTACTTACACCTTAAACCAGGTCCAGTTATCCCTTCTTAGTGAAATGTAGTCAGTGTCTAGAAGCCAGGCTGTCTGGAGGTAGCTGCAGGCAGAACAGCCAAGGCTGAATTAGGAGACATGTAAAGCTCTTGCAATATCACTGTAGTCACACAGTACTCATACACATGAAAGGCAATACTCAGTGTTACAAAAATAAAGGTACTTTATTTTAGTGACACAATGCCAAAAATACTTTAGAGACTATACTCCCTTAGGAGGTAAGTATTATACACAATATATACACTAGTAACAAGAAACAGGTAAGTACACAGTCAGAAAACAGTGCAAATAGTGAAAATTACAATAGGCTGCAACGTGCCTGGGGGAACACAAACCATATACTAAAATAGTGGAATGCGAAAGTCAGTTTCCCACCTAGTCAAGTGTAGTGTGTAGGGGGGCACTGGGAGTGTAACAAAACACAAAAGGTAAGTAATAGACCCCACCCCAGAGCCCAGGAAAACAGGAGTAAATCACAGTAAGTTTCCTAAAACACACAAAAGTTGTGATAGAAGATTATGCAAGAACCAGAAGAGACTGCAAGACACCAACAATGGATTCGTAGACCTGAAGATCTGTGGAAGAAGGGTACTAAGTCCAAGAAGCACTGAAGAGTCCAGGGAGAATCTCCTACTGTAGATCTGGTGGTGAGACATTGAAGGACATATTGGCCGGTCTAATGTAGGTGATTCGGTTTATTGAAGAAATGCAAAAGAGCTAATGTATCCTTTAAAATAGATTATTTTTGAGTAATTCTTTAATTAAGTTGTGATACTCGAGATCATTTATAACTGTATTTACAATGTCTATCTACATGATGTAGGGGCTATTGTATTTTGTATCATGATGGTAATGCCCACTTGGGCCTGATTGAAATCAATGAAGCAGACTGTACTGATTATTATCCCCTTCTCTTTGTAATAGATCAATTTTAAATGTTAAAATAATTTCGATGTATTCACAAGCTTAATCACAGTATGTAGGGGTTATTGTGTTTTGTATTATGAAGGTAAAAATGAGCGCACTCAGACTCAATTGAAATCAATGAGGCACACCAAATTGATCAATATCCCCTTTCTTTGGAGTATATTAATTCAGAATGCAAAAAAATTATTTAGATGAGCCCTTTTCCCAGGTATTAAGCCCACTTGTGCTAAATTAGTTAAGAAGAATTAGGATTATAAAGTCGGTATGTAAAAACACAAAAAAACATAAAAAGCACAAAAAAACAAACAATTTAAAGTTGTCTGAAACTGCTCTGGGAGATACGGTATCTTGTGCAGTTTTTCTTTATTATATGTGTTTTGTCAATAGTGCATTATAGAATGATGTAATATTCAATAATTTTTGTTCATTATGCCCCTTAGGACAAGATTACAATGGCCGAATGTGTTTTGCTTTGGATTACACTGTAATATAGTCCATTTTCAATGTCGATGGGTGTAAGCACTGAAGGATAAAAATAGAAACTGTCAATAAGTAAGTTACCCGTGATCAGGGAAACTTTGTTTCCGAAACGCGTTGCATTTTTGTTGTGCCATCCAAATATACTCACTTCAGCAACAGTTTGGTGACTGAGACTCTTTTCTTCCTTTTCGGTGAAGAAGTATGGACTGCTCAAATCGGAGGAAGTGTTTATTCTTTATTTTGAAGGGAATAGCTAACCCATCTCGGTCTGCTGCGATGCAAGCAAAAGGACGTAAGCGACTTTTCATAAATATATATATATATATATATATATATCAGCACATTTCTCCCACACTTGCGAAGAAAGACAGCACTCCACGAGCACAGAAAGTTAATTATTTAATCGCCAACAGGGACGTGTTTCGGCGTTACCGCCTTCTTCAACCTGTTGATCGCCATATTGGTTCAGTTTAAATACTTTCATAATGATGTTCTCAAGCAACCAACGTGCATTTAAAAAAAAGAACCATTATCAAATGATAGATCTTTCTTGGTTACATACATTGAAACTGAATTTTAAACATTGAAACTGAATTTTAACCCCTTCCCCGCCACGGACGTAATGGTTACGTCCATGGCAGCGCCCGTGTGGCGCCATGGACGTAACCATTACGTCCTGAATGCTGCCCTCGGGAGAAGCGCTAGCGCTCCCCCCGAGGGCCGTAGGTCAGGGCTGAAAGGGGAATCACTTCCCCTCCAACCTCTGACCCCCCCACCCCCCCTGTGACGTCAGCGCGCGAGCGTGCGCTGACAATCACACAACCTCCCCCATCGCGCTGGAAGCAGAGCTTCCAGCGTGATCGAAAGAGAAATGCTCAGCATTTCTCTTTCGATCACGTGGGGGAGGCAAGGAGAGGCTTCAAAGGGAAGGAAATTTATTTCCTTCCCTTTGAAGTCTCTCCAAGCGTTTCAAAAGCCGGATTGCTTGCAATCCGGCTTTTGAAACGCCCACTAGACACCAGGGATATTTTTTTGGGGGGGAAAGTGACAAAAAGGGAGCGACCCCTTGGGCAAGGGTCGCTCCCAGGGGGGCATTTTTTTTTAAGGCCTTTTCTGCCCCCCCCTGGGGGCAGATACCTCTAGACACCAGGGATACTTTTGTTTTGTTTTTTGTTTTCTTTTGTGTTTTAGGTGTGGGGAGCGACCCCTTAGGCAAGGGTCGCTCCCATAGGGGGCAAATTATATTTAGGCCATTTCTGCCCCCCTTGGGGGCAGATTGGCCTATTTTTATGAGGCCAATCTGCCCCCAAGGGGGGCAGAAACCACTAGACACCAGGGAGTTTTTTTTGTTTGTTTGTTTTTCACGTAAGGGGAGCGACCCCTTAGGCAAGAGTCGTTCCCCTGGGGGGCACATTTATTTTAGGCCATTTCTGTCCCCCATGGGGGCAGATCAGCCTATTTTTATTAGGACGATCTGCCCCCACGGGGGGCAGAAACCACTGGGCACCAGGGATTTTTTGTTGTTGTTGTGCTTTACAGATGGGGAGCGTCCCCTTAGGCAAGGGTCGCTCCCCTGGAGGGGCAAATTGTATTTAGGCCATTTCTGCCCACTTTGGGGGCAGATCGGCCGATTTTAGGTCAATCTGCCCCTTTGGCACCAGGGATCTTTTTTTTGCGCCGTCACGCAAGGGGAGCGACCTTGAGGCAAGGGTCGCTCCCGGGGGGGGGGCAAATTTATTTTAGGCCATTTCTGCCCCCCCTGGGGGCAGATCGGCCTATTGGTATTAGGCCGATCTGCCCCCAGGGGGGGAAGAAACCTCTAGGCGCCAGGGCAAATAGTTTTTTAATGTTTTTTTTTTGTTTGTTTGTTTTTTTAGAGATGGGGAGCGACCCATTAGGCAAGGGTCGCTCCCCTGGGGGGCAAATTGTATTTAGACCATTTCTGCCCCCCTTGGGGGCAGATTGGCCGGTTGTAGGTCAATCTGCCCCCAAGGGGGGCAGAAACCACTAGGCACCAGGGATCTTTTTTTTTGCGCCGTCACGCAAGGGGAGCTACCTTGTAGGCAAGGGTCGCTCCCTGGGGTGTGGGGGGCACATTTATTTTAGGCCATTTCTAACCCCCCTGGGGGCAGATCGGCCTATTGGTATTAGGCCGATCTGCCCCTGGGGGGGGGGCAGAAACCTCTAGGCGCCAGGGCAAATTGTTTTTTTGTGTTTTTTTTATTTTTTATTTATTTTTTTAGAGATTGGGAGCGACCCATTAGGCAAGGGTCGCTCCCCTAAGGGGCAAATTGTATTTAGACCATTTCTGCCCCCCCTTAGGGGCAGATTGGCCGATTGTGGGTCAATCTGCTCCCAAGGGGGGCAGAAACCACTAGGCACCAGGGAGCTTTTTTTTGCGCCGTCACGCAAGGGTAGCGACCTTGTAGGCAAGGGTCGCTCCCCGGGGAGGGGGTGGGGGGGAAATTTATTTTAGCCCATTTCTGCCCCCCCTGGGGGCAGATCGGCCTATTGGTATTAGACCGATCTGCCCCCAGAGGGGGCAGAAACCTCTAGGCGCCAGGGCAAATCGTTTTTTTGTGTTTTTTTGTTTTGTTTGTTTGGTTTTTTAGAGATGGGGAGCGACCCATTAGGCAAGGGTCGCTCCCCTGTGGGGCAAATTGTATTTAGACTATTTCTGCACCCCTTGGGGGCAGATTGGCCGATTGTAGGTCAATCTGTCCCCAAGGGGGCAGAAACCACTAGGCACCGGGGATTTTTTTTTTTTGGCGCCAATGTCACGCATGGGGAGCAATCCCACAGGCAAGGGTCGCTCCAGGGGGGGCAGCAGGGTTGGGGGGTGGGGGACACATTTATTTTAGGCCATTTCTGCCCCCCCTGGGGCCGGCTGAGCTAGAGGCCAAAATCCACAGGTAGGGACTGTTTTCTCTGGAAAAATTTGATGTGTCCACGTTGTGTTTTGGGCCATTTCCTGTTGTGGGCGCTAGGCCTACCCACACAAGTGAGGTATCATTTTTATTGGGAGACTTGGGGGAACGCTAGGTGGAAGGAAATTTGTGGCTCCTCTCAGATTCCAGAACTTTCTTTCACCGAAATGTGAGGAAAACATGTTATTTTAGCCAAATTATGAGGTTTGCAAAGGATTCTGGGTAACATAACCTGGCCAGAGCCCCACAATTCACCCCATCTTGGATTCCCCTGGGT
Organism: Pleurodeles waltl; assembly: GCF_031143425.1. Classification (NCBI taxonomy): domain Eukaryota; kingdom Metazoa; phylum Chordata; class Amphibia; order Caudata; family Salamandridae; genus Pleurodeles; species Pleurodeles waltl. The sequence continues at coordinate 776,058,160 of NC_090447.1, read as the reverse complement.
TTCTAGTTTTAAAAAATGCGCTGGCTTGCTAGGTTTCCCAAGGTGCCGGCTGAGCTAGAGGCCAAAATCCACAGGTAGGCACTGTTTTCTATGAAAAAATGTGATGTGTCCACGTTGTGTTTTGGGGCATATCCTGTCGCGGGCGCTAGGCCTACCCACACAAGTAAGGTACCATTTTTATCGGGAGACTTGGGGGAACGCTGGGTGGAAGGAAATTTGTGGCTCCTCTTAGATTCCAGTACTTTCTGTCACCGAAATGTGAGGAACATATGCTTTTTTAGCCAAACTTTGAGGTTTGCAAAGGATTCTGGTAACAGAGCCTGGTCAGAGCCCCACAAGTCACCCCATCTTGGATTGCCCTAGGTCTCTAGTTTTAAAAAATGCACAGGTTTGGTAGGTTTCCCTAGGTGCCGGCTAAGCTAGAGGCCAAAATCTACAGGTAGGCACTTTGCAAAAAACAGCTCTGTTTTCTGTCACAAAATGGGATGTGCCCACTTTGTGTTTTGGGACATTTCTTGTTGCGGGCGCTAGGACTACCCACACAAGTGAGGTATAATTTTTATCGGTAGACTTGGGGGAACGCTGGGTGGAAGGAAATTTGTGGCTCCTCTCAGATTCCAGAACTTTCTGTCACCGAAATGTGAGGAAAATGTGTTTTTTTAGCCAAATTTTGAGGTTTGCAAAGGATTCTGGGTAACAGAACCTGGTCAGAGCCCCACAAGTCACCCCATCTTGGATTCCCCTAGGTCTCTAGTTTTAAAAAATGCACAGGTTTGGTAGGTTTCCCTAGGTGCCGGCTGAGCTAGAGGCCAAAATCTACAGGTAGGCACTTTGCAAAAATCAGCTCTGTTTTCTGTGATGTGTCCACGTTGTGTTTTGGGGCATAACCTGTCGCGGGCGCTAGGCCTACCCACACAAGTGAGGTACCATTTTTATCGGGAGACGTGGGGGAACGCTGGGTGGAAGGAAATTTGTGGCTCCTCTCAGATTCCAGAACTTTCTGTAACCGAAATGTGAGGAAAATATGTTTTTTTAGCCACATTTTGAGGTTTGCAAAGGATTCTGGGTAACAGAACCTGGTCAGAGCCCCACAAGTCACCCCATCTTGAAATCCCCTAGGTCTCTAGTTTTCAAAAATGCCAGGTTTGGTAGGTTTCCCTAGGTGCCGGCTGAGCTAGAGGCCAAAATCTACAGGTAGGCACTTTGCAAAAAACAGCTCTGTTTTCTGTGATGTGTCCACGTTGTGTTTTGGGGCATATCCTGTCGCGGGCGCTAGGTCTACCCACACAAGTGAGGTATCATTTTTATCAGGAGACTTGGGGGAACATAGAATAGCAAAACAAGTGTTATTGCCCCTTGTCTTTCTCTACATCTTTCCCTTCCAAATGTAAGACAGTGTGTAAAAAAGACATCTATTTGAGAAATGCCCTGTAATTCACATGCTAGTATGGGCACCCCGGAATTCAGAGATGTGCAAATAACCACTGCTTCTCAACACCTTATCTTGTGCCCATTTTGGAAATACAAAGGTTTTCTTGATAGCTATATTTTACTCTTTATATTTCAGCAAATGAATTGCTGTATACCGGGAATAGAATGAAAACCCACTGCAGGGTGCAGGTCATTTATTGGCTCTGGGTACCTAGAGTTCATGATGAACCTATAAGCCCTATATATCCCCGCAACCAGAAGAGTCCAGCAGACGTTACGGTATATTGCTTTCGAAAATCTGACATTGCAGGAAAAAGTTACAGAGTAAAACGTAGAGAAAAATTGATGTTTTTTTCACCTCAATTTCAATATTTTTCTGTTTCAGTTGTTGTTTTCTGTAGGAAACCCTTGTGGGATCTACACAAATTACCCCTTGCTGAATTCAAAATTTTGTCTACTTTTCAGAAATGTTGCAGATTCTGGGATCCAGCGTTGGTTTCATGCCCATTTCTGTCACTGACTGGAAGGAGGCTGAAAGCACAAAAAATCATAAAAATGGGGTATGTCCCAGTAAAATGCCAAAATTGTGTTGAAAAATTGGGTTTTCTGATTCAAGTCTGCCTGTTCCTGAAAGCTGGGAAGCTGGTGATTTTAGCACCGCAAACCCTTTGTTGATGCCCTTTTCAGGGAAAAAACCACAAGCCTTCTTCTGCAGCCCCTTTTTCCCATTTTTTTAAAAAAAACGTAATTTTCACTGTATTTTGGCTAATTTCTCGGCCTCCTTCTGGGGAACCCACAAAGTCTGGGTACCTCTAGAATCCCTAGGATGTTGGAAAAAAAGGACACAAATGTGGCGTGGGTAGCTTATGTGGACAAAATGTTATGAAGGCCTAAGCGACAACTGCCTCAAATAGCCAAAAAAAGGCTTGGCACCTGAGGGGGAAAAGGCCTTGCAGCGAAGGGGTTAAACATTCTTAACTGGTGACATGTTGTGCCTTGTAAAATAAATATGCAAACTGATACCTTATTCTACTCAGCCAACTAAAGTGCGTTTAGAAAGAACCGTTATCAATTACTGAATCTTTCTTTGTTAAATACATTGAAATTAAACATTTATAACTATTGACATCTTGTGCCCTACGAAAAAGATGTACAAACTGATACCTATCCTCAATTCTGCAAAATTCATCTACAATTGTTTATATCCAATTATTAAATGTCATTGAAATGATTTATTCTTAGATTATGTTGGTATGTGCATTATCTTTTCTCACATTTAACAATTCCTTTAACAATGTGTAACAACTGGATTTAAGCATAATAACCTTGCTATCCAAATAATGCCCAAATATATCAATATGGATGAATATGCATCTCCTCACTACTGTTTAGCCCTTCAGGTTCTTGGGAATCAAATGTCAATATATATTTAGATTCCAATTTTCTCAACTTCTTTTCTCTATCTCCCCCTCAAATATCTTTCTTGATTCCATCTATAACACTGTATGTAATTTCCTCTATTTTACCTCCATGTCTTTCATGTATGTGTCTAGCCACTGGGTACGAATCATCTTTATTCAAAATTGCCCTCAAATGCTGCAAAATCCTTCTGTGCACTTGTAATTTCGTGCTACCCACATATATTTCTGGACAGCTACACTTCAAGATATAAACTACAAAATCACTTTTGCAGTTATATCTGCCTTTAATGCGATTAACAATTTTCTCATCTATTTCAACAAATTTGATGTTTTCTCCATTCCTACAAGCTTTGCATTTGAAACATCTGTAAAAGCCATCTTGTGCTTGAATCCAATACTTTTTTGACACTTCCTGTCTTACATCACTTTTAACCAGGATGTCCTTCGTCGAGGTTCCTTTCCTATATGTAATTAGAGGGTTGATAGATACTTGCTCCCCTATCACTGGGTCGCTTCTCAATATATGCCAGTGTTTCTTTAACAATTTTCTCACATCAAAATGTGCAGTATTATAAGTTGTTATAAACCTTGCTATTCCTTGAGTTTTAGTTGATTGTACTTTGCTCCAATTATCACTACCTTGTTTGGAAAATAGAAGAGCATCTCTAGTGTGTGATTCTAATTTTCTAATGGCTCTGTCCAATGTGGCTTTGGAATATCATCTGATGTGCAATCTGTCTATCATTTCTTCTCGAACCTTCTTAAAACTCTTCTCTGTACTACAGATTCTTTTAGCCCTTAATAACTCCATCGTTGTGCCATAAATCATTCGATTTTAATTCCATTAGTGAAATCTTAACAAAACAAACAAGCAGGAATCTCCTGACGCGTTTCGGTCACACCGGACCTTGCTCACAGGTGTATATATATATATATGGATATATAACTAATACCTACTGGCGGTCACCAGTGGGTAGTTATAGTTAGGACCTGGGTTTAAATAGACAGACCATTTTTTATTTTGCCAATAACTGTGGCTCCACTTGACGAATCTGTCAAGCAGGGGCAGAGAAAAAAGGGGGGGTCCCAAAGCATTTTTCCCCCATTTTACTTCAAAGGGATTTTTCACATTTTTTAACACGACTGCAGCCTGAAGCTCTGAATGGAATTACAGCAAATTCAGCAGAACGTAGCTCTTGGTCCAGAAACCGTGCTTTTTGTGATTTGGTGTAAATCCCTTCATTAGTTTTGGAGAAATTAGAGAAAAAATACAGATATCTAGGACGCAGATCCTCCATGGATCCAACTGTACCCATGCTGATATCTGATTGGTTTGCAACACTTCAACCAGGAAGTGTCGGCAATCATCTTGGGACTCCGCTTCAACGAAGTCCCAGGAAAAAAAAAAGAAAAAAGAAAATGGGCCAGGGTTGGGACATCCTGACTCCTAAGCTGTTGTGTTAGGGTCCCAGAGAGACCTAGCCAGGGCTAAAAAGCCTGTATTTTTTTAAACATTGAAAATAATACACAGATTTACAGATTTTTATGACTTTTTAAGAAAACAGGTGGCTTCCCACCCTTTTCTAAAAATGAAGCCCCTGGGTGGGCCAGGGTCCAGGGGCATGCCAAAAACAAGTAGGGGGCTTGCTGAAGCCCCGGTGACTGCCACTTCCCTGGAGTGATTATTAGATTGCATGCAGGGGGCTGCAAGGCCCCCCATGCTCCCAGGACCACCACCACCCTAGCGCAAAATTATTTTGTTAATGTATGAGGGTTCTTGTGGACCCCTCGTGCCTCGGGGATCACCATCTCCCTGGGGCCAACTTTCAGTAATATGCGTGGGCCGTGTGGCTCCCCTGCAGCCCCTGGGACTGCCACCTCCTCAGGTCTAAATAAATTTTGACTGCGGGCCACATAGCCCCCCTGCAGCCCCAGGGACTGCCACCTCCTTGGGCTAAACTAATAAGGTATAAGGGGGCCACATGGCCCCCTCACAGACCAAGGGAGCTCCACCTCCCTGGGGCAAAGATAGTAGTGAATGTGGGAGACCACATGTCCCCCATGCAGCCCTGGGGACCACCACCTCTCCGGGGCTTTGATCAAATATAATGCTAGAGCTATGCAGTCCCCCCACAGCCCCAGGGATCACCACCTCCCTGGGGCTTTAATCAAATATAATGCAGGGGGGGTGTATGGCCCCTCGCAGCCCCAGGGACTGCCACCTCCCTTGGGCTATTTTACTTTGGAGGGGGCTGTGTGGCGCCCCTCGAGGAGCCATAGATGGCCCTAGGGACCGCTACTCCTCAGGGCTGGCTCCTACTATGTACTGTGGTACCCACTCCCAGGACATAGCTGTTTGCTCTGACTTGGCAGGAGTTTTGACAGCTCCAGCCACGTCAGGGCAAACACTTCACTTTCTACAAGTGAGAGCTGTCAAACAGCTCTAACTTACAGAAAGTGAAGTTTTCAGAAACAGATGAAAACATTGCTCTCAAACTCAGAGAGCTGCTATTTAAAGCAGATCCCTGCTTGTGGTAGCAATGCCAGCTCCCGCAGGACACAGGGAGTCTTGAGGCTCCCCCCACGGTCATTTCACACTCTCTCTCTCTCTCTTCCATCCCATTACGGGATGAAAGAGAGAGAGATTGTTATTGCAATGGTCACTCCATGCAATGACTTCAAAGCATCAAAGTAGCAAGATGTTTAGTTCGAACTGTGTAGTAATGTTTTGATGAACAGCAGACCATGGACACTTCTGGCCTAATGGTAAAGTTCTTGCACTGACCCTCAGTAGGCTGAAGGTTCAAATCATTGTATCTCATGACAGTGTTTCTGTTTATTTTCCAGTGTTTTGACTGTTAAACATTCCTAGTGATGTAACATTGAAGTATTTTTCCCCTGAAAATCTGTGGGTTGAATGTCAGAGCTAAGTCTGGACACTACACAGTAAGGAGCTGTCTCTGGCCTAGTAGTTGAGGTCTCAGATATGCACACTTTAGGTTAAAGGTTCCAGTCTCGGTGAGTATGTGGTCATCTCCTGTTTTAGTTTCTTTTCAACGAAAAATATTTAAGTTACTTTCTGAAAGGTGATCTCACTCTCTTTAAATGACACATACATTTTACTTTTGAATTTGTCCCGCTATATCTCTTTCTAAGTATATCATTCCTCAATGCCTAAATCATTCTCTCTCTCTCTCAAACTCTCACTTTTTCTCTTTCTCTCTCTCTCTCTCTCCAGGTTGGGTAGTTAGGGGGATTAGCCGCAGGGACAGGCTGTAGCCAACCCCATTGTGGATGGCTCAAGGGCATTCACGGTGCTAGGTTTGGTGGTCATAGGGAGTTGGCTTATAGTAATGAAAATTACTTAACATAAAAAAACATGGAAATACACAGAAACAAATATTACAGGGAAGTTATAGTTAGGAAATAGAAAACAAAAATATAGAATTCCACTTAAAAACCAAAGGTTTCAGGGACCACACATTTTAAACATACAAAAACGTAGAAAACCACCTATTTTAGTGACAGTTATCTAAAGCAACTATAATTCAGGCCCTTCACATGCACTGCTAATTACCCCACTAATTATGACATTCATCACATCTTTGATAACATCATTGATAATATAAATACAATTTTTGCAGTACAATTTTTGATGAAAAAGCAGTGCATGGCAAAGCTGCGATTTACAGTTACCTTAGGACACGAGTTATAGTTACTTAAGACAAATCTAACTATTACAGGGGAAGTGCTATGGTTTTGCACGTTTAAAATGTGAGCCTAACTATAACATCCCTTTTTTAATGAATATATATATATATATATATACACACACATACACATATATAATATATATATATGTATATATGTTAGCCTTTTTAGTTTATGCAGGGTCATCCCCAATCATTTTACCTCCTGTCTCCTATTTTGTTTTACCTGTTGGTGTTTGAACTCTCCCTAGTAAAGTACACTAGATGTGCTAGAGCCTGCAATTAAAATGACACTAGTGGGCCTGCAGCACTGGTTGTGCCACCCACACAAGTAGCTCTGCAATCATGTCTCAGACCTGCGACTGCAGTGTCTGTTGGTGCAGTTTTAAACTGTAAATTCGACTTGGAAAGTGTACCCACTTGCCAGGCCTAAACCTTCCCTTTTCTTACATGTAAGACACCCTTAAGGTAGGCCCTAGGTAGCCCCAAGGGCAGGGTGCAGTGTATAGTTAAGGCAGGACATATAGTAATGTACTTTATATGTCCTGACTTTGAAATATTGCTAAATCCGTTTTTCACTGTTGCAAGGCCTGTCCCTCTCATGGGTTAACATGGAGGCTACCTTTAAATATGATTAAAGTGTAGATTCCCTTTGGGAGTGGATGGACATGTGGAGTTTGGGGTCTCTGAGCTCACAATTTAAAAATACATCTTTTAGTAAAGTTGATTTTAAGATTGTGGGGGTCATTCCAACCCTGGCGGTCGGTGTTAAAGCGGCGGCCAACCCGCAAACAGGCAGGCGGCCAAAAAAATGGAATTCCGACCCTGGCGGGAACCGCCAACAAAGCCCGACACTTTACCACTCCGACCGCCACGGCGGTACAGACAAGCAGCGCGGCGGTCACCGCCAACAGACAGGCGGCAGACAATGTACCGCCCACCCTATCACAACTCACCAATCCGCCACCTTTTCCGGGGCGGGAGCCCCGCCGATAAAAACACGGCGGAAACAGACTTCGAACGGGAAAACGCTCACCTCCATACACCCCACGAGGAATCTGGACAGCCTGGAACCCGAACTACACATCCTACCAGCTATTGTCTACCTGCTCCTCTACCAGGAGCACGAACGCCGGCGCAGAAGACAACGGTGAGTACTGCACCTACGACACAGGGGAGGGGGGAGGGAAAAAATTACGGGGACACACATACGCCACACACCCACCCCCACCCTCACCCACTACAACACACACATCAATGCAGAGCAACAAGTCAGAGTGACACCCCCCAACCCCCCCGGAAGAATTGAAAGACAAAATAAAATGATCATTAAAAATGAAGTATAATATAGCATAATTGAAGTTAAGTGAAATATGAAAATATAAATAAAATATATTACATCATGAACAATATATACATAGGTCAAAAGTCCGGCCCATATTGGCTATCATCAATTGTTCGTGGGCCAAGGGGCCTAAACACATGGGCAAAGCCCACACACGAGACCCGATTCCATTGGAGAGAACACTGCAGGGGCATCAGATAGTAAAACGACAGGCACCTCAGGGGGAAGGGAAGGGGGGCACCTCACCCAGTTCAGTCCACGACGCCAGATCCACGAGGGGCCTCCATGCCCACTGTACCATCCTGGGGAGTGCAAAGCCACAGTCTCACAAGCCTCTACAGTGGGTGGGTTGCCCACTGTACCATCCTGGGGAGTGCAAAGCCAAAGTCCATCAAGTGGATTACAGACTCCACTGGTTCTGGAGGAGGCATGGTGCCCAGAGTGCTTCGTGAAGCCCTGGCCGACACAGATCCGGCCCTGCCAATGGGCCAGCGGTGCTTGAGATGAAGGGCCCAGCGGAGCGTTGCTTGACAGGAAGGGCCCAGCGGAGCGGTGCTTGACAGGAAGGGCCCAGCGGAGCGGTGCTTGACAGGAAGGGCCCAGCGGAGCGGTGCTTGAGATGAAGGGCCCAGCAGAGCGGTGCTTGAGATGAAGGGCCCAGCGGAGCGGTGCTTGGGATGAAGGGCCCAGCGGAGCGGTGCTTGACAGGAAGGGCCCAGCGGAGCGGTTCTTGACAGGAAGGGCCCAGCGGAGCGGTGCTTGACAGGAAGGGCCCAGCGGAGCGGTGCTTGAGATGAAGGGCCCAGCGGAGCGGTGCTTGACAGGAAGGGCCCAGCGGAGCGGTGCTTGAGATGAAGGGCCCAGCGGAGCGGTGCTTGAGATGAAGGGCCCAGCGGAGCGGTGCTTGACAGGAAGGGCCCAGCGGAGCGGTGCTTGAGATGAAGGGCCCAGCGGAGCGGTGCTTGACAGGAAGGGCCCAGCGGAGCGGTGCTTGAGATGAAGGGCCCAGCGGAGCGGTGCCTGACAGGAAGGGCCCAGCGGAGCGGTGCTTGACAGGAAGGGCCCAGCGGAGCGGTGCTTGAGATGAAGGGCCCAGCGGAGCGGTGCTTGGCAGGAAGGGCCCAGCGGAGCGGTGCTTGCCACGGCGGGGCCCAGTTCGGCGGTGCCTGCCACGGCGGGCCCTGTTCGGCGGTGCTTGTCACGGAGGGGCCCTGTTCAGCGGTGCTTGTCACGGCGGGGCCCTGTTCAGCGGTGTTTGTCACGGCAGGGCCCTGTTCAGCGGTGCTTGTCGCGGCAGGGCCCTGTTCAGCGGTGCCTGCCACGGCGGGGCCCTGTTCAGTGGTGCTTGTCACGGCTGGGCCCTGTTCAGCGGTGCTTGCCACGGCGGGGCCCTGTTCAGCGGTGCTTGTCACGGCGAGGCCCTGTTCAGCGGTGCCTGCCACGTCGGGGCCCTGTTCAGCGGTGCTTGTCACGGCGGGGCCCTGTTCAGCGGTGCCTGCCACGGCGGGGCCCTGTTCAGCGGTGCTTGTCACGGCGGGCCCTGTTCAGCGGTGCTTGTCACGGCGGGGCCCTGTTCAGCGGTGCTTGTCACGGCGGGCCCTGTTCAGCGGTGCTTGACATGTGTTCCCAGGGAACCAGATCGGGCCAATATTTTCCGCTCAGTCGCCATCCGACCTTTCGCTTGCGGGGCCCTCCTGTGCTGGAGTCCTGGGCCCGTGGGTGTCCTCCTTCACACCCGAAATGGGGCTGGTGGGGCCCTCCTGGGCAGCTCGCCTGCTGCCGGAAATGTCCGCCCTGCTGCCCTTGCCCTCCTTCGCCAATTCTCTGGGGCCCTTGCCTCCCTTTGTGGATGTGCCAGGTGACGGTGCCAGGGTATTGCCTTTCGGGGCTGCCGTCTCTGGCCTCTCGCATCGGCCCTTCCCTTTTTTAGTTTTTTTCCCAGGGGGTGGGCTGGCTGTCCCCTTGCTGCTGGCCGATGTTGCTGCCCTAGAAGCTGGTGGACTCCAATAGCCCTGGACTATGGTCCTTGTAGGTGCAGGGCTTGTGGTGGCTGAGGTGCTGTTTGGACTCTTCCGAGATGGAGGGGGTGGGTCAGGTGATGCAAAGAGGTTCAGTTTGGAGAGGAAAAACTTTTTAGGAGCAGTGGGAAGGGTAGGTGCAGTGGGTATGGGAGTGGAGGAAGAGGATGTGGTTGTAGGAGAGTCAAGTGTGCTGTCTTTGGGTGCAGGTGCTTGTGACGGAGGCTGTCGTGAGGTGGATGGCTGTTGGGTGGGTGGCTGCCTGCGTTTGTGTGGTTTGGAAGAGGGGGTGACAGACACACTGGGAGAGGACACAGGGGACGTGTAAATGGCAGTGGGGGTGGTGACTGCACGTGTGCGGAGTGTTCTGGTGGGTGTGCTGGTGATGGACGTACTGGCTGATCGTGGTGTGCATGCAGGTGTGAGTGGAGACGTCACAGGGAGGGAGGAGGGAGACGAGGAGGAGGGGGACACAGTGGAGGCAGTGGCTGTTGGCATCTCTGCATGTGGATGTTGCATGTGTGAATGCTTGTGTGATCTGTGGTGCTTATGTCTGGATGAGCTGCCCTTGGGTGTTGATGTGTGTGCAGGCTGGTCTCTAGGTGTGGCTGGGATAGGCAGAGGAACAGGGGAGTGGGACTGGGATGAGGAAATTGGAGGGGGGAGGCAGGAGACAGGGACAATGGCTGCCGTCAGTGCTGAGGCCAGAGCGTTGAACGATCGCTGATGGGCAGCCTGACCCGAATGAATGCCCTCCAGGTATGCATTGCTCCGGTGCACCTCCCTTTCTATACCCTGGATGGCATTCAAAAGGGTAGACTGCCCAACAATGAGCGTCTGGAGGAGGTCAATGATCTCCTCACTGAGGGCAGCAGGGGTAACTGGGGCAGGGCCTGAGGTGCCTGGGGCGAAGGAGATGCCCGCCTTCCTGGCCGAGCGGGCACGGGGCGAACGCTGAGGGGCTGCTTGGAGGGCAGAGCTGGTGCGCGAGGTGGCGGCTGTACCTGTTGTAGCGGTGGGCACGGATGTTGCCGTCACCACAAGAGAGCTCCCTTCCGAGGACGTGTCTGTGTCGCAGACGTCTCCACGGGTCCCCGTTGTGGAGCTCCCCTCGCCCTCCGTCTCACTGGCGAACTCGGAGTCGGTTGCATGGCCCTCCGGGGCCATGTGAGATGCAGCTCCCTCGTACTCCGATGCCACTTCTCCTCCGCCTGATGATGCTAATGCACACATGAACAGGAAGACCACAAAAAAGAGGTGGGGGGGAGAAAAAATGACATGTTGAGTGCATGCACTGGCGACACCGTTGGCGGAGAGGACAGACACAGAGGCCCCCTGCACTACGCCGCGCACTCGGTGTACACTACTCAATTATTGTGACTTGGCCTACAAGCCTATGGACGACAACTGCACACATAGGTGACCCAGGGCCATCGATAGCTGTACTTAGCACCCTACAGAGGTAGGGGGCGGGGGCACAGGGCCATGCCTTACGGAGGGGACCAGCCTACAGAAGTCGCCCTGGCCTAGAGATACCCACAGCCCTCCTCCCCCACCCAGACACCTCCACTGTGCGCTAACATAGCAGAATGTGCTGGTACTCACCCCCTTGTGTCTGCTGTGATGTCCTCACGCGCCCATCCAAATCGGGGTAGGCCACCACCAGGATCCGGGACATCAGGGGGGTCAATTGACGGGAGCCACCCCTCCTACGTTGGGAGGCCATCCCCAGCAGAGCCTCCGCGGTCTTCCTGCTCCCGCGGCGGATGTCCTCCCACCTCTTGCGGCAGTGGGTGCCCTGTCTGTTGTGGACCGCAAGGGTCCAGACGTCGTTGGCGATGGCACGCCAAATGTCGATCTTCTGATGGGCGCTGACCTATGTGACATGGACAGGGTGGGAAAAAAAAAACATCATTTTCTGCATGGTCGATGTGAGTGGCCCCCCCTCCCCAACCTTGCCATATGGCACATGCTCTCATCTGTCGTGCGATGCATGCCTCATTCGCTCCCCTCCCCACCATCTTTCATCCACCCCACTCAACACAGGCATTTCCCACAAAGCATGGTCCCAGTGTACTTACCTGTTGGTCTGGAGGACCGTAGAGTAGCGCATACTGGGGGAGGACTCCATCCACAAGTTTCTCCAATTCCTCAGATGTGAAGGCAGGGGCCCTTTCCCCAGTCGCAGCAGCCATTGTATCTTCCAGACCGAGGTCACAGCAGCACTTGCAGTATAGGTCCTCTCCTGTGGATGATCAGGTCTCGAGTGATTAAGCAGATAGAAGATGGCGGTCACGCCTGCGGCGGTGCGTACCGCGGCGGTGCGTACCGCGGCGGTGCGTACCGCGGCGGTGCGTACCGCGACAGCCGGCGCACATCATCATTGGCTCCTGAGACCCATAGGGTTCAATGTTAACCAATGCTGCTTTGCGCCGCGGTCTTCGACCGCCTACCGCCACGGTGTGCCACGCCAGCGCATTGACCTCACATCCCATTGTCACACTTCACAGGTCAGGCAGCCACCATTTCAAGGGCCCACATGGCTTAATTTGTACTGCGTCACACAGGCCTAGGCCTTGCATTGCCACTCATACAAGCCATTTAATGCATAGCGATTCGTGCTCTGTGCAAGCTGTGGTTACGTACCTGTGGGTTGCTTGACTCTGTGCTCCATGTTGTCCTTCCTAGGCACCGTCCGCTGGGACTTGCGAGGAGATGGAGGAATGTTCCCGTGTACAGACCGCTAGTGGACCTGTCGACAATGGAAGAAAGACATGTCATACTGACATACAGACTTGACCGAGCCACTATACAGGAACTGTGTGCCCAGCTGGAGCCAGACCTGATGTCCCCCATTCGCCAACCCACAGGGATTCCCCCTCTGGTGCAGGTTCTGTCAGTACTCCATTTTTTGGCAAGTGGATCATTCCAAACAACAGTGGCCTTATCATCAGGGATGTCTCAGCCTATGTTTTCTAAGGTTTTGTCCAGAGTGTTGTCTGCCCTGATGAAATACATGCGGAGCTACATTGTTTTCCCTGAGGTGGGCGAATTGGCTACAGTGAAGGGTGATTTCTATGCCCTGGGCCATATCCCCAACATCATTGGTGCCATTGATGGGACCCATGTGGCTTTGGTTCCCCCCAGTGAAAGTGAGCAGGTGTACAGGAACAGAAAAAGTCATCATTCGATAAATGTCCAGGTGGTCTGTTTGGCTGACCAGTACATCTCCCATGTAAATGCAAAGTTCCCTGGGTCAGTGCATGACGCGTACATCATGCGAAATAGCAGCATCCCTTACGTGATGGAACAGCTACAGAGACACCGTGTGTGGCTAATTGGTGACTCTGGTTACCCCAACCTGTCGTGGCTACTGACCCCAGTGAGGAATCCCAGGACAAGGGCAGAGGAACGGTACAATGAGGCCCATGGGCGTACTAGGAGGGTGATCGAGCGGACCTTCGGCCTCCTGAAGGCCAGGTTTAGGTGCCTGCATATGACAGGTGGATCCCTAATGTACTCACCAAAGAAGGTGTGCCATATCATCGTGGCCTGCTGGATGCTTCACAACCTGGCTTTGCGACGCCAGGTGCCTTTCCTGCAGGAGGATGGTCCAGATGGTGGTGTTGTAGCAGCTGTGGAGCCTGTGGACAGTGAAGAGGAGGAAGACGACGGGGACGACACAGACAACAGGGACACAGTGATACAACAGTATTTTCAGTAGCACACAGGAACGAATCAACCCCGCCATTTTACATTTACTTAAAGTCTCCTGCCTCTCTACTGTCTGTGTTTCCCCCCCAGTTCCTGTTAACTGAGTTGTGACTTTCCCTTCCGTTTTCAGAGCTGTGGGCCCCACTGCGTGACCTCTGCTTTGTTTGCCCATGGACTACAGCTGTGTGACAGTGGTATGTTGTCATCACAATGTAACTGAACATTTTGGCACCGTTATGTCTAATACATTTGTTCAAAATACAAGCAGACTCCAGATTTTTTAAGTGCAATAAGTGATTTTATTAAAGTGCTAAATTTAGGGACATGATTGTAAAACGGTGATGGGTGATGGTGGAGTAATGTCCATGGCAGAGTCCAGTTTTCAGTCTCACAGGTGCATTGTCCATATGCCTGTGGAAGGATGGAGCAGGGGCAGTTTAAGTTTGGACAGGGTGACAATGTGAGACAGTGGGATGACATCAGGGGGTATGGTTTGCTGGCGGGGGTCTTGGCATCCTACTCTGTCTTCTTGTGAGATCTCAGGTACCGCTTGCGGGGTGGTTCTTCTTCTGCAGGAGGTGGGGTTCTGGTGGCCTGTCGTTGTGTGGGGGCCTCCTGTCCACTAGCGCCGGCAGAGGTGGTAGGCTGTTCCTAGTCCAGGCTAGTGACGGGGGCCCTTTGTGGTGCCACATGGTCCTGCAATGTGGTGACTATCTGGTTAAGGGCCACGACGATGGTCCCCATTGCGGAACTAATGTTTCTCAGTTCCTCTCTGAACCCCATGTACTGTTCCTCCTGCAGTACCTGGATCTCCTGGAACCTGGCCAGTACCGTCGCCATCGTCTCCTGGGAGCGGTGGTATGCTCCCATGATGGAGGAGAGGGCCTCTTGGAGAGTCGGTTCCCTGGGCCTGTCCCCCCCCGTCGCACAGCATCCCTCCCAGTTCCCCTGTTTCCCTGGGCCTCTGTCCCCTGGACAGTGTGCCCACTACCACTGCCCCCAGGTCCCTGTTGTTGTTGGGGTGGTGGGTCAACCTGGGTGCCCTGTAGTGGTGGACACACCGCTGATTGGCGTGTCCTGGAGACAGAGGCATGGGCACGCTGGGTGCGAGCTGTGCTGGTGTTCCCAGAGGGGGTTAGGTCTGCTGTAGCCTGTGGCTGTCTGTGGGGAACCGACTGTCCTGAGGTCCCCGATGGGCTGGGCTGGTCATCTGGGTCCAGGGAGACAGAGCTGCTGTCATCACTGGGGGCCTCTTCTGGGGGTGGGATGGACATCTCTGGACCCTCCTGGGCGGTGTGGTGGCGTTCGGGTCCTGCAGGGGTATAAGAGTATGGTTATTGCTTCTGTGTGTGCCATTTCGTGTATTGGGTGGGTGGCCGTGTACCCCAGTGCTGGCATTCCCTTGTGGGGGCTTTTGTGACGGTGGCTTGTGGGGGAGATGGGTATGTGCAGTGGGCATGCTTTGGTGATGGGTGTCCATGCTTTGGGGAGGCATGCAGGGTTAGGTTTTGGGATGGGTGGGTTGTGATGGTGAGCCATTTGCAAGGAGTTGGTGTGATGGGGGTGGGGGTGAGGGTGGGGGTATGATTTGGCATGCAGGTGGGGTGGGGGAATGAAGAAGTGAAGATTTGACTTACCAGAGTCCATTCCTCCGCCTACTCCTGCGAGGCCCTCAGGATGCAGGATGTGCAAGACTTCCTCCTCCCATGCTGTGAATTCTGGGGGAGTAGGTGGGGGTCCGCCGCCAGCCCGCTGTACCGCGATGTTGTGCCTTGATACCCTGGAACGCACCTTCCCCCGTAGGTCGTTCCACCGCTTCCTTATGTCGTCCCGATTGCATGGATGCTGTCCCACAGCGTTGACCCTGTCCACTATTCTGCTCCATAGCTCTATCTTCCTGGCAATGGTGGTGTGCTGCACCTGTGCCCCGAAGAGCTGGGGCTCTACACAAACTATTTCCTCCACCATGACCCTGAGTTCGGCGTCAGAGAACCTGGGGTGTGTTTGGGGTGCCATGGGGTGGTGTGGATGAGGTGAGGGGTGGTGTATGTGTGGTAGAGTGTGGTAAGTGTGGTGGTGTATGGTGTTTTGTGCGTGGAAATTGTGTGGGTGATGTTGTGATTTGCCTCTGTCTGATGGTCTACTCTATGCTGTGCTGTCTCTCTCTGTCCTTCAGTCGCAATTGTGGTCGTAAGGGTTTGTGGGTGATGTGGGTGTGTGTTTTATATTTAATTGGGTGTGTGGGAGTGGTGTGTGTATGTGTTTCAGGTGTGTGTATTTTGAATTGTCCAATGTGGTAGTATTTTGTAAAGGTGTGTGTATTTTGACCGCGGCTGTGTGTACCGCCAATGGAATACCGCGGTTGAAAGACCGCTGCGGGGATTTGTGGGTCGGAATGGCATGGGCGTATTTCTGTTGGCTTGACGGTGGAGGTTTTGGTCATCGCCAGTTTTGCGCTGGCCGTTGCTGTGGCAGACTTTTGTTGATGTCGGGTTTTTGGCGGTTTGCCAGTTGCGGGTCAGAATGACTGTGGCGGTTTACCGCGACCGCTGCGGTGTTATGGCGGTCTTCTGACCGGCGGTAAGCGCCTTTTACCGCCGAGGTCAGAATGACCACCTGTGTGTTTAAAAATGCCACTTTTAGAAAGTGAGCATTTTCTTGCTCTACCATTTCTGCGACTCTGCCTGTTTGTGGATTCCCTGTCTGAGTCAGTTTGACAGTAGGGCTGGTTGCACCTCACACTAGACAGTGACACAAAGGGAGCTGGGGTGAAGTCTGCATTTCCTGATAAGCCATCTGTGCTAGGAGGGAGGGGAGGAGTGGTCACTCACACCTGAAAGGGCTGTGCCTCCCCCCACACAATGCAGTCTCCAACTCCCTGGTGAGTGTCTGGGGCCTGGCCTGGGCAAGGCAGGATTTCACATTCAAGAGAGACTTTGCTTTGAAGTAGGCCTACTTCAAAGGAGAAATTTGGTATAAGAAGGGCACCCAAAACCACAGATTTTAGAACACTTCTGGAAACCAAGAGGAACCTCTGCCTGGAGATGAGCTGAAGAGCTGAGGAAGAAGAGCTGCCCTGCCTGTGACTGTGCTTTGTGGAGTTCTCCTGCAGTTGTTGCTTCTGCCAGAGTAAGAGGGCAAAGACTGGACTTTGTGTGCCTTCCATCTTGTGAAGATCTCCAAGGGCTTGATTTAGAGCTTGCCTCCTGTTGTTTGAAGTCTCAGAGACAGCAAATACTTCTCTCTGGCAGCACCTGGAGTCTCTGGAGAGACTCCTACTCTGCCAAGTGGTGCCCATCCAGTTCCTGGGACCCTGAAAGGAGAAGCTGGCAGCCTAGGAGGAAGAAATCCACGCACAGAATGCCGTGCGGGGAAAAGATTGCCGTGACTCTGATCTGCAGATGAAAAATCGATGCGCCGCCAGCTTCGCAGATGAAGATCGATGCTCGCCTGCAATGAAACCGAAGAAATGACTCACGGAGCTGGAGGAACAACGCGCAGCATCGCTGACGGAGGCTGGTGTTGTTTTCGGATCATCGTGCAGCTTGATTTCTGACGCAACCACCGCTGGGCATGTAAAAACAATGCAAGGCCTGCCCGGACCCGAGAGTGCTGACCGGATCGACGCATCAATCTCCAGTGGAGAAAAGAAATGACACGCCCCGGCCCGACAAAAGGAGAAACAACGCGAGGTCTTGCTTGTTAGTGAAATAGACACATTGCAAGCCCTTTTTGATGCACACTCACCCGGTGCTGGGTTATTTTTGACGCACCCAAGGTACATTTTCACGCTAACAGTGTTAGTTTGTGTTTAAAACTACATGAAGACTCTTTTTGCTTTTTAATTGTTAACTGGACTTGTGTAATGTGGATTTTTGTTGTTTTGGTCTTGTTTTGTTTAGATAAATATTTCCTATTTTTCTAAACCTGTGTTGTGTCATTTTGTAGTGTTTTCATTAAGTTGCTGTGTGTGTTGGTACAAATACTTTACACCTAGCACCTTGAAGTTAAGCCTACTGCTCGTGCCAAGGTACCAAGGGGGTAAGCAGGAGTTAGCTGAGGGTGATTCTCTTTTACCCTGACTAGAGTGAGGGTATTTGCTTGGACAGGGGGTAACCTGACTGCCAACCAAAGACCCCCATTTCTAACATTGGTGATCAGCGGTTGGGATTGGACTTGTATTTGTACTTGACATACAGTAATTAAGTGTACACTACTGCTTTGAGTTCAGACCACTATGTGACCACACACTACTTGTCTTGTGATTTTTCTTTTTCTCTTCGGGACTCCTTTTTGTTCTACTCCCATGATTTTTCTGAGCTCTTGACTGATTCTTTTTTACTTCATTGGGAACTTGGGGCCAGATGTAGGAAGGCTTTCGCGCCTCGCAAATGGCGAAAAACGCCGTTTGCGAGGCGCAAAAGCCATTACGCGATGCAGAAACACATTTTGCGAGTCGGTTCCGACTCGCAAAATATGTTTCCGACTCGCAAATAGGAAGGGGTGTGCCCTTCCTATTTGCGAGTCGCACCGCGATGTAGAGTTGATTTGTGACCGCGAAAGCGGTCGCAAATCAACTCGCAGTTACCATCCACTTGAAGTGGATGGTAACTCATTCGTAAACGGGAAGGGGTCCCCATGGGACCCCTTCCCATTTGTGAATGCTCACAAATTTTTTTTTGCAGAGCAGGCAGTGGTCCTATGGACCACTGCCTACTCTGAAAAAAAACGAAACAGAAAGGTTTCGGTATTTTTTCTATTTGCAGCTCGTTTTCCTTTAAGGAAAACGGGCTGCAAAGAGAAAAAAAAACTGCTTTATTGAAAAGCAGTCACAGACATGGTGGTCTGCTGTCTCCAGCAGGCCACCATCCCCATGAGTGCCCAGACTCGCTATGGGGTCACAAACTGCGACCAACCTCATAAATATTTATGAGGTGGGTCTTTGTGACCCCATAGCGAGTCGCAGAAGGTGTCTGAGACACCTTTCTGCATCGCGAATTGCGAGTTGCAATTTGTGAGTCGCTCTGACTCGCCAATTGCAAGTCGCAATTTGCCACTTACCTACATCTGGCCCTTACTTTCTGCCTTTGGAACTTTGCACTTGTGACTATCATGTCTCAATCTGGAGATGTAACAGCTGGAGTTGTGTTTGAAATAGAGAAACTGAAGGAATACTCAGTTGCTCAATTGAAACAGTTCCTTAAAACGATTGCCTGTCTCATTAAGAGCTCCACCAGGGAGGGGGAGCTGCAAAAGGCACAGAGGGCCTGGGCGACAGTCAAGGAGGATGGGGGGCACACAGAGGAGGAGTATGTGGATGGGGAAGTGCAGAGGATACACAGTGGTGTAGTGGAGGTACCTGTTACGCCTGGGGGGAGGGTCTCCAGGAGGGGTAGCAGTGTCTCATCTGAGGGTCTGACTCCTGAAGAGTTGCAGGACACACAGACAGAGAGGGCTCACCAGTTGAAGTTAGAAGAGCCGAGGACGCAATGGGAGAAGGAGTTGGAAGAAAGGAGGTGGGACCTAGAGATCAAAAAGAGGATTTGGGCTTATGAGCTCAAACTGAAGGAGCTGGAAGTCATGAGGGCTGAGTCCAGCTGGAATGGTGGCAGCAACAATTTTCTATCCAGTGCTGCTGAAGAAGTGCACATGCCCAGAGATGTGGTGCCCTACTTGAAGGAGGGAGTTAACACACACCAGGAGGTTCAGGAGTATGAGGTAGCTCGGTAATGCACAGGGTCCCTGAGGTGGATTGGGGAACTGGCATAGAGAGTCATATTCCTACTAGTGGGAGGGACACTCTACTGACTCTAGGTGAGAGTGACAGGGAGAGGGGTTCTCCCCAGGTAGAAGTCCTGATTATGGAGTGTGAAGACATCCCAGAAGAGTGTGGGTTGAGTGTCAGGGACAGTCAGGTACTGTCTTACCAGTCTCAGGACGGTGATGTGTGGTGCTTTTTCAAAGCTGAGTCACTGGATGGTTGGGTGAAAGGTAGTTTGGTTAATTCATGTGAGGGGCTGAGTGATGTAATTGCTAAAGGGGAGCATATGTCTAGTCCTTATTTTCCAGAGCTTTACCAACACCAGGTGGAGTCAGAGTTCTCTAACCCCAGGGAACTTACACTGGAGGCAGACCTCTGGGTGAGTACCAGAGAGTCTGAAGAGGCATTTTGGGGTGCTATTGAGGGGAATGGTCTCGGTATTTCTCAACCAGGTGAGGTATGGAAGTATTGCAGTGTCCAAGGTAGGTCCCAGTGTAGTGGGATGGATGATGGATCCCATGTCCAGTCTCAGAAGAGAGGGAATCGGGATGGGCTGAGGCCCAGGGTGCCCTAGATCGAGTCCCAGGTCCTGGAGGGTTCCATGAGGGAACACCAGGAAGGGAGCCTAGCCTGTACAGTAGGCCAACTTCTGAGAGAGACCCCACAGTGTCAGGAGAACTTGGGGGGGTGGCTGTAGCCAGAGTCCCACCAGTTCTGGTGTCTAGCAGTACCCTCCTAGTGAGGGGGTACAGAAGTCCAAACAGAGGGTTAAGAGGGTGTTGCGGACCCCAGTGGAGAACCTTGATGGTCACGGGTCAGCTCTGAGAGCAGAGCCCCCCAGGAACGACCTTGGTGAGACCATTTCTGGGTTGGGGGGAATCCAGACTGCCAGATGGGCAGGGGTCAGGAGACTTGCGCCAGCAGACTCTTGTGTGGCCCTTGGGATGGTGTGTCCCTTGTGGGGGGTAGGTGTACCCCCCAGGAAGTCCTAGTGTGCCAGGCAATGGTTCAACTGCAGGGTGGTGACTCTAGGTTGAATGATCAGGTTCAGAGGGTAAACTCTGACCTGATGGGGAGTAGGTGTGCTCCAAAGGAAGCCCTGGGTTTCCAGGCAGTGGTGCAGTCTGAGGGTACAGACCCTGGACTGGAAGATCAGGTGCAGGGGGTAAACCCTGACCTGAAGGGGGGTGGTTTGCCCAATCACCCCCCTGGTGTGAATTCTAGGAGTACTCTCCCTGAGGGGGGTGCAGAACCTTGAGAGTAGGGGTAGGGGGTAGAGATACTCACTCCTGACCCCAGTGCAATCTAAGGGTACAGGCCCTAGATTGGAAGGCCAGGTTCAGGGTGTCACTCCAGACCATGAGGAAGGGGCTACTGCTAACAGTGCCCCTATCATGTTTTCTTCTGGGGTGCCACTCATAGTTGGGGAGTGCAGGACCCCAGAAAGGAGGGCATGGGGAGGGAAGCCTCACCCCTGACTCTAGTCCAACCTGAAGATGCTGATCCCAGGTAGGAGGACCAGTTGCAGGTTAACATCCCTGCACTGGTGGAAGAATTGTGCAGGACTGTTTCTACAAGCACCCTCACAATTTTGGACTCTGGGGTGCCGCTCCTGCAGGGAGGGTACAGAGCCCCAAAGAGGAGGACCAGGGTCAGGTTGTCATCCCTGACCTGGTGGAAGGGAGAGTGGTCAAAGGATGCCAGGCACCTGGGGTTATTGCAACCCACTCTCCACAGTCACAGTGTTTAGAGAGGTCTGAGGTCGGGCTCTCATCCCTGACAGTTGTCAGGGATCACTGTGGCTTGCTGTACTGGTGGACAGATTTGCCCCTGGGGGGGGGATGAGAGTCTCACCCCGGGGCTGGAGTTGGTAACACCACTGTGTTGGCCCTGGTGGTACTATCTACCCATTGGGATACATCTGTGAGCAAAGTAAAGTTAGGTGCTGCACAGATGGTATCTGCAGACGTGAAGAAGGGTTCCTCATGGGTTAGCTTAGTGGGCCCTGGGAGTATTGACAGAGGGATCCAACTGGAGTCAGGAAGGCGTCGAACTGGAACATGCCCCTTCTGTGGTGGGCCTGGGTCCTTGTTCTATTGCCCCAATCTGGGAAGTACATCAAGATATTGATTGTTCTCCCCTGGCTTTAGGCTGGTAGGGGTTCGTGTTAGACTTTTTAGTTTATGCAGGGTCATCCTCAATCTTTTTGCCTCCTGCCTCCTATTTTTTATGACCTGTTGCTGTTTGCTTTTGAACTCTGAGCACTTTACCACTGCTAACCAGTGCTAAAGGGCATATGCTCTCTGTATAAATTGTATTGTTGATTGTTTTATCCATGATTGGCATATTTGATTTACAAGTAAGTACCTAGTAAAGTACACTAGAGGTGCCAGGGCCTGTAAATCAAATGCTACTAGTGGGCCTGCAAGACTGGTTGTGCCACCCACACAAGTAGCTCTGTAATCATGTCTCAGACCTGCCACTGCAGTGTCTGTTTGTGCAGTTTTAAACTGTAAATTCAACTTGGCTAGTGTACCCACTTGCCAGCCCTAGTCCTTCCCTTTTCTTACATGTAAGACACCCCTAAGGTAGGCCCTAGGTAACCCCAGGGGCAGAGTGCAGTGTATGGTTAGGTATTTGCTCCCCTATTACTGGATCACTTCTCAGTATATGCCAGTGTCTCTTCAACAATTTTCTCACATCATAATGTGCAGTATTATAAGTTGTTATGAACATTACTGGCCCTTGTGTTCTAGTTAATTGACTCTTATTATTTGGATGTGAGAAAATTGTTGAAGAGACACTGGCATATACTGAGAAGTGATCCAGTAATAGGGGAGGAAATACCTATTAAACCTTTAATCACATACAGGAAAGGAACTTCGATGAAGGATATCCTAGTAAAAAGTGACGTAAGACAGGACAAGTCTAAAAAGAATTGGATTCAAGCACAAGATGGCTTCTATAGATGTTCCAAATGCAAAGCTTGTAGAAATGGTGAAAACATAAAATTTGTTGAAATAGATGAGAAGATAGTTCATCGTATTAAAGGCAGATACAACTGCAAAAGTGATTTTGTAGTTTACATCTTGAAGTGTAGCTGTCCCAAAATATATGTGGGCAGCACAAAACTACAAGTACATAGAAGGATTCTGCAGCATCTGAGGGCAATTTTGAACAAAGATGATTCTTACCCAGTAGCTAGACACATACATGATACACATGGAGGTAAAATAGAGGACATCTCATACAGTGTCATAGATGGTATCAAGAAAGACATTCGAGGAGGTGACAGAGAAAAGAAGTTGAGAAAATTAGAATCCAAATACATATTAACATTGGACACCAAAGAACCAAAAGGGCTAAACAGTAGCGAGGAGATGTACATTCACCTACATTGACACGCAAGGCTATCATACTTAAGCATAGTACACATCAGTACATAAGAAACCGATTTGAATGATATTGAATAAAGACACATATGTTGAATTTAGGTCTGTATATTTCTTCTTCAGTACCAAATATTCACAAACGTTTAACATCAAAAACATATATTCAAAATTGTATATGAAATCCATCTCAATGTATTTAACAGCAATTTTGCAATCGGCAATAAGATTTTCCAAAACATGGTACATTTGGTCAAAACATCAGTTTGTACATTTATTATGTAAGGTGTAATATGTTAACAGCTAATATAGTTTTGTGCAACACGTACGATGGTTGGTTACAAACAACAACATGAAAGTATTTAAACTGAGCCAATATGGCGATCGACAGGTTGAAGAAGGCGGCAACGCCGAAACGTGTCCCTGTTGGCGATTAAAATAATGAACTTGCTGTGTCCGTGGAGTGCTGTCTTTCTTCGTAAACTTGGAAGAAATGTGTTGATTTAATACGCGGTGGCGCGCGTATTGAGACTAGCACCTTTGACGGTCAGGTGCAGGGAGGAAACGCCGAGTTTGAGTGTTTGTTTATATATATATATATATATATATATATATATATATATGTATATATATGCACACACATATATGTCCATCGCGTGAGTCCAGGTTCTTTGCACCCTAAACAGCCTAGTGAGCAAGAGTCAATGAAGGTGATAAGATCACAGATTTTCTGTGTATTCTTTTAATTTTTGAAAAAAGTGCTTTTTCCCTACCTATGTCTGTTTACATTTGCCTCTTTGTTTTTCAGCAGACTTGGTATTTTTAAACTAAGGTTTTGTTCTACGTGTGTTTGTATGAATCTACATCTTGGCTTTCTGCAAACTTGGTCCTTGTAAATTGCTGTTGTGTTCAGCCTGTGACTGTCTGAATTTACCTATTTATCTAGCTGCAAACTTGGTACCTTTAAACTGCTGTTTATTTTCTACCTCTGACTGTATGAATTTCCCTCCTAGATTTTTCAAAGACTCCATTAAGCCTCACCTCATCCCCCCCTTACAAGGGTTACATTTGTTAAATACACCACATTGGCTAACCAGAGTGTTTAGGAGACTGCCTAACCTGCTCTATATTTTAAACTGTGCTTGGAAAGTGTATGTGCGACTTATTTTTGGCATGAAAAAGTGATTAGTTTAAGTGTGCAAAAAGCTGTATTTTAGTGATTTCAAAATGGTCCCTTACCTGAAAAGTAGAAACTGGTAGCTAGGAAGTGTGGATTGTGCCTGTCTGTATCCAAGGATATTCTGAATAGAGTAGCACTTCCCTGAACCCTGCCACAGCAGACTAGGCTTATGGTGACTTGCCCCTTTCTAATGGTTGTTCCATCTGTTGCTGCAATTGGTTGCTAGGGCTAGTATTTCCTTTGGATTAAGGGCTTAGGGTTTGAGTTGTGATAGGCTGTTGTGGCTAGGGTTTTGATTGGCTATCAGTACTAGGGTTTCCACTGGACTGAGGATTTAGAGTTACAGTTCTGAATATCTGTCAATGCTAGGGTTCTGATTGGCTACTAGGGCTAAGGTGTCTACTGGACTGAGGGTTCAGGATTATAGTTTTGATTGGCTGTCAGGGGTATTGTTCTGATTGGCTAGTAGGTCTAGGGTTCCCATTGGTTTTAGGGGCTAGGGCTTTGGTTTTGGTTGGCTGTTATGGCTAGGGCTGTTATTGGTTGATAGGGCCATGTCTCACATTAGCTCTAGTGTTTATGGTTAGGGTTCTGTATGGTTCGGGTTAGGAATAGGGTTCCATTTGTCAATAGGACTATTTAAGCCTAGGTCTCAGGGCATCTCAGCTCGGGTGTTGAGGCTAAGGTCAGGGAGGACAAGGGCAGTTTCCTGTTTGGGCCTGTTCAGGCCAGGTTGGGCCTAGGGCTAGAAATGCTGCCCAATTTTCCATTTTGAAGCAACCACCTTAATCTCTCCACATTCAAACACAATATCAGTAAATGCATTCTACTCATGCACCACAAACAAACCGCATACAAATTTCAGTGTCTAAACAACCACTAAACAACCACTATAAAACCCCACGTAGCACACCTATACATAATTCTACCATAGCTACAACATTATGGCACCTTCATTTCAACAAAACACAACTATATCCTATATCACATCCACAAATCACCAACACAAAAACAAAGACACATTACACATAACACTAAGGCATCCAGACAGATACTCTCTGTTTATACAGCTCTATCCTGTACTTACTCCTCCTAACAAATCCCTTTTTTATCATGACGAAACCTATACTCAGCTTTCCATCACACCATCCATCAAAAACCTCCTCCTCTTTTTATCAATTACACACAACCATACAATCCTTACACCCTACTCCACTACACATATTACCTCTTCCAGTGATCAAATATAACACAAACACTCATAACTTGTATCCATTCCCTCTTACATACCACATACATTATTTTCCAAAACACACCACCACCGCCTGTAGTACTCAACTACCACTCACCAGCAGTAACCCACATACAAATCCTTCACAGAAAACCATGACTTCAATATCCCCGATCACTGTTCCACAAAAACAAAACAAAGCTCACACCAACAGATCAAAATCACACATTCCTTCATAATACTTTTTGTCATACGCACTGCCATCCTCATGATTAGACAAGTAATACAAATCCTAAACCAACTTTACTCCAAAGTTCTAAATCTTCACCAACACTTACCACAAACACCCCAACAGAGCAACATTCATTCACCGCCTGACATCCATTGCCCAATTTAGAGCTGTCACTATGACCCACATGCTCCACCACTACCCCTTATCCATACTCCTTCCACCCTAAACAGACGCAAACAAAATAAACATGCCACTCTTCACAGTTTCACACCCCCATGTCTATTACACAGCAAGGCTACTCTACAAAAAGGACACAACTCACCATTTCACTCTCAGCCACCATCTCCATACCCAACACACTCAGACCCAACAAAACTCCTTCTAAGCCTGCTTGACAAGGAACACAACATAGGAAAAAACAACACTATTCTGACCCTCATACAGTTAATATCAGCATTAATGACACACATACTACAAGTTCAAAATTTACAGTTCACTCTTCTTTAAAACAAAATCACACCACCACCAAAACACAATCTCTAAACTGCCTACGTATGAATGCTCAATCAGCGGATTTCTTTAAATCACTGCCTCAGGTGACAGCTCACTTTCGAATTTTAAGCATACCAAGGTTTTAATCAAGTACTTTGTCAGTACAATTTTGTGTGTTTTTTTTATTGGTTTCTCTGCTCTTGCTGCCTATGGTCTGTGTTTGGAGGCTGTAGGCAATAAAGTCATCCGTTTTACTGTTCCCTTCCCCCCTCCTCCCCTTTTGGATTTTATTATCCTATTGTCTTACCATCTGTGTCCTCCTTATACCTGTTAATCAGGGTGTTGGTCTGCCTCAGCGTATTTTGTTGGCAGCCATTTTTCCTTCTTAGTTTTGAACATTCTTAGACCTCATCTTTGGAGGTCAACGGTTTAGCTGCCGGACTCTCCCTAATTTTAATCACCATTTAAGGGCTGCAAAGCTGTGGTCACGCAGCGGATGTGCGCATCAGGCGCATCATGGGTGGGCCGAAGGCATGCCTAAGGCAAGCCCATCTGCATTTGTCTGCGCCCGGCCGGGCCCAGGGGTCAGTACCCCTGGCTATCCTAATAGGCACAGGATAACCTATAGTGCCGATTCTCTTCAGTCAGTTAGACCAGAACCCGCAGAGGGTTGCCATGGCCTATTAAATGTTATGGAAGTTGTCTCAACATGTGCCATTTTCCATTGGTTTCCACAGTCTAAAGCACTGATGGATCATGTGCCTTATATGGCTTCACAAAGTACTTTCCTCCTGGCCAATTGTCGTTCACTGTCCGCCCAAAATCTGGATATTATCCTTCTTTTGAGCGACTTGAAACCCACAGCTCTTTTCCTCATGGAGACATGGCTTCATGCGGGATCGGCACCCAATGTAGCCTTGGCTTTGCCCAAAGATTATTCGATAATCTGGTTAGATAGAGCCTCTGCAAAAGGAGGGGGGGGGAATCGCTATCATCTTTAAGGATTCAGTTAAGGTCACTTCCCGTTCCCTTCAGCTGCCCAACTGGGAGAGTAGTGTCTTTCTCCATTTCATTAAATCCTCTGTGTAGTTTCTCAGGGGCCTTAGTATATTGTCCCCCAGGACCAGTGCAACATTTTTTACAATTATTCCTGGAGCAGGTTGCTGAACTAATTTGTAATAAGCCACATTTCACTAGTCTTGGTGATTTCAATATTCACGCAGAGAATGAAGACAATGCTGTGGCAAAGAGATATTTGTCTGATATGGCTTCCCTGGACCTAATACAATTGGTCAGTGGCCCAACACATAATAAAGGTAATACTATCGACCTAGTTTTTAATAATGCCGAGAGCTATTTAATGATTGGATCACCAAAAGCCTAGATATTTTCCTCCCTTATACGTCAAGCTCGGGAGGACATTTGACAAAAGGTGCTCCTTGGTTCTCCCCCCACCTACATCTATTAAAGAGGGGCTTCAAACTCTTGGAAAGAAGATTGAGAAAAACTTTTGATACCTCGCTGAAAGAAGAGTAGAGGAAGGCCATTAGATTGTTTCATGTGGGAATTAAATCAGCACAAAGCACTTACTATGCCACCAAAATAGAACAGAGCTCTAACTCTCCTAAGTGGATCTTTCAGCTATTAAGATAAATTGTCCACTCTCATTCTCATACTAAATCTGTGGAAGCCTCTCCCATACATAGTAACAATTTTGGATCATTCTTCCAGCAAAAATCCCAGACATTTATTCTGCCTTCCCGATGGGCACTCACAGTTCCCATGCTCTTAGGGAGGATTGTATAAATGGCACAGCGGTGTTCTCACAGTTTTCGCCTCTCTCTCCGGAACTGGTTTCAATATTATTGGATACCCTTAAATCTGGTTCCCCTCTGGACCCAGCACCCCCCACAATCTTAGCCCTGGGGTCAATAGTTCCTATTTTGACCGACATGTTGAATCTGTCGTAGTCCAGCAGTATCATTCCCCATCAGTGGAAACATGCTATAGTGAAACCTTTGCTTAAGAAACCTAATTTAGATGCGTCCGTTCTTAATAATTACAGGTCCATATCCTTGCTGCCAGCTCTCTCAGAGATACTGGAAAAACATGTGAACACTCATCTCTCCAATTTCCTTGAGGATAATAATAATCTTCACCCTTCCCAGATGGGCTTCAGACCTCTATACAGCACAGAATCAGCTCTGATCGTAGTCACTGAAGAGTTCAGGAAGCACCTTGATCAGGGGTTGGTGTCAGTGAATATTCTACTTGATCTCAGTGCCGTTTTTGACACTATGGACCACATCATCCTACTTCAAAGAATGAGGAAGACTGGAGTTACAGGCAAGGCTCTGACCTGGCTCTCCTCTTTTTTAGAGGCAAGATCATTTCAGGTACTAGATCAATCTTTCTTCTCCAGTTGCTGTAATAGCAGCTGGGGAGTGCCATAAGGCTCTTCACTTAGCCCCACTTTATTGAACATCTACATGTCACCACTGGCAAAGATAGTAGAACAAGATGATCTCTCACTAGTTTCATATGCGGATGACACCCAGCTGGTGGTCTCCTTCTCAACTGAGCAGATCTCATCGGAGACGGCACTCTCCCCCTGTCTAAGGGCAGTGTCCAAATGGATGTCTGAATGTAAACTTAAGCTAAATGGAGGCAAGACAGAGGTCATGATCCTAGGCCATCTTTCTCGGCCGAATCGTATTTCCCCTGTGCTTCACTCCTTAGGGGTTTGCCCCTTCCCAAGGGATACATCAAGAGTCTAGGAGTATGGCTTGACCCATGGCTAACCATGGATCATCAGGTGAAGAAAATCTCCTCCACTTGCTTTGGTACACTGAGACTCCTCAGAAAGGTGTTTAAAATACTTTCTCCTATTGCAAAGAGACTCATCATCAAGGCACTGATTATCTCTCGCCTGGATTATGGCAATGCCCTGTACCTCTGTGCTCCGAAATATGTTAAAAAGAAACTACTGGTGGTGCAGACCATGTCGGCCGCCTTCTTTTCAATATACCTAGGCACAAATCAGCCAAATCAGCTCTCTCTACTCTGCATTGGCTCCCAGTGGAGCACTGGCTAAAATTTTAAATGTTGTGTTACATCCTCAAAGCACTCCACAACAAAGGTCCCACGCTTTTGCAAACCCTTGCCACCTTCCATAATCCTGCTAGACATCTCAGGTCTTCTCTGGCGGCTTTCGCCGCTATCCCTTTAATAAAAAAAAAGTCTCAATGCGGCAGAAGCTCCATAGCCTATCTTGGTGTCAAGTTGTGGAATTCTCTGCCCCTGAGCCTATGAAAAACTAGCCACAAATTATCCTTTCGTCGTCTACTTATTGGTTGTTTTAACCTTCACCCTCAGTCTGTGTTTTGAAGACTTCCGTTTAGCTCTGGGAGGCCTTTGGGTAGCCATGCGCTCTATGAGTCCTCCTAACATAAAATAACATAACATATCATAACATAACTCTCTAAAAACAAGCACCACATCTATGACCTACTCACTGACACACAATTTGACTTACTCTTCATAACGGAATCATGATTGGTAGATGACATAGACCCAGTGTTGGAAGAAACCATTCCTCCACGCTATCAAACCATCACACAAAACCATATAGGCAAAAGAGGAGGTAGACAAGCTGTTATATTCAAACAAGCAATAAATCTCAGCAAAACAGACATTTCCCTATAAGGTTGTGAGGCCCTCTTCACCAGATGCAACCCTAGACCAACTTCCTTCTGTAACTTCCTCCTCCTTTACAGACCACCACCTAGCAATTCAACATTCCAAGACACATTTCTATACACAGTTTCAAACCTTATAACACAATACTCCAACCTATTTATTATTGTGGTCCTAAACATTTGGGCCCATATTTATACTTTTTTTGTTTGTTGACGCAAAAACGGCGCAAACTTGCAAAATACAATTGTATTTTGTAACTTTGCGCCGTTTTTGCGTCAAAAAGCGGCGCAAATTTGGCACTAAAAAAGTATAAATATGGGCTTTGGTTTTACAAATCCAATATGCCCCATCCAAAAGTTACTATCACTGGCCTTGTCACATTGACCTACATCTGATTGTACACAGTCAAACACACATCGGTGGCACATCCTAGATATAATTTTTGCAAACCCAGAACTAGTTACCATTCAAAGCATCACGCAGTGACATGGTCAGACCACCATTTGGTAACTTTCCAGCATAAAACACCACAAATCAACACACCCAAGACCACCTTACATACATCCACCTATCGACCATGGAACATGCTAATTTTTGAAGACGTTATGAGTGCCTACAGGAAGCTTTCGACAACCTAATACCACTCAGAAAAACAAAGCAGGACAAAGGAAAACAAGCACCTTGGAGAAATACAGAACTGAAAAAGATAAAACTACAAATCAGAAGGCCACAATGAACCTGGCTCAAAACAAACAAAATTCAAGATAAACTTCCCCTGTGCAAACTTAACAAAATATACACATCATCAGTCAAAAAATCAAAAAAATTATTACTCAGATATAATTCAAAATGCTATATCTGCAAATAAAGACCTTTATAAACTGCTAACCAAATTTCACAAACCATGGAAGGAACTTATCACATTACTCAGGAATTCACAAAATGCCAAACCATTACACAACTCAGGCAGACACTTTGGACTCCTATTTAAAACAACAGAAAAGCACCAGCACCAACCTGTTTCCAAAAATCCCCTCCAAGAGTAAGCCAATCTAGCATCTGCACTCCTTCAAGCAGATAACACAAAGTGAATTTATGGGTGTGGTCAAAGCAAGCAGGCCTTCTGGCCCTTTGTAACCACACATCTTCAAGGACATTATTTTGTCAACCTCTGCTGCCTCCCCTGTAGGACTAACCATCAATAATTCTTTAACTATGTGAATCTTTCCTGAAGACCGTAAAAAGGTATACATACACCCATTTTTAAAGAAAGCAACCTGGACCTGCATGACCCCAACAACCCCAACAACTACAGACCAATTACAAATGGTCCATTTCTGGGAAAACTGATAGAAAGACCAGAATTCACTGAGATGTCACAAGTCAGTGAAGATAACTCCATACTTTCAGACTACCAAACTGGATTCCACTCAGGAAAAGGCACTGAATTTGCCCTCATCACTATCTGGGATGATCTTAAAAACACAATAGGCCGCAATGGAGTTGCTGCACCACTTCTCTTGGACCTCTCAGCTATCTTTGACACAGTGGACCAAAACAGCCTAATAGAAAAACTCTACGAAGCCGGCATAGAGGGGACTGCTCGTGATTGGATCACATCCTACTTTCAAAGCAGAACAAATGTCTTCCATGCTCCCCCTTTCTCGTCCAAACCTTACTTCACAAAAGCAGAGGCCCCTCAAGGCTCAATCATCTCACCAATGCTTTTCAACATCTACATGATGTAATTACTGGCAATAAGCAATGAATTTCAACTCACATGCTACAACTATGCAGATGACACACAATTACTCCTTAAACTGGAATGACCCAAAGACATTGGAAACTCACAAATCTTCCGTTGCCCCAGAGCTGCTAATCAGCGGCTGATATATGAATGCTTCCAAAACTTAAATACTCACTTGTGGTGACTAGAAAAGTTATGACCCACCCTGCGCCTCGCCTGACAATCTGGGCCCACCTCCAAAAGTATCTAAGGAATTTAGAAACCTTGGATTTACCATGGACTCCAAGTTAACAATGAATGCCCAAGTAGACATGTTAAAACAACAAGTGATGGACGGAATGCTGAACATTGTCAAACACTCACCCCCAATCATAGATCTGGGTTTAATCCATCGTTCTTTTGCTCACCATGCTACCCCAGTTTGGACCCAGCCATATGCAAATCAGTCTTGACCCTGTTCCTCATGGGAACAGTCCAGACCGAACTGCCAAGCCAGGTCCTCACTGGACCGGAAACAAGCATCCTGGGACCGGTTTCGGGGTCTCACCCCTCATCAGCCAGGCTAGCTTGAATCCAGTGGCATGGGAAGCACGGGACCCACGTCTGGGCATACCCTTCCCACTTAGGGCGACAAAGCAAAAACAACAAGTGATGGACGGAATGCTGAACATTGTCAAACACTCACCCCCAGTCATAGATCTGGGTTTAATCCATCGTTCTTTTGCTCACCATGCCACCCCAGTTTGGACCCAGCCATATGCAAATCAGTCTTGACCCTGTTCCTCATGGGGACAGTCCAGACCGAACTGCCAAGCCAGGTCCTCACTGGACCGGAAACAAGCATCCTGGGACCGGTTTTGGGGTTTCACCCCTCATCAGCCAGGCTAGCTTGAATCCAGTGGCATGGGAAGCACAGGACCCACGTCTGGGCATACCCTTCTCACTTAGGGCGACAAAGCAAAAACAACAAGTGATGGACGGAATGCTGAACATTGTCAAACATTCACCCCCAGTCATCGATCTGGGTTTAATCCATCGTTCTTTTGCTCACCATGCCACCCCAGTTTGGACCCAGCCATATGCAAATCAGTCTTGACCCTGATCCTCATGGGAACAGTCCAGACCGAACTGCCAAGCCAGGTCCTCACTGGACCGGAAACAAGCATCCTGGGACCGGATTCGGGATTTCACCCCTCATCAGCCAGGCTAGCTTGAATCCAGTGGCATGGGAAGCACGGGACCCACGTCTGGGCATACCCTTCCCACTTAGGGCGACAAAGCAAAAACAACAAGTGATGGACGGAATGCTGAACATTGTCAAACACTCACCCCCAGTCATAGATCTGGGTTTAATCCATCGTTCTTTTGCTCACCATGCCACCCCAGTTTGGACCCAGCCATATGCAAATCAGTCTTGACTCTGTTCCTCATGGGAACAGTCCAGACCGAACTGCCAAGCCAGGTCCTCACTGGACCGGAAACAAGCATCCTGGGACCGGTTTCGGGGTTTCACCCCTCATCAGCCAGGCTAGCTTGAATCCAGTGGCATGGGAAGCACGGGACCCACGTCTGGGCAAACCCTTCCCACTTAGAGTGACAAAGCAAAAACAACAAGTGATGGACGGAATGCTGAACATTGTCAAACACTCACCCCCAGTCATAGATCTGGGTTTAATCCATCGTTCTTTTGCTCACCATGCCACCCCAGTTTGGACCTAGCCATATGCAAATCAGTCTTGACCCTGATCCTCATGGGAACAGTCCAGACCGAACTGCCAAGCCAGGTCCTCACTGGACCGGAAACAAGCATCCTGGGACCGGTTTCGGGGTTTCACCCCTCATCAGCCAGGCTAGCTTGAATCCAGTGGCATGGGATGCACGGGACCCACGTCTGGGCATATCCTTCCCACTTAGGACGACAAAGCAAAAACAACAAGTGATGGACGGAATGCTGAACATTGTCAAACACTCACCCCCAGTCATAGATCTGGGTTTAATCCATCGTTCTTTTGCTCACCATGCCACCCCAGTTTGGACCCAGCCATATGCAAATCAGTCTTGACCCTGTTCCTCATGGGAACAGTCCAGACCGAACTGCCAAGCCAGGTCCTCACTGGACCGGAAACAAGCATCCTGGGACCGGTTTCGGGGTTTCACCCCTCATCAGCCAGGCTAGCTTGAATCCAGTGGCATGGGAAGCACGGGACCCACGTCTGGGCATACCCTTCCCACTTAGAGCGACAAAGCAAAAACAACAAGTGATGGACGGAATGCTGAACATTGTCAAACACTCACCCCCAGTCATAGATCTGGGTTTAATCCATCGTTCTTTTGCTCACCATGCCACCCCAGTTTGGACCCAGCCATATGCAAATCAGTCTTGACCCTGATCCTCATGGGAACAGTCCAGACCGAACTGCCAAGCCAGGTCCTCACTGGACCGGAAACAAGCATCCTGGGACCGGTTTCGGGGTTTCACCCCTCATCAGCCAGGCTAGCTTGAATCCAGTGGCATGGGAAGCACGGGACCCACGTCTGGGCATATCCTTCCCACTTAGGACGACAAAGCAAAAACAACAAGTGATGGACGGAATGCTGAACATTGTCAAACACTCACCCCCAGTCATAGATCTGGGTTTAATCCATCGTTCTTTTGCTCACCATGCCACCCCAGTTTGGACACAGCCATATGCAAATCAGTCTAGACATGTTAGCAAGATCAAGCTTTATCACGATGAAAACTCTGCAACCTCTCTTCCCCACCTCAGATTTCCACACAAGGTGCATGCTAATATCTCGCTTGTAAACTGGATTTCGAGAATGTCCAATACCATGGACCATCTCTATCTACTATGAAAAAAATACAACACATTCAGAACTTGGCTGCCAGATTTGCTGCAGACTACTCCTACATGTAAAGCCATAAGCCCACATCTCCCTCCCTTGAGGGCCCTGCTTTGGTCACCGATTCCCAAAAGATCCACCATCAAGCTGCTTTGTATCACCCACAAATCAATACATGGAACAGGACCACTTTTCATCAAGAAGAAAATCATCAAATATATTCAACAAAGAAACCCCTCTCAAGATTGGCACCCAGCCTCAAAACACCACCATACAAGAAAAAAACAATAGGTGGTATATCTTTCTCTGTTCAAGTGGCCAAACTATGAATTCAATACCCCCAAACATAGGATTCATGGATAACTATCTAATAATCAGAAGAATACTCATGAGTTGGCTCTTTCCTACATAACCACTATACTCAAACAGCAATAGACTGCATATCCCTGCGTATGTAAACATTTATAATTTGATTTTATATCTAGATATGTGTATTTCTTAGTACGAATATGTACAATACCTATTTTATCTTTAAAATATATAAATACTATTTATGCCTGTTTGCCAAATGTATATTTTACTTACGGCTAAATGTATATATATATGTATATGTATGTATATATGTATAGATAAATGTGTGTAGTATTCTACCATTAACATTCATAGGTCATTGCATAGTTTTTATATAAGTTATTTGATTAGATGCTTAGGAGTCTCTGTTTTTATTTTATCTATCACAATTGGTAAATATTATCACATATCACTATTTATCTACAAGCTTTTCACTATTGAAATATTGAAGTAAGATAAAATAAGTTTACAAAAGTACACAAATAAATTAGCTTCAAATACTGCAACTCTTGAAAATCTTTGTTTATATAATACAACTTTAAATCTCAATATAATATATTCCTTACACATATGCTCCCTTACTATGTAGAATGTATCTATTTATTACTTTAGTTCTACTATTCAAGAGAAAAACATTACTCTCTCGATAGCTTTATTCTGTCTCACCGATACGCCATACCGCTATCTAACTATCCTCTTTCTCCACTCTATGACTCATTCCAAACCTACTCTACCACTGTAATCTCCAAAATAACCCTTCCTAGACTCTTCCCTCCCCTACCTCTCCTAGCTCACCCCACCTCACTTTACTACTATGATCTCCCAAACAACCTTACTAAACTCCCTCATTTATCTCTCCTTTGACAAATCCCACACCCCATTTTACTACTATGATCTCCCTAATCACTTTCTACAGATTCTTCCCTCCTCCATTTCTCCTTTACTCATTCCAAATCTCATTTCACTACTATGATCTCCCAATTAACCCTGCTGGATTCTCCCCTCCTCTATTTCTCCATTATTCTAATCCATCCAACTAACAGACTCACATGTCCTCTGCGCAAATTAACTCATACCTCACTATGCTAATGGTAATATTTCCATATACTAATCCAACTCTAATCATTTGGGGTTCTGGATTTGCATGCTACTCGCCGAAAAGCACTTCAATGCCTCATCAGGGGTAGTAGGCACTATATAAATGCAATTACAATTACAATATATATCCTATTCAACCAAGTAACAGACTCAAATGCCGACCATTCCCATAACAATATAGATTTCACTCTACTAATCCAGCTTGGATATATATATATATAGCCATAAATATATATATATATTACTTAGTGGTTGTCACCACTACGTAGTTATCGTTATGACCTAGTTTCTATAGAAAAAGGGCCTGATTCTAACTTTGGAGGACGGTGTTAAACCGTCCCAAAAGTGGCGGATATACCACCTACCGTATTACGAGTTCCATAGGATATAATGGACTCGTAATACGGTAGGTGGTATATCCGCCACTTTTGGGACGGTTTAACACCGTCCTCCAAAGTTAGAATCAGGCCCAAAGTGTTTTGTTTGTTTTGGCAATAACTTTGCAGCTGTTTAATGAATCTTCACAAAAAGTTCCCTAAAAGTACAATGCCCACTTCAGCTGCTGGCTTGAAAGTTTCAGGGTGATCCATCAAATGGGGGCTGAGAAAAAGGGGGGTCCCAAAATGTTTTTCCCCCATGTGTTTTACATAGGGATTTGAACAGGAATAGCAGCCGAACCACCTCATGATTTTATACCAAACGTGTCAGAAAGGTAGCTCTTGGTTCAGATAGTGACATTTTTGCTATTTGGCGTAAATTCGTTTAGTAGTTTTTGCAAAATGAAAGAAAAAAAAACTTTTTATATTGGGATGAGAAGGCTCCACAAACTCTCCCTATCTCGTGCTGCGATCTGATTGGCTGCCAACACTTCAATAAGGAAGTGCTGGCAGCCATCTAGGGACCCAGCTTCAGTCAAGTCCAAAAACAAAGGTAAGAAATAAGAAAAAGGGCCAGGGTAGGGACACCCTGGCTCTTTAGCATTGTGCTATGGTCATAGAAGGACCCTCTGGGCAAAAGAAACAACACATTTTTTAAAGTTTTGCCACAAACTAAAACACATTCCTGAGCTAACTTTAACTTACACCCCTGCAATACACTGCGTATGACTTCACATATAACATTACGCATGACATGATCAGTGACATCATTGATGACATCACTGGTGAAATCTCAAATGACATCACTGATGCAACTAAATTCAGAACCTAACTATAATGTCCCTGTAACCTTTGTTTTTTCAAGTCAATTTCTAAGTATTTTTTAATTCTATTTTCTAACTATAACGTCCCTTTAACCTTTGTAAGATTTTTTTTAATGTAAAGTAATTTTCATTACTATGGCCCTCATTATGACATTGGCAGTAAATGCCGCTTACTGCCACAATGACGGCAGCCACCATAACCCGTAGTGGCGAATATCCGTTTGCCATATTATGACACACATACACCAAACAGAGAGAATACTGCCACATACACAAATCCGCCAGCCCGAAGGTCAGTGGTAAAGTGCTGGTACGAACACCCATTCCGTTACACCAACAAAATAATGCCCACCACATTATGACCCACGAATCACCACAACGGACATTCAATGGCTGTAAACCATTGACGGTACACACCGGTGTGCTCAGAGTGGCCACCCAAATACAAAACAACACAACATTGGCCTAAATGAAAATCACACACCTGACACTCATACCCACACCACACCCACACACCAACTGCACTATAAAACACACACCCACATTACACACAAACCTTTACGAATACCAATAAGTGGCACAAAACTAACACAAAGACCATTAAGACAACTACACACACACACCACAAACATCCATCCATCAGTCATGCACCCCACATCCCACACCCCACCACATCACTAAATACCCTCTGCACACCACACAACACTAATGTCCCTACTAAGGCACCCCCCTTTCACTGATGAGGCGTTGCAGGTCAAGGTCGAGGAAGTAGTCAGGGTAGAGCCACAGCTGTTTGGAGCACAGGTACAGCAAATATCCATTGCCAGGAAGATGGAGCTATGGCGGAGAATAATGAACAGGGTGAACGCCGTGGGGTAGCATCCAAGAACAAGGGACAACATCGGGAGGAGGTGGAACGACCTACAGGGGAAGGTACGTACAGTGGAAGCAAGGCAGCAGCTCTCCATCCAGAGGACTGGCAGTGGACCTCCACCTCTCCACCACAGGTCACAGCATGGGAGGAGCAGGTCAAGGCAATACAGCATCCTGAGGGACTCACTGGAATGGTGGGAGGACTTAACACTGGTGAGTCAATATTCACTATTTATCACCCCCCATACCTGAATGCCATCTCCCCCTCACTCCACTTCATCCCACACACTGCACCTACCCATCTGACTAACCCAAATGCCAAGCCCTGCATGCCATACCAATGCATGGACAGCCCTCCCAGCCCTGCATGGACACCCATCACCAAAGCATGCATAGCATGGAGAACTAACAAGCACACAATCCATCACCATACACAAACAAAGGTGGCAGGGCAACAGCAACAATAGAGGGGAAACAAGGGATGTACAATATGTCACAGACATAAATTATAATACATCACTTACATCCCCACAGGTGACCCAGACAATCTCAGCAGTGACGAGGTGCCCCGACTAACCAGTCCACCAACAGAAGACGCCCACAGTGATGACAGTAACTCTGGACTTCAGGATCTGGATGAACTACCTGGCCCATCAGGGACCACTGGTCAGTCGGCCACCCCAGCCTACTCACAGTCCACCACAGAGTCTCCCCCATCAGTATCCAACACAACAGCACCCTCCCAACGTCCCTACACCTCTGTCTGTAGGACATGTCAATCAGCAGTGTGCCCACACGTATAGGGACCCCAGCCCACACCTCACACCCAAGACAATCAGGGACCTGTGGACAGTGGCAGTGGGCACACCATTCAGGGGACAGAGGCACAGGGAAACAGGGTCACTGGGAGGACCGCTGTGCACCAGAAGGAGGACAGGCCCAGGGAACCGACTCTTCAGGAGGCACTCTCTAATGCCTAGGGGGCTTACCAACAATCCCAGGACAAGATGGGCCAGATCCTTATCAAAATGCAGGAGAACAAGCAGCTGCAGGAGGTACACCATCAGGAGATCAGGGAGGATTTGCAGGCCCTCAACACCACCCTGGTCTCCATAGCGGGGGTGCTGGCAGATATGGTCAACATCATGAGGGAATGAACAGCACACCAGCGGGCCCCTACCACTAGCCAGTCTACTGACCAGCCCACCACTCTTCCGCTGCAGCTAGTGGGCAGGAAGCCCTGTCACAGGACCCATTGGCCACCAGCACCCCTCCTCCAGCAGAAGGTGAATGTAGGAAGTTGGCTCTGTATGTACTATTTCAAAGTAAGAAATAGCATGCACAGAATCCAAGGGTTCCCCTTAGAGGTAAGATAGTGTCAAAAAGAGATAATTCTAATGCTCTATTTTGTGGGGGTGTGTTAGAGCAGTAGGCTTATCAGAGGGTAGTGTTAAGCATTTGTTGTACACACACAGACAAAAAATGAGGAACACACACTCAAAGACAATTCCAGGCCAATAGGTTTTTGCATAGAAAAATATATTTTCTTAGTTTATTTTAAGAACCACATGTTCAAGATTTACAAGTCATACTTCAAATGAAAGGTACTTCACTTAGGTATCATAGGAACTTTGAATCAGCAAAATAGCATGTACAGTTTTGGCAAAAATGGCAATAAGCTTTTTTAAAACTAGACAGTGCAAATTTCAACAGTTCCTGGGGAGGTAAGTATTTGTTAGTTTTGCAGGTAAGTAAAACACCTACAGGGTTTAAAGTTGGGTCAAAGGTAGCCCACCGTTGGAGGTTCAGAGCAACCCCAAAGTTACCATACCAGCAGCTCAGGGCCGGTCAGGTGCAGAGGTCAAAGTGGTGCCCAAAACACATAGGCTTCAATGGAGAAGGGGGTGCCCCGGTTCCAGTCTGCCAGCAGGTAGGTACCAGCGTCTTCGGAGGGCAGACCTGGGGGGGGGTTTTGTAGGGCACCGGGGGGGACACAAGTCAGCACGAAAAGTACACCCTCAGCGGCACGGGGGCGGCCGGGTGCAGAGTGCAAACAGGCGTCGGGTTTGCAATTGGTTTCAATGGGAGACCCAAGGGTCTCTTTAGCGAAGCAGGCAGGCAAGGGGGGGCTCCTCGGGGTAGCCACCACCTGGGCAAGGGAGAGGGCCACCTGGGGGTCGCTTCTGCACTGGAGGTCGATCCTTCAGGTCCTGGGGGCTGCGGGTGCAGGGTGTTTACCAGGCGTCGGGTTCTTAGAAGCAGGCAGTCGCAGTCAGGGGGAGCCTCTGGATTCCCTCTGCAGGCGTCGCTGGGGGGGCTCAGGGGGGTCAACTCTGGCTACTCACAGGGTCGCAGTCGCAGGGGACTCCTCCCTGTAGTGTTGTTTCTCCGCAGGTCGAGCCGGGGGCGTCAGGTGCAGAGTGCAAAGTCTCACGCTTCTGGCGGGAAACGTGTTGTCTTTAAAAGTTGCTTCTTTGTTGCAAAGATGTTTCTTCTTTGGAGCAGAGCCGCTGTCCTTGGGAGTTCTTGGTCCTTTTAGATGCAGGATAGTCCTCTGAGGCTTCAGAGGTCGCTGGACCCTGTGGAACGCGTTGCTGTTGCAGTTTTTCTTGAAGTGGGGAGACAGGCCGGTAGGGCTGGGACCAAAGCAGTTGGTGTCTCCGTCTTCTCTGCAGGGCTTCAGGTCAGCAGTCCTTCTTCATCTTCAGGTTGCAGGAATCTATCTTGCTAGGTTCTGGGAGCCCCTAAATACTCATTTTGAGGGTGTGTTTAGGTCTGGAGGTTAGTAGCCAATGGCTACTAGCCCTGAGGGTGGCTACACCTCTCTGTGCCCCCTCCCTGAGGGGAGGGGGACACATCCCTAATCCTATTGGGGGAATCCTCCATCTGCAAGATGGAGGATTTCTAAAATTCAGAGTCACCTCAGCTCAGGACACCTTAGGGGCTGTCCTGACTGGCCAGTGACTCCTCCTTGTTTTTCTCATTATCTCCTCCGGCCTTGCCGCCAAAAGTGGGGCCGTGGCCGGAGGGGGCGGGCATCTCCACTAGGTGGAGTGCCCTGGGGCACTGTAACAAAGGGGGTGAGCCTTTGAGGCTCACCTCCAGGTGTTACAGTTCCTGCAGGGGGAGGTGAGAAGCACCTCCACCCAGTACAGGCTTTGTTACTAGCCAGAGAGTGACAAATGCACTCTCCCCATGTGGCCAGCAACATGCCTGGTGTGTGGCAGGCTGGCAAAACTAGTCAGCCCACACTGGAAGTCGGGTATGTTGGGGTGTATTTCACAATAAAATGTACACTGGCATCAGTGTGCATTTATTGTGCTGAGAGGTTTGAATACCAAACTTCCCAGTTTTCAGTGTAGCCATTATGGTGCTGTGGAGTTCGTGTATGACAGACTCCCAGACCATATACTCTTATGGCTACCCTGCACTTACAATGTCTAAGGTTTTGCTTAGACACTGTAGGGGCATAGTGCTCATACCTATGGTATGGTATGCACCTTGGCATCAGCAAAGGCGAAAAGTCAGGGGGTAACCATGCCAAGGAGGCATTTCCTTACAGTGAACCACCCTGCAAATGTTCCCTGAGACCCAGACAGAAGCCAGAGACACTTGCCAAGACCAAGACCACCGACAGGAAATGAGGCCCTCCTGAATGATCCCTTTGTGTTCCACCTTCTCCACTTTGAACTGCCTTTGCTCCCCTTCCTATGGCCCCTTGGACACTGGACCTGGGCTACAAACAGACTGGAATAATAACCTGGACTTTCCTTAACCGTCACCCCATTCCCTTGCATTTTTCCATCAATTATTTCCACTACAATAAACACTCTTGAACCCAACCTAAGTGAAAGTGTTTTATGTGATTCAAATGTGGATACACAGAAACATTCACATCATGTGCAAATGATTTGAACACTGTGATAGGATACATTTTATGACCTGTATCTGTCTGTAGTCATCACATCAGTACACTGTTGTCATATCACCAACATCTGGAAAATGAGTAGCCATAGGTGACAGTAAGTAGAGATGCAAAGGAAGTGAATGCCATCCTGCTACAGCCACACAGAAAACATCAATAATCAGTGGAATGGTCAGTTCTACTGTCTCACCTGTGTGTCATTGGAAGTATTGACGTATAACTGATGTTCTGTTGTCCACATCTTCACCCTCTGCCTCCTCATCCTCAATGTCCTCAGGGTCCACTGCTGCCACAGGGGCATTTCCAGTCTCCTCCTTCTGCAGATAAGGCAAATGTCATCTGAGGGCCAGGTTGTGCAACATGCAACATGCCACTACTATCTAGCAGACCTTCTCTGGTGAGTAGCACAGGGATCCACCTGTCAGATGGAGGCATTTGAACATGCCCTTCAGGAGGCCGAAGGTCCTTTCATTAATTCTCCTGGTTCACCTATGTGCATCATTATAATGATTCTCAGCCCCTGTCCATGCATTCCTCACCGGGGTCTGGAGCCACAATAGGCTTGGGTAGCCAGAGTCACCTGCAAGAATTGAGTGACAAACATTAGCCTTACACAATGGTATGAGGTCAACACCAGAAGGCATACATTAACATGCATTGGGTGCAGAGTCAGGCTGACCAATCAGCCACACC
This sequence comes from Pleurodeles waltl, assembly GCF_031143425.1. Lineage (NCBI taxonomy): Eukaryota > Metazoa > Chordata > Amphibia > Caudata > Salamandridae > Pleurodeles > Pleurodeles waltl. The sequence continues at coordinate 776,015,805 of NC_090447.1, read as the reverse complement.
CTGTGCCTCTGTAATTGTGCCATCACCTTTGGGATGGTGCTATTCCTCAGAACGAAGGTGTCATGCACCGACCTAGGATACTTGGCAGTGACGTGGGAGATGTACTGGTGAGCCAGGCACACCATTTGCACATTGATTGAGTAGAAAGTCTTCTGATTCCTGAAAACTTGTTCATTCTGGCGGGGGGGGACAAACGCCACATGTGTACTGTCAATCGCCTTGTCAATAATGTTGGATATATGTCCCATTGCATAGAATCCTGCCTTCACAGTGGCCAAATCTTCAACCTGGGGGAAAGCAATGTAGCTGCACATGTGTTACACTTGCCAGTACAATCGAGAACATTGGCTGTGACATTCCTGCTGCCAAGCCCACTGTCATTTGGAAAGAACCAGTTGCCAGGAAACAGAGCACTGATAGAACCTGCACTGGAGGTAGATCTCAGTGGGATGACGGATAGCTGATATCAGATCAGGCTCCAATTGAGCACATAGCTCTGTGATTGTGGCCCTGTCCAGTCCATAGGTGAGTATTATATGCCTGTCTTCCAGTGTTGCCAAGTTCACAAGGGGTCTGTACACGGGGTCTTGTCTCCTCCTCCAATTCCTCCGCAGTAGTAGGTATCTAAGGGACATAAAAGTGAGTAGGATGTCACAATTTGAACAATGGAACCACCACCTCAGTGTACATAGAGCAGTAACGTGATGGGACATTGATAATGGCAATGTATGTGTAAATAATAGAAATGACGCAGCTCTCGCTTATCTGAATACTGTCCACTACCATAAAATGATGACTGCCTGTCCTGTATGTAGGGACAGGTGGAAGTGAGGTAACTCTGCCGGCATTGCGCGTCATGGCGGAAGGCGGACTTGCACCGCTGTGCTATTCCTCATTGGTTAACATGGGGGTCTATGGAGTACAGTGGCCAATGGGAATCACCAGCGGCGGTGACGGTGTACACCGCCGCACACGTGACCGCCATTTTCTGCCTATAACCTCACTTGATTCCTGACTTTCCACAGGACAACACGTAAGCTGAGTGTGCTGGCATGACCTGTGTCTGGGTCCTGCCATGGCCCATGTGATGGGGGAAGGGCCCATGACTTCACTTCGGAGGAGCAGGTGGATGGGGTACTACCCCCGTATGAGCAGCTGTATGGGCCTCCAGACCAACAGGTGAGTACACCTTGGGCACGAGGCATGTGACATGGTTGCATGGAGATGTATGTGCAAGCATCATGTCATTTGGGGGAGTCGTATGTCTGGTGGTAGTGTGCATGGTGGGCGCTGGGTGATGTGTGTGCCAATGGGGATGGAAGGGGGATTATGGGCCATATGTGTGACAGACTGGATTGTATGTGTATTGTATCCTCCTGTCTTTGTTTCCTCTGCAGGTTAGCGCCCATCAGAAGAAGGGATTGTGGCATGCCATTGCCAAACCTGGGGGTCTACAGCAGGCACCCACTGTAGGAAGAGGTGGGAGGACATGAGATGCTGGGCCCGGAACACCATGGAGGCCCAGCTGGGGATGACCTCCCAATGAGGGCAGGGTGTCTGTCGGAACCTGACCCCCTGATGGCCTGCATACTGGTGGTGGTCTACCCAGAGCTAGATGGGTGCTTGAGGGCATCACAGTAGCCACAAGGGGGTGAGTACAGTGTGCGTTACAACTATGATTGGTAGGTGGCATGGGAACCTGGTGGTGGGTGTCAGTTAGTAGGTGCCAATTAATGCCAGCTCAGAGAATGCAATGTGATCCAGCTCAAGGGTAATCATTGTATTGCTAAATCTGGTAACCTAGCTAGGTTTCTGTAACGGGGTAACATCCCCCGATGACGTGAACGATGGATTGGGGCCGATAGGATGGTGCCCCCGGGGGACGGAGAAGAGGATTGCGTGCAGATGTAAGCACGCCCAGGAGGATAAACCAGAAGAGGAAACAGCCAGTGGGGAGGAGAGTGAAAGCACGTACAAGGAGGACAGAAAGGACGCCAGAGGAGATTACGAGAGACCTGAGAAGCAAGAAGTGGATGGAACCGCCTATGAAACTAAAGGAGACGCGGATCAAGACTGCGAGGGGGACACCCGAGAAGAGTTTGAGACACATCGTAAGCAGGACAAGGAAGCGGAGACCTTTCAAAACGTTGGAGATACAGATCAGAGGTGTGAGGAGGACCCCGAAAGAGCGAGGCATGCTGATAAGCTATGCAAACCCCAATTTGAGGACCCAGAAGCCCACCACGTCCCAGGAGGAAGGTGGCTAGCACAGCGACGACTATAAGAATCATCTGAAAAAAAAAAAACAAGAAGGAGATCAATGTAGAGGACTTATTAAGAGAAGAAAAGAGTAGGGCAACAAACATATAAAGGACTATCAGGAGATCACTATTAAGAAGTGTGGAAAGTGCACAATAAGAAAACACGTAAATAAATATCCTTTTGGGAAAAACTCACATGAGTTTATCTGATCTTGTTTTATATAATTTAAGGAATTAAAACCCTTCTGGTGTTGAAAAATACCTCCTTGGAGTAACCTCTCACAGTTGCATTCCATGTCAGACAGGGCTAAGTGACTCCCAGGAGGGGAGCAGTTGGTGGGGGCTGGCTCACGTCTTGCTGTGGTACCTAGCCAATGTAATGCCAGTGCGATGTATGGTGCTCAATCCATGATCCCTGTGTGTGACGGTAATGAATATGCCCTCTGTGGTGATGGTGCTGCAGTTGACCCAGTTCTTCATTTCTCTCTCTCCCCATTTTTTCTTCTGTCATTATATGCATGTGTGCATTAGCATCATGTGGCAGAGGAGCTGGGGCCCCGGCAACAGAGGGAGCTGCATCCCACAGGACCCAGGAGGCAGAGTCCACCGAAGCCAAGGGGACCAGTGGGTAGGACGGAGAGGGGAGCACCATGGCGGACACAGGATGTGACAACACTGACTCAGATACCTCCTACAATGGAAGCTCTCTGATGGTGGTGGACACCTCTGGGACTACCCCAGATACTTGTACAGCCGCCACCCCCCTATACCAGCACCATCCTCCCAGTAGCCCCTCACGGAGTTGCCTGTGCCCGCTCACACAGGAGGGTGAGCATCTCCTTCCCCCTAGGCACCTCAGGCCCTGCCCCAGTCAGCCCTGCTGCCCTGAGAGAGGAGGCTATTGGCCTCCTGAGATCAATTTCTCTTGGGCAGTCAAACATTGTGAATGCCACTCAGGGGCTGGCATCCCAGATGCAGCATGCAATGCATTCCTGGAGGGCATTCACAGTGTATTGGCGGCCCAACAGAGATTGTTCCAGGCTTTGGCCGCCTCTCTGATGGCAGCCATTGTCCCTGTTCCTACCTTCCTGCCTCCAACTACCACTTCCCAGTCCCAATCTCCTCAACCCCAACCCATCCCATGCACACATACAGACAGGCATGCACATAGAACATCACACAAGAGTGGCACAGACAAACACAGACAGAACACTTAAGGCCACAAGCACTCACACAAACAACAGACAGTTGCAAACACAACACCGTCCACTGCCTCCACTGTCTCCCCTTCCTCCCCCTCCTCCTCCATCACTGTTACATCCTCACTCACACCTGCATGCATTGCATCAACAGCCACCACCACCATCACCACACCAAGCAGCACACACCTCGCTTGCAGACACCTCCACAACATCCATCCACGCGTCCCCTGTGTCCTCTCCCACCCTGTCTGCCACCCTCCTAAGAGACACAAACGCATGCACTCAGACACCCAACAGCCATCCACCTCACATGGGCACACTGCCCATGCACCTGCACCCAAGTCCAGCAGACATACACTTCCAACAACCGCTCCCTCAACCTCCACTCTCATCCCTCATCCCACCACACCATCCCTAAGAAGCTTTTTCTTGCCCAACTTGACCTCTTCCCTCCGTCCTGCCATAAGAGCAGCCAACAACAACCCAGCCCAGCACCTCAGCCAAACAGTCCACGTTGAAAGTGGAAGCATGTCCTAGTCATGGAGGCAAGAAAGGAAAGGATCCCACTCCACCACCCAAGAGGGGGAAGGATCCCACTCCACCACCCAAGAGACAGTGGGATCCCACTCCACCATCCAAGAGGGGGAAGGATCCCACTCCACCACCCAAGAGGGGAAAGGATCCCACTCCACCACCCAAGAGAGGGAAGGATTCCACCCCACCACCCAAGCGAGGGAAGGATTCCACTACATCACCCAGGAAAGGGAAGGTTCCCACTCCATCAACTAATAGAGGCAAGAGGTCCCCTCCAACAGCAGTGGGCAAGGAACCCTCACCTCCAGCAGAGGCTGGCAGGGTTTCCCCTCCAACAGGAGTGGGCAAGGAGCTCTCACTTCCAGCAGAGGCTGGAGAGGTTTCCCCTCCAACAGCAGTGGGCAAGGAGCCCTCACCTCCAGTTGGAACACAGCAGCCCTCACCTCCAGCTGGGACACAGCAGCCATCACCTCCAGCTGGGACACAGCAGCCCTCACCTCCAGTTGGGACACAGCAGACCTCACCTCCAGCTGTTGGGACACAACAACCCTCACCTCCAGGTGGGACACAGCAGCCCTCACCTCCAGCTGGGACCCAACAGCCCTCACCTCTAGCTGGGACACAGCAGCCCTCACCTCCAGCAGGGACTCAGCAGCCACCTCCAGCAGAGGGCATATAGGCCACCCTCCAGGGACTGTTGTACAAGGAGCCCCCTCCAGAACCAGTGGGCAAGTTCCCCAACACAGAGACTGTGACCTTGCACTCCCCAGCAAAGGGAAATGGCCATGGAGCCCCCTCCAGAACCAGTGGGCACGTTCCCCAACTCAGGGAATGTGACCCTTCACTCCCCAGCAAAGGGAAATCGGCATGGAGCTTCCTCCAGACCCAGTCGGCAAGTTCCCCAACACAGAGACTGTGACCTTGCACTCATCAGCAAATTGAAATGGGCATGGAGCCCCTTTCAGAATCAGTGGGCAAGTTCCCCACGTCTGCTGAGGTGCCCCCACCCTCCTTTCAGCGGAGGTGCCTGGCCTTTCCCAATATGATGCCGCCTGCACAGTGTAGTGTGGATTACGTCAGGGAACAAGTTGGGCCTTAGACTGAGTCCTGTGCCATGTGGGCCTTTTGTACTTTGGACTGGCCATTAGCCCTTTCAGAATAGTGACTCATGTATTTCTTGTCATAAGGACAATATGGTGGCTGTTTGCATCAAATTACACGATCAGTTCTTGGAAAAATGTCCTTGCATTATTATGACATGGGTACTGTGACAATGGTTTTCCTCTGCAGCTGGTTGTGTGTATGGTGTGTGTGTGAATGATGTGTGTTGTGCATGTGTGTCACTCTCCTTTTCCTTCCTCCTTCCCTTGTGTGCTAGGCGGCTGTATTCATCGTTGTCATCTTCGTCGGCGTTGGTGTCCCAGGTGGAGCATGGCTTGGAAGAGCATCGGGAAGACTTGAAGATCCGGTTCTATGGCGGCATTGATCTTCTCTGTGTCTCTGTTGGTGAGTCTTTCATCTTCTGTGTTCTGTTTCAGTCAGGGTTTTGATGGCATTGGTACCACCCCGTAAATCGTGGTGGTTTGCTATGTCTTAATATTGTGAGCGGTACTTTGTCTTTCGCGTGGCCGTTGATGGCTACCGCTGTGGAGGGTGGTGTTAGCACCCTGGCGGTTGGTGTGGTACATTGGCTGTCTATGGGAGTTATCACTGCCATGGTCATAATCTGGTGGTAATTACTGTCAGCCTGTTGGTGGTATTACCTCCACGTTAACAGTCACTGCCAATGTCATAATGACAGCCTATATGTTATTCTGACCTATGGCCAGTCCCTGTGTCCAAACTCCATAATCACTGAACCCCATGCTGCGCAAAACCTTTCGCCATGCGCAGTGGAATCTGGCTGTAGGGCCTGTCTCTCCAGGTGTGAGAATAGGTGTGTTAGGATTTCTGGGTGTGAGAGTAGCTGTGAGAGTGTCTGTCTGGATGTGGGAGTGAGTGTGAGAGGATCTATGTGGGTATGAAAGTGGGTTTGAGAGTGTTTGATGGAGCTCCAAAAGATGAAAGATGCATTCACCTTCACAAAGGATTTCAGATCTTCAATATGGAATCAGGGAGTAAACACACTTGCTTTGCCTTTGTCAAGCCCAGGAGTTAGGATAATTTGTCCTTTCCAGAAGTGGAAATTCATTTGAGGCACCTGCTATATTTACATTTGTAAGTGCTTGCTGTTGAGCTTTAATTTCTGTGACATGAGCATCATGGGCTGAATGGAAACTCACCTGCTCATTTACAGTTTTGCACAAAATGCCTATGCAACTGAAGTACCTTCTACTGGTTAATTATTAGGTTCTACCTCATTGGGTACATGGCCAGTGTCCAAGAGGGGGTCCGTGTAGCTCCCATCCCCCAACCAATTTCAGCCCTGGGGGCCCCATCTCCAGGTCATACTATAGTCCAATAGGGGAAGGGAGTCATTAGGCCTCCTTTCCTGGGCCGATCTCAGCCCCGGGGATCTCGTCCCCAGGGCCCAGCCTTCTTTGAACCGAGGAGGGGGGGGGGTCTTCTATCCCCAGGCCACTTTTGGCCCTGGAGACTCCATCTGCTAGGGCCAGGACATGGGACAGTGGGGAGAGCCTCAGAGCCCTTGCAGTCCCATCCTGCTTCCCATCTTCTGTTGCACCCAGCATTGCTTTTGCACGCAGGGAGCTGATAAACATGCAGCTCTCTGTCTGTAAAACAATCATTGCATTGCTTGGAAGAGAATAAACCTCTGCTCCGCTTTCAGTGGGCGAGAACACTTTGACAGCTTTTGCCAGCTGGAAGCGGAGTGTTTGTTCTGACTTGGCAGAAGTTGTCAAAGCTCCCACCATCTTAGAGCAAACAGGTATGTCCGGGGCTTGGCACACCAGGCCATATCAGGAGCCAGCCCTGGGGCTGTTATTGCCTCCAAAAGGGGTGATGCTCTGCCCCCCTCCAATGTTTATTTTGCCCCAGGGAGGTGGCGGTCCACAGGATGGGGTCTCTGATGGACCCCCTTCATTATTTTATTTCAGCCCCAGGGAGGTGGTGTTCCTGGTGCTGCGGGATGGGGGGCACACACCTCTGCAAAAATTCTGTAATTAACCCTTGGGAGGTGGCAGTCACCCGGGATATATACGCACACACGTATATGTCCTTCTCGTGAGCCCAGGTTCTCTGCACACTAAACAGCCTAGTGTGCAAGAGTCAAAGAAGGTGATAAGATCACAGATTTTCTGTGTGTTTTAATTTATTTTAAAGTGCTTTTTCTCTACCTATGTCTGTTTACATTTGGCTCTTTGTTTTTCAGCAGACTTGGTATTTTTATACTGATGTTTTGTTCTACATGTGTTTGTATGAATCTACATCTTGGCTTTCTGCAAACTTGGTCCTTGTAAACTGCTGTTTTTGTTCAACCTGTGACTGTCTGAATTTACCTCTTATGCAAACTTGGTACCTTAAACCTGCTGTTTATGTTCTACCCATGACTACATGATTACTACGTGTTTAGGAGACTGGCTAACCTGCTCTATATTTTAAACTGTGCTTCGAAAGTGTATGCACAACTTGTTTTTGGCATGAAAATGTGACTAGTTTAAAATTGTCCTTTACCTGAAAAGTAGAAACTGGTAGCTAGGAAGTGGATTGTGCCTGTCTGTATCCAAGGATGTTCTGAATAGAGGAGCACTACCACAGCAGCCTAGGCTTATGGTGACTTGCCTTTCTAATGGTTGTTGCATCTGTTGCTGCAATTGGTTGCTATGGCTAGTATTTCCATTGGATTAAGGGTTTAGGGTTTGAGCTGTGATAGGCTGTTATGGCTAGGGTTTTGATTGCCTATCAGGACTAGGGTTTCCACTGGACTGAGGGTTTAGAGTTACAGTTCTGAATATCTGTCAATGCTAGGGTTCTGATTGGCTATTAGGGCTAGGGTGTCTACTGGACTGATGGTTTAAGAGTACAGTTTTGATTAGCTGTCAGGGCTATCGTTCTGATTAGTTAGTAGGGCTATGGTTCCCATTGGTTTTAGGGGTTAGGGCTTTGGTTTTGATTAGCTGTTTGGGCTAAGGTTGTGATTGGTTGATAGGGCCAGGTATTTCATTATCTCTAGTGTTTAGGGTTAGGGTTATGATTGATTAGGGATAGGACTAGGGTTCCATTGGCCAACAGGACTATTTAAGCCCAGGTCTCAGGGCAGCTCAGCCCAAGTGTTGAGGCTAAGGTCAGAGAGGACAAGGGCAGTTTCCTGTTTGGGCCTGTTCAGGTCAGGCTGGGCCTAGGGCCAGAAATGCTGCCCAATTTTCAATTTTGAAGCATAGCTACAACATTGTGGCACCTTCATTCTCAACCAAACACAACTCTGTCCTATATCACATCCAAAAATCACCAACACAACACAAAGACACATAACATTAAGGCATCCAGACACATAGGCCCTCATTATGAACATGGCGGTCCGGGCCGCCATATAATATTTGTGGGAGAACCGCCACTTCTGTAACTCCGCCACCTCAAGACTTCTGCCCCAGGCAGCCTGGTGATGGCGGAGTTACATATCCGAGCAAGCAGCGCTGCCCGCCGGATAATGTTCCTGGTTCCACAAGCCAGGGGGCCCTTTCCCCAGTCACACGAGCCATGGTCAGTTCCAGACACAGGTCACAGCAGGACATGGAGTGTAGGTCCTCTCCTGTTGAAGGTCAGGTAGCAAGTGAGGAATCAGATAGAAAATGGCAGTGACATCCGCAGCAGTGCATACCGTAACCGCCGGAGTACATCACCATTGGTCCCTCTACCCCATAGGGCCCCATGCTAACCAATGAGGAGTTGCACGGCGGTTCTCGACCGCCTCTCGCAACGACGCACAACATCAGTGGAATTACCTCTTTTCCACCTGTCCCTCCATACAGGACAGGTGGATGCGATTTCAGGAGGGGTGCAGGCCATGGATGCTAACTGCGTTGCAGTACACAAATTCACCATTTGGACATCTTCAACAAAATACTGTAACAATCACAACATGCATTGAACAGTAGTAGTTGGAAAGTTGAGATAATGACCAGCTGCTCACTATTTTACCTCATAGTTTGCAACCACTGCGGATGAATAGGAGACAGAGACACCCCCCTGTGTACAGACCCCTGGTGGACTTGGCAACAATGGAGAACAGGCACATTATCCTCACCTATAGACTTGACAGGGCCAGAATCACAGGGCTGAGTGCCCATTTGGAGCCTGACCTAATCTCTGCTATCCGTCACCCCACTGGGATCCCCCCTCTTGTGCAAGTGATATCAGTGCTCCATTTCCTGGCAACTGGCTCTTTCCGAGTGACAGTGGGCTTGGCAGCAGGAATGTCTCAGCCAATGTTCTCAATAGTGCTGATGAGAGTGTTGTCTGCCCTGATTAAACACATGTGCAGCTACATCGTTTTCCCCCAGGTGGAGGATTTGCCCATAGTGAAAGCTGACTTCTATGCAATGGGACATATCCCCAACAATATTGGGGCTACTGATTGAACACATATTGCATTTGTCACCCCACCTGGCGAAATTAACAGGTGTTCAGAAATCGAAAGAGCTTTCACTCCATGAATGTGCAGATGCTGTGCCTGGCGGACCAGTACATCTCACACGTCAATGCAAAATATCCAGGGTCTGTTCATGATGCATTTATCCTGAGGAATAGCAGCATCCCAAATGTGATGACTCAACTCCAGAGGCAGAGGGTGTGGCTAATAGGTGAGCCCTGGTTCCCACCCAGTATATGTTGGTTTATGAGTATGGTGTGGGCCCTAAGGGTTAGTGTGTGGCTAACAGTTGTACCTCGATAATTGCAGGTGACTCTGATTACCCCAACCTCTCATGGCTACTGACCCCTGTGAGGAATCCCAGGACAAGGGCAGAAGAATGTTACAATGAGGCACATGGGCGAACCAGAAGAATTATAAAGAGGACCTTTGGTCTCTTGAAGGCCAGGTTTTTTTGTCTCCATCTAACAGATGGATCCCTGTGCTACTCACCCAAGAAGGTCTGCCAGATCACTGTAACGTGCTATATGTTGCACAACCTTGCCTTGCGTCGCCAGGTCCCTTTTCTGCAGGAGGAGGAGGCTGGAGATGGCCAAGTGGCAGCAGTGAAACCTGTGGACAGTGAAGATGAGGAGGCAGAGGATGAGGACAACAGAAGTGCAATTATTCGTCAATACGTCCAATGACACACAGGGTAGACAGTGTAACCTCACATTTAATTAATAGTTTTGTATTTGACATTGTCACTGGCAGGCTGTATTTTCCCATTTCTATGGTCACTCACTGCACTGATTGGCAACTCCTTTTGCAGATGTTGGTGCCCCACTATCGCTCCTGGTGTGTTCACTGCAGCCAACTACAGGTCTTTCCTATGAATACATTACTGTACAGTTGAATTGCAATGTTTATACCTTGTTAAACGAATACATACTTAAATCATTTGACATACTCCATACTTTTTCAAAGGGTGTTTATTTATGTGCTAAGAAGTAGAGGGGGAAGTGCAATAGGCCGGGGTGATGATGGAGGAAAGTCCAGGATAGAGTCCAGTATATTTTTATCACAGGTGCATTGTCCAAGGGGGCATAGGAGGGGACCAATGGCATTTCAAGGTGGACAGGGTGACAGAGTAGGACACAAGGGTGACAACCAGGAGAGTCGTATTTCCTGGCAGGGGTCTTGGCAATAGTCTCTGGCTTCTGCATGGATCGTAGGGAACGTTTGTGGGGTGGTTCTCCTTCTGCAGGGGGAGGGGTGCTGGTGGCCTGTTGTTCCTGTGGCAGGGCCTCCTGTCCACTAGCGGCAGCAGAGGTGGAGGGCTGTTCGGTGGTTTGGCTAGTGTCAGGGGCCCGGTGGTGTGCCCCTGCCTCCCTCATTGTGTTGTCAATATCTGCCAGCACCCCTGCAAAGGAGACCAGGGTGGTGTTGATGTCCTTCAAGTCCTCCCTGATCCCCAGGTACTGTCCCTCCTCCAGCCGCATGTTCTCCTGCAACTTGTCGAGTATCTGGCCCAGCGTATCATGGGAATGTTGGTATGCTCCAGGATCATGATGAGTGCCTCCTGGAGAGTCAGTTCCCTGGGCCCGTCCTCCCCCTTTCGCACAGCAGTCCTCCCAGCTTCCCTGTTGTCCTGTGCCTCTGTCCCCTGAACCGTGTTCCCAATCACACTAACCCCAGGTCCCTGATCACCTGTTTGTGGGGTCACCTGGGGTCCCTGTAGTGGAGGACACACTGCTGATTGACGTGTCCTGGGAACAGAGTTATGGGCCTGCTGGGTGGGTGCTGCAGTGGTGTTTCCTGAGGGGGGAGGATCTGTGGTGGTGTGAGACTGTGCCTGGGTAACCGACTGTCCGGAGATCCCTGATGGGCCAGGTTGGTCATCCACGTCCAGGCGAGCAGAACTGCTGCCATCACTGTCGACCTCTTCTGTGGGGGGACTGGATGTTGCTGGCACCTCTTCTCTGGTGACATTGGCTGGGATACCTGTGGGGATGTAATTGCAATGTTATTGTTTCTGCGTGTGACATATTGTGCATGCGTGTGTAGCCCTCTTTGGTTGGTTGCCCTGGCAGATTTGCCTTGTGTGAGTTGTTATTTGGTGGGCTAGGTGATTCTCTCTAGTGTGCATGTAGTGGTGGTAGGTGTCCATGCAGGTCTGTGAGGGGTGTCCATGCATTGGTGTTGCATACAGGGCTTGGTATTGGGATGAGTGGGTTGTTATGGTGGGATATGTGGGAGGTGGTGGAGTAATGGGAGTGAGGGTGGGGGTATGTGATGGCAAGCGGGTAGGAGGGGTGATAGTAATAGAGAGTTGACTAACCAGAATCCAGTCCTCCTCCTACTCCTGCCAGGCCCTCAGGATGCATGATTGCCAAGACTTACTCCTCCTACATTGTATGTTGTGGGGGGAGGGGGTGGTGGTCCACCGCCAGTACTGTGAGATGGTGTCTAGCTGCAATGGAACGTTCCTTCCCCCGTGGGTCGTTCCACATCTTCCTGATGTCACCCCTTGTTCTGGGGTGCTGTCCTACGACGTTGACCCTGTCCACTATCCTCCACCATAGCTCCATCTTCCTAGCAATGGATATCTGCTGCACCTGTGATCCAAATAGCTGTGGATCTACCTGGATGATTTCCTCCACCATGACCCTTAGCTCCTCCTCTGAGAACCTGGGGTGTCATTGTGGTGCCATGGGTGAAGTGTGAGTCATGTGGGTGAGGGTGTGTGGGTGATGTGTTGGGGTGTGTGATGTAAGGTGCGCGGGTGGTGTATGGGTGATGTGGCATGTGTCTCTGGTTGTGTGGGTGCTCTTGTTGTATCTCTCTCTGTTGGCAATTGTTTGTAGTCTTAAAGGGTTGTGTGTAATGTGGGTGCATGTTGAATAGTGGTGTGGGTGTGTGGGTGTGGTGTGTGTATGGGTATCAGGTGTGTGTAGTTTTAATTGACCAAAGTGGTGTTGTTTTGTATGTGTGTGTGTGTATTTTGAGCACAGCGGTATGTACCCCCAATGGCTTACTGCCATTGAATGTCTGCCGCGGTGATTCGTGGTTCATAATGTGATGGGCGTTGTTCTGTTGTCGTAACGGTGTGGGTTTTGCGACCTCCAGTTTATCACTGACCTTTGGGCTGGCATACTTGTGCGTGTGGCTGTATAGTGAGGATTGTTATGTGTGTGACATAAGATGGTTGGCGGTTATCTGCCGTGGCGGCGTTATGTTGACAGCAGTCGGCATGGCTGTAAGTGGGATTTACCGCCAATGTCATAATGAGGGCCTATATGTTTTGAAGTTTTACATAGAAGTTTAATTGAACCCTCATATGAAGATTATTATTAGTTAAAAAGAATGGAGATTTTCAAGGATCAATTCAATCAAATTGGTTCAGCAATTCAGCTGTGTTTGAGCAGAGTATCTGTGCATCTTGTATGATCACAAGCAGCTTAAATCTTCATTCAGTAGCACACACTAACCAAGTGTGCATACAGATAACAACCTGAGGATTCGTTTTAAAAATATTACTGCTGAAGCAAGTAGGAGTGCTCAATTGGAACTCTTTTTGCAAGCCAGTTCGGAACATCACACCTCTTCCAATAAAAATGAGCTGAATGTGCCCTTTTGTTCTTTGCTTTGTATTTTCTAAATCAGGTGGTTCAGATACGAAAATGCAACCAGGTAACATGATCTTATATCAACCAGAGTTCCTTACTGAGCCCGTCTCGTAGAACGTTTTAGAACTTGTGCAAAGCAAATCTTCTCTCTCTCTAACTCCCGTCTATCTTCCGGAGGCAGAAAATTGATTTTCAGACATGTTGAGCTGCACATTCCTATCCTCGGTGATTATGAGTCCTTGCCCTCTATTATTTTAGGAAAGTCAGAGGAGGCTGAGGGTTCCTTAGATGGATCTTTTTGCCTCTCCTCAGGATGCTTTATCTCAAGCTTTTGTTCTCTCTTGCCATGTCTGAAGCCTGATGGTTGATGCAATGAGCATTCGATGGCCCAAGGGTTTACTTTTTGCTTTTCCTCCCCTTTGCTTTGCTCAGCAGGGTACTTTTCAAGAATAGATGGAAGTTCTGCTTGTGACCCATTATTGGTGCTTCGTTTCCACTGCTACTTCAATTTGCGATCGACAATCCATTGATCTTTCGACTTTCTACAGTCTGGAATTTCTACAGTATCAGAAAAGATCCTGTGTTGGCTTTCCCTGAAGGCAAAGGCTAGAACTGTTAGGCTGTTTCTCTGATCTAACCCCCAAGAGTCCAAAGCTTTCACAATTGTTGCTTACTCTGAAGAGGGAATAGCAGTTTGAATCCTTCTGCCCCTGTCCAATGTACACTACTTTCCCCACTGTTGCTCAATTTCAGGAGGAAATAGTACACCTGGTCCCCCAAATATTATTAATTTATTACAAAATGCTATATATTTTTTAAAGGTGTCATATTTTATTGATATAAATGTAATTATTTCCTAGTTTTAAATTGTAAAAAAAAAATGTTTTGTTGAAGATATTTAAAAGTCAAAATATATGTATTTCTTTAATTGATCCATTGTTGTGTAAATAAACAACCTAGGAAAAAATGTTCCATTCCCATTGACTTAGTACCCTTGAAGGAAGTTAGCTCTATAGACTACTTGGGAGTCAGGCTAACTAGTATACTATCATGGGAAGAGCAGATCATAAAAAGTGCAGGGCTCCTACAACACAGAGCCTCATCCATATTGCGTTTTTATCAAAGCACCTCTACAAAAGTTGTTTCCCCAGCAATAAATATCTATATAGCTAAGGCACAAGGTGCAACCCTGTACGGAGCGGAAGTATGGGGTTTCTCTAACTGTAATAAGATCAGTGTGGGGGAAAACAATTTTGCAAGGGCTTTAATTGCATGTCGAGTAGCAGATCTAGCTATTTTAAGACCCCTCCTTTATTGGATTAGGTTATGGATTACCCCCGAACTAGATATATATAAGTCCTCATTACTCAACCTATTAAAATGTCAAAATGCTAATACTCTTCCCTGGATTCGTCATGTGGGCCATTGGCTTCGGCTGTTGGGTCTGGGTGACTATTGGGAAAATCCCCATAAACTAGAGAGACGGCATAAAAACGTTTTAAAACTAATTTATTGGTCTTATGTTAGGGATAACTATATAACCTACAAATCCCACGGTCGCTTAATTAATTCCTTTATTGATCTTAAATGGTCTCCAAAGTTTGAATCTTATCTGGATATTATACCGGATTCGCAGGGCAAGAGCTTATATGCAATGTTTCGTTTTGGCTCTTTGCCCTTGATGTCATTGACTCATAGGTGGGGGCCGATCAATCTTCCCGATATATGCCCTGCTTGTGGCAGCACTTTCGAAACCATTGAGCATTTTATGTTCTTTTGCCCAGCCTATGCGATTCCGCGATCAAAATGGATTCGCAATACTTGCAGGGCTATGGGATTTAAGAACTGTTCTTTGGCTTTACAGGTTTTAAAAAGCCATAATTCAGCCGACGTAATTCTTTCAGTAAGCAAGTATTTAGCAACAGCTTGGCGTATACGATGCCATCTCCAAAAAGCAACCTAAGGCTTCATTTCTCCTATAGATAAGTTTTAGAGTCTCATGTGTAATTCCAGTTTATTATTGTTTTAATGTTTTTAAACCAATTTATAGATGTGTATTTATTTACTTAAGTACTATTTATTATCTCTGTTTTTATGTTGCTTTTATGGTCATTGATCAAATAAAGCTGATGATGATGATGATATGTCATTAGTTAGAGCATTTGTTTAAGATTCAACATTTATTTTATTTGAATACATTTTTTTATTTGGAATTGTATTTCCAAAATTCCTCACAATATATTGATTTTGATATTTATGCTACTTTTAATGTTAATTTTTGTTCAAAGTCAATATAATTAAAATCGACATTTTTGCATTAGATATTTTTTAACTTTTGATATTTTATTTTGGCATATTTCTTCACCTCATTATCATTGCAGCGTAATATTTTTTAGTTGTAGTCAATACTCAAAACAACATCATAAACAACCTGAGGCTAGTCGGATGTCCAAGATGGACCTCAAAACTCTTAGATCTGGCATGTACATTATCATTAGAAATTTTCACTTTTCTCAATGAGCTGCCTCGTCCCTCCTTTCCTCAATGCGAAAGCTCGGCTTACAGCACAGTTTCAACTCTTCTACAGCCCTCCACAAACTACTGAGTAAATTAACAGCACCGCAAACAGTGGGTGTACGTCACTGAAACTTCTGAAAAGACATGCTGCACATTAACAATTTTCATTCATGTATATCTTATCACATGATCTCATGTCTTCACCTTTTCACAGTTATTAAGTGTAACAGTGTACACATCTTCTCTACTATTGCCAGTTGTCAATCAGAGATAACACACTGGTATAGTGTTTGCAATTAAGCAATTGTGCATTGAAATCAGATATAACTAAGCCAATAGGTGTGGCCTTGGCAAGCTAGTGCAATGTTTATTTTTTTAGTATTATGTTTTATTATTGCATATACCACAAAAAAGAAAAGAAAAAAAGCGTGCCACCACCTAACATGGCGATTATACTATTGCAATATTTTTTTTAACTACAAGAAAAACAATCACCACATATTTTCAATAGAGCAGTACTCGTGCTACCCAGTAGAAAGCTGTAGCTAGAACAGGTATAGAAACCCTTTATAGTGTCAATGGACATCACTAGAAAATGTGATTCTTGCTGATCAAGAAAAGGCACCGAAGGATGGCTAAGATGGAAAATGATAAATAGTGAAAAGAAAAAAACAACTGCAAAGTAAATTATTCACCCACCAATCCATGGGTTTTTAGGTGGCCTTGAACATGTGATCAGAAAAAAAGTTGTCACTCACAGGACAAGAGAGCCAGTGGCCCAAATGGGATGACCAATTGCCTAATTCTGTGTGCTGTAATATGTGGAAGAAAAATGTGAAAGACAAGTAAGGAGGACTGAGCCAAAACTCTACTTTGTATATATATTTCGCTATGCATTATTTAGATATGAATCTTATATTACATGAAGCTGATTCTAGGTCAGATCCAAAAAAGCAGGATGTCATTTAAAGTGGTTAGTGATACAATCTTTCACTGTCCAACTCCCAAGGACAAAACAAACTCTTTCTCATGGACACAGAAAAAGCAAGAGCTGTCCAGTGGTGTAACAAAGGCCCCCGCATCCCCCGCAGGGTAGGGAGGGGGGCTCGGAGCTCCAAGGGGCCTCTCAGCACAGTACAATGTGCATGGACAGAATTCCCCTGACTGGGTGTCAGGGGGGAGGAGGCCCCCTACAGGAACTTTGCAAGGGGGCTCACTTATATTTCATTACGCCACATTCACTGTCACTGATAACAGGTCAGGAATTTTTTATAAGTGTTGATAGGTTTGAGAGAGAGCATAACTTGACTGTGCCAATATGTCTCATAAAATGTGAAACAAAGGAGCAGGTATTTTCCTATGTAATTGCGTTTAAATAGCTTTCCATATAACATGGTGTACCAAAATGCATAAGTGCACGTATGAATATGCTTTCATTTAAACCACATTTATTCATCATTCTACAAGTATGTTTATGTTACAGTATTTTAGAAATGTTATTTACAGAACCATTTTATATTCACCATGAGAAACATGCGGAAATCATTTGAGCTAAAAGTGTATTCATATTTATTTTAGCTTGGCCTGAGTGAAGGGCCGACTTTGTTTTGTATTTATAATCTTCAATGTGAAAACTTGCTTTATTGCATATCTTCCTAAGCTGCAGGTGGGATGGTACAAGTCTTTGGCTAATAAGGATGCTATTGTACAAAGAAGAGAAGGCCTGAGAGGACATGTTACCAAAGTCAAGAGGAGTAACTTGGCCAGCTGAGCTCCCATCTAAAATTACTGAGCACAGGAGTAAACGAAAGCCAAACTAATTGAATTTCAAAGGCTCAAGTGTCAATTAGACGAATGATTTACAGAACTGTTCAGTGGACGGTTTTGGCTGTGCTCTTAGCTTCTGAAAAAATCAAGATTTAAGTGTGGTTTAGTTAGTTGTAGATTCAGATTCCCTTTGCCCCTTGATCAGAGAGGACCTTCCAAGGTACGGACCACACACTCTATTTTCCTAAGTAACGTTATGCTACTGACACCTCTCTTGACTGAAACTTCTACTGAAGTTATGTTGTGCTGACATTTTCTCTGCATTTTTATAGATATTAGAATAGTTAGGTATCTGGATCAAATGATTTGGCAAGAAAACAAAAATTTAGACTTAATGCCTCATATGTTTTTTTTCATTTTCTGCATTATCTCTATTGAAATATTGGTTCTGCGGATGCTGATTAAATTCACTGTTGTGCAAAACTTTATTTGCCCTTTGGCGATTTTGTACATTTGTACCATGATCTTGAGACTCATTTATGTAAGTTTGACTTTGAGTCTGTAAGAAGGCCCTTTGAAACTTAATTTGGTCTCTGGGACTGAATGTGTGTCCGACAGGATACACTGTAATTTATATTGAGAACTTTTAATGTGACTTTCCTCACTCCTCCAAACTTAGGAAAAGATTCATGGAGCCCTAGATTCAGGAATAGTGTCCAGAGCTGAATCAGGTTCATATAGGTGAATGTAGTTATGCTGGCCCGGGCTCTGAAATACACAATACTGGTAAATGTCCTATCTTGTGAATGCATTGTTGTTGGCCTTGGCACTCCACTATGTTGCCCAAAGCAGTGATGTAAATTTAGTGGTGCTCTCCATGGCCTTGAAGTTACAAAATGAGGTGCTCGATGTTGTGGGGTTAATGAAGTGGTGCTGGCCAAGGTCTTAGGATACACAATGTGGTGGCAGGTAATGTGCAGTACATGCAGTGCTGTTTGCCACTGCCCTGGAGCACAGCTGTTGCCATGCATGTGGATGGCACACTATGGTACCAGAAGTAGTTTAGTAAATGCAATGATACTAGTCATTGTTTTGAAGTATGCTGTCAGGTGCTGTGTGA
This sequence comes from Pleurodeles waltl, assembly GCF_031143425.1. Taxonomy (NCBI): domain Eukaryota; kingdom Metazoa; phylum Chordata; class Amphibia; order Caudata; family Salamandridae; genus Pleurodeles; species Pleurodeles waltl. The sequence continues at coordinate 775,997,248 of NC_090447.1, read as the reverse complement.
TGAATGCAATGATGCTGGCTGATGCATAGGGTACAAAGTGAGTTTTCAGGTGCTGTGTGACAAATACATAGTGGCATATTTAAGAGCCCCTAGCGCCTTCTACCGACACAGTAGCATAATCTTTTTTTATGCTAATGTTTCGTTATATGGCCAAAATCCCCTTGCCACATTTACAAAGTGGTACAATTTATTCATTGCGTCACTTTGTAACCATTTGTGCTACATTATGCCTGAACCAGGCATAATGAATGCAGAGGGGGCGTTCTCCAATCCCCTTTACAAACATTATGCCTGGCACATCTAAGCAATTTCCTTGTGTCAATTTTTTGGCACTTTTAACGCCTGCTCAGAGAAAGCCTTAAAAGGGGCACACAATTTAATACAATGGGCCTCTATGTACTCAGCAGGAGTAGCACCATTATTTTGGTGCTACTCCTGCAGAGTACATCAATAGCTCCAATATAAATGATGCTATTGCTGCTACCCTGCGCCATAGTGCACTGTATCCTGGATACGGTGCACACATGGTGGTGGTAGGGGCTGCTACAGGGTGTAAGGAAAGTGGTGCCACACTGGGTGCAGCACCACTTTCCTTAAATCTGCCTTTAAGGGTCATATTTAAGAGCCCCTGACACCATCAACCGACACATTAGCCTAAATTTTAAAGCTAATGTTTCCTTAGATGGCTAAAATTGGTGCACCATATTTACAAAAGGGTGCAATGCATTCATTGCGCCACTTTGTAACCCTTTGCGCTACATTTGTATGCAAAGAGGGCATTCTCTCATTAGGGAGGCTGAAAAAATGGCGCAAGGAAATCTAAGAGATTTCCTTGCATCACTTTTTTCGTCACTTTTAACTTTTGCAAAGAGTAGGCATTAAAAGGCGGCATACCATTGAATACGATGGGCCCCTATGTACTCTGCAGGAGTAGCGACAATATTTTGGACCTACTCCTGCAGAGTACATCAATAGCGTCAATATAAATTGTGTTATTGCTCCAACCCTGCGCCATGGTGCACCGTATCCTAGATACAGCGACACATGGTGGTGGTAGGGGAGCGCTAAGGGCCGCATGGAAAGTGGTGCTGCACTCAGTGCAGCACCACTTTCCTTATATCCTTATATCTGCCCTATAGTGCTGGCTATATTTCAGGAATGCACATTGAAGTGTCAGGTGCTGTATGGTAAGTGTAACACAATTCTTCCTCAGCACTCAAAGCTCACTTCATTATTGTGTTCATACAGGATATGTTGTGCTTCAAGGGCAGTATGTCTATCCACATACTTTAATACTACTTCACATAACCTGCCTCTGAGCAGCACATGCATGAGGGTACATGCACACAAAATGGTAACACCATGTATAGCTTAGAACAATCTCTTTACACAGACTGCAATGTACTACATTTCTCTGGAGGACACATATACTGGCTGAACCATACTGAACTTCTATGGAGTATAAATCACTGGAGATTTTACTGAACATCACACTCACACTAATATGTAGGATAAAATATACTGCACCTCTGTGTGTGCGGGTATGTGTGCATGTTTGTGTGTGTGTGTGTGTGGTCTAAACCTATTGGCTTTGTCAATGCTCGCTAACCTCAATTTCTCTACTTCACAAAACTGCACCACACATATAGCTTTCAGTTTTGCTGCAAACCCATTTTTTCTTCATTGTTATGGCCTTTCTTTCCAATTATTTGTCACTGTTGGCTGGAGATTTTCAATGCCCTACTGGAACAGGGAGATCCTGACTATTTTCTAAAATTCGAACAAGCCACTTGAAAAAATTGAAACATTTCCCTTGGATTGTAATACATTTTGTCCTGTCAGAGGCCTTTCTTTATTGGGAAAAACATACATCATCTTTGTTGTCTCACAGTTCAACAAGGGCAGCAAGATTATCACTACTGACAACACAGAAGACATGCAATTATGCTTATTTAAACCTGCCAGTGCCACTGAATTTGCAATTACAGACTTGTTGATAATGTAATAGGCATCCTGGTTAATGCTGAAGTGTACCTTCTCCTATTTCTCAAATGCACAGTGGAGGGAGTAGTGTAAATGCATGACTGCATCACTCTTTATCATCTGGCTCTTTATACAAATGACAATGAAAGTGAATTTGTGAATCAGACAGATTCACTAATTGAGTATCATACAAATGTATGTACAAAGAATGGACTTCTGCACATAGTAGTGTGCATATTACTATTTCAAATAAAGGCATGGCACAAATAGCAAATTAGAACAAGTTGCAAATAGAGGCTGCAACATTGGCAGGCACTGACAGCAGAATGGAACCATGGAGTACTCCAGCAGTAGACCAGCAGAGCCCATGATAATGAAGAATGGTCTGTAAAATTTCCTAAAGTACCATGGTTACTAATCAGCCTCATGATGAGGATATGAGAGGCAGAATAAGAAAGGAAAAGTACAGTGACATTGAACCAGGAAACCTAGTGGAAGAATGTGTGACAGAAAATGACATGGTGTTTGCAATAGCCTCCTTACCTGCCCCAGAAGCTATGGTTAAGCAGATCTGGACAGGTATCCACCAGAGGATCAGTGGTGGGTTGACAAATCTTACAGTTGGTAAGATTTGGAAGAAGTATTGTGACCTAGGATCAAGAAATAGGAGGCTAGCCAACAGAAGAAAGGGACAGCAGCAATGGGTCCTGGGTACTCGCCTCCATGGGGGAACTCACAGAGAGAGCATTCCAGTCCAAGGCACTCATTGGAATAGAGTAACAGTCACCATAACTCACTGAAATATGTCCAACTGATTGAGTACCACACAGGAGGAATTAACATGTTTGTGGTCATGCACCAAGTGTTCAATTTCTGGACTTGTCTGTCATACACACACATCACACCAAGTGACATTTAATGCAAAAGCATTAAAAGTTGTGATGTGTCAATGAATGCACCCATAGTTACTTGGCCAATACTCTATGTGGACATGCAAAAATGACTATATTTTCTCAGACAAGCATGTGCTGTAGGCCTTCAAATGGAGACATGAGAAGGCTTCCCGGTTTCATCTGAACACATGCATGGTGTATAAATGAAACCTACATTTCTCTGCACTCTGACATTACCCCTGCTCTCCCTCTACATAGATACATTCTACCTAGTAGCCCAAGAAGACACTGATGGGATTCAGACTGACGAGAAGAACAACCAAGAGGTGGGTAGAAGTGGGACTGCACTACTTGTGTATTCATGCCATCTTTACCAGTACCAGAGTCTGATGAGGAACCCCATACCTTTGACATCATGACTAAGTGTGTCACCTACACCCTCAAGGCCCAGAACCATCACTGGCACCAAACCAATAGTACCAGTGAGTAGGCATGTAACCCTCAAGCCACACCATTGGTTTCCATTCATCTAGTGAATTCAAGGTGCTGGAGAGGGCAATGCTGGGACTGCAGCAAAGGCAACTTGGAGCAATTTAGGTGTTAGGCTCTAAGGTGGGTGATCTGAACACCAGTGTCAATAATGAGTTGAGACCCAGGCACGCACTGAAACAATGTGTGGCATTCATCACACTGTATGGGGGGCTGTGCAATCTGACTTAGCAGCATATAGGCATCACAAATGCCTTATTAGCACAGCTGTGTTAACTCTGTTAATAGACTGGCTACTACTACAAATGTCTTCCGCATACACACTGTGAACTGGTTTAGACATTGCGTTATAGTGGGCCATGTGCAGGTCACAACTGCACTTCAAGTGTACTAGACATCCAATGTCACAATAAGGGTGACTCTGCTAGTGGTAGGCCTCAACCATGAGCAGTTCAACTCTGGTCATTGGTGCAACAATGCAACACACCATGAGAAAGTGTGGGACATTTATAAATGCTGTCATAGGGCGCCTGAGTGAGAGGCCTGGTGGATGCTAAAGATGAAGGAGAAGAACAATGCTATGATTTAGTACTGTTAAGACTTGTTATTAGTTTCATGTTTTTATATAGCTTCTGATTGGTGGTACTCTTAGCTAATATCACCATTATGTACAATTCACACTTTACCTGCATTAATTCATGAATAGTGTTGGTGAATAGATAGGATTACATTGTTAGTAAGAGAATATGTTCTCCATGCGTTTTTCTCCTTACATTACATATATTGCTTACCTCAGAAGTAGTTTGGAAAGAGCAGAAAACGAGGAGAAATATAAGTATTTCTCCTCATTGCATCGCTCTAACGCCACCCCTGGGGGTTTTTGGCGCTGCTTCAGGTTTATGTTTTCTCTTAAATCTGGGGCAGTGTCAAAAAGCAATGGGTGCTGCATAGGTACACCCACAGCTACACCCATTGCATGCCCCTTTGCTACAGAAAACTGCACAGGGGCAGCCCATGTTTACAAGGCCATGTTAAGCCATGAACAGTAGCTTAACACTGCCTTGTAAATATGGTGCAGAGCACAGCACCAACGGAGCGTTGCAAAAAGTGACGCTCCGGTCGTGCTGGGGGCTTGTGAATGAGCCCCCTTAGTTCAACTTGGCCCATATTATTGCATAATTTTCATACCTTTGAGATTTCCCCTTCCAAAATTAGTAGGCTGCTTTCTCTGCTGTATGAATTCTCCACCACTCTAAAGTCCCCTATAACTCAGTGGAACGCATCAAGTCATATCCCACTCATGTCACCACATTTCTCTTGTTTCTCACTAACATTTATTATTTTGTAATTCATCATTTACTTTATTTGGATAAAACTTAAAAAATTCAAAAACAGACTCGTCGCTGAATTCAGAACAATGTCTAGTTTTTGGAAATGTACATTTTTCTAGCTTAATCAGTGGGTTCCTTCCTTTTTCTACCAAAATCTTCAGGTATGTAGTAACAGCAAAAACAGAAAATATTGACCACCACTTACAAAAAGTGCAAAACAGTCATGAAAAGAGAATGTTTTCCTTTCTGCTAGTTTCTCAAATCTGGGAGGAGGATGATATTAGTGGAGCCAATGTGTGATTGAAAGCCTCATTGTTGCCACAGATGCAGGAGCATCTACTTCATATGTTATGGATGATGTGGCAAGGCTGCAGGAGCAACACTTTGCTGATTGCATTCCTAAAACACTCAAAAAGAAGCGACCATGTAGTTATTGTAAAGTGTGCTTGAAGCAGAGAAAGAGGCAGGAGAGCTGTGTTTACTGTCTTCCGTGTCCATCTCAGCCAGACCTGTGTTTTCCTACTTGCTTTATGTTATATCATACTAAAGTGAACTTCTGGGAAATTGCCTGAGGTGGAGCTGCCACTGGGTAAACCTTTCAATGACAGTGCATGGATATCTAACATCCATGGGCCACTACTTTGTCAGGCAAGCAGCCACAGAATTTTAGTTCATCTGCTTCAGAAAATCATGGACTTTATTATGGTCTGCCGTCAGAAAGTGGTAGTTATTCTATTCAATGATTAGCATGCATTAGAGTCCCCACCCTGCACATAATAATAGATAGAACATTATGCCACCTTGTCACAGAGTACCCTATGTGGCAAAATGTTAAAGGTGTGAGTGAATTTTAAAGTACTTGTTAGGGAACACCCTGATTGCCAACGAGAACCAAAGAAAGTGTGATAAGTCAAAAAAAGTTCCTGTGGGACATATTCACCAACATTTTTACGTGTGTTTATAGTGTGCAAAGTCAATTTGTAGCTTCACATTCAAAGCAAAAGTAGAAGTGTCTGTGAATGAGTCCCACAGGATATTTGTTTGGCTTTTTACTTTAGAGACCTTAGGCGATAATTACCAGCATGTCTACCTTAGTTTAAATAGTAGATATGCTTGCACAGTTTGAGGAATAGGCCTCCCGAAGCATACTTGGACAACCTCAACTTGAATCCACAATCTGGAAGGAGTTGGATCTAGCACAATCAGTGTGCTGATGGCGCATGAAAGACATGTTTTCTTGAGCTCCAAGTGGCTAGGGATGGAAGGCACGGTTCACTTGGCAACTATCCAGGATCTCTGATGAAGACAGAGACAAGAACGAGAAAGACAAGCTTACAGTAGGCGTGCTTTCCCAGATATATTGCATTGGTAGAAGGCCGATAGTAAGGGTAGTACAGATACACATGCCATGACATCATCTACACCTGTTGATCCAAACCCATTGGTGGTGTGCTCCCACTGAATGGGTCAATGTTTGATCTGCTTGCTGTGTTACTCCTCTGTCAGAACTTAGTAGATGTACAGTTTGTTGTATGATAAGTGCATTACAGTCACAGCACTGCACATAATGGTGAATGGTCCATATGCTACATTCTCATGGGCCACCCTGTGTAACAAAAACGACCTTTCTTCATAGTTTATGGTGTTCTCTTTAGGGAACTTCGTGACAATTCCCCAGTATGTCTGCCTTAGTTTCAAAGGCAAATATGCTCACTCACTTTGAGCAATAGGCCTCTCAAGGTATCTTCGGACACCCCCAGCTTGCATCCACAAACTTGAAGGAGTTGGATTTAGCACAGTGAGTGCGCTAAAGTCGCATGAAAGGCATATTTTACTGAGCATCATGTGGCTGTCATAGAGCCATTAGTACAGGTTCACTACACATGCATTTGTTAATATTCAGGAAGAAGGAGGCGGCTACTTGACTGGTGGTCAAATGTAGTTAAACGGTTTCCATCCTGTGGCGTATGAATTTGATAAGCCCTTGTCTGGTGGTGGTAAGCTGATGTGAGTGCAATGATTGGTCGGATTGGGCCCGTGGCCGGTGATATGAAAGTGTTGTGTGTTGTGCATGAATGGCATGTGAATGGGCCATAAAGTGGTTGGTGCTGTGAAGAGGCTTTCTGGCTGACCTTCAGAAGGCTTTGTTTCAGTATTCAGATACTTGGCTGTCTCTCCAGTTTTTGTTTTCACCCACAATGCCCTGAAAAGCACAAACGTTGCCTAAAAAATATACTTTCCTTGCATTTCCATGAGGTAAAATCCTGGAATCTGTAGGCAGCTACAACTTTTCTACCACGTAGCATTCCCCTTAGTCTACATTTGTGGCTTTCAAATGTAAGCTAGTATATAAGAAAGATGGCATTTTAAAAAATACCCCCCAAATCATACGCTAGTACGGGTACACACAAGTTCAGAGATATAGAAATAACCACTGCTTTTAAACTCTATAACTTGTGCCTGTTTCATAAATACATATTTTCCTTGCTACTCATTTTAGCTCTCCCTATTTCACTGTAAGAATTGGTCTCTACTCGGTACTCAAAGAAAAACCATTTTACAGTGCAGCTCAGTTGTTGACTCTTGGTACCTTGGATTTTCGGAGAACCTACAAACCCAATATATCCCTGCAACCAGAACGGTCTAGCAAACGTAATGGTATACTGCTTCGGTCAATCGGCTATCGCAACAAAAAGTTACAGATGAAAATGTTGTCACAAGTCCTGTTTTTTATATTCATTTTCAATTTTTTTTATTTCAACAGTCCATTTCCTTGTTAAAACCTTGTTGGATCTACACATATGATCCCTTGCTGAATTCAGAATTTAGGCCCCTATTTATACTTTTTTAGCACTGTATTTGCGTCATTTTTTGTCGCAAAAGCGGCGCAAACTTGCAAAATACAATTGTATTTTGTAAATTTGCACCGTTTTTGCATCAAAACGCGGCGCAAACGCGACGCTAAAAAAGTATAAATATGGGCCTTAATTTTGTCTACTTTTTAGAAATGTGTAGCTTCCCTGAATCTGGAAATAGAGAAAATAGGCTACCTCTTAGAAAAATGCCAAAACCGTAGTACAAAACTTGGGTTTTGGATTCAGCTCTGCATGTTCCTGAAAGCGTAAAAGATGGTGACTTTATTACAGCAAACTTTTTGTGGATGCCATTTTTGGGGGGGAAAAGACACTTTTATCTGGAGCACTCTTTCCCCCAAAACAGGGCACGTAAATAGGGTGGCATCTGAAAATAAAATATACATTTAAATACTATAGCAGTAAAATTAATTGTAACAGAATTAAAAAGGCCTGGATATGATACACAAACAAATATTATACAAAGTTCATGCCAGGCAAGACTCCTGCAGTGATCACACACAAGAAGTAAATTTATCAGTGGTTGAGTTACTGCAAATGCTTTTAAACATCTTTAGTTGATTGGTTCTTTTTGCATAAACATGTTCAAAAAATGTAACCCTGTTCATTTTACTACACCAATGCACCAGGAGTGGTGACCCAGTTCAATTTCACCCCTGCAAGATCGGAGAACGCACCACAGACATCGCAATGAATATAATCCTGCACCCAAGTAATGAAAAAATATAAAAACTTGGAGCCATTTTTTGCACTGTTGCAACTGATAATCCTACATAAAATAGTAAAAGTATCTAGCACAAAGGACTTGTTCAGAAGTGAACACAGCAAGATTGCTGATTGAGTCCACATTTCATGTACAATAGGACAAGTATCAATGTCATGAAATCAATCTCCATTTCCCTCTGAATTTAAAACAGCAATTACTGTGGGATGAAACCTACTTATAAGTTTAGAGGTACAGTAGAGCAGCGAACTAGACAAAAAACTCTATAGGCCTATACCTGACAGCTCTAAATAGCTTAAAGCTGAATTGGCTCAAATGTTCCCACTCCTTAGACTTTGGGCCTCATTTAGATGCTGGCGGAGGGGATACTCCCTAAAAAACTTGACAGATATCCCGTCCGTTGTATTACGGTCCTATTTTAGCCTATAGGGATCGTAATATGGCAGATGGGATATCCGTCGCTTTTGTGACAGAGTACTCCATCCCTGAACATCTAAATCAGGCCCTTAATTCTGATCCTTGTGTCTTTTTATATTCCCTGAAGATGTTTAGCAAGGAGATCCACATGACAAACACCTTAAATGTATCTATCCCAGCTGCTACTGCCTCTCTGTTTATGTTTAAACAGCATTATTAAGATAGCATAGTCTTGCCCTGCAAGGGATGTCAAGTAAAAATGTAAGAAACTGTTAATTTTCAAAAAACTGAACCACAATTTGTTGCCCATACTTCTGTCAGCCAACCCAAGTTGGCCCAAGACTTCCATGTGGTGAAGTACTTGAAGTCTGCCATAGATTGATAGCCCTGATTAACCCAGTGGTGCACTTCATCGAGGAAGGATATAGGTCTGAGCCAATACAATCTGGAATTTTCAGTTCATTAAAAACTTCGTTTTTGTGCCAAAGTAGCTCCTGCATTACTTTTTTTTTTTTTTTTTTCAGTCAAGAAAAACAGTTTCAGAAATATTGGTGTAGGAACCCCTGTGTCTTTAAACATAACATTAAGTAGGTAGTCATCAACAATCGGAATGGAAAGCATGTAATTCAAATGATAAAGAATAATAGTGCAGTCTCATAGCATGATCGCAAGTTAGACAGAGCAAGGCCAATATGCTCTTTATCTAATTGTAAACTACAGAAGCGCAACCAGGGTTGGTGATTATTCCAAATAAACCTTAGTAATAGTGACTCAACCTCAGCAAAGAATGTTATGGTATTTCGGCATTAGAAAATAAAAATAAAAGAGGATAAATGGACCTTTTAATTAAAGCTACTCTGCCAATAATTAGTATTGGTAGCAATATCCATTTAAGAAGGTGATTCAGCACTTTAATTAATGTGGCCTCAAAGTTAAGTTCAAACAAATCATCATAATTAGCCATAACATAAATGCAGAATGTTGGACCTGGCCCTTTCCTCAGAGCCATCCCCAACTTTTTGCCTCCTTCCTCCTATTTTTTCCTGACCAGTTTTTGTTAGCTTTAAGACTCTGGGCATTTTACCACCGCTAACCAGTGCTAAAGTGCATATGTTCTCTGTCTAAATTGCATTGGTGATTGTTTTTTCCCTGACTGGCATATTTGCTTTACGAATAAATCCCAAGTAAAGTGCACTAGAGATGATTAGGACATATAGATTAAATGCTACTAGTGGGCCGGCAGCACTGTTTGTGCCACCCACATGAGTAGCCCTGTAAACATGTCTCAGACCTGCCCTTGCAGTGTCTGTGTGTGCAGTCTTGCACTGCCAATTCGACCTGGCAAGTGTACCCACTTCCCAGGCCTAAACCTTCCCTTTTGCTACATGTAATTCAACCCTAAGGTAGGCTCTAGTTAGCCCTATGGGTAGGATGCAGTGTATTTAAAAGGTAGGACATGTGCTGGTGTGTATATCACTAAATACTGCCAAATTCAGTTTTCACTATTGGAAGGCCTATCTCTCCCATAGGTTAACATGGGGATTACCTTTAAATATATTTTAAGTGCAGTTTCCCACTGGTAGCAGATAGAGATATGGAGTTTGGGATCTCTGAACTGACAATTTAAAAATACATATTTTGGTAAAGTTGATTTTTAGATTGTCTGTTTGAAAATGGCACTTTTAGAAAATGAGCATTTTCTTTCTTAACTATTCTGTGCTTCTGCCTGCTGTGGAATCCATGTCTGGGTCAGACTGACAATTGGGCCTCTTTGTGAATTTCCCCTAGACAATGACACAAAGGGAGCTGGGGTGTGCCCCGCATATCCTGATGATTCTCCTGAGCTAGGGTGGGGAGTCAGGAGTTAACACCTGCACATGAAAGGGCTGCACCTGTCCTCACACAATGCAGTCTAAAAACCCCTGGTTTGTGTCTGGGGCCAGGCCTGGACAAGGCAGGATCTTGTAAACAATACAGATTTTCCTTTGAAGTTTGCCTACTTCAAAGGGAGAAATGGGCACAAGTAGTGGACCCAAATCCCCAAACTTTTAAATTACTTCTGGATCAAAAGGAACTTCTGCCAAGGAGAAGGGCCTGATGATTTAGGAGGATCTACCACTCTGCCTGTAGCTTTGCTGTGCTGGTCTACTGCTGCTGCTTCTGCCTAAGAGTGAGGGAACTGGACTCTGCTTTCTGCAATCCTGCTTGCGAAGTGTCTCCAAGGGCTTGAACTGAGCTTGCCTGCTGTTAATACGTCTCAGGGACAGCAAAGATTTCACCTACCAGCCTCTGGGTTTACGTGCTATGGATCCTAGCTCTCCAGGTGGTGCCTATTCCAGTCTCTGGGCCCCTGGGAATGAAAGCTGGTTGAAAAACAAGAAACACCTGTTGCACCCACTCCGGACGATGCCTGGACTGACACCACTGGCTGACCCTGCGACTCCGTCTGCAACTGAAGCCGTAGTCCCCTCTGGAGTGCGATGACCACGCTGACATTAGGCCTGACACCGCTGCAGCTCCGCTGATGTCCCGTGACTTCGGGAGTCTGGAGTGCTGTGTCATTGACATCTGTGACACCTGACTCTTCTGCAGCGCCCACAGCCTGTGGAGTGAGCACGACCCCATGAGGTCACCCCACTGTGTCGTGACCGGCCAGACATCGACCTTGTGGGAGCTTAAGGAACCAATGCTTTGCACCAATACCACATCACCTCCCCTGCTCTGCAGTAAAGAACCAACGCCGCACCGATCAAGTGAAGCCTCTCCTCCCACACACGGTACATCAGCTTGTTTCTTCATAATCAAAGGTACGGTACCTGGGGGGTCAGTGCAACTCCATGACCAATGCAGTTGGCGTCGGATTGTTGGGAACGACTCCGTCTGTTTTCCCCAGAAGTATTCATGAACGTCAACTCACCAAAATGCCTGGGGTAGTGGGAGTGACAACACATGCCCGTGACCTTCAGTTTAACTGAAACACATACATTTACATATACAAATACATACAAACATATACACATGCACACAACTTACATTTAAAAGCATTTTTTTGTTACTTACCTCAACTGACCAAGAAAATCATATTACAACTGACTGTACTCCATTTTCTATTGCATTCATAGTGAAAATTGAACTATTATTCACAATTAGTGTAATAAAAAACACTGAGAGAAAACAAAGCAAGTGGAGCCCCAAACAAAGAACTGCCACTGTGTCCTGGCACTGATTTAGCCACCTCTGAGTCCTGGGGTCACAAAGGCAGTACCAGGGGTAGCAAGTGGCAGCTGCAACCCCTGGTGACCCATAAATGACATCCATGGAACTTTTTTATATCCCCACTCTCCCCACACACCCACAACTGAAGTTAATTCCTTCATCTTTCCAAGTGAGGTATGGATATTCGGCATATAATTTCAATTAGGAAATGCCGGGAAGAGGAGGAGAAATGGTTTAATTCCCACTGTTAGACCTGGCATCCTTGGTGTGGTCTCCCCTGTCTTTTTTGTCTCTGCTGCCTATGTTTTGACTGTGTGCTGGACTTTGAATTTGCTGTTTTTGGTACTCTGCGCACACCATGGCTAACCAGTGCTAAAGTTCAAGTGCCCATGTGAATTGTATGTGTGCAATTGGCTTTTCCATGATTGGCATATTTGATTTACTTGTAAGTCCCTAGTAAAGTGCTCTAGAGGTGCTGAGGGCCTGTAAATCAAATAGCACTAGCGGACTTGCAGGACTGTTTGTGCCACCCACATGAGTATCCCTGTACACATGGCTCAGACCTGCCACTGCAGTGTCTGTGTGTGCAGTTTGAAACTGCCAATTCGAGCTGGCAAGTGTACCCATTTGCCAATCCCAAACCTTCCATTTTTGTACATGTAAGGCACCCCTAAGGTAGGTCCTAGGAAGCCCCATGGGCAGGGGTGCTGTGTATGTTAAAGGTGGGACATGTATTGATGTGTTTTACATGTCCTAACAGTGAAATACTGCCAAATTTGTTTTTAACTGTTGCAAGGTCTATCTCTCTCATAGGTTAACAAGGGGAAAGCCTTTAAATATCTTTGAAGTGCAGTTCCCGTTGGGAGCAGATAGATATTTGGAGTTTGGTGTCTCTGTACTCACAATTTAAAATTGTAATTGTAAGTTTGAAAATGTCACTTTTAGAAAAGGTTATAAGTAGTGGACCCAAACCTCCAGATTTTTTGATTACTTGTGGAACCCAGAAGAACTTCTGCCATGAGAAGAGCTGAAGAGCTAGAGGAGGAGTACTGCCCCTTTGCCTGTGACTGTGCTTTGCTGGGTTGGCCTGCAGTTGCTGCTTTTGCCTGAAAGAGGCCAAAGACTGGACTTTGTGGTACATTCCTGCTTGTGAGTTGTTTCCAAGGGCTTGGACTGAGTTTGCCTCCTGTTTTGAAGTCTCAGGGCCATCAGAGACTTCCTCTGTGTGGACCTGCATTCTCTGCTGAGACTCCTGCTCTGCCAAGTGGAGTCCTGGCCACTCCCTAGGCCCTTGAAAGGTGAAGCTGGTATAACCATGGTAGAAATCTATGCAGAGGAGCCGTGTGGGGAAATTTTGATGCATCTGCATCTGCACAGCGGCTGAGAAATCGATGCACCACCTGCATCACCGCTGAGAAATCAACGCATCATCTGCATAGCGGCTGAAGAAATGACGCAACCAGTGCTTAATTTGTGCTTGTTGTTTCTGGTGCAGGGCACCAGCACTTATTTTTGAGGTCCGGCACTTATTTTTCTGCCTCACGCATTTACTGCGAGTAAGAAGAAGAGAAAAATGAATGAAGCATCACAGTGGGAGAGAGCAAAAAAGCTGCAAGAGTGAGCTGAAGGGACAGGTAGTGGCTTTCAATGGATTGAAGAGGCCGGAGATGACTTCAGGAGTATGCTGCCTCAGTATTTCATGTTCACACATTTAATTGCAGCAGCCGCATGTTTACATGGAGGGCTTTGGACACCGGCATGTTTTAGTTTACAAATTAAGCACTGGACACAGCACCAGCTTGCGGCTGCTGAAAACAATGCAAACCCCGCTCAAGGCGGTTTTCCATCACCATGCGGGCGAATTTCACGTGCATCATTGCTGGGCATCAAAATCAACACGAACCTGTGCAAATCCAAGTTCCCTAACCAGAAATCGACCCATCGCTCTCTTGCAGGAGAGAAAAAACATTGCAGCACCTATCCGACTGGAAAAGAAATGAAGCACTGCCTCACGTTTGAGTAAGGAATTTGCGCATCACTGTCTTTTTTGATGCACGCTCACCCCTGCAGGCTTTATTTTTGACGCAGACCAGGTACTTTGTATTACATAACGTTTTCCATTGTTTTCTATGGAGTAAGATTCTATTATTTTTAAAAATCATAACTTTACTTGTATGTTGGATTTTTGTCATTTTGTTCTAGCTTGATTTAGATAAATATTGACTATTTTCTAAACTTGTGTGGTGTCCATTTTCTAAGGTTTTCACTGTATTACTGTGTGTGTTGGTACAAATACTTTACACATTGCCCTCGGGATAAGTCTGACTGCTTGTGCCAAGCTACCAAGAGGGTGAGCAAGCATTATCTTAAGTGAATATTTCCTTTACCCTGACTAGAGTGAGGGTCCCTGTTTGGACAGAGTGCAAACTGACTGCTGACAAGAGACCCCATTTCTTTAGCAAGTTTTAGAAGGTTTTTGATGAACAGGGCAAACAGAATTTAGGACAATGGAAACCTTGTCTGGTTCCAAGGGTAATCTAGGTTTTACCTGTTTTACCCAAATTTGATACTATTGAAGCTGAAAGGTTTTTTAGAACTGATAAAAAAATTGGGAATGAAACAAAATGATGAGAAAAAATGCCTCCTAGAAAAAACAAGTTAAAGGCTTTTTCTGTGTCAAACATCAAAATAACAGTTTGCAATTTTTTCTGAATGAAATAGTCAATGGCCTATATCAAATAATGAGTATTGGTTGAAATTGATCCATTCTCCAGTAGCCCATCCTGATCTGAATAGATCAGAGTCATAGCAACCAACAAAACTATATTTACTAGATCTTTCACTCTCATTAAAAGTTTGTAGAGCAAATTTAGAAGGCCAACAGGGCGACATGAGCCAGGGTGGACTGCTGGCTTATCGTTTTTCAGGTTATTAAAAACAATCACCTCTGTAAACGAAGTAGGCACTGCCCACTCCTTCAAGGCAGAATTAAATAACTTAACCAATATGTCCTGAAGTTCAGGGAAGAAGATCTTACAAATCTCTATACAGAACCCGTTGCTCTCTACAGCCTTTGTGTTCTCAAATCCCCCCAAATAAATCCTGATTCCTTCAACTGAAATCGGGACAGGAGATCTAACCTTTGAGTTGTTGACATCCTAGGAATTGTGATCTCACATAAAAAGTCAGAAATCTACTTAGTATCCCTGAAGTCATTTGAGTGATAGAGCGCTGTGTTATAATCCAAAAACAACCCTCCATAAGGCAAGGATCAGATGCAAGCTTTTTCGTTGCTGGGTCCTTTATGGATTTCACAAAGTTGGCATTGATCTTAGATTTAACCGACCAGTATGCCAGAATGATTATTCTCCTCATACAAAGGTTGATAAATGCTCTGCCTCCTGAGCAGTTTTTCATCGGTGTAAAAATCCTCAAGTTTTGTCGAGCTCTAGCAGACTAAACTCAAAATTTGCAAACATAGCTCTACCTAGGGGGAGGGATGCACGTTCAGCATTTATCTGATGAGTTGTTTTTTTCCCTGTTTTAGCCATTGTTGCAGAGCGCACTATTGCTTGGCCAAGCAATGCTGCCTTGAAGGCTTCCCAAACCAAGAGAAGAGGGACAGAGTCTAAATTAATTTGAAAAAAACTCTGTCACAGAGAAATGAGTCGCTGCCATCCAGTCAGAATCGGACAGCAGACGTGTGTTAAAACTCCACCTTGTACCTGAGGAAGGGCCCCTCTCCCACACAAAATCCAAATAAATCACTGCATGATTTGAAAAACGATTTGTAATAATTCAAGACTCTAAGCCTTTCAAGAACTGGGAAATCTAAAAAAAATAGTCTATTTCCGCACTGTTCCCGGCTGTGAAAGGGGTGTATTGTTGAGAAGTAGAAATTAAAATCCCCATGGATCTATTAGGCCAAAATCAGACTTAAAGGTGGCAATAAAGCCTGCTGTCTTGGCATTAGTTTGCCTTAGCTTCTTCCTTAGGGCATCTAATTCCACATTCTTAAGGAGAGTGAAGTCACCACCCATGATATTAGGGCCACTGGAATGAACAGCAAGGAAATATAATTGCAGCAAAGCCTCAATTTGGTGAGGATTAGGCGCGTAGTAGTAATGTACAAAATTGCACATATCTACAAAGATGCTGACCTAGACTCATCTCCCTGTGAAGGGGACTGCATTAGGACATACAAAAAAGCAGCAAAGGCAGCATCCCAAGCACTTAGAAGCCAGTCACATCACTCCAGCTTTACTAATCGTTCTTTAGAGATTTTAAAAAGTCTTGCATAGGGTCAACTGAGTTAAAAAGTTGGATGCGATCATTATGAAGAACTCTCAATTTGGATTGCTGAAACAAAGTGGGCAGTGCCCCAGGAGCTTTAAAGGCATCCAACATAATACAAAATGTATTTCTTCTTCTAGCAGCAATGACAGTCATCCAAAAGAGCCTATATAGAGAATTCACCTGAAGAGCCAAAAGATTTCCTTTTAATTGCTTTGGCTAGGATTTGTTCCTTAACATGATCACGAAAAAAGTTAATCAGAACTGTCTATGAGTGCCAATCTGGTGCGAGACCCGAGGGGCCCTCATAATGGTAAAGTCCACAGAGTAGGCAAAATTAATCTTAGTGTGAGTTGTTCAATAGAAGGAAAAATGTCACATTTTCAAAATTGTCTGGGATACCTATGACCTCATATTCGAACATCAAGAGTGGTTTTCCAAGCCTTCTTGATTATCTTTCAGTGTTCCTAACTTTTTAACCAGGTCTCCTGAAAGTTTCTGACCTGCCACGTTTACCAATCAGAGACCCTTTGCTTCAATCAGTCGAGCCTACCAGCAGTGTTTGATCATTTTTGACCAATATCACTCAGTTTATTTTCAAGATGAGCCAGAGTCAGTCCTTGTGAAGATTTCAGACTTCTTATTTCTGACAAAATGGTCTCCATTAGAGAATAGAGTGGCAGAGCCAATGGAGGAATCACTCTGGCCCTTACATCACTTGAAGGAGCAAGCAGTTGACTGGCCATAAATAGCAAAGGGGCCTAAACCTGGGCATCAGCATCTGTATTAACCTCCGATATATCAGGGTCTTTTTGAGACGTTATTGGAGACTGTGAGATCAAACCTGAAATAACCACAGGGACAAACTCTGATGGACCTAAAATAGTACAGGCAGCATTAGCAGAATGCCCCATGCGCTTCAATAGGGCAAAAAGGAATATTGATAATCCTCCTTAGCCACGTCCTGGGACCCCCTCAGGGAGAGCTGATTCATCCACTAGTGGATTTGTGCTTCCTTCAGAAGTTGTGTTAAGACAGGAGAGCCCTGAGTAAGCAGTATCTAGTCTACACCTAGAGGTTGTGAGTCCTTACAGAGTTCTTTGGCAATGGCCAACTGTTGCACTCACCAACATGTCTCAATCTGGGGATGCACCAGCTGTAGTAACAAAGGCTGTTTTTGGGTTGGAGAAACTGGAGGAGTATACAGTGGCTCAACTGAAGCAGTTTTGTAAGGATCTTGCCTGCCCAATCAAGAGCTCCGCCAGGAAGGAGGACCTGCAAAAGGCATTGAGGGCCTTGGTGGCAGTCAAGGAGGCTTGGGGGCACATAGAGAAGGATAATGAGGGTAAGGAGGTGCATAGTGTTCACAATGTGGTAATGGATGTACCTGTTCTCCCTGGGGGAGGTTCTCCAGGACAGGTAGCAGTGTGTCATCCAAGAATCTGACTCCTGAGGAGTTGTAGGACAGACAGGCAGCGAGAAATCTCCAGTTGAAATTAGAGGAACATAAAATGGAGGTGGAAGAGAGAAAGCTGATCCTTGAGGAAAATAAGATACTGCTGGCTCATGAGCTTAGTTTAAGGGAACTAGATCAGAGGAGCCAGTCTAGTAGAGATGATGGCAGCAGTACCTCAGTGCAGCCTGAGAGGAGGGTACACATTACAAAGGACTTACTAAAGGATTACAACAGGGAGGATGATATCTATCTGTGGTGTAAGGGGTATGAGTCAGTTCTCAACATTAACATGGTCCCTGAAGCACATTGGGGGGGCCAGGTCTGTGGAAGCACTTTGAGGTAGAGGGGAGGGACGCTCTGACATTTTTAGGGGATCCTCAGGGACTCACCTACTCTATTATGAAGGATGCCCTACTCACAAGATACGGTCTCACCCCTGAGCAGTTTAGGAAAAGTTTAGGTCCTATAAGAAGAAGGATTCCCAAACTTGGTTGGAGTATGTAGAATCTTTGTGCAGATCACTGGATAGTTGGGTGAAGGGCAGTAAGGTAACACCTTATGAGGGGCTTTACAACTTAATTGCTTGGGAGCACTTGTATAGTCTTTTTGTTTTCCAGAACAGTTCCAGCACCTAATTGACAGCAAGCTGACTGATCTCAGAAAGCTTGCTCAGGAAGCAGACCGGCGTGAAAGCACTAGGGTCCAGAAGAGGTATGGGGAGACCATGCCAAGAGTGGGTAGGGTCCCCATCAGAAGAGGTGGGTGGTAAGGGTAAACAGGGGGAGTTCTCTAAAGGGCCCCAACCTAGTTCCCAGGGTAAGGATTCCCAGCCCCCAGTTGAAAAGACACCATAGGTCTCTACAGTAAAACTTCCAGAGAGAGGTCGGTGCAAATGCTTCTCTGGTGATCAGGTGGGTCACATGAGGGTAGATCCCAAATGTCCTAAGTGGACACAAGCACCCACTGGTGCTAAGTCACAGGGATTGGCCAGTATAGCTCTTGGGGAGGAGTTGGTTCCAGGTAGGTGGAAGGCAGCTGAGATGACTCTTGTCTCACTAGAGGACAGTGAGATGGTCCGGAGACCCTTGTGCCTGAGAACACTAAAATGTACAGGCAATGGGTGGCCATCAATGGACAGAGGGTGTAGGCTCTGAGAGACACAGGAGCCAGTGTGACTACTATGAGAGGTCACCTTGTGTCTAAAGAGCAGGTAGTTCCCTATGCACTTCACCAAGTAGTTGCAGTAGACAACTCTGAGCACCTGTGCAAAGTGGCACAGGTTCCCTTTGAATTAGGGTCCCAGATTCCTTGAGGGTAGCTGTGTGTCCAACCATGCATGTTGATTGTCTGCTTGGCAATGACCTGGAGGATCCCCCGTGGAAGGAGGTGGAACACAGGTCTCACTTAGAGATGTTGGGTCAGGCTGGGTGGGTGTATGTGTCTCTGGTCAATGACAGCCCATCAGGGTGATCAGGATGCCCTGGAGTCTGAAAGAGTGGCCCAGGTGTCTGCCAGAAGGCAGAAGGGCAAGGGGTGCTAGAAACTAGCCCCAGAAGTTCCCACAGTCTGGAGGGACACCCTGAGCCTACAGGGGAATAGGTGGCTGAGCTGGGGGAGATCCCTGAGCTGACTCAGTTGCAGCAGAAAAGGGGTCTCACCAAGGAAGCATAGTGTGAGACACAGAAAACATGCCCTACTCTAGAGGGTTTGCAGCAGCATGCAGCAGACCAGGTGTCTGGCAAGGAGTCTGGTTCACATCTGATTTATTGGGAGGATGCCCTCCTATGTAGCGTGACTAAGGCTACTGAGCCTGGGGCAGCTCGTGTGCTGGTGGTAAACCAGTAGTTCAAGCCTTCCTACTGGGGTTGGCTTATGGTGTGCTTTTAGATATTTGGGGCAGGACAAGACCTTTGAGAGTATTGTCACTCAATTTTACTGGCCCAAAATGCGCAGGCACTCTGATGTGCACTGTAGGTCTTGCCAAACTTGTCAGGCAAGTGGCAAGATTGGGGGGAAATGTAAGACTCCCCTCCAACCTTTTTCTGTTGTCAACACCCCCTTTGAAAGTGTGGGTATTGACATTGTGGGGTCTCTGTATCCCAAGACAGCGATTGGGAACAAGATTATCCAGATCTTAGTGGACCATGCCACCAGGTACCCGGAAGCCATTCCTTTAAGATCAATCACTGCCCCTATGGAGGGACGTGCATTTAAGGGGGCTTTCACCTGCATAGGGTTCCCCAAGGAAGTGGTATCTGATAGGGGTACTGTTGGAAATGGGGTCTTTGGTTGACAGTCAGGTTACCCCCTATTCAAGCAAGGACCCTCACTCTAGTCAGGGTAAAAGAGAATCACCCTCAGCTAACCCCTGCTTACCCCCTTGGTAGCTTGGCAGAGCAGTAGGCTTAACTTCAGAGTGCTAGGTGTAAAGTATTTGTACCTACACACACATTAACTTAAGGAAAACACTACAAAATGACACAACACCAGTTTGGAACAGTAGGAAATATTTATCTAAACAAAACAAGACCAAAACGACAAAAATCCAACATACACAAGTCAAGTTATGAATTTTTTAAAGATTAAATTCAAAAATAGTGCTTAGAAACAAAAATACTTCGAGGATGTGTTAACACGGCGTCGTGACGGAGTCGTTCCCAAGAAGCCGACACCAGCGGTGCAAGACACGGAGTCGCACAGACCCCCAAGTACAGTACCTTTGGTGAAGAGTGAAAACAAGTCGATGCGCGAAGTCGGGGATGGCGGCGTCTGTGCGAAGCGTTGAACCCGCGCACTTTGAGCGACGTCGGTCACGACGTGGTGCGGCGACTTCCATGGAGTTGCAGACATCAGTGGGGCTGCAGAGGCATCGGGCCTGCGAAGAGCGACGCGTTCCAGCGAAGGTCACGGCGTCGGGTGCAGGCGGCGTCCCCGAATTCAGCAGCGCCGTCGGTCCGGAGTCGTCCGAAGTCGATTTCCATGGATTTCCACCAGCTTTCCTTTCAAGGGCCCAGGGATTGGATAGGGCACCACTTGTCAGAGCAGGAGTCTTTCCAGAGACTCCAGGTGCTGGCAGAGAGAAGTCTTTGCTGTCCCTGAGACTTCAAACAACAGGAGGCAAGCTCTAAATCAAGCCCTTGGAGATTTCTTCACAAGATGGAAGGCACACAAAGTCCAATCTTTGCCCTCTTACTCTGGCAGAAGCTGCACTGCAGGAAAGCTCCACACAGCACAGTCACAGGCAGGGCAGCATTTCTTCCTCAGCTATTCAGCTCTTCTCCAAGCAGAGGTTCCTCTTGGTTCCAGAAGTGTTTCTGAAGTCTGTGGTTTTGGGTGCCCTTCTTATACCCAATTTCTCCTTTGAAGTAGGCCTACTTCAAAGTAAAGTCTCTTCTGAATGTGAAATCCTGCCTTGCCCAGGCCAGGCCCCAGACACTCACCAGGGAACGGAGACTGCATTGTGTGAGGACAGGCACAGCCCTTTCAGGTGTAAGTGGCCACTCCTCCCCTCCCTCCTAGCACAGATGGCTCGTCAGGAAATGCAGACTACACCCCAGCTCCTTTTGTGTCACTGTCTAGTGTGAGGTGCAACCAGCCCAACTGTCAAACTGACCCAGACAGGGAATCCACAAATAGGCAGAGTCACAGAAATGGTATAAGCAAGAAAATGCTCACTTTCTAAAAGTGGCATTTTCAAATGCACAATCTTAAAATCAACTTTATTAAAAGATGTATTTTTAAATTCTGAGCTCAGAGACCCCAAACTCCACATGTCCATCCGCTCCCAAAGGGAATCTACACTTTAATCAGATTTAAAGGTAGCCCCCACGTTAACCTATGAGAGGGACAGGCCTTGCAGCAGGGAAAAAGGAATTTAGCAATATTTAACTGTCAGGACATATAAAACACATTACTATATGTCCTACCTTACACTGCACCCTGCCCTTGAGGCTACCTAGGGACTGCCTTAGGGGTGCCTTACATGTAAGAAAAGGGAAGGTTTAGGCCTGGCAAGTGGGTACACTTGCCAAGTCGAATTTACAGTGCACATTTACACACACAGACACTGCAGTGCCAGGTCTGAGACATGATTACAGGGTTACTTGTGTGGGTGGCACAACCAGTGCTGCAGGCCCACTAGTAACATTTGATTTACAGGCCCTGGGCACCTCTAGTGCACTTTAATAGGGACTCAACAGTAAAACAAATATGCCAATCATGGAGAACCAATTACATACACATTTTAAACAGGAGCACTTGCACTTTAGCACTGGTTAGCAGTGGTAAAGTGCCCAGAGTAATAAAACCAGCAAAATCAGAGTCCAGCACACATCAATAACCTGGGGAACAGAGGCAAAAAGTTAAGGGAGACAACGCCAAGGATGAAAAGTCTAATACGTGTCCCCCCCAGCTAAAAGTGGGGAGCAACTACCCAACCTCATGGGAGTTCTCATCACTAAGGCGGAAGAATCTGGACAGACCATCAGCATTGGCGTGTTCTGTACCAGGACGATGTTCCACCGTAAAGTCCATCCCCTGTAGGGA
Source organism: Pleurodeles waltl (assembly GCF_031143425.1). Classification (NCBI taxonomy): domain Eukaryota; kingdom Metazoa; phylum Chordata; class Amphibia; order Caudata; family Salamandridae; genus Pleurodeles; species Pleurodeles waltl. The sequence continues at coordinate 775,975,028 of NC_090447.1, read as the reverse complement.
AATGGACCACCTCAACAGTTTTGGATTCTCACCCCTCATCTGCATTAACCATCTGAGGGGCCTGTGGTCGGTCTGAACACGGAAGTGAGTCCCAAACAAGTAGAGTCTTAGCTTCTTCAGCGCCCAGACCACAGCAAACGCTTCGCATTCTATGGCACTCCACCTACGTTCCCTGGGTAGTAACCTCCCGCTAATGAAGGCTACGGGTTGATCTAGGCCCTCTTTATTAAGCTGTGAGAGTACTGCTCCAATACCATGCTCTGAGGTGTCTGTTTGCACAACAAACTCCTTGGAGTAGTCAGGTGCCTTCAGCACAGGTGCTGTGCACATGGCAGCCTTCAGGGCATCAAAAGCGTTCTGGCAAGCCTCTGTCCAGATCACTTTCTTGGGTTGCTTCTTAGAAGTCAACTCAGTTAAGGGGGTAACAATGGTACCATATCCCTTAACAAACCTCCTGTAATATCCTGTGAGACCTAAAAAGGCTCTCTCTTCAGTCTGGGTCTTGGGAGGCTCTCAAGTCAGAATCGTGTCAATCTTAGGCTGTAGGGGTGCCACCTGGTCACTCCCCACCTGGTGTCCTAAGTACACCACAGAACCCTGCCCTATTTGGCACTTGCTCGCCTTAATAGTGAGGCCTGCCTTCTGCAGGGCCTCTAACACTCTCCAGAGGTGTTGCAGGTGTTCCTCCAATGTGGAACTAAACACAGCAATGTCATCCTGGTAGGCGGCACTGAACTCATCCAGTCCTGCCAACACCTGGTTGACCAACGTCTGAATGGTGGCATGGGCATTCTTCATCCCAAAGGGCATCACGTTGAAGTGGAAGTGCCCATCTGGGGTAGAGAATGCTGACCTCTCCTTTGCCCCCTCAGTTAAGGCAATCTGCCAGTACCCAGATGTTAAATCAAACGTACTGAGGTACTTGGCAGCTCCTAACCGATCATTGAGCTCATCAAATCGGGGGATGGGGTGTGCATCAGTCTTGCTGACCGCATTGAGACCCCGGTAATCCACACAGAACCTAAGTTCTGGAGTGGCACCAGGAGCAGCAGCCTTTGGGACCAAAGCCACTGGGCTGGCCCAAGGACTGCTGGAGTGCTCAATAACCCCTAGGGTTAACATTTTGGAGACTTTCTCCTTAATGCAAGCCCTGACCCTGTCACTCACCCTGTAAACCTTATGTTTAACAGGTGTACTGTCCCCAGTGTCCACATCATGTGTGCACAGTTGTGTGACTCCTGGAATCAGGTAAAACAGCGAGGCGAACTGTCCCTCCACGTGGCGACAGTCCCTCTGCTGTTCCTCAGTCAGGGAGGGGGAGAGGATCACTCCTTCCACAGACCCATCTTTCTCTCCTGCAGACAGGAGGTCAGGAAGAGGCTCACTCTCTTCCTCCACCCCGTCATTTGTCGCTAGGAGCATGGATAGCTCAGTTCGCTCAAAGTGTGGTTTGAGGCGGTTGACATGTAGGACCCTCAAAGGGTTCCTGGGGGATTGTAAGTCTACCAGATAGGTGACCTCGCTCTTTCTTTCCACCACCTAAAAAGGCCCAGTCCACTTATCTTGGAGAGCCCTGGGCTCCACTGGTGCCATGACCCACACTTTTTGTCCAGGCTGAAACTCAACCAGAGTGGCATTCTGGTCGTACCACCGTTTCATATCCTCCTGGCTTGCTTCCAGGTTCTCCTGAGCGAGACTCCTGAAGCGGGTAGTCTGGTTTCTTAGTGCCAGCATGTAGCTAAATACATCCTGGGGTGGTTTACTAGGGGCTTTCTCCAAAGCCTCCTTCACCAGACTGAGCGGTCCTCTCACAGGGTGGCCATAGATGAGCTAAAGGGGCTAAAGCCAAGTCCCTTTTGAGACACCTCCCTGTAAGCGAACAGAAGGCATGGCAAGAGGACGTCCCACTTACGCCACAGGGGCTCTGACAGGCCCTGAATCATGCCTTTCAAGGTGCGGTTGAATCTCTCAACCAGACCATTACTTTGGGGGTGGTAAGGTGTGGTGAACTTGTAGGTTACCCCACACACCTTCCACAGAGATTTCATATAAGTGGATATGAAGTTTGTACCTCTATCAGATACCACTTCCTTTGGGAACCCCATGCGGGTAAAAACTCCCATCAAGGCACGTCTCACCACGGGGGCAGTGACCGTCCTTAGAGGAATGGCTTCTGGGTACCGTGTGGCATGGTCCACCAAGACCAGGATGAACCTGTTGCCCCTGGCTGTCTTGGGGTCCAGAGGCCCCACAATGTCAATTCCTACCCGTTCAAAGGGGGTACTGACTATAGGTAAAGGTTGGAGAGGAGCTTTGCATTTTCCTCCACTCTTGCCACTTGCCTGACAAGTCTGACAAGACCTACAATAAGCAGCTGACTGCTTGTGCATCAAGGGCCAGTAAAAGTAGGAGACAAGCCTCTTATAGGTCTTGTCCTGCCCTAGATGTCCTCCCAAAGGTACATCATGAGCCAAACCCAGTAGGAAGGCCCTGAAGCACTGGGGTACCACCAGCATACAAGCTGACCCAGGCTCGGGAACCTTAGGCTCACTATACAGGAGGCCATCCTCCCAATATATCAGGTGAGTACCTGGCGCCTCGCCAGCTGCGTGGGCTGCAGCCTGCTGCCGCAGCCCCTCAAAAGTAGGGCACTCCTGCTGCGCTGTGCAGAATGCTTCCCTGGTGGGTCCCCCTTCCTGCTGCCACTGTGACAGCTCAGGGACCTCCCCCAGTTCAGCCACCTGCTCCCCTGTAGGTTCCGGGGCGTCACCCTCAGGCTCCGCCTCCTCCCGGACCGTGGGAACCTCTGGGACGGTTTCCCACGCCCCCTACCCTTCCTCTTCTTGGCAGTCCCCTGGGCCACTGTTTCAGGCTCCAGGGGCTCTTGACTACCCTGATTGGCTGCAATAGACCGGGTGGATACGCATACCCACCCAGGCAGACCCAACATCTCCAAGTGAGACTTGTGTTCCACCTCCTTCCAAGGGGAATCCTCCAGGTCGTTGCCTAGCAAACAATCAACAGGCATGGTTGGACTCACAGCTACTTTCCAGGAACCTGAGACCCCCCCCCCCCATTCAAAGGGAACCTGCGCCACTCTGCAGAGGCGATCAGAGTTGTCTACCGCAACTACTTGGTGAAGTACCCGGGGATCAATCTGCTCTTCAGACACCAGGTGACTCCTCACTGTAGTCACACTGGCTCCTGTGTCTCTCAGAGCCTCCACCCTCTGCCCATTGATGGTCATCCATTGCCTGTACTTCTTAGTGTTATCAGGCAATAGGTTCCTCTGGACCATCTCACTGTGCCCTGGTGAGACAAGGGTCATTTCTGCTGGCTCCCACCCACCTGGATTCAACTCCTCCCCAAACGCTACACTTGCCAAATCCTGGGATTGCGCAAGAGTGGGTGCCGGTGTATATATGGGGCATTTGGGGTCCCCCCTCACATGACCAATCTGGTCACAGGAATAGCACTTACGTGGCGGACCACCTACCGGTGGCTTCCCTTTGGAGAACCACAGCTTCTTTTCACTGGCAGGTTGGGAATCCTTTCCCTGGGGATCAGTTTGGGGCCCTTTAGAGAACTCCCCATGTTTACCCTTACCACCCCCTTTCTTCTGAGAAGGACCCTGCCCACCCTTTGGCGTGGTCCCCCCGTACCTCTTTTGGACCCTGGTGCTCTCCCAGCGGTCCGCTTCTTGTGTAAGCTTCCTGGGGTCAGTCAGCTGGCTGTCAATGAGGTGCTGGCGCAGCTCTGGAAAACATAAACTGTACAAGTGCTCCCAAGCAATTAAATTGTAAAGCCCCTCATACGTGTTTACCTTACTGCCCTTCACCCAACCATCCAGTGACCTACAAAAAGAATCAACACATTCCAACCATGTTTGGGATTTCTTTCTCTTGTAGGATCTAAACTTCTCCTTGTACTGCTCAGGGGTGAGACCATACCTGGTGAGTAAGGCCTCCTTCATGACAGGGTAGGTGAGACTCTGAGCATCCCCTAAGGCTGTCAGTGTGTCCCTCCCCTCTGCCTCAAAATGCTTCCACAGGGCTGCCCCCCAATGAGCTTCAGGGACCAGGTTCATGTGGAGAGCTGATTCATAACCCTTGAACCACAAGTAGATATCATCCTCCCTCTTATAATCCCTCACAAGGTCTTTTGGGATGTGTACCCTTCTCTCAGGCTGCACTGTAGGATTGCTGCCACCATCCCTACTGGACTGGCTCATCTGATCTAACTCCTTTAAGTTAAGCTCATGAGCCAGCTGCATCTTCCTTTCGTCAAGGACTGCTCTTCTCTCATCTCTTTCTTTCTCCTGATTGAGCTTCTGCAGCTCCAATTGGTATGCCCTCTCCGCCTGTCTGTCCTGCAATTCTTCAGGCGTCAGACCTTTGGAGGATACACTGCTACTTGCCCTAGAGACTCTTTCCCTGGGAATAACAGGTCCCCCCACTATACCATTATGTACTGATTGCCCTCCATCCTCATCCTCATCCTCAGTGTGCCCTCCAGTGCTTCTGGTTGTCGCCCAGGCCCTCAGCGCCTTTTTCAGCTCATCCTTCTTGGAAGAGCTCTTAATGGGACAACCAAAATATTTACAAAACTGCTTTAGCTGAGCCTTGTTATAACTATCCAATTGCTTCAGGTCAAAAACAGCTTCCACTGATGCATCTCCAAGTTGAGACATGATAAAAAGCTGAAAGAGTGCAAAGTTCCAAATGCAGAAACAAGTTCCCAAATGAAGTTCAAAGTCAATCAAAGATCAGCAAAGAAAAACAAAGTGGACGTATGGAAAAATCCACAAAAAGAGAAAAAGCAAAAATCACAAGACAAGCAGTATGTGGTCACGTAGTGGTCTGCACTCAAAATAATAGTGTACACTTAATCACTGTATGTCAAGTACAAATACAAGTCTAAATCCCAACCGCTGATCACCTATGTTAGAAATGGGGTCTTTGGTTGACAGTCAGGTTACACCCTGTTCAAGCAAGGACCCTCACTCTAGTCAGGGTAAAAGAGAATCACCCTCAGCTAACCCCTGCTTACCCCCTTGGTAGCTTGGCAGAGCAGTAGGCTTAACTTCAGAGTGCTAGGTGTAAAGTATTTGTACCCACACACACAGTAACTTAATGAAAACACTACAAAATGACACAACACCAGTTTAGAAAAGTAGGAAATATTTATCTAAACAAAACAAGACCAAAACGAAAAAAATCCAACATACACAAGTCAAGTTATGAATTTTTTAAAGATTAAATTCAAAAATAGCACTTAGAAACAAAAATGCTTTGATGAGGTGTTAACACGCCGTCGTGACGGAGTCGATCCCAACAAGCCGACACCAGCGGCGCTGGTCACAGAGTCGCGTAGACCCCCAAGTACAGTACCTTTGGTGAAGAGTGAAAACAAGTCGATGCGCGAAGTCAGGGATCGGGGCATCTGTGCGAAGCGTTGAATCCACGCACTTAGAGCGGTGTCGGTCACGATGTGGTGCGGCGACTTCCACAGAGTCGCAGACTTTAGCGGGGCTGCAGTGGTGTCGGGCCTGCAAAGAGCGTTGCGTTTCAGCAAAGGTCACGGCGTCGGGTGCAGGCAGCGTCCCCGGATTCAGCAGCGGCGTTGGTCCGGAGTCGTCCGAAGTCGATTTCCTTGGATTTCCACCAGCTTTCCTTTCAAGGGCCCAGGGACTGGATAGGGCACCACTTGTCAGAGCAGGAGTCTCTCCAGATACTCTAGGTGCTGGCAGAGAGAAGTCTTTGCTGTCCCTGAGACTTCAAACAACAGGAGGCAAGCTCTAAATCAAGCCCTTGGAGATTTCTTCACAAGATGGAAGGCACACAAAGTCCAGGAAAGCTCCACAAAGCACAGTCACAGCCAGGGCAGCACTTCTTCCTCAGCTATTCAGCTTTTCTCCAGGCAGAGGTTCCTCTTGGTTCCAGAAGTGTTTCTAAAGTCTGTGGTTTTGGGTGCCCTTCTTATACCCAATTTCTCCTTTGAAGTAGGCCTACTTCAAAGTGAAGTCTCTTCTGAATGTGAAATCCTGCCTTGCCCAGGCCAGGCCCCAGACACTCACCAGGGGGTCGGAGAATGTATTGTGTGAGGACCGGCACAGCCCTTTCAGGTGTAAGTGACCACTCCTCCCCTCCCTCCTAGCACAGATGGCTCATCAGGTAATGCAGACTACACCCAAGCTCCTTTTGTGTCACTGTCTAGTGTGAGGTGCAACCAGCCCAACTGTCAAACTGACCCAGACAGGGAATCCACAAACAGGCAGAGTCACAGAAATGGTATAAGCAAGAAAATGCTAACTTTCTAAAAGTGGCATTTTCAAACGCACAATCTTAAAATCAACTTTACTAAAAGATGTATTTTTAAATTGTGAGCTCAGAGACCCCAAACTCCACATGTCCATCCTCCCAAAGGCAATCTACACTTTAATCAAATTTAAAGGTAGCCCCCACGTTAACCTATGAGAGGGACAGGCCTTGCAACAGTGAAAAATGAATTTAGCAATATTTCACTGTCAAGACATATAAAACACATTACTATATGTCCTACCTTAACCATACACTGCACCCTGCCCTTGGGGCTACCTAGGGCCTACCTTAGGGGTGCCTTACATGTAAGAAAAGGGAAGGTTTAGGCCTGGCAAGTGGGTACACTTGCCAAGTCGAATTTACAGTGCACATTTACACACACAGACACTGCAGTGCCAGGTCTGAGACATGATTACAGGGTTACTTGTGTGGGTGGCACAACCAGTGCTGCAGGCCCACTAGTAACATTTGATTTACAGGCCCTGGGCACCTCTAGTGCACTTTACTAGGGACTTAACAGTAAAACATATATGCCAATCATGGAGAACCAATTACATACACATTTTAAACAGGAGCACTTGCACTTTAGCACTGGTTAGCAGTGGTAAAGTGCCCAGAGTAATAAAACCAGCAAAATCAGAGTCCAGCACACATCAAAAACCTGGGGAACAGAGGCAAAAAGGTAAGGGAGGCCACGCCAAGGATAAAAAGTCTAACAGGTACCAACTTCATATCTACCTATATGAAGTCTCTACGGAAGGAGTGTGGGCTAACCTACAAGTTTACCACGCCTTACCACTGAGAGATTCAACTGCACCTTGAAAGGCATGATTATGGGCGTGTCATAGCCCTTGAGGCGTAAGTGGGACGTCCTCTTGCCATGCCTCTGGTTTGCTCTTAGGGAGGTACCACAAAAGGGATGTGGTTTTAGTCCCTTTGAATTGTTGTATGGACACCCTGTGAGAGGACCTCTGAGTCTGATCAGGGAAGAAATCAGATAGCATACTTCAGGAAGCTCAATCTGGAGAACCTGGGAGCAAGCCAGGAAGGCATGAAGTGCTGGTATGACTAGAATGGCACGCTGGTTGAGTTTCTGCCTGGCCAGAAAGTGTGGGTCATGGCCTCAGTAGAGCCTAGGGATCTCCAGGACAAATGGACTGGGCCTTTTGAGGTGGTGAAGCACAAGAGTGATGTCACCTACCTGGTGAACTTGTGAACTCCCAGGAACCTGTTGAGGGTCCTTTATGTAAACCATCTCAAACCTCACTTTGAGAGGTCTGAGTTCACAATGCTCCTAGCAACAGGTGATGGAGTGGAGGAAGAGAGTGAGCCTCTTCCTGACCTCCTGTCTGCTCAGGAGAAAGATTGGTCGGTGGAGGGTGTGAACCTCTCCCCCTCACTGACCCCAGATCAACAGAGGGACTGTGGCCATGTATTGGGACAGTTTGCCTCATTGTTTTCCTTGGTCCCAGGGGTCACTAATTTGTGTACACATGATGTCCCCCTGTAAAACACAAGATTTACAGGGTGACTGACAAACTCATGCCTAACATCAAGGATGAGCAGTCCAAGATGTTAGCATTAGAGGTTACTATAGGAGGTTTGTTAGGGGGTATGGCACCATTGTTGCTCCCTTAACAGAGTTAACTTCCAGGAAACAACCAAACAAAGTGATCTGGACTGAAGCTTCCCATACAGCTTTTGATGCCCTGAAGGCAGCCATGTGCACGGCACCCATGCTGAAAGCACCTGACTTCTCTAAAGAATTTGTTGTGCAGACTGGTGCTTCAGAGCATGGTGTTGGAGCAGTGTTGTCACAGCTAAATGAAGAGGGCCTAGACCAGCCTGTAGCCTTCATTAGTAGGAGGTTAATTCCCCGGGAACGTAGGTTGAGTGCAATTGAATGTGAATCTTTTGCTATGGTCTGGGCGCTGAAGAAGCTGAGGCCCTACTTGTTTGGGACTCACTTCCGGGTTCAGACAGACCCCTCAGATGGTTAATTCAGATGAGGGGTGAGAACCCAAAACTCTTGAGGTGGTCTATCTCCCTACAGGGTATGAACTTTATGGAGGAGCATCAACCTGGAACATAACACGCCAATGCTGATGGTCTGTCCAGGTTCTTCTGCCTTAGTGTTGAGAGCTCCCATGAGGTTTCAGCTGAAGCGGGCACATGTTAGATCTGGCATCCTTGGTGTCATCTCCCCTGTCTTTTTCGCCTCTGCTTCCCATGATTTGACTGTGTGATGGATTCGTTTTATGCTGTTTTTGTTACTCTGGGCACTTTACCACTACTGACCACTGCTAAAGTGCAAGTGCTCCCTGTGTAAATTGTATGTGTAACTGGCTTTTCCTTGATTGGTACATTTGATTTACTAGTAAGTCCATAGTAAAGTGCACTAGATGTGCCCAGGGCCTGTAAATATAATGCTACAAGTGGGCTTGCACCACTTGTTGTGCCACCCACCTGAGTAGCCCTATAAACATGGCTCAGACCTAACACTGCTGTCTGTATGTGCAGTTTTAAAATGCCAATTAGACCTGGCAAGTGTACCCACTTGCCAGGCCCAAACATTCCCTTTTTATACATGTAAGGCACCCCTATGGTAGGCCCTCGGTAGCTCCGTGGGCAGGGTGCAGTGTATGTTAAAGGTGGGACATGTACTTCTGTGTTTTACATGTTCTGACAGTGAAATACTGCCAAATCTGGTTTTCACTGTTGCAAGGCCTATCTCTCTCTCATAGGTTAACATGGTGCTGCCTTTAAATATCTTTTACGTGCAGTTTCTTTTTGAGAACAGATCGAAATCTGAAGTTTGGTGACTCTGCACTCACAATTTAAGTATACATCTTTTGGTAAAGTTGTTTTTTAAACTGTCAGTTTGAAAATGCCACTTTTGGAAAGTGGTTCTTTTTTGCTTAAACCATTCTGTGTCTGCCTGCTTGTGTGTACCCTGTCTGGGTCAGACTGACAGTTGGGCTGTTTGTGAATCCCCTCTAGACAGTGACATGAACGGAGCTGGGGTGTAGCCTCCATATCCTGATGGGCCATCAGGGCTAGAGTGGAGGGAGGAGTGGTCACTTACACCTGAATGGGCTATGCCTGCCCTCACACAATGCAGTCTCCAACCCCCTGGTGTGAGTCTGGAGCCAGGCCTGGACTAGGCAGGATCTTGTGAACAACCGAGACTTTCCTTTGAAGTTTGCCTACTTTAAAGGCAGAAAGGGGTATAAGTAGAGGACCGAAAACCCTCGATTTTTAGATTACTTCTGAAACCAAGAAGTACCTCTGCCAAGGAGAAGACCAGAAGAGCTGGAGGAGGAGTACTGCCCCTTTGCCTGTGTCCGTGCTTTGCTGGGTTCACCTTCAGTTGCTGCTTCTGCCTGAAAGAGGACATGGACTTGACTTTGTGGAATATTCCTGCTTGTGAAGAATATCCAAGGGATGGGACTGAGCTTGCCTCCTGTTTGAAGTCTCAGGGCCATCAAAGACTTCCTCTGCCAGCACCTGGACTCTCTTCTGAGACTCCTGCCGTGCCAAATGGTGCGCCATCCAGTCCCTGGGCCCTTGAAAGGTGAAACTAGTAGAAAAAGAATGAAAATCCACGCACAGGAAGCTATGCGGGGAAAATTTGGTGCACCACCTGTAACACGGCTGAAAAACAACAAGCCACTCGCTTTGTGGCTGAAATCAATGTCCCACCTGCATCGCGGCTGGGAGATCAATGCATGGTGGATGGAGAAACGATGCAACACCTGCTTGTGGCTGCTGATAATGACACAAACCCCAAGCAGAGCGAATTTCCAACACTGTGTGACCGGATTCCTCATGCATTGTCGCTGGGTGTCAAATTCATTGTGACCATGCGCGGATCCGAGGTGCCCTGTCTGGAAATCAATGCACTGCTCTCATGCAGGAGAGGAAAACGACACAGCACCAAACCGACCAGAGAAGAAACAACACACGGCCTAACTTGCGAATAAGGAATCAACGCATTGCTTACTTTTCCGATGCTCGTTCACCCGTTCTGCGTTATTTTTTATGCAAACCAGGTACACTGTGTAAAATCAACATTTCCATTGTTTTCTATGGAGTAAGACTCTTTTTAGTTTGAAGAATCATATCTTGACTTGTGTATGTTTCAATTTTGTCTTTCTGGTCTTGGTTGATTTAGATAAATATTCCCTATTTTATATTGTAGTGCCAATTTTATAGTGTTTTCACTGTATTACTGTGTGTGTGTGGTACAAATACTTTACACATTTGAGATAAGCCTGACTGCTTGTGCCAAGCTACCAAGGGAGTGAGCAGCGGTTATCTTAAGTGGGTTTCTCCCTTGCCCTGACAAGAGTGAGAGTCCCTGCTTGGACAGAGTGCAAATTGATTGCCAACCAGAGACCCTAATTCTAACACCAACTTAGAGGAGAAGGATGAAGTGACTTCAGCCAGCCCTGAAAAACCTGTTATGCCTGCAGCCTCAGAAATACACTTGGAATTAATGGCATCAAATGAGGCCTTATCCCTCTGTGGAGAGTTCTGAAAATGGTTGTGCTTAATTTAAATTGAACATAGATTTACCACTTAAAGGAAGAAGACATCGTACAGCCAAACAAACAGCAAGCGGCAGCAGTCTACCTAACAACCGACTGCCAAACAAGCACAAAACATTGTAACCTTTGTAATCCTGTAGAATTTATATATGTGTATCATAACTGAAGAGGCAATTGCAGCATTAAGCAGGTACACTCCTTAAGCAGTCTTAGGCAGCACCTGCTATGCTCTTCCCAACTCCTTGAGGGTGGCAAAGCACCACTCACTGTTGTGATGGAGCCACTCTGCACTCTGAGGGCCCCAGTGGATCTACAGGGTGTTGCTAATGTTTCGCCTGTCAAAGATAAGCCCTCCTGCGGCATCCAGAGACTCCAGGGATGTTGTGGTCAACTCCAAGAAAATATTATGCCAGAAAAATAAATAAACCTAATGTGGCTTCACTGTGTGCCCAGCATACTGCGGGTTTTCAATTTCAGCACCGCCGCCCTGCTGCCTCAAACAACTCCATGAGGCACAATGCACAATACACCTCATTCCTCATGGCCAGGGGTGCTGCCCCACTTTTACACTGGATTTAGAAGTGAGGGGACATGCCCCCATTGATGTGCAGCGGTACTGCGTCTAGAACAGATCAACATCAGCCTCCAAACATTCTAGGTGCCACGGTTTGCCTCCTCCAGCTTCCCACAGCACCTCTGGTGTGCAGCGCTAACTTGCCATTCTAGAGCTCTATTCCGAGAGGTTCTCTGATGTTGTCTACATCCTCCTGTGGCTTCGGTAATGATTAAACATCCAGGTGCCACATCCCCTTCAGTGCAGCTTTAATATTGAACTTCAACAGTTTTTTATTACTGTGCTGGCACTGCAACAAGGCACTAGGAGACCAAAAATGACTGGGCACTAAACAAAAACCACAGGATGTAAACTAACAATCGACACATAGAGGAAATACACACTGACAGTTACCTCCCCAATTGCTTTTTAGCTTTCACCTAGACAGCTTCTGTGCTGTCTCTACGGGTCTTTCGTTCACATAAAGTGAGTGTGCGTACAGTCTGCCCACAGCTTACCATTTGTTAGCTTCAGTGTCACTCCCATGTGCTTGCCTCTCATTTCTCATGGCATGCAGGTGTCATGTCCTCTTCTTCTGTTTGGCCCTCCCCTGGGGCATGGACCAAATACTTGTGTCCATCCATTGCTCCCATTTTCGGAGGTGATATTTTTGTATTCAAGCACTTCATATGAGTGTTTGTGTTTCTAGTCCGACTTTCATATCCCTGTCAATAAAGGTCAATTCCCTCCCACCTGCCACCCTTCCATGTTGCTTCTTTTTCCTCACACCCCCTACCCTATGCTCTGCACCCCTGCACTCTACTGTACGCCACTGCAATCTATGCTACTCTTTTCTAGTCTGCACCACTCTACAATATGCAACTGTACTCTACTACACTGCACTCTATTCTTCACCTCTGTACTTTACATCACTTCACTCTACTCTGCACAACTCTATTCTACACTGCTATAGTATACTCTGCACCACTCTACTCTATGCCATTGCACTCTATGCCACTCTACTCTTCTCTGTACTGGTCTACTCTACACCTCTGCACTCTATGCCACTGCACTCCATGCTACTCTACTCTGCACCACTGTATGCCACTGCACTTTACTCCACTCTACTCCATGCCACTACACTCTACGCCACTATACTCTACTCAGCACCACTCTCCTCTATGCCACTGTACTTTATGACACTCTTCTCTGCACCACTCTACCCTGCACTACTCTAAGCCACTGCACTCTAAACTACTGTACTCTACTCTGCACCCCTACTCTATGCCAGTACACTCTACAACACTCTACTCTGCACCACTTTACTCTATGCCACTGCACTCAACACTAGTGCACTCTAATGCACTCTAATCTACGCTGCGCCACTCTGTACCACTGCACTCTACATCACTGCACCCTACAGAGCTGCACTCTATAACACTGTACTCTGCTCTACACCAGCCAACACCACTCTATAATACTTCACACCACTCTACAACATGCCACTTCACTCCACTCTACTCTGCTCTACTCCACACTGCTGTACAACATGCCTAAAATACATTTACAAAGCCAATAGATTACGTGTAGATGAATTATATTTGCTTTGACAATTCTTGTTTATGAAGGATGTAAAGACACATTTTTCTTTTTAATGGCATCACCAGTCAAAACATGAGATGTTATATTGTTATGGGGAAAAGGCTGACCTCCACATTTGAAGCATGATGCTTGCATTACTTCATATTCATGATCAATACATTGTGTTGCCTACTGTCTGTTGAACAATGCTCTTTTGTGTGCAGGCCTCTTACCACTAAGTAGTAAGAAAAGCTAAACAGTGTGTCTTTTCTGGTATTGTTAAAAAAAAAAAAATCATCAATAAATATTGTTCTTCTGTCTAGTGCCAGAAATACTCAATGCATATTTAGTTTCCGTGGTGTTGCCCTAATTTGGGTGAACTGTGCTGCTTGTCACAGACACATTTGTAACCAGTTTGACAGTCTTCCGCATGCACGTAACAGTGCTTTTCCCTAATTCACAATGAGCACTATTGAGCTGTGTTCGATATCCTTGTTTCTTTTGTGATCAATGTTCTTAATTAAAATTAGCCGCGGTCAGTTTTTGTTTTCTTCGATGGCACAATTGGTTTCTTTAACTGCAAATGAAAAAGGAAGTATATCGATTATTGCTGGATGAAACCCGCACTAATATTAGAGCTAATTGTCGCCATTTGAGCCCTGTGCTTCATTAGATTTTATAGATGCACGCGGACAGTGCCTGTCGAGTTGACGTGAGCTCTTATTGCAAGCACGTCAGACCTTTCACCGGGTCACGAGGTCAAAAGCGAATCAGGGCGTACCTGGAATGAGACTGTAATCTAGGCAATCACAGCAAGAGCCTTTGGGAATAAAACAGAGTCCTCAATCCGTTCTTGTCTGCGTTGCACGATTTCCAGAATGATGGACAACACCGAAGGGGGCCTCGTTGTCGCACATTGGATCTAACAGCTTTGGCAAATGAGCTTCCCCTTACCTCTAGGTTAAGATCTCTGCCACTGAGATAATGACTGAAAGCATGCGAGAGTCTTAAACTGTTATTAAATAACTCATTTTTTCATCAATTGTGGGCACCTGCAGAAGATGCAGATAACCCTGCAGAGTTACTAGTATGGATTTTGCCAAAAGTCCGATAGCTTTTCAGTTTTCAATTTCCTTTCCCTTTCTTCTTAATATTGCCCTTTACCTGAATCAATGCAATTATTACTCTTGCAATATCCTGCATTCCAGAAAATTCATTCAAGTATGTGCTCAAGTGGAAAATAAATTTGAACTACCACCCCTGGTATTGCGTCTTAGCTTGCAGTGCTGGCCAGGGTCTATAGGGCAGAATATATGTATTAGACAAAAGGACAGGAGAAAGGGGCGATATATTTGAAAATCAGTTTAAAATCTATATGAAATCAAAATACGACTCTTTTTTTACAAACTCCGCTCCAGTATTGAAGAATAACTTATACAGCAGGTTTAAAAGTCTTACAAGCAATGTAAAACCCAGTCTGACAATCATTTGCAAGGAAGCAAGGCAGATAAGAAACAACATATTTTTGGTGCTACGAAACAGCCCACAGTGGGGCAAAATTAATGGAGATTAGCGCACCCAAACGATATGAGTGCTCTCCCACCACATTTTCGATTTTCATATATCCCCTATGAAAAATATTGTATCTTGAATCTCAACTACCACAATAATATAAAGTTAAGAATGTGTAGTTCAGATTTACTATTCATATCTTAACGTTTGTACCTTGACAACGTATCTATCTTCAAGATACTCAAGAGACATGGCTGTGGAGTTAACAATAGTAAATCCATACTCTCTATTATGGTAGAGAATATTTTGGATACAATATTATTGCAAAACGATATCTTGTCACTAGATATTGTGGCAAGAATCCAAAAATAGGTATTATGGTTTTAAATAGAAGATTTTTGCAAAAAAGCACCAACAGGGGAGTTTGGATTACTTTATTAATGAGCGCCTTAGCAGCATCTGAAGATGGTCTGAGTCTCAAAAACATCGGGAATTTTGACTTACATCGATAGGTTGTGAAGATGATAACGTTTGAGGGATCCACAAGGATAATAGATGAATATTCGTTCATACTCCTTCTGTGTAAGCATTGCTGAAATACTCTTAGAAACTGTAAACATTTTTGCTCCTCCTAAAAAATATTTTCTAGGATGAAACATTCTTTCTTCTCCACCCCACTAAATTTATGGATGTTTAGGTGATTCGCACATCCAATGTACATGCGTTTGTCAAGTTTGTGGTGCTAGTATAAGTGCACAAATTAGTTGAAAACAAAGTTATGAGAAGATTGGTGGCTTCTCACAAAGTTATGACTTTTGTCGGTATTCATTGAATTCCTCTTGGTCACCCGTAGTCCCCCACACAGCAATATGCATTTACCCACCACTAACAATATGCATACAGATATGGGAAATCTGCCCTACTTGCTGATTTTTCTGTGTCATAAATTGAAATTTTCATTAGAAAATCTAACAATTCTAAATTTGTGAATCAGAATTTTGGATTGTTAATAACAGCACCAACCACTGCCACCTCTAGGTTAAATTTATAGGTACTAGAAGCTGATTGATTTCAACCTCAGTTATTTAAAGAGTTAACAGGATTGGGGTGACAGAGAAATCAGGGATGATAGTTAAATAAACATGGCTGCAGAAGCAATGACCTTTTATCCTTATGAAGGACCCCAGTAGAACATTGAAATGTTAAATTATGAGGGAATGAGGACTCAGACTTGATGTAAGTTGAACTGCGCTGTCACAATGCTCAAACAATCTGGTTCCTAAAAAAAATCACTTGCTTCTATGAAGAATATATAGTTCAATTTTGGTAGTTAGGGTCAAGAAGCAAAGCTGTCTTTAGTAAATGGATGTGGTACATGAGCAGCAACTAAACTAAAGGGCAATGGAATTAGGACATAACACACCATTTACAAACCAAAACAGTTTGAAAAAAAGATGTAACAAGTAAAATGGCACATAAATAAAGAATACTATATGTATCATTCAAAAGGTATAGTGCAAATAATGTTTTTTATTAAAACGTTGATAAGATAAAAATCGATTGTTAGGCTTTTGTGTGATCAGGCCATAGACACCTTCTAAGAATGTTCACAACAGACCACAGTCAGGTAAAAGTTGGTGGTTTGCCATTAGGTTTTACGTTCAGACTTAGAAATGTTTCTGGAGGTTGAGGATCTTCAGCAGTGCAAGGCTGGAAGCTGTAAACAAGCAGAGTACCAAGATGTTATGTGCAGGTGCTGAGCTAGCCTGTTATAGCCTTGGACTTCATATAAAAAGTGAGAGGTGGAAAAAAATCAAAGTTGATGCCTCTGCTGTTGTGTTTTTTCAGTAGGCTTGGAACATTGCCCTGATCCTCCAGAGATCAAAACTTCCCAGAATTCTGCAAAAAGTACATCAACTGTTGTCTAAGAACCAACGTGAGGGGTGGTTCTTCAAATCTAATTCACAGATTTCCTACAACTCTGGTCTATATCAAAGTTTTCTGATCAAATTGATCCTTAGAATTTCAGCAACATCTTTCTTAGTTCACAAGACCTTCAGAAACGTCTCTTCTCTCCAGGCACAGGAGTTAAGTTCAACAGGAACTTGTATGTGAAATGTCTACTTGTAGCTAGTCCACAGGTTTATTTTCCAGGCATGCACCAGCTTTGTCTGCTCCAGAACATTATGCACCCTGTAGGTATAGGTAGGAATTTCCGCTTGGGCAAGCAGGCTTCACAGGCAGTACTTAAATGCCAGAATCTTTGGAGTTCTAGAGGTCTAAGGTAGAGCTGCAGAGACTATTCTACACATGCCCCTCTCAGACACTGAGGCCCTCATTCCGACCCTGGTGGTTTGAAACCGCCAGGGTGGAGGGCAACGGAAGCACCGCCAACAGGCTGGCGGTGCTTCCAGGGCTATTCTGACCGCGGCGGTAAAGCCGCGGTCAGAAAAGGGGAACCAGCGGTTTCCCGCCGGTTATCCCCTGGCCCAGGGAATCCTCCATGGCGGCGCTGCTTGCAGCGCCGCCATGGGGATTCCGACCCCCTTCCCGCCAGCCTGTTCCTGGCGGTAAAACCCACCAGGAACAGGATGGCGGGAACGGGTGTCGTGGGGCCCCTGGGGGCCCCTGCACTTCCCATGCCACTGGCATGGGCAGTGCAGGGGCCCCCTAACAGGGCCCCACAAAGGTTTTCACTGTCTGCTATGCAGACAGTGAAAATCGCGACGGGTGCTACTGCACCCGTCGCACCCCTGCAACTCCGCCGGCTCCATTCGGAGCCGGCTTCCTCGTTGCAGGGGCTTTCCCGCTGGGCCTTCGGGCGATCTTCTGGAGATCGCCCGCCGGCCCAGCGGGAAAGTCAAAATGACCCCCGCGGTCATTTGACCGCGGAGCGGTCTTTGGGCGGTTTCCGCCCAGTGGGCGGTGCCCGCCGCCCACCGGACTCAGAATGAGCCCCTGAGTGCTTCTTTGGTGCAGCAAGCTGTGCTGTAAAGCTTGTCTTATGTCAGCTGCTGGCTCTGTCAAAAGGATGAAGTAGATCTGTATAAGAATCCCAGCCAAAGAGATGGATGCAGTTTGTTAAGCAATGTAGATGGGCAGACAAAATCTGATATTCTTATACGGATTTAGGTGCTGCAGGATTAGAACAATCTGACTACAACATTGACCTTTTCAGTCTTGATTGAATATATACTTCAAGTTTCCTGTTAATACCACTTTTGTAATGTTAATTCTATTGTATCTGTTTGTATGATAAACACCACAAAATATGTTGTCACTAAGCACTCTCTTGAATATAAATAAATGAAAGGTAATGTCCACTAACATATATCAAAAGTTACAGAATTACGTTTTCAATACATACAATCAGTTATACTCTGCTAATACTAATAAAAATAATTGTTTCTTAAAACTGTACAGGGGCCCTGGTGATTACATGTCTATGCTGAAGTAAAAAGCACAGGTGTTGGTTCATGGGTATAGAGAGATGGCCTGTTTGAGGAAAGAGGGTGTTGGCACCTACATTTTTTGTAATGACACCCACATTACTTAACATTGTGGCTAACAGCCTAGATGATTTAAACTGTCAGTAGCAATGGACAGACCCTTAACTACTAATGTGCCAACCCCTATTATACAAATGTCCAATGACCTCATTTATGTGGTGAGAGCCCAGAATAATTTCCTCAAACATTTTAAAGCTTTTGAGTGAGTTAGAGTTGTCAAATGTGTAGGTGTTGGTGGCTTGATATGTAAGATCCTTTTCTTGAGCAGAGGAAATGCACCCACATATACATTCATGTAGCTAGATAGATCAAGTGTACTTATACAGAGCACTTGTTAGACCTGGCATCATTGATGTGGTCTCCCCTATATTTTTGCCTCTACTTCCCTGGTTGTTCCTGTGTGCTGGACTCTGTTTATTCTGTGTTTGTTACTCTGGGCACTTTACTACTGCTGACCAGTGTAAAGTGCAAATTCTCCCTAGGTGAAATTGCATGTGTAATTGGCTTTTCCATAATTGGCATATTTGATTTACTAGCAAGCCCTTAGTAAAGTGCACTAGAAGTATCCCAGGGCCTGTAAATCAAATGCTACTATTGGGCCCACAGCACCGGTTATGCCACCTGTTAGAAATGGGGTCTTTTGTTGACAGTCAGGTTACCCCCTGTTCAAGCAAGGACCCTCACTCTAGTCAGGATAAAAGAGAATCACCCTCAGCTAACCCCTGCTTACCCCCTTGGTAGCTTGGCAGAGCAGTAGGCTTAACTTCAGAGCGCTAGGTGTAAAGTATTTGTACCAACACACACAGTAACGTAATGAAAACACTACAAAATGACACAACACTGGTTTAGAAAAATAGGAAACAAAAATGCTTTGATGAGATGTTAACACTGCGTCGTGACGGAGTCGTTCCCAACAAGCCGACACCAGCGGCGCCAGACACGGAGTCGTGTAGACCCCCAAGTACAGTACCTTTGGTGAAGAGTGAAAACAAGCCGAGGCGCGAAGTCGGGGATCGCGGCGTCTGTGCAAAACCATGAATCCACGCACTTCGAGCAGCGTCGGTCACCACGTGGTGCGGTGACTTCTACGCAGTCGTGGACTTCAGCGGGGCTACTGCGGCATCGGGCCTGCGAAGAACGTCGCGTTCCAGCGAGGGTCATGGCGTCTGGTGCAGGCGGCGTTACCGGATTCAGCAGCGGCGTCGGTCCGGAGTCGTCCGAAGTCGGTTTCCTTGGATTTCCACCAGCTTTCCTTTCAAGGGCCCAGGGACTGGATAGGGCACCACTTGTTGGGGCAGGAGTCTCTCCAGAGACTCCAGGTGCTGGCAGAGAGAAGTCTTTGCTGTCCCTGAGACTTCAAACAACAGGAGGCAAGCTCTAACTCAAGCCCTTGGAGATTTCTTCACAAGATGGAAGGCACAAAAAGTCCAGTCTTTGCCCTCTTACTCTGGCAGAAGCAGCACTGCAGGAAAGCTCCACGAAGCACAGTCACAGGCAAGGCAGCACTTCTTCCTCAGCTATTAGCTCTTCTCCAGGCAGAGGTTCCTCTTGGTTCCAGAAGTGTTTCTAAAGTCTGTAGATTTGGGTGCCCTTCTTATACCCATTTTAGTCTTTGAAGTCACCTTTCTTCAAAGGGGACTCACACCTACTTGTGAAATCCTGCCTTGCCCAGGCAAGGCCTCAGACACACACCAGGGGGTTGGAGCCGGCATTGTCAGAGGCAGGCACAGTCCTTTCAGATGAGAGTGACCACTCCACCCCTCCCTCCTAGCAGAGATGGCTAATTGGGAAATGCAGGTTACACCCCAGCCCCCTTTGCGCCACAGTGCTAGGTGAAAAACAACCCAACTGTCAAACTGACCCAGACAGGGAATCCACAAACAAGGCAGAGTCACAGAATGGTTTAAGCAAGAAAATGCTCACTTTCTAAAAGTGGCATTTTCAAACGCACAATCTTAAAATCAACTTTACTAAAAGATGTATTTTTAAATTGTGAGTTCAGGGACCCCAAACTCCACATGTCCATCTACTCTCTAGGGGATTCTACACTTTAATTATATTTAAAGGTAGCCCCCATGTTATCCTATGAGAGAGACAGGCCTTGCAACAGTGAAAAACTAAGGCCCATATTTATACTTTTTGACGCAAAACTGCGCTAACGCAGTTTTGCGCCAAAAAAATTAGCGCCGGCTAACGCCATTCTGAAGCGCCATGCGGGCGCCGTATTTATTGAATGGCGTTAGCCGGCGTTAGCCGACCGGCGCTGCCTGGTGTGCGTGAAAAAAAACCACGTACACCAGGCAGCGCCGGCGTAGGGAAAAATGGCGTTTGGGCGTCCAAAAATGGGGCAAGTCAGGCTGAGGCAAAAAAATCGTCTTAACCCGATTTGCGCCATTTTTTTGGGGCGCCCAGACGCCATTAACATGACTCCTGTCTTAGCAAAGACAGGAGTCATGCCCCCTTGCCCAATGGCCATGCCCAGGGGACTTCTGTCCCCTGGGCATGGTCATTGGGCATAGTGGCATGTAGGGGGGCACAAATCAGGCCCCGCCATGCCAAAAAAAAAATTAAAAAAAATACTTACCACAACTTACCTTTTCTTCCCTGGGATGGGTCCCTCCATCCTTGGGTGTCCTCCTGGGGTGGGCAAGGGTGGCAGGGGGTGTCCCTGGGGGCGTGGGAGGGCACCTCTGGGCTCATTCTGAGCCCACAGGTCCCTTAACGCCTGCCCTGACCCAGGCGCTAAAATCCGGCGCAAATGCGGGTTTTTTAGTCCCGCCCACTCCCGGGCGTCATTTTTGCCCGGGAGTATAAATACGACGCATATGCATCGCAGTCATTTTTTAAGACGGGAACGCCTACCTTGCATCTCATTAACGCAAGGAAGGTGTTCACGCCCAAAAATGACGCTAACTCCATGAACTTTGGCGCTAGACGCGTCTAACGCCAAAGTATAAATATGGAGTTAGTTTTGCGTCGAATTTGCGTCGAAAAAACAACGCAAATTCGGCGCAAACGGAGTATAAATATGCCCCTAAGTTGGCAGTATTTCACTGTCAGGACATATAAACCACATAACTATATGTCCTACCTTATCAATACACTGCACCCTGACCTTGGGGCTACCTAGGGCCTACCTTAGGGGTGCCTTACATGTAAGAAAAGGGAAGGATTAGGCCTGGCAAGTGGGTACACTTGCCAAGTCGAATTTACAGTGTAAAGATACACACACAGGCACTGCAGTGGCAGGTCTGAGACACGATTACATGGTTACTTATGTGGGTGGCACAACCAGTGCTGCAGGCCCACTAGTAACATTTGATTTACAGGTCCTAGGCACCTCTAGTGCACTTTACTAGGGACTTAACAGTAAAACAAATATGCCAATCATGGATAAACCAATTACATACAATTTACACAGAGAGCATATGCACTTTAGCACTGGTTAGCAGTGGTAAAGTGCTCAGAGTTCAAAAGCCAACAGCAACAGGTCAGAAAAAATAGGAGGCAGGAGGCAAAAAGATTGAGGATGACCCTGCATAATCAAAAAAGTCCAACACGACCCCCTACCAGCCTAAAGACAGGGAAGAACAATCAATACCTTGATGTACTTTCCTGATTGGGGCGATAGAACAAGGACCCAGGCCCACAACAGCAGGGGCATATTACAGTTCTACGCCTTCCTGACTCCAGTTGGATACCTCTGTCCATACTGTCAGGGCCCACTAAGCTAATCCATGGGGAACCCTTCTCCACGTCTGCAGACACCATCCGTGCAGCACCTAACTTTACTTTGTTCACAGATGTATCCCACTGGGCGGATAGTACCACCAGGGCCAACACAGTGGTGTTGCCCACTCCACCCCCAAGGGTGTGACTCTCGCCCCCCCAAGGGCAACTCTGTCCACCAGGACAGCAAGCCACGGTGGCCCCGGAAAACTGTCAGGGATGAGAGCCTGACCTCAGGCCTCTCCAACCACTGTGGCTGCGGAGAGTGGGGGGCGGTAGCCCAAGGTGCCTGGCACCCTTTGACCACTCTCTCTTCCACCAGCAGGTCAGGGATGACAACCTGACCCTGGTCCTCCCCTCTGGGGCTCTGTACCCTCCCTGCAGAAGCGGCACCCCCAGAGTCAAAAACTGTCAGGGTGCTTGTAGAAGCAGTCCTGCACAATTCTTCCACCAGTGCAGGGCTGGTAACCTGCAACTGGTCCGCCAACCTGGGGTTTGTACCTTCAGGTTGGACCAGGGCCAGGGGTGAGGCTTCCCTCCCCCTGCCCTCCCTTCTGGGGTCCTGCACCCCCCAACTAGGAGTGGCCCCCTCAGAAGACAACATGGGATGGGCACTGTTAGCAGTAGCCCCTTCCTCCAGGTCAGGGGGGACACCCTGAACCTGATCCTCCAGTCCAGGGTCTGTACCCACAGACTGGACCACCGCCTGGCAACCCAGGACTTCCTGGGGAGCACACTTACCCCCCATCAGGTCAGAGTTTACCCCTGAACCTGATCATTCAACCCAGAGTCACCACCCTGTGGTTGAACCTTTGCCTGGCACACCAGGACTTCCAGGGGGGCACACTTACCCCCCTCAAGGGACACACTGTCCCCAAGGGCCACACAAGAGTCTGGCTGGCGCAGGTCCCCTGACCTCTGCCCATCTGACAGAGTCTGGATTCCCCCCAACCCAGAAATGGTCTCACCAAGGTCATTCCTGGGGGGCTCTGCTCTCTGAGTTGACCCCTGACCCTCCAGGTTCTCCACTGGGGTCCGCAACCCCCTCTCAACCCTCTGTCTGGACGTCTGCACCCCCTCACTAGGAGTGGTACTGCCAGACACCAGAACTGGTGGGACCCTGGCTACAGCCGCCCCCCAAGTTCTCCTGACACTGTTAGGTCTCCCTCAACAGATGGCCTTATGGTACAGGCTAGGCTCCCTTCCTGGTGTTCCCTCATGGAACCCTCCAGGACCTGGGACCGGAACTCGGGGCACCTTGGGCCTCAACCCATCCCCATTCCCTCTCCTCTGAGACTGGACATGGGGTCCCTCACCCATCCCACTACACTGGGACCTACCTGGGACACTACAATCCTTCCCTACCTCACCTGGTTGGGAACTACCTAGACCACTCCTCTCAGGAGCACCCCAAATGCCTGTTCAGACTCTCTGGTACTCACCCAGACGTCTGCTTCCAGTATAAGTTCCCTGGGGTCAGAGAACTCACACTCCACCTAGTGTTGGCGTAGCTCTGGAAAATAAGGACTAGACCTATGCTCTCCAGCAATTACATCACTCAGCCCCTCACATGAATTAACCAAAGTACCCTTCACCCAACCATCCAGTGACTCTGCTTTGAAAAAGAACCCCACATCACCCTCCTGACACTGGTGAGACAGTACCTGACTGTCCCTGACACTCAACCCACACTCTTCTGGGATGTCTTCACACTCCATAACCAGGACTTATACCTGGGGGGAACCCTTCTCCCTGTCACTCTCACCTAGAGTCAGTAGAGTGTCCCTCCCACCAGTAGGAATATGACTCCCCATGCCAGTTCCCCAATCCACCTCAGGGACCCTGTGCATCACTGGAGCTACCTCATACCCCTTAACCTCCTGGCGTGTGCTAACTCCCTCCCTCAAGTAGGGCACGACTTCTCTGGGCATGTGCACTTCTTCAGCAGCACTGGATATAAAATTGTTGCTGCCACCATTCCAGCTGGACTCAGCCCTTATGACTTCCAGCTCCTTCATTTTGAGCTCATAAGCCCAAATCCTCTTTTTGATCTCTAAATCCCTCCTCCTTTCTTCCAACTCCTTCTCCCTTTGCATCCTCAACTCCTTGAACTTCAACCGGCGAGCCCTCTCTGCCTGTCTGTCCTGTAACTCTTCAGGAGTCAGACCCTTGGATGACACCCTGCTACCCCTCCTGGGGACCCTCCCCCCATGCGTAACAGGTACCTCCACTACACCACTGTGTATCCTCTGCACTTCCCCACCCACATTCTCCTCCTCTGTGTGCCTTCCAGCCTCCTTGACTGTCTCCCAGGCCCTCTGTGCCTTTTGCAGCTCCCCCTCACTGGTGGAGCTCTCAGTGGGACAGTCAAGATCTTTAAGGAACTGTTTCAATTGAGCAACTGGGTACTCCTTCAGTTTCTCTATTTCAAACACAGCTCCAGCTGTTGCATTTCCAGATTGAGACACAATGGTCACAAGTGCAAAATTCCAAAGGCAGAAAATAAGTTCCCAATGAAGTAAAAATAATCCGTCAAGGGATCAGCAAAATCATGGAAGTAGAACAAAAAGGAGTCCTTTAGAGAAAAAGCAAAAGATCACCAAACAAGTAGTATGTGGTCACGTAATGGTCTGAACTCAAACAGTAGTGTACACTTAGTCACTGTATGTCAAGTACAAATACAAGTCTAAATCCCAACCGCGGATCACCAATGTTAGAAATGGGGTCTTTGGTTGACAGTCAGGTTATCCCCTGTTCAAGCAAGGACCCTCACTCTAGTCAGAGTAAAAGAGAATCACCCTCAGCTAACCCCTGCTTACCCCCTTGGTAGCTCTGCAGAGCAGTAGGCTTAACTTCAGAGCGCTAGGTGTAAAGTATTTGTACCAACACACACAGTGACGTAATGAAAACACTACAAAATGACACAACACATTAGAAAAATAGGAATTATTTATCTAAACAAAACAAGACCAAAACGACAAAAATCCGACATACACAAGTCAAGTTATGAATTTTTAGAGATTAAACTAAAAAATAGCGCTTAGAAACAAAAATGCTTCGATGAGATGTTAACACAGCATCGTGACGGAGTCGTTCCCAACAAGCCGACACCAGCGGCGCCGGACACCGAGTCGTGTAGACCCCCAAGTACAGTACCTTTGGTGAAGAGTAAAAACTAGCCGAGGCGCGAAGTCGGGGATCGCGGCATCTGGGCGAAACGTTGAATCCACGCACTTCGAGCGGTGTCGGTCACGACGTGGTGCGGCGACTTCTACGGAGTCGCGGACTTCAGCGGGGCTGCAGCAGCGTCGGGCCTGCGAAGAACGTCGCGTTCCAGCGAGGGTCACGACGTCGGGTGCAGACGGTGTTACCGGATTCAGCAGCGGCGGTGGTCCGGAGTCGTCCGAAGTCGATTTCCTTGGATTTCCACCAGCTTTCCTTTCAAGGGCCCAGGGACTGGATAGGGCACCACTTGTCGGGGCAGGAGTCTCTCCAGAGACTCCAGGTGGTGGCAGAGAGAAGTCTTTGCTGTCCCTGAGACTTCAAACAACAGGAGGCAAGCTCTAACTCAAGCCCTTGGAGATTTCTTCACAAGATGGAAGGCACACAAAGTCCAGTCTTTGCCCTCTTACTCTGGCAGAAGCAGCACTGCAGGAAAGCTCCACAAAGCACAGTCACAGGCAGGGCAGCACTTCTTCCTCAGCTATTAGCTCTTCTCCAGGCAGAGGTTCCTCTTGGTTCCAGAAAGTGTTTCTAAAGTCTGTAGATTTGGGTGCCCTTCTTATACCCATTTTAGTCTTTGAAGTCACCTTTCTTCAAAGGGGACTCACACCTACTTGTGAAATCCTGCCTTGCCCAGGCAAGGCCTCAGACACACACCAGGGGGTTGGAGCCGGCATTGTCAGAGGCAGGCACAGTCCTTTCAGATGAGAGTGACCACTCCACCCCTCCCTCCTAGCAGAGATGGCTAATCGGGAAATGCAGGTTACACCCCAACCCCCTTTGTGCCACAGTGCGAGGTGAAAAACAATCCAACTGTCAAACTGACCCAAACAGGGAATCCACAAACAAGGCAGAGTCACAGAATGGTTTAAGCAAGAAAATGCTCACTTTCTAAAAGTGGCATTTTCAAACGCACAATCTTAAAATCAACTTTACTAAAAGATGTATTTTTAAATTGTGAGTTCAGGGACCCCAAACTCCACATATCCATCTACTCTCTAGGGTATTCTACATTTTAATCATATTTAAAGGTAGCCCCAAAATGAAGTTGGCAGTATTTCACTGTCAGGACATATAAACCATATTACTATATGTCCTACCTTATCCATACACTGCACCCTGCCCTTGGGGCTACCTAGGGCCTATCTTAGGGGTGCCTTACATGTAAGAAAAGGGAAGGATTAGGCCTGGCAAGTGGGTACACTTGCCAAGTCAAATTTACAGTGTAAAAATACACACACAGACACTGCAGTGGCAGGTCTGAGACATGATTACAGGGTTATTTATGTGAGTGGCACAACCAGTGCTGCAGGCCCACTAGTAATATTTGATTTAGAGGTCCTAGGCACCTCTAGTGCACTTTACTAGGGACTTAACAGTAAAACAAATATGCCAATCATGGATAAACCAATTACATACAATTTACACAGAGAGCATATGCACTTTAGCACTGGTTAGCAGTGGTAAAGTGCTCAGAGTTCAAAAGCCAACAGCAACAGGTCAGAAAAAATAGGAGGCAGGAGGCAAAAAGATTGAGGATGACCCTGCATAAGCAAAAAAGTCCAACACCACCCACATGAGTAGCCCTATAAACATGGCTCAGGCCTGCCACACCAGTGTCTGGTTGTGCAGTTTTAAACTGCCAATTTGACTTGAGTGTTAAAGGTAGGACATATACTTGTGTGTTTTTACATGCCCTAACAGTGAAATACTGCCAAATGCGTTTTTCACTGTTGTAAGGCCTATGTCTCTCATAAGTTATCATGGGGACTGTCTTTAAATATCCTTAAAGTGCAGTTTCCCTTTGAGGGCAGATAGACATATGGAGTCTCTGAGCTCACAATTTAAAAATACATCTTCTAGTGAAGGTTGTTTTTAGATTGTTAGTTTGAAAATACCACCTTTACAAAGCGGGCATTTTCTTGCTTCAACCGTTCTATGACTCGGCCTGTTTGTGGATTCCTTGTATGGGTAAGGCTGACAATTGGGCTGTTTGTGCATCTCCACTAGACAGTGACACAAAGGGTGCTGGGGTGTAACCTGCATATCCTGAAGGACCACCTGGGCTAGAGTGGGGAAGGAATGGTCACTACACCTGAAAGGGCTGTGCCTGCCCTCACACAATGCAGTCTCTAACCCTCTGGTGTGTGTCTGGTGCCAGGCCTGGGCAAGGCAGCATCCTGTAAACAACTGAGACTTTTCTTTGAAGTTTGGCAACTCTGCCAGGACAAGAGCTGCCCCTGCCTGTGACTGTGCTTTGTTGGGCTATTCTGCAGTTGCTGCTTCTGGCTGCTTGGGAGGTATTTCCAAGGGCTTGGACTGAGCTTGCCTGCTGTTTTTGAAGCCTCAGGAACAGGAAAGGCTTCACCAACTAGTCTCTGAGTTTGCATCCTGTAGACTCTAGCTTTCCAGAGGGTGCCATTTCAGTGCCTGGGCCCCTGGAAGTGAATTTCTGGTGAAGATCCTGTGAAACAACGACAGATGACCTGTACGACTTTTCCAAGGATGACACTGCCCAAAGCCTGCGACGCCACCTATACCTGGATCCGTGGACCTCGTTGAGGTGCGACAACCCCACCGTCAACGTAGGCCCAATGTTGCTGCAGCTGCTGACGTCCACATGAACTTGTGAGTTAGAGTGTCGTACACCGGACATTCATGACACGCAACTCAGTCCTGTGACCCTGTGATGTGATCGCGACCCCGTGAGGTCACCCACAGCATTGTAACTTCCTCAGACTTTGACTCTGTCAGAGGTGCCATGGAAACGACTCTTCGCAACCGATGCCGCCTCACCTCCACGGCTTCACAGCAAGGACCCGACGCCTTTGCTCCTTTGCCCTGCATCACCAGAACTGACGCTGCATTGGATCCAGTGAAGCCTCGCTCCCTGACTCCGGCACCATCCTGTTTTCCACATGTTTTGCTGAGGTACTGTATCTAGAGGTCCATGTGACTCCGTAAATGGCGCCACTGGCGTCGCATTGTGGGAAACGACTCTGGTGCAACACCGAATTTATATCAGAATGTAGCATTTGTGCCTCTAGGAACTATTTTGGTGTTTTTAATTGCTAAGGTCATATTTTTTATTGTGGATTGTGGATTTTCATAGTATTTGTCTTGTTTTATTGAAATACATATTTACTATTTTTCTAAACCTGTGTGGTGTCCATTTTGTAGTGTTTCACTGCATTACTGTGTGTGTTGGTACAAATACTTTACATATTGCCTCTGGGTTAAGCCTTTGTGCTCGAGCCAAGCTACCATGGGGGTGAGCGGGATTTAACCTGGTGTGTTTCTTGTTTGCCCTGACTAGCATGAAGGTCTTTGCTTGGACAGAGGGCAACCTGACTGCTAATCATAGACCCCATTTCGAACAGCACTGTGAAAGAGAAGGAATGGAGTATGAATGATGACTGCAAGTACAACTTACATGTCCAGATACTTGTTCCTAGTGACATGTCTAAAGCTGAAGATGCATGTAGACACGGTGTTCCTTGAAGAGGTTTGTCTTTCCTTCTGGAAAGGAATAAGGCTTTGAAATTATTGGATCAGTGTGAGTATGGAGTTCAGGATGCTTGGAGTATGTCAGGAGAAGGCTTGTCTTCTGGTATTTTGCTTTTACATTGCGAATGTAATTGTTCCTTGTGTTCCCTTGCCAGAAGACAGCTTGATGTTCTTAGTCCAGACATGTGTTATGCTTGACCCTGCCTTTATGATTATCTGCTTAGAACTCAAGACCTTTCCTGCTGACCTAGACAGATGAATTCGTAAATGCCTGACACAAAGTATTAGAAAGAGTTGTCTCTATCTTTGGCATGAAAGTCTTTCTCCAAACACTTTTATCCAGAAAGTGTATCATCAGGTTCCAGTCTCAGTCGCCACAGAAAAAATTCAAATTATCTCCTGAGATGACCCATGGTCGTTTGAAGTTGAGAGGAACCTGCTTTCTCAAAGCAGCTGTTCTGTCAGAAAGGAACATGCTTTTGGAAGCATGCATTGTCCGTGAGCTGAAAAGAAGCCCTTTGTCTAGAAGTAGCTTTCACAGATGCTCCTAAACTGGGCTTGGATAGTTGGTGCTTCCCCTAAAAAAAACCTGCAGGGATGCCGCAGACTTTTCAGCACACTCATGCAATTCTATTCCTTGAGTCAGCAAGACCCTTCACATCAACATATTGTTTAAACTAAACCAAGTGGGTTCAAGAGAATTCATCCTTGACCTTAAAGATGACTTCCGAATGGTCAAAAAATGTTCAGACAGCATTGTCTGAAACCCAATACTAGGGATGTGTGAATGTTTAAGTATGCTTGTGCAATTCAGGAACATTGGAATATTCCAACATGTGACAGGGAGACCAAATCAGGGCAGGATGCTGAGTAGTGCCTTGAAAACCATGGGCCTTCTAGTGTCAAAATATTGGAGTTAAGGTCATTTTTTGGGTGTGTGAACCCACCTTGCATCAATGAGAAGCACAGTAGGAATTCCCCTCCCAAAAATTACTCAAATCCCATAGCGCCAAATTTATCCCCTGTGCTAAAATGATGCACGGGTTGGAGGCGGACCCAGAAAAGGACTTTAACCCCGTTTTGCATCACATTTTAATTCCTGGGTCTTACCAGGCATCCAAAAGAGGCACATACATCACTACTTAAGTAAAATTCACAGAAGGAACATTTGCTACCTCCAGGACAACATAGAAGTCACACTACTCCAGCTAGGTACATGCCGCAGACACCTGCAATGACAGCAGCTCCCTCCACCTCCAGAACAGCAACCCCAAACACCACCACAGTACCCACAAACGCAATGGAGAAGGCAGGAGAGGATATTTTGCCAGAGGACAACCCTCCTTGGCCTCAGGGTGCAAGACATCATCAGGACTTACCATCTCAACCGGGAGTCCATTTTACGCCTGCTGAACCAGATTGCACCAGACATTACAGCCAGGCTGCAAACTCCCAATAACATACCATCCACCACAAAGATCCTCACTGTTCTGCACATGCTGGCTTGTGGATCCTTTCAGACAACAGGGGCATTAGTGGCTGGTGTCTCCCAGACCTTAGGCAGTTTTCCTGCCTAAGGTCCTAGACGTCTTCATCCGTCTAACACCCCACCACATCTGCTTCCCAAACACCCAGCAACTGCAGCAGAAGACCAAGAAAGGTTTCTATCTAAATGGGTTACCGCATGTGCTGGGTGCAATGGACTGCACCCATGTACAACTGGTGCCACCTACTGACACAGACCATCTCTACAGGAACCACAAGCACACCCATTCTATTAATGTGCAAGTCATTGTGGACCACCGTGGGCTTTTCATGAACATCTCAGCCAAGTATTCTGCAGATTTCGGCACTCCACCATCAACATTTGGTTCCAGGATGGACAATATGGCAATGCCTACTTGTCGGTAAGTCAACCAACTAATCAAAACACACACAACATGCCAACCCTGTAGGACAAACAACATATACATCACAACAAATACACATCGGTATGGGACCACAGATGTACTGGCAATAACAAATGTGCAACATGCCGTAGTTCACCACAATGATTGAACATCACAAGCGCAGACACACACATGTACCTAACACAGCCACAAACTAACAGCTACACCACAAGAAGGACAGGTGGAGCTAGGTCCCCATTGCATACAGAAGAAGACCCCAAAACACCACAAGTGTCCAGTGGTTGACTACTAAATATATTTCAGACACATTAGACCAAACCAACAATATCTCTGCCATGTCAATGGCATATGGCATGGCCATGTAAAGAAAGTCACACCCAGGCACATCCCCACCTCATTTATGGTGTGCAAGACACATTCACATTCTACATCAAATGCCACCCAAGTGGTGCCAACAACAACTACATCTCACCTACACATATCTGATCTACCTGTAGGCTGCACATACATCTGTTGAATGCATTGTATTGCACACATAGGAAGACTAATGTATCTGACATTAAAGATAATGAAGCAGAATCATGAGAAATGGTGTCACAACTATTAAAATGACACCTCACGTGCCCCACTTAGCACCCACTAACACCATCATGCCTGTACTGTAGACTATCAATAGTTCACCATGGTGCTGATTCACTGCTAAACTGTAATGTACATGGATGCCATAGTAGGCCCCTGTAGGAGTATGGAGAACAAGACTGGCCATACATGCACTGTACCAAGTGACACTTCAGAAAAATAGCTGGGCCCCCTCCGAAAGTCTGCACTGTGCATGTGAAGTAGGTCTGGCCGAAAATCCAATTACTAAGAAGCTAGGACATACACCTGCACCAAATGTGGTCGTCATATTAATATGTGATACACACCCTTGGACACCTGGGCAGTCATCATGAGTTTGTTATCCCGCAGAGGCCGCACGGCAAACTATCACTGCCGCAAGACCGCCATTGTGGTCTAAACCCTGCCGGCCCTATTAGGAGTTCACTCCTGGGCCTGTGGGAGGAAACTGTTTCCGCCCGCCGGCCCAGCTGGGAAGAGGGCCAAAACATTGCAGCCAGTTCGTAATTGAGCCGGCTGCAATGTGGCATTGGGACGGGATCAGCAGCACCAGTTGCACTTTCTACTGCCTGTAATTTGTGCCATGGAAATCACTACAGGGCTATGCATGTGGGACCCTACACTACCCATGCCAAGTGCATGGCCAGTGCAGGGGCCTACAGTGGGCACCTGACACCCCGATTCCATCAACCCTTGCATGGCAGTGGATCCACCATGCAAAGGCTGGCAGATTTGGGAGTCAAAATCTGGAGGGCAGCGCTGCCCTGGGAGATTAAGACCGCTGGGACTGTCAGGCTGCTGGCTGGTGGCAAACTGGCAGTGTTGGCAGTCCAGCCGTGGTGGGTCCATAATGGTCATAATGTGGCAGTCATAACTGCCATGACCGCGGCAGTCCACCTGCCACTGTGAGTCTGGTGTTCTTGAGACCACCAGATTTGTAATGAGGGCCAAGATGGCTGACACAACCATCATCTGCCACTAAGGCCCACTAAGTGTTGCACTGCATGTGTAATGCCACATGACAACATCAACGGAATAGGCTGGCTTTGTAGAGCAACTATGCTGGCTACACATCTGACACCATTGTGCTGCAAGGAGGTGGTAGCCTCCATCTAACATAAGGACCCTGCTACTAATATAGACTACTCAAAACATACTACATACATGGTGTGCATACATATTGGAATCCAGATGGTCATATACAGGTCCTTGAGTCAGTACCCAAGAATGTCATAGTCATCAACACAGTCAAATTGAACCATATTACAAGACCAGGAACATACACAACATCACAATCACCTATGATTCACCACTCAAACTGCAACCAACTACTGCCATGGAATATTCCAGATCCCTCTCAAGTCTTTATTAAATTTTACCCTCTTATATTTGCAGCTGACCAAGGTTATGGCATACAGCCATGGGTCATGACAACGTTTGCAAATCCAACAACCAATGAACAGCGTGCCTACAATGAAGCACAACAGAAAACACGCAATGTGGTGGAGAGGACATTTGACCTTCTCAAATCTAGGGTCAGGTGCCTGGACTTGACAGGAGGAAGCCTCCTGTATGCTACCCCACGGGTATGCAAAATTATACTGGTTTGTGCTATCCTGCACAACATGTGTGTTAGAAACAATGTCCCCTGGGATGGACAAGTTGATGTTTTCAATGAAGAGGAGGAGGATAATGGGGCTGAGGACCTTGGGAGGGAACAACCAAACACAGCGGCAGGAGTTTGCAGGAGACTGACCATTGTTGAGAACGTTTATACCAAGTCAACCAAAAAAGTACTTTGTAAATACCTCCAATAAACTTTTGTTTAACAACATAATCCTTGGTCTACTCATTGTCCAATACATAGCCCATTGGAATGTGACTCTAAACTCAGGGAGTGTGTCAGAAACACGAAAACAACAAGTGTGGTATACTCATCCTTGGTGATGTGGGAGTTCTATAGATTCCATCTCACATATCAGTGACACCCAAATCCCTAGCATGGGCCTTCTGAAGGCCTAGATCCATGCACCACTATATATATTGTGCCATCATGTTGGCAATGTGCAATTTCATAGGCCATTTACCACCACAACACCATGCCTAACAGGTTGTATGCAAGGGGGCCACACATTAGGTAGGGGCTGTCAAGAAATGGAGGTTAAGTAATGTTAGAACTGAACACTGTCACTACTCTGATTGTAGCTTTGCCTGCACGATACATGTGTGTCAAGGGGGGACATCATACGTAATGATACTCCTTCAGTAGTTGCCTATGGAATGTAATCAATGTTGGAAGCTGAGCCTGCACAGTGTATCCATGGGAATATGCTCTGACACTGCAATTGGCCACATCCCCGACACATGGAGGACTATGGGCCTCAGTACAACTTTGGTTGCCACCCGTCAAGTTGTAACCGCCTTGCCCATTATGACATCCCCGCTGGGCCGGCGGGCGAAAACAGAGTTTCCGCCTGCCGGCCCAGCTGGGATGTGGGCTCACAATGGGAGCCGGCTCCAAATGGAGCCGGCGATGTTGAGGCTATGCGACGGGTGCAGCTGCACCCGTCACGCTTTTCACTGTCTGCTGTGCAGACAGTGAAAAGCACTGTGGGGCTGTGCCTGGGGGCCCCTGCACTCCCCATGCCAAATGCATGGGCAGTGCAGGGGTCCCCAGGGGCCCGCGACTCCTCTTCCCGCCAGCCTTTCCATGGCGGTTCCTACTGCCATGAAAAGCCTGGCGGGAAGGGGACTAGTAATCCCCTGGGCAGCACTGCAAGCAGATTAGTAGCGATTATCCACAATGATTGACCTGTGTCTGCATGTCTACACAGAATGCTCTGTATAAAACATTACACAGCACATAGCAATACAAACCACTCATTGCCACTTGCATGACAGATCCATTGCATGGTATCAAATGCAACTAAGTAGCTCATACATCTACTGGCCTCCAATATCACAATCAGGTGTGGCATGCTTGAACATGTGCAGCATTGTTCTGTACTGTCAGAGACCCACATCAAACTGAGTGGGAGTAGACACAGCCATATTGGCAGCATCTGGGAAAGGATAAATACAGCACTGAGAAGATAATACACCGCAACATAATTCAGTCATGGTAATAGTCAGCTAGGTTGTGGCATGCTGGGAGAACTGCATTGCCATGTTCAACGGTCGATGTAGATGGGCAGCTCTGAAATATCCACAAATTCTTGCTGATTCAACACGCCATGTCACGTTGAGACTACTCAAGTGCTGTGGCATGTGTAATGTCATGTGTGTCTGACACTTATTACATCTGACTAATATCACCAATGGGACATTAACTACTAAGTTGACAGTTATAGGAGAAGGGAATATCTCTGCATTACACAAGTCACATGTTGTATCCTGTCCTTTTATCACCAGACATTGTTGCTGTAAAGGATGTGTATAAGGTGCTAGCAGAAAAAAGACTGGGAGTAATGGAGGACACAATACATATCTCACCAGTTAAAGGGATAATGACCAGACATAAACCAAGACACTGTAAGACACCAATGTCTACATGTCAAACTTTAACTGATGTACAGAGAGGGTGGCCATATTAGTTCATGACCCAGACATGGTTACCACTAGCATACCATGGTATTTGCCCTTCGCATGGTACCAGAAGAGGAGACAGTCACATACAACTCCATCTGTGCCATGTCATTTGTCCAACCTTGACGTCACAACAGTTATAAAACCCCTAAGCAAGCTGAACATAGACACAACTTTGGACTCCAAAAATCCATACATGTCCTACATATGTAAGCATGTGACCTCTGTACCTGAGAGGGGAAGGCTGACATCAAGCTATCATTAATGGTAGAGATATTAGCTCAATAAACCCACGCACCACTGTTCTGACAACAGCAACATATGATAGTGTCAAATGCTTGATGCAGGTGCACAGGGGGCAGAGTGAAGTGGAGCACCAATAATCTGCAGCTTCACTCATTGATGAAGGTGGGTAGGCCTGTCATCTCTGCCACACTGCAACACAGTGCTATGGCATTGTATGTGACAGTCATGACTAACACGATGTTGACAAATCTGAGTATACATTTGGAGGCAGGCACACATATCCCAAAGATCTCTGCACACATGTCCCACCATAATGGCCAGCCATGGTAATATGAATGGATTCAGTACAAAAGCTAACCTAACAGCAAAATAATGGCATAGGTGTCACAAAACCTGGGAGAGTAAACATTTTCTCATCAATTGTGTAGTAACATTCAGAACATAGGTGCCAGTAATGTGACTAAACAGGCAATAGTAAAAAAAAAACTTCTATCTATACAGGAAGATATCAATGTGAGCTTGCACATCCCCTTGACACAGCAATGTTGTGCTGTATGACACAAATGACACAACACATGTCTATACATACATATGGCATATAGAATTGTTCACCCGTGCCCATAACATCTGCAGCAACTTAGATGCATAGGAAACTCCATGGCACATGTGTAGCTGACCTTTAACTAGTTAAATACGATAAGTAACCAGTGAGTAGGCCCACATGCACACTCAATTTAACAGGGGATATGTGATGTCAATGCAGTCCCAGTCCACTGCATACTCTGAGTACAAAATGTAATGGCTGACAAATGCCTTAGCATGCGTTTGAGACAGGGCCTAAATACAAATATGTTTGTAGGTGTGTAGACAAACATTGCCCACAGACATAACTATGTACTCCACCTGCTACTCACTAGTCATATGTATATGTACACACATAGCACACATGTGCCAACATACACATGGACACAGTGTAGAGACACATACACATATGCACAAAGTATGAGTGAGTGCCAACAGCTGACTCATGAATACACGTGTTGGTTGCACATACCAATGACACTGTAATGACATTAATGCATAGACTTGCACATGTAGTCAAAAAACATATACAATATAGTAGGACAGCCCATGTAACATGAATTGAATCAGGGTGCATTCAAGGGCTACAATGGAAAAATGACACTATTCCAATATGTGTAAAAAAAAGTTACGCAAATGCATTAACACAACGCAACATGGAGAAAAAGACACCTGGGCTCTGACCAGCAATTCAATGTTACCCCTACTCTCAGTGAACCATGGAGAAAAATCAACGCATGACTCTCATGCGTAAAAAAAGAAACATGCATGATGCAAAAAACATGACACACATGCCCAGGAAGTGATGTACCAGGACATCCCGCCTGCAATCATGGTGCAGTAAGTTATTTTCACTTTCACTTCACAGTCTGTTCCCCTGTGACTATGTGTGGTTGTGTTTTGGAGGTGCTGGTGGATGTTTGGAGGTCTTGTTGTGTCCCTTTTGCTGTGTCCAGTGTTTTTGGTGTCTAAATTGTCGCTTTACGTGTAAGTTGTTTTGAAAGTGTACTGTTTTTCTCAATATATTGTGTGGTGTCTGTTTGGGGTAGCTTAGATGTTGGGGGAGTTTGGGGTTGTTGTTGGGCTTAGGTTTCCTTTTCTTGTATTGTTTTGGGTGACGTCCTTTCCCCTTTGGAAATGTCTGGGAAGGTTGGGATGGGGAGAATGTCCTCTGATAAACTGGGGTGGGGTTCATATGGTTGGTGGCCCATTATCTGCCTCGGATGCTGCAACTGGGTGGCTGGGTGATCCTCTGCTACCCCACCGAGGCAAGGCGGCTGAGGTGTAGCAAGGTGGTATACCATCTGGCACGCATTTTCAAGACCGAACGCAATAAGCACCATCTCAATCATCGGTAGGCAGATCTGGTGGCAAGGGAGCAGGATCTGCTGGACCATTTGGGCATTGAAATTGGTTGAACTGTTGGTAAGTCTCCCGTTGCCATACAATCGGCTGCATTTAGCATTTGACTGACAGTTGCAGTTACATCTGGGTGTTGCATGTAATGGTTGTAAACATGTTGTATGCAACCTGTATGAAGAGTCTCTGAGCCACTTGAGGCCTGCAGTTCAAATGTAGATTAATTCAGCCAATGCAGGACACATGTATGATGAACCCTGCAGAACCATCAATATGGGGCATATGTACGAGCCCCTAGAACAACCTTTGCGCTGCCATAGTGTCATATTATTGACGGTAATGTGGCGCAAACATGCAATTTATCTCGAATTGTCTTTACAAAGTGGCACAATGCATGCATTGCACCACTTTGGAAAGGCTTGGCACACATCATGGCTGTGCCAGGCACAATGTATGCAAGGGGGCTGTTCTGGTGCAAAGTGGGCCTCCAAATTAGCACAAAGAAGTTAATGAGATTGCTGCTCCCCATTTGTGGTGAATTTCTTAACGCCTGCTCTTTGCAGGCGTTAAAAATATGCTGCCATTATGATCAATGGGTCTCTTGGTGCTTATCAGGACTAGCAAAAACACTTTTGACGCTAATCCCGTAAAGCCCCAGAAAACTGCCAAACAATTTTGACACTACTTCCCCTAACTACCAACATGGTGCGCAGTCTATTGGAGACGAAACACACATGGTGGTACCAGGAGGGCGCTAGTGCCAGCACTTCAACAGGCTCAGCACTAGGTGCTGTTTTACTTTCCTTCTCTTATCTTATGATCAAGCTCAAAAAACTTCTCTGGAATGCACTTCTTAGTTTAAAGGAAACATTTATTATTATTATTACTTCACCAGGAGGTTCCTGAAAGACGAAATTAGTAGATTGGAAGCACACGTTTAAAAGTAGTCGCAGCAATGAAAGCAAAATATATCAAAGTACTTCTCAGTTACAATGTACACAGCAAATACATGTGATTATATTATAGCATAACTTCAAAGCAAAGCATAAAAGTCAAAATTGCATCACCGTAGGGCCTATCACTCCGCTTCATCTTTCTGGGGCCTGCAAGTTGATGACTCCGGTTCAACTGCGAGGAAGAGATTTTCTACCCAAACGGGAGACAGGCAACTGACGTCCGTTCCTGTCTGAATCAAGATATTTCTCCCCCTTGCTGTTGCCCAGGGCCATCGTTAAAAGCAAACTCAGTGTGAGGACCGAATAAACTTGGAGAGTGGCCAATTCTCCAGAATTCACTCGTTCCCAGACTGGATTGAGAGGTAAACACAAAATCTACGCTCTCTTATCAGCTAGGGTTTGGTGTGAAAAACACAGCTTGGTCTATCATGTGGAAAAACACAGCTTGGAAAAACAAAGCTCATCTGCAATGTCTCAACTGCAATGTCTAACTCCACGTTAAAGCCGATAGGCAGCTAACCTAAATATCAAATGTCATGTCTAACTCCACGTTAAAGCCAATAGGCAGCTAACCTAAATACCAAATGTAATGTCTAATGCCACGTTAAAGCCAATAGGCAGCTAACCTAAATACCAAATGTAATGTCTAATGCCATTTTAAAGCTAATAGGCAGCTAAACTGAATACAACATGTAATGTGCTACTGGTGAAAATTGAGCAACTAATATGCGCAGTAGTGAAACACAAAGTCATTGGTCAAACACAATTAATAGCATAACAGGTGCTGACTCACTTCCAAATATATTGGCTCAAGTGTAGTGATGCATGCACAGTTACATTTTTCAATAAACACCCAGGAATAAGTCCTGCACCATGAAACATACATGAAATGGTGTGTTAAAATGAGATAGGGAAGGCAAACTCCAAACATCAGAGGCACAACATATTTTCCTGTGTATGAATTCCAAACACTCTATAGGGCTGCTGAGTGAAGGTGTGAAGTTTGGGCATATATATGTATGAGAAGGCCCCCTATGTACTCAGCAGATGTTTCCATGATCTGTAGCATCTCCTGCTGAGTGCATCATTGGCCTTCACATGTATACATGATGTTGGACCACACTGCCATCATGCTGTGACTTATTTATGACTACGCACACACGTGGATGTGAGTAAGGGATGCACTAAAGCCCACAAGGACAGTATAGATGCAATAGGTGCTGCTATACTGTAGTCCTATAGGCCTCTTGGTATCATTATGTAAGGCCATGTAAGGGAGCTTGACCATGCACTGGGTCCAGACTACTGGCAGTTCCATTTGGCCTGTACATTGTGTATCAGAGTCAGTGTATGATCTCCATGACCACACACATGTGCTGGGTCTGTTTCACTGGCCTGCTGCTCCTCACTGGCAGTATGGGGCTGCACTGCTTCAGCTCCATCACTGGCACATCACTCGCTAACCTGCAACACCAGATGCATCCTCTGACCACTAAGCAAGTGTGTCTTTGTTGAGCCATATTCCTATGCCCATGTACTCATTCCTCACTGGTTCAACAATGGTCTACCATGGCAACAATGGCAGGACACACACCATTGGCAATACATCCATGTTTCAGTTCAGTCAATGTGCAGGTAGTTACAATTATCTTCACATGAGTCCTCTGCCATTGCAGTTTTCATAGTGTTACAGCCTTGTGATGGCACACACATTTCACTTACTTTACTGAAGGATGTATAATGTCAATCCTCAAGACCTTGGAAAACCCACACTTCCACAGGGTAGCAGTTTATCAGTTTGCTATGATCATGATTTAGATGTATATTACATCTGATGCAGGCTGGCATGCTATTGTTGTGATAATGGGCAGGTCACTGCAACAACCACAGCATGGCCCTCAAGTGGGATATACATGTTCAAGCTGTTCCATATGGTCATGGAGGTGTTGTGCTCACAGACAGCTGCATGACAATGCCATGTGGAATTGGTGCAGTGAAATGCACCACGGGACATGGACAGGGATGGTTTGTAGATGTGTGGGTCTGAGTGATCATAGTTGTCTGTCAGATTCACTGATATTTCATTAGGATGACTTCCTCACACAGCCTAAAAAGTTTACAGTGAACTATGTTGTCCATTTGCATGAACTTTGCATTTACAGCAAAAAATGTTTACCATTCATGTATTACAGGTGAACCTGCCCCATGCACCATTGGAGAGGTGGCGAAATTTGAAGACCCCAATGCATCCAGTAAGTGTCATATTTTTGCTCCTGTTAGCTATGCCAGGGTTTGGTGTGAGTCAGTCAGAAGTGTGGAATG
This sequence comes from Pleurodeles waltl, assembly GCF_031143425.1. Classification (NCBI taxonomy): domain Eukaryota; kingdom Metazoa; phylum Chordata; class Amphibia; order Caudata; family Salamandridae; genus Pleurodeles; species Pleurodeles waltl. Next base: position 775,934,967 of record NC_090447.1, on the reverse strand, counting down.
CAATGAGTGATGCTTTTTCTAGAACACTGATCAGAAATCTTAGGCGTATGGATGGTGACATCATGGGGCATGTGTAAGAGGCCCACACGCCGCCAGAGCTCCAATATTTGTGAGGCTCCTGGGACTCTAAACCCTGCACCATGTATACAAGGTAGGCTTAAGGCACATTTTGTGGCTTCTCATCAGCTTGTCAGAACAGCCCCTTCACATGCAGAACTTTGCATGAAAGAAGCGTGCAACGGGTGTTGCTGCGCCTGTGCCACAGAAGCACCCATAGCAATGAGTTGGTGTCCCAGATCAACACATTTTCTTACTCCAGAGGCTGTACCAAATTCTGAAAACACCAAGGTGTGGCATTAGCAGGGCACAACAAGCTAAAATATATGTTGTTGTATCCTCCATTTTTGCTCTTTCAATGGGTGCTGCATTTGGCAGCACACATCGAAAGTGCAATGACCCTTTGAAGATAATGTTTGTGTAGGAAGGTGTCCCTCCATGCACAGTGTCAATCTCCCCTCTCAACGCAGCCAGCTATGCACCATGGGGTAAGGGTGGCTGGGTCAAGTACTGGAAGCAAAGTTAGCGCTGGTGCAGGTGACAACACAGTGATGCGCCGTCTCCTTATCAATACGGCGCATCCATGCATTGTGAATATGGCAGAGTGCTGCGCTGCCAATTGTCCTTCAGCATGGTGCTCTGTCATGTTCCCATCAAGTATGTTGTAGGGTTGTGCAATGAGATTGGCTTGCATGTAGTTCCAAGGGCAATGTGTGCTGGCATGGAATTGTGTGTAAAAAGAATAGTAATGGCTGACACATATTAATGGATGTCTGCCATCATAGGTCAAAGGGGAGCTGTATATGTACATAGTATGCCTGTTGTAAACTACCATGTCACAGCACCATAATAAGCAATGAGCAATGTGTGACACACATAGCTTACACTTGTTGACAAGATGGCACAGATGTAGTGTTCTAACTGCAGTACTCTCTAGGGGGATTCTGTCGGAGACATACACACACCACAGGTGCCTCATGACCCTCCAGAGATGACGAAGTAGGTGTACAGCAAGGAGCCATAATGTGTATAACTTCAGTTATCAGAGTACACAATGTGCTGACAACTCCACTCAATGTGTTTCAGGTAAAAGTCTATTAGTCTCCTAACACCAGACCAATATGGTGCAGCCACCATGTGAATTGTGACTGATGTAGGTCACATCACAGATGCATAAGAAGGCAATGGTGTGTGTGTAGCTGGTGCTGTGAGGATATCTGACATGCATCTGCTAATGAGAGTAAGACACTCTGGATACATTTGCAGCACCCAAAGCTGTGACACAATTACTGTAGCCTTAAGGGCATCCATACAGCCACCATGTGTGTGCTATTGAACATACATAGGACTACATGGCACAGGGATAGGGGTATTAGTGTGGTAATGTCTTGACCACAGTGATGTGCAGCTCTGGGTTTGCCCAATCTTTCTCATGGCAAGATAGCATCAGTTGTACATGGGTCTACAGCATGGAAAATGCAGCTGGACCCTTGTAAAGTAGGCTCAGGACAGTTTTACAACTGGACACATGAATGTAGATGTACTACAACATAGAATACCAGCAATGTAGTTAGCAGCCCACCTAACAAATGGGCCACACCTTCACTCCATGGTGAGGGCTCAGGCCTTGGTGTATCACCAGAGGTGTTGAGCTGATGGATTGCATGCCCAACCTCCCTTCTGCTCACGGAGATAGGAAATCCACACTCATTGAGACACAGTGTAGATGTGAGTGATGTTGAGCAGACCATTATTAGTTCCTATCAGCTTTGGCCCCTTTTGATTTACAATGATTGACGTCATCCCACTGACATGTACAAGATACTGGCGAGGTATGGTTGGATTTAGCAGCAGATAAGGAGCAATTTATTTTTCTGAGGAATGTGTGTAGGACTGTAGGTGTAATCAGCTTTAGCAGTGTAAGTAACAAATCTGTACATACTCTACCCAATGCTGATACTGACGGTTGCTTGTCCTCATTTTACAGCTGCCAACATGACTAATGATGAAAGGAGGCTGTTCACACGGAGGGACAAACACTACAGGCACATCCTGGAAGTGCATACAGGATACCAACACATAGCACGCCATTTGCGTGCAGAAAAAGCTTCAGGGGAATAGCGAGCATTTCCCACATGAGGACCCACACAGCCACCCAAGAAAATGCCTGGAGCAAGCTCCTTAACCATGTAGGGGCTCCCAGCTACACCCACCCTATTCATAGGTGCAGCACCAGTCACCACACAGGTACCAGTTTTACCACTACCAGCTATTGGGCCATCCCAGTTAGAACTGAATCTACGTCGGGACATCAACCTAATCCTGAGTCGTTTGGACAAGTTGGAGGAGGATTTGGCGGAAGACCGCAAAATCTTGAGGCACATCAAGAAGAAGGTGAAGAAGTCCAAGAAATGAACTTGCACAGTAATGGACTACCTCCCAGTTCCTAACCCTCCCTTTTAAAGTTGTAACTTGTATTAGTTTGGGTTTTATGTAGTTAGTGGTAGGTTAGTGTAGTGTAGCCACTAGTTAAGATAAGTGTAGTTAGGGGGTAGGTTACTATTCTCATGTTTTTATTGATTGGTGGTTGGGTGGGGAGTCATGTTGGGGTATGTATGTGTTTATATAAAAAAAATACAAAATACAAAAAAAATATATTTGTTTAGGCCATAGGATTAGTTAGTACTTGTGGTAGTTGTAATAATTGTTGTCCTACTTGTTTCTTGTTTCTTAAGGGGGTGGCGGGGCAATGGTTAGAGTGTGGTGTTTCAAGTGTAAGTTAAGTTAAGAATAGGTTAAATAAATGTAGTTGTATGATAAATATAGTTAGTTTAGGTTAGTTTAGAATAGGGTAGTCTTTAGTTGTTTTTAAGTAAATAATGAGGAAACCATATGTGTGTCCTTCATTTGTAACATACTCAGTGAATTCCTTGTAGGAGATGAGACCAGCATACACATTTGTCATGTTAGGATCCTTGTATGTAGCTTTGTGTCCCCAGAGACCTGCACTCACGTACTGATGTTCTGTGACCAATGACATGGATTCAAACATTACAATCATTTAGCTGTGTAGATGGATCAGAGTAGACGTAGGCATTCTAAATGTGTACATGGTGTTTATTTACAAGTGGAAGTATGAAAGTGAGATATTTACAATATCCAGGTCAGAGACCCCATTTGTGAAATCCAGATATTTGTGACACAATACAATTCCAGGGTTGAGGGACATGTCATGAGACATGCTTCGGAGTGGTGTTGATAAGTGTGGAGGAACAAAAATTCTTCAGCCCAGAACTAAGGAGAGAACTGGCCATGTGGCACAGACTGATGCTACCGGGTACTTTTCAGAGTAAAAGTAATTTGTTCCACATCTTCATCCTTGGATGTGTGTGGTGCCTCCTGTGCCATTGGTGGTGGAGAGGTAGAGGGGACCACACACACTTCAGGGCTTAAAAATGTGGAGTCCAAGCTCATGGCAGCTGCCATTTGTGGTATGACATATGGCATCACTGCAGCAAGGAGGAACTGCTGATTTTTCAAGATAGCTGCAACATCCCTTTGGTAGGCAGCTGTCTCTTCCCTGAGGGAGGCCACTTCAAGCTGAATGGACTCTAGCCTATTGTCTGTCATGCTGCTGCCAGTTTGGGAGGGCAGCTTTTGTGGCCTCTCCCTCATGGCAGTAGCTTTGTCTGCCAGACACTGCTGGACTCCACGCAGTGGGGAGTGTGTGCCTCAGGTGGCAGCTGTGTTTTCATTAGCTGTCATGAGGCACGTCTGCACTCCCTCTAGGCTGCCTGCCACGGTCTCCATCCCAACCCACACCTGCTTGATCAGCTCCTTCTGGACTCCTACCACTGTCTGAAAGCTTGTCTCTAGGTCCTCGCAGTCCTGAGCTGTGTTTGTTCTGGCAGGTAATATATTTTGGGTGTTGGATGGGTTATCTGGGGAGACCGCAACATTGGGTGTCCTTGCAACTGGAGGTGGTGTTTGGAGGGATCCTAGGATATCCTGGAGAGTCTGTTGGCTGATGGTTGTCAGCTGGTCTTCCAGGCCATTGGTGAAATCCGTGACAGGCAGATCAGCAGGAGAGCAATCATCCTCTGCAAATAGATGGTGTAAAATCAATCTTTCTATGTTGTGGCAGTTGATATAGCACATCATTTAATTGCTATTGGAGGCTCAGTGACAACTCACAGCCCAAACATTGTCTTGTTCATTATGGGTCATATTTCTCAGACCTTTGACACACCTGAGTGTCATGTGAAAGAAAGCTCAGGTGGTGCAATGAGCTGCGTCATAATTACAAGGTGTGATGTATTCCCTTATAGTGGCTTGACACCACCTTGTTATTATAGCCCGTTCCCATGAATCAATTTGCATGGGAGGGCCTTGCAATGGCTGTTGCGTGGTCAAGCTACACCAACACACATTGCATTTTGCTCCTGTCCCAGTTTTATGTGTTTTCAGAAACCTGAGGCAGCACTAATATCTTACAACACCCCAGGGATGGCATTACCAAGGCGCAATGATGATGTTTACTTTGATTGTTCCTCATGTTTAAGTTTGTGTATGTGTGCTGCATTCCACAGCACACATGAACCTAGCAGATTTCCATTTCTGTTTCTGGTTGTGCTGGAAGGTGCTCCTCCTACACAACTCTGATCTCCCCCTCAATGCAGCCAAACTTGCACTATGACGCAAGGGATGCACCATTGTGGCAGGGCAGCTAATTTATCACTCAGGGGTGGACCCAGGAATGGACGGCATGGGTATCATTTATTGATGAGAACAGCATTTTGTACATAACAGTGCCTGATGCCACTAAATTATGGATGTAGCCAGTTAACATATTTTAATCTCTGATCAGGATCCTCTAGCTAGTTTGATGGAGATATTGCAGCTAGTTGTACAAGTGCACACATGGTCTGTCATTACAAGTTTGGCAGTCCTATGACCAGCAGACTGCCATTGGCAATATGACCACCGCAAACAGCGCAGGTGGAACTGGCACATTTGGACTGTGGGGAAATCCCTACGGGCCAATGGCCTGGCACTGGCAGGTTGCTGCCAGCTAACGGATTGGAAATGCCACCTGTCTTATGATACTAGCCCAGCATTACACTCAGGGCTTCCCTCCAGATCATGATCCTGCTTTTCCACCAGCCTTTGCATGGCGGTCCAACCGCCATGCACAGGTTGGTGGTAATGTGGTGTGCCCCTGGGAGCCCATGCACTGCCCTTGCACCTGGCATGGGCAGTGCAGAGGCCCCCATGACCAAGCTTTCCACTACCTGATTTGCAGAGAAAAGTGCAGCATGCGTTGCCACACCCAATGCACCCCAAGATTGGGGCTGGCTCCATTTGATCCAATAACAATGTTGTGATAACTTCCCCAAAGTGCTGACATGAGGAGACACGGTTTCCACCCACCATTCCAGCATTAAACTTGTAATGCCAACAGCGGAGGGAAGATGGCACGGGCAGTCTTACTAACGCCGGACTTGCCCGTGCTCCACGCCCTGCCTGTCAATGTGATAATGTGTACCATGATGTTCACAGACATACACCATATGTTGTATTTGTGTGATTGTTTCCCCATTCCTGTGTGGCTCACATGGTTGTGTCAGAGTTGTTGTGGGTTCACCCTGTATGTGTTGTGTTCTACAGATTGCAATCTGTAGTGCAAATTTTTCTCTAGGGGCACAGTTCTGATCAGCATCAATATGTGTGGCTCAATACTGCACCAGGTTAGGTACGCAGGGTAGTGCCATGTTTACTGTGACATGGGACCACCCTGCAGTTCCCCCAGCAGCTGCACAGAATAGTTCTCCCTGCACACAGACAGGCATTGATGCAGCATGATGAAGAAGTGGCTGCCTTGTGAGGATGTCTTGTATATGTGCGCAGTGGTGTGACTTCCTGCGCATGTACAAGTAATGTTAGCTAAGGTGCCATTTTAATGTGTGCTGTAAGATGCAGCACACATGTGTTTCGCAATGGGACATGGTGGTTGCGAAGTGTTTCTGCAAGACACCACCAGAACATAACCCAAGGAATCATATTGACTTTCTTCGTCTCTGATGTCTAAGTTGTGTAGGCAGAGTAGGTTTGAATATATGCAAGGGGTATTTTGATGACACAGCCCCAGGTACTGTAATTAGACGTGCCTTTCATACAATGTGCTGCATATGTACATATTGGTGTAGAGCCCTGGTGATTGACGTATGTCCAGGTTGTGTATGAGTTGTGGTGCATGGCACAACCAAGGCGTGTGTACATGTGTTTCTTATGTGTGAATAGTGCATCTTGATTCATGGGCAATGTGTCCCACTGACCTCCTTCAGCATGCACTGAGTGTATCCTATGTGCCTCCCCCTTCTGGCATTTGTAAAATTGGCAGTTATTTCCCCCATGCAACTTACCCTGCATTTGTGGTGGTTGCTGGAAGTCTGCGCTGTCCTGTCCTTGTATTCCTGTGACCAGTTCTTCCGGGATGACTGCTGCAACCATCTCCTCCATTTCATCCAGGTCCTTCTATGGCGCTGGACTTCCACCTTCAGTTTGCAGGGCTGCCTTTCTTTTCCTGGCCATTTTCTCCTTAGTTCTACGCTTGTAATCATGCTAGCTCTATTTGCACTCTGTGACAGTTCACTTCACCTCTTTCACTCTGTTGATTTTGTCCACTATTTGCTGTGATATAGCCTCTCTCTTAGCAATTGGCAATTGGGAGGTGACAAAGAGCTGGTGTTGGTGCTCTGTCACCTGTCTGACAAGGATGTCGTGCCCCTCCTCACTGAACCAACACTTTCTCTTTTTTTTTCCTACTCCTGGGACTTTTGTGTATCCTCATTGCTGGTGCCTGGGTGTATGGGGTCACCATTAGGTCTCTCCTGGCCTGCTGCTTCCATCTTCCCTTTAAATTGCACTCCTTCCTGTTTGTGCGTCTAAAGTTGATGCACATGCAGTGTTAAAATGGTGCACATCTGTTTGTGACACGTTTACGTTCTGCAAAACGGTAAGTCAGGCGAAGAAGGTGGCTGAGAGTACTTGCACATCTGCAAATCGTATGTCAATAGTCAAATCCGAGCGAAGTCATACAATTTAAAAAATATGGGGGGTCATTCTGACCTCGGCGGTAAAAGGCTCTTACCGCCGGTCAGAAGACCGCCATCATACCGCCGCGGCTGCGGTAAACCGCCACGGTCATTCTGACCCACAACTGCCAAACCGCCAAAAACCCGACATCCACTGAAGGCCGCCTCATCAGCGGTCAGCGATAAACTGGAGATGACCAAACCTCCACCGTCACGCCAACACAAACACGCCCATGCCATTACGACCCACGAATCCACGCGGCGGTCTTTCAACCGCGGTATTCCATTGGCGGTACACACCGCCGCGCTCAAAATACACACACCTTTACAAAACCCAGCCACATTGGACAAATCGAAATACACACACCTGATACACATACAAACAACACACCCATCACCATATAAAACACACACCCACATCACCCACAAACCCCCACAAATTGAAATTCAGAGACAAGGCGCAATACACAGAGAGAGAGCACAGGGAACGCAAACCACAACACACACAGCAACCCAACATCATCACCCACACCACATCTACGCACAAAACACCACACACCACCACACTCATCACCACAAACACCACCCCACACGTCATCCACACCACCCCATGGCACCCCAAAGACACCCCAGGTTATCGGACCAAGAACTCAGGGTCATGGTGGAGGAAATAATTAGGGTGGAGCCCCAGCTCTTCGGCACACAGGTGCAGCACACCACAATAGCCAGGAAGGCGGAGCTATGGCAAAGGATCATCGACAGGGTCAACGCTGTGGGACAGCATCCCAGAAATCGGGAAGACATCCGAAAGCGCTGGAACGACCTACGGGGGAAGGTGCGGTCGATGGTGTCAAGACACAACATCGCTGTGCAGAAGACTGGCGGCGGACCCCCACCCACTCCACCCGAATTCATAGTATGGGAGCAAGAGGTCTTGAACATCCTGCATCCTGAGGGCCTCGCTGGAGTAGGCGGAGGAATGGACTCTGGTAAGTCTAATCTCAACTACTTCACCCCCCCTAACCACCAGCATGCCAACCCACACCCCCACCCTCACCCCTAAACCCCCAGCACACATACTCCCTGTTAATGTCTCACCAGCACAACCCACCCAACCCAACCCCAACCCCTGAATGCCAACACAAACCATGGACACCCATCACCTAAGCATGACTACTGCACATACCCATCCCCCCCCACAAACCACCCTCACAACTCCTCCCACATGGGACTGCCAGCACTGGGGGACAAGGGCACCCACAAATCGCACACCATGGCACACACAAAATCAATAACCATACTATTTTACCCCTGCAGGGCCCGAACGCCAACACACCGGCCAGGAGGGTCCAGATTTGTCCATCCCACCCCCAGAACAGGCCCCCAGTGATGACAGCAGCTCTGTCGACCTAGAACCTGATGACCAGCCCAGACCATCGGGGACCTCTGGACAGTCGGTTACCCTCAGTCAGCCACAGGCCACAGCAGACCTACCCCCCTCTGGAAACACCAGCACAGCACTCACCCAGCGGGCCCATGCTTCTGTCTCCAGGACAGGTCAAGCAGCGGTGTGTCTACCAGTACAGGGCACCCAGAGTAACCCACAACCCCAACAACAACAGGGACCTGGGGGCACTGGTAGTGGGTACACCATCCAGGGGACAGAGGCCCAGGAACAAAGAGGAACTGGGAGGGCTGCTGTGCGACAGAGGGAGGTCAGGCCTAGGGAACCCACTGTCCAAGAGGCCCTCACCACCATCATGGGAGAGTACCACCACTCCCAAGAGACGATGGCGACGGTCCTGGCCAGGTTCCAGGAGATCCAGGCCTTGCAGGAGGGCCAATACATGGGGTTCCGGGAAGAACTGCGCTGCATCAGTTCCGCAATGGGTACAATCGTGGTGGCACTCAACCAGATTGTCACCACACTGCGGGACCATGTGGCCCCCCAAAGGGCCCCTGCCACTAGCATGGAGGAAGAACAGCCCACCACCTCCGCCGGCGCTAGTGGTCAGGAGGCCCCGAAACAACAGCAACGACCCACCCGGACCCCACCCCCTGCAGAACAAGAACCACCCCGCAAGAAAGGCCTGAGATCGAGGAAGAAGACAGAGTAGGATGTCAAGACCCACGCCATGCACGGAAACCCACGGATGCCATCCCACTGTCCCACTTGTTCACCCTGTCCAACCTTGAACTGCACCTGCTCCACCTTCCACAGGCATATGGACAATGGACCTGTAGGAACGACAGTCTGGACACTGCCATGGACATGCCTCCACCATCACCCATCACCCTTTTTGAACTATACACCTATTTGAAAACTTCAATAAACACAATTATTGCACAAAAACCAACTGGATTCTGCTATCTATTTATTTAAACCAAATGTATTCGATATAACCAACAAAACATTTCTAGTTACATTGTGATGACAACATACCAGTGTCACACAGCGGTAGTCCATGGGGAAAAAATCCAGAGGGCACTCCGTGGGGATCAGATCACTGTAATAGGAAGTGATATACACAACTAAGTTACCATACATTGGGGTGAAAGGTCAGACAGTAGAGAGCCACTACAGTTACAGATATAATACAATGCAGGAGTAGATTATTACCTGTGTGTCACTGGAAATACTGCAGTATCACTCTGTCCCTGTTGTCTGTGTCGTCCTCTTCGTCTTCCTCCTCTTCACTCTCCGCAGGCTCCACAGCGGCCACAACACCACCATCTGGACCATCCTCCTGCAGGAAAGGCACCTGGCGTCGCAAAGCCAGGTTGTGAAGCATGCAGCAGGCCACGATGATATGACACACCTTCCTTGGTGAGTACATTAGGGATCCACCAGTCATGTGCAGGCACCTAAACCTGGCCTTCAGGAGGCCGAAGGTCCGCTCAATCACCCTCCTGGTACGCCCATGGGCCTCATTGTACCGTTCCTCTGCCCTGGTCCTGGGATTCCTCACTGGGGTCAATAGCCAAGGCAAGTTTGGGTAACCAGAGTCACCAATTAGCCACACACGGTGTCTCTGTAGCTGTTCCATCACATAAGGGATGCTGCTATTTCGCATGATGTACGCGTCATGCACTGACCCTGGGAACTTGGCATTTAAATGGGAGATGTACTGGTCAGCCAAACAGACCACCTGGACATTCATCGAATGATAATTTTTTCGGTTCCTGTACACCTGCTCATCGTCTTTTGGGGGAACCAAAGCCACATGGGTACCATCAATGGCACCAATGATATTGGGAATGTGTCCAAGGGCATAGAAATCACCCTTCACTGTAGGCAAGTCACCCACCTCAGTTAAAATGATGTAGCTCCGCATGTATTTCATCAGGGCAGACAACACTCTGGACAACACCTTTGAAAACATAGGCTGAGACATCCCAGATGAAATGGCCACGGTAGTTTGAAATGATCCACTGGCAAAAAAATGCAGTACCGACAGCACCTGCACTAGAGGCGGAATCCCTGTGGGTTGGCGGATGGGTGACATCAGGTCTGGCTCCAGCTGGGCACACTGTTCCTGTATAGTGGCACGGTTGAGTCTGTAGGTGAGTATGACGTGTCTTTCTTCCATTGTCGACAGGTCCACCAGCGGTCTGTGCACGGGAAGATTCCTCCGTCTCCTCGCAAGTCCCAGCGGACGATGCCTAGGAAGGACAACATGGAGCACAGAGTCAAGCAACCCACAGGTAAGTGCCCACAGCATGCACAGTACACAAATCTCTCGGGATTGAATGGCTAGTATGATTGTCGGTGCAAGGCCTAGCCATGTGTGACGCAGTAGGAATTAAGCCATGTGGGCCCTTGAAATGGCGGCTGCCTGACCTGTGAAGTGTGACAATGTGAAGTAAGGTCATTGCGCAAGCGTGGCACACCGTGGCGGTAGGCGGTCGCAGTCCGCGGCGCAAAGCCGCATTGGACAACATTGAACCCTATGGGTTTCAGGAGCCAATGGAGGTGAGCGCCGGCGGTCGCGGTACGCACCGCCGCGGCCGTAACCGCCATTTTCTCTCTGCTTGATCACACGAGACCTGAGCATCCACAGGAGAGCACCTATACTGCAAGTGCTGCTGTGACCTCGGTCTGGAAGTGACAATGGCTGCTGCGACTGGGGAAAGGGCTCCCGCCTTCAGTCCGAGGAGTTGGAGAAGCTCGTGGACGGGGTCCTCCCCCAGTATGCGCTACTTTACGGGCCTCCAGACCAACAGGTGAGTACACGGGGGCAATGCATAGTGCCCAATGCCTGGCTTGAGTGGGGAGGATGTAGGATGGAGGGGAGGGCAGCGAATGACGAATGCATGGCACGACAGATGAGAGCATGTGCCACATGGCAAGGTTGGGGAGGGGGGCCACTCACATCGAGCATGCTGAAAAGTGATGATGTTTCTCTTCCCCCCCTGTACATGTCACATAGGTCAGCGCCCATCAGAAGATTGACATTTGGCGTGCCATCGCCAAGGACGTCCGGGCCCTGGGGGTCCACAACAGAAGGGGCACCCACTGCCGCAAGAGGTGGGAGGACATCCGCCGTGGGAGCAGGAAGACCGCGGAGGCTCTGCTGGGGATGGCCTCCCAACCTAGGAGGGGTGCCAGTCGTACCTTGACCCCCCTGATGTCCCGGATCCTGGTGGTGGCCTACCCCGATTTAGATGGGCGCTTGAGGACATCACAGCAGACACAAGGGGGTGAGTACCAGCACATTCAGCTATTTTGCGCGCAGTGGAGGTGCCTGGGTGGGGGAGGAGGGCTGTGGGTATCCCTAGGCCAAGGCGATTTCTGTAGGATAGGCCCGTCCGTGAGGTATGGTCCTGTGCCCCCGCCCCCCACCTCTGTAGGGTGCCTAGTAACGCGATTCATGGACCAGTGTATACTGTGTGGGCAGTTGTCGCCCATAGGCTTGTAGGGCATGTCCCAGTGAATGAGTAGTGTACCCCAAGTGCACAGCGTAGTGCAGGGGGCTTCTGTGTCTGTCCTCTCCGCCAATGGTGTCCCCAATGCATGCACTCAACTTGTCTTTATGTCCCCCCCCCCCATTTTCTTTGTTTTTCTGTGAATGTGTGCATTAGCATCATCAGGCGGAGGAGAAGTGGCATCGGCGCAAGAGGGAGCTGCATCTCACATGGCCCCGGAGGGCCATGCAACGGACTCCGACATGACCGATGAGACGGAGGGCGAGGGGGGCTCCACCACGGGGACCCGTGGAGACGTCAGCAAAACCGACACGTCCTCGGAAGGGAGCTCCCTTGCGGTGGCGGCAACATCCGTGCCCACCGATCCTACAGGTACAGCCGCCACCCAGCGCACCAGCTCCGCCCTCCCAGCAGCCCCTCGGCCTTCGGCCCGTGCCCGCAAGGCCAGGAAGCCGTCCATCTCCTTCGCCCCAGGCACCTCAGGCCCTGCCCCAGTCACCCCTGCTGCCCTCAGTGAGGAGGTCATTGACCTCCTGAGGACCATCATTGTTGGGCAGTCTACCCTTTTGAATGCCATCCAGGGTGTGGAGAGGGAGGTGCATCAAAGCAATGCATACCTGGACATTCGGGTCAGGCTGCCCATCAACGATCGTTCAACGCTCTGGCCTCAGCACTGACGGCAGCGATTGTCCCTGTCTCCAGCCTCCCTCTTCTGACTCCCTCCACCCAGTCCCACTCCCCTGTTCCTCTGCCTATCCCATCCACACCTACAGACCAGCCAGCACACACCTCAACACCCAAGGGCAGCTCATCCAGACATAAGCACCACAGGACACACAAGCATTCACCCAAGCAACATCCAGATGCAGACATGCCAACCGTCACTACCTCCTCTGGGTCCCCCACCTCCTCGTCTCCCTCCTCCCTCCCTGTGACGTCTCCACACACACCTGCAAGCATACCACCATCAGCCATTGCACCCATCACCAGCACACCCTCCAGACCAGGCCGCACACGTGCAGTCACCACCCCCACTGCCATGTACACGTCCCCTGTGTCCTCTCCCAGTGTGTCTGTCACCCCCGCTTCCCAAACACACAAACGCAGGCAGGCACCCAAACAACAGCCATCCACCTCACGTCAGCCTCCTGCCCAAGCACCTGCACCCAAAGACAGCACACTTGACTCTCCTACAACCACATCCTCTTCCTCCACTCCCATACCCACTCCAGCTACCCTTCCCATGGCTCCAAAGAAAATTTTCCTCTCTAAACTTGACCTCTTTTCCTCACCTGACCCACCCCCTCCATCCCGTAAGAGTTCCACAAACACCTCAGCCACCACCAGCCCAGCAACTCCCAAGAACGTCGTGCCTGGTTTTTGGAGTCCGCCCTTTCCTTGGGCTGGGACATCGTCCAGCAGCAAAGGCACAGCCAGCCCCCCCCCTGGGAAGAGGAGCAAAAAACTGAAGGGCAGGTGCGACAGGCCTGATACGCCTGCCCCCAAGGAGGGGAGCCTTGCACCGTCACCTGCCACATCGGGTAAGGGAGCCAAGGGCCACGGACAGTCTGCCAAGGAGGGCAAGGGCAGCAAGGAGCAAAAGGCAGGGAGCAGCCGACCTGGCCATGAGGGCCCCACCAGCCCCATTCCGGGGGTATCGGAGGAGACCCAGGGCCCCAGGACTCCATCACAGGAGGGCCCCGCAACGGAAAGGTCCGATGCAGACTTAGCGGCAAGTATTGGCCAGGTGTGGTTCACTGGAGACACAAGACAGGCACCGCTGAACAGGGCCCCGCCGTCTCAAGCACCGCTCCGCTGGGCCCTTCCTGTCAAGCACCGCTCCGCTGGGCCCTTCCGGTCAAACACCGCACCGCTGGGCCCTTCCGGTCAAGCACCGCTCCGCTGGGCACCGCCGTCTCAAGCACCGCTCTGCTGGGCCCTTCCTGTAAAGCACCGCTCCGCTGGGCCCTTCCGGTCAAGCACCGCTCCGCTGGGCACCGCCGTCTCAAGCACCACTCCGCTGGGCCCTTCCTGTCAAGCACCGCTCCGCTGGGCCCTTCCTGTCAAGCACCGCTCCGCTGGGCCCTTCCTGTCAAGCACCGCTCCGCTGGGCCCTTCCGGTCAAGCATCGCTCCGCTGGGCACCTCCGTCTCAAGCACCGCTCCGCTGGGCCCTTCCTGTCAAGCACCGCTCTGCTGGGCCCTTCCGGTCAAGCACCGCTCCGCTGGGCCCTTCCGGTCAAGCACCGCTCCGCTGGGCACCGCCGTCTCAAGCACCACTCCGCTGGGCCCTTCCTGTCAAGCACCGCTCCGCTGGGCCCTTCCGGTCAAGCACCGCTCCGCTGGGCACCGCCGTCTCAAGCACCGCTCCGCTGGGCCCTTCCTGTCAAGCACCGCTCCGCTGGGCCCTTCCTGTCAAGCACCGCTCCGCTGGGCCCTTCCTGTCAATCACCGCTCCGCTGGGCACCGCCGTCTCAAGCACCGCTCCGCTGGGCCCTTCCTGTCAAGCACCGCTGGCCCATTGGCAGTCCCGGTTCTGTGTCGGGCAGGCCTTCACGACGCACTCTGCCCACCATGCCTCCTCCATGACCAGTGGTCTCTGTAATCCACATGATGGACTGTGGCTTTGCACTCCCCAGGATGTAACAGTGGGCAATCCACCCACTGTAGAGACTTGTGAGACTGTGGCTTTGCACTCCCCAGGATGGCACAGTGGGCAATCCACCCACTGTAGAGACTTGTGAGACTGTGGCTTTGCACTCCCCAGGATGGCACAGTGGGCATGGAGGGCCTTCGTGGATCTGGCGTCGTGGACTCATGTGGCTGAGGTGCCCCCCCTTCCCTTCCCCCTGAGGGGCCTGTTTTTTATTTTTGTGATGCCCCAGCAGTGTTCTCCCCAATGGACTCGATCTCGTGTGTGGGCTTTGCCCATGTGTTGCTGCACATTTGCCCACGGACATTTGGACTTTGAAAGACTGGGCCGGACTTTTGCTACTTGTATGGATATAGTTCTAGATGTGTATTAATTCTTCATATATTGCTAAGGTCGCTGTACTTTATTGTTGCAATAATATAGTTCTACTTTTACATTCATTGCCTTTTGTCTTTGCTTTTTTGGGGGGGGGTTTGGGGGTGTCACTCTGACTTTTTTATCTGCATAGGTGTGTAGGTATTTCGGGGGGGTGAGGGTGGGGGTGGGGGTGTGGCGTATGTGTGTGCCCGTAACCTTTCCTCCTCCCCCCTCCCCTGTGTCGTAGGTGCAGTACTCACCGTTGTCGTCTGCGGCGAGGTTCGTGATCCTGGAAGAAGAGCAGGAAGGCAATGGCTGGGAGGATGTGGAGTTCGGGTTCCATGCTGTTCCGATTCCGCGTGGAGTGTGTCGAGGTAAGCGTTTTCCATTGGAGATGTCTGTTTCCGCCGTCTTTTTATCGGCGGGGCTCCCGCCCCGGAAAAGGTGGCGGATTGGTGAGTCGTGATAGGGTGGGCGGTACATTGTCTGCCGCCTGCCTGTTGGCGGTGACCGCCGCGCTGTTTGTTTGTTCCGCCGTGGCGGTCGGAGTGTTAATGCGGCGGCCTGTGTTGGCGGTTCCCGCAGGGTCAGAATTCAATTTATTTGGCCGCCAGCCTGTTGGTGGGTTGGCCGCCGCTTTAACACTGACCGCCAGGGTCAGAATGACCCCCATGGTGTTGGGTGCCAGGCTAGCCCTAACACCTGCCACCACAGGTGTCAGAGGGCCACACACTGAAGAGTGGGTGGTTGCCTAAATATTGAAAGAAGAGTGGCCAGGGCACACCAGTAGCATGAATCCTGATCCTGATAATGTTCAAGAATAAATAGAAAGTTCGTTCTTGGAAGATGATGTGTAGATATTTATTATAAGTGCAGGTAGAAAGTAGAAATCTCAATCAAAAGACTGCGTTGTACAAAATGACCATGTGTCCAGAGCAGCCAGATGGTGATAAATGGTCCAAGTTACAATAGGATGTTCGAATGTAACAATAAGTCCATACAGCAAAACAGCCAACACGTGTTTCGTCTTCAAGACTTTATCAAGGCTTCAGATGTATATAAAATGTTATATGTAAACACGAAAGGTACATAGATCAAGCTGCTGGTAGTCATGAGTCCTTGGGAGAAGTCAAATAGTATTGGCAAATGATGACCATGATAAGCCTCAATTATTTGTGGAGCGAATAAACCCGTGCCGTGAGCTTCGGGGTTTTGGCAGAGTGTGGCAACTCTTCTTTCAATAGTTCCGCAAAACGGGTTAGAGTCCGTTTTGCAGCATTAACTTCATTTTGCCTTACTACAGGACGCAAGGGCAACGTTATAATTTTTCACTCTAACCATTTCTTAGTGCCATCATAGTATAAATATGACACATGAATGAAAATGAGAAATGGCACAAACCGTTTGCACAGTTTTGTGTCAGAAAGCATAAATATGGGCCTGTGTGTGTTGGAGTAGGCAAACAGGGTCCAACAAGTGTTGAAAGAAGTCTGTTGTCACGGGCTACTCGTCGTTTATGTCTTTGACCCACTGGAACTGCAGAGACGTCTTGATTTTTGCAGGTCCTGCCTTGACCCAGGTAGGGGTGGCCCTTTCTGGTAGCCACTGTGCTGCCAACAGAGGAACTCCAAAAGCAGTCCGTGCCCTCCAGAAGGAGTCCCAGAGAAAAAAAAACAAAAGGTAAAAACCTCTAAGCAGGAACTCCCTCGAACAAGAAAAAAGTAAGTCTTTCCAACAGGAAAATAACACGGAAAAAAGCTGGAACAGGGGAGGAAAAATATAACTGGTGAAAAAAGTAACAGGAGTGAAGATCACCACCAAAGGAAGTGTTGCAGCGCAAGGAGAACAAGAATCGCTCACCTTATATACCCAAGAACAGGAAATGACCAACAGGAAGTAGAAAGTCACCATATTGGATTGGGAACAAAACATAGGAACATATAAAGAAAAGACACCATGTTGAAAAAGGTTCCTGAGGCATGTAGGGAGAAAGAAGGCATGCTGGGAAGAAGAAAGAACATGGCAGCTGGAGAAGTGCATAAATACAGGAGGAAAGAAAGGAAAAAAAAAGACGGAAGAAAAAAAAGGATAGGCTCAGGAGGTAAGTGAGGGGTGGGGGATTGGCATCCAGGAAAATAGTGAGGGTGTGCGTCGCCCACAACTCACCGAGGCCCCATGCCCAATTTGGGACCTTGAGAAAAATAGAGTATAGCAGGGGCACGGCACACCTGCCCGCCACGGATCGTGGCCGCGCCCGACCTGAATTCTCAGCTCGCGCCGCTGTCCACCGCTGCGCGACATCCATGTCCGTTGACTGGTCAAGCAAGGCAACATTTTGTAGGTGCATCTGTATTGGCCTGGAGAAGGGTGTGTGTGTGTTTGGGAGGGTGGTAGGGTGGTGTGTGTTCAAAAGGCACAGAGCATGGGATTGGGTAAATGGCAGCTGACCAGCACTAGCCCATGCATTGCGCTAACTGGCTCTCATTTGATTTTTAAATGTGGAAACTCTTATTCATTTTCATTTCTACACATAGGCCCTCATTATAACCCTCCCGGTCAGTGTTAAAGCGGCAGTAAAACTGCCAACAGGCCGGCGGTAAAGAAAATGGAATCACGACCGTGGCGGAAACCGCCAACATAGACAGCCACTTTAACATTCCGACCGCCACGGTGGTACAAACAAACAGCATGGCGGTCACCGCCAACAGACAGGCGAAAGACAATGTACCGCCCACAGTATCATGAGAGGCCAATCCACCGCCTTTTCCGGGGCAGATTCACTGCGAACAAAAACACGGCGGAAACAGGACTTGGAAGGGGAAATGTTCACCTCTACACACCCCACGAGGAGCCAGGACGCCATGGAGCCAGAACTCCATATTCTACCTGCCATTGTCTTCCTGCTCCTCTACCAGGAGAACGAACGCCGGCGGCGAAGACCACGGTGAGTACTGCACCTACGACACATGAGAGGGGGAGGGAAAAGAGAGTGACACACACACGCAACACGAAACCCCCCACCCCCACCCACTACAACACACACACAAGTACATGTTGATACATTACATTTACACCTCCCAACCCCCCCTGGAAGAATGCAAGGACAAAAGGAAATGAGTTGAACGATTGTAATCAATAAAAATCCAGTACTCATAAAATATATATACACTATTAACAAATATATACACCAAGAATTCAAGTCCATGTACTGCACATACATATTAGGTGGACCACTGGGCCCAAAACGCATGGGCGAGGCCCACTCAAGATTCCCGACCAAAACGGAGAGAACTCTGCAGGGCCATCAGATCAAAATAAAAGAGGCACCTCAGGGGGAAGGGAAGGGGGGGACCTCAGCCAGATGAGTGCACGACACCAGATCCATGAGGGGGCTCCATGCCCATTGATGTATCCTAGGGAGTGCAAAGCCACAGTCTCACAAGTCTTTACAGTGGGTGGTTTGCCCACTGCTGCATTCCAGGGAGTGCAAAGCCACAGTCTCACAAGTCTTTACAGTGGGTGGGTTGCCCACTGCTGCATCCTGGGGAGTGCAAAGCCACAGTCTCTCAAGTGGGTGCCTTTCTCCACTGGTTCTGGAGGGGGCTTTGTGCCCAGAGTGCTTCATCCTGCCAAGGACTGAGGTAGTGGTTGCCTTTCTCCATTGACGGTGGGCCTACATGGAAGCTGTCCAGGCCCCTGAACCACCAGCTTCGTACGACTGACCACTGGGGATGGCAGCCATGTCTGCGGTGGTGCCATTGGCACATGATGTGGCGTGGCCGCTGGCGGTGCTTGCGGCGGCCTCAGTAGCGGCTGTGCTTGCGGTGCTCATGGGCCTGTGGTGCTGGTGGGTGGCTCAGTGAGCGTGCTGGTGGCGGCAGTGTCCTTGGCAGCAGTGCTGGTGGCGGCGGTGTCCTTAGCAGTAGTGCTGGTGGTGTCCTTGGCAGTGGTGCTGGTGGCAGCGGTGTCCTTGGCAGTGGTGCTGGTGGCGGCGGTGTCCTTGACAGCGGTGCTGGTGGTGGCGTTGTTCTTGGCAGTGGTGCTGGTGACAGCGGTGTCCTGGGAAGCGGTGTTGGTGGCGGCGGTGTCCTGGGAAGCAGTGCTGGTGGCGGCGGTGTCCTGGGAAACGGTGCTGGTGGCGGTCTTGTCCACCGTGCAGCGGTGCTGGTGGCAGTGGTGGCGGCGGCGGTGTCCTTGGCAGCACTGCTGGTGGCGGCGGTGTCCTTGGCAGCGGTGCTGGTGGCGGCGGTGTCCTGGGAAGAGGTGCTGGTGGCGGCGGTGTCCTTGGCAGAGGTGCTGGTGGCGGCGGTGTCCTAGGAAGCGGTGCTGGTGGCAGCGGTGTTCTTGGCAGCGGTGCTGATGACGGCGGTGTCCTGGGAAGCGGTGCTGGTGGCGGTCCTGTCCACCGTGCAGGTTAGCGGCGACTTCCCTTTCTTTCTCTTCCCCTTCCCCACGTTGGATGATGGCACAGCTGTCTTGCCACTCCCAGCTTTAGTCCTGGGAGAGCCCTTGGTGGCAGGTGTTTTGCCCTTCTTCCTCCAGGCTGTGGCCAACTTCTTATGTTTCTGAGGTGGGGGACCATCCGTGGTCTGGCTCCATGGCACACTGGCTGCCCTGCTGCTTGGCGCACTCCAGAAGCTGGTTACTGCTGGCACCACTGTTCCCGGTGATGTGGTGGCTGAGGTGCTGGGTTGGGATCTGGAAAGGCGTGCCCTAGGGGACGGAAGGGGTGGGGGAGGTGTAGGGAAGAGGTCAACATTTAAGAGGAAAAGTTTTTTAGACACACTGGGACGGGTAGATGGAGGGGGTTTGGAAGTGGAGGAAGAGGTAGTGGTTGTAGGAGGTGTACGTTTGCTGACCTTGGGTGAAGGTGCATTGGCTGGAGGCTGTCGTGAGGTGGATGGCTGTTGGGTGGGTATGTGACTGCGTTTGTGTACTTTGGGAGGTGGGCTCACAGACACACTGGTAGAGGACACATGGGATGTGTGAATGGTAGTGGGGGTGGTGAGTGCACATGATCGGTGTGTGCTGATGGGCGTGCTGGTGATGGAGGTAGTGGCTGAAGATGTAGTGCATGCAGGTGTGAGTGGAGACGTGACAGGGAGGGAGGAGGGAGACAAGGAGGTGGGGGACACAGTGGAGGCAGTGGATCTTGGTATGTGTGCATGGACATGATGCTTGTGTGAGTGCCTGTGGGATGTGTGGTGGTTATGTTTGCCAGAGCTACCCTTGTGTGTTGAGGTGTGTGCATGCTGGTCTGATGGTGTGCTTGGGATAGGCTGAGGTACAGGGGATTGGTGCTGGGTGGAGGAAGTTGGAGGGGGGAGGCTTGACACAGGGACAATGGCTGCCATCAGTGCTGAGGCCAGAGTCTGAAAAGCTTGCTGTTGGGCTGCCTGACCACAATGAATGCCCTCCAGGTATGCATTTGTCTGGTGTAACTGCCTCTCTACACCCTGGCTGGCATTCAGAATGGTAGACTGCCCAACAGTGAGGGATCTGAGGAGGTCAATGGCCTCCTCACTGAGGGCAGCAGGGCTGACAGGGGCAGGGGCTGAGGTGCCTGGGGTGAAGGAGATGCCCACCCTCCTGGGTGAGCGTCCACGGGGCACACGCTGAGGGGCTGCTGGGAGGGTGGCTCTGGTAGGGGGGTGGCGGCTGTACCTGTATATGTGGGGGGCACAGAGGGGCCCGCCACCACAAGGGAGCTCCCATCAGAGGAGGAGTCCATGACGCTGGTCTCAGCTCCTGTCCCCGCCATGGAGCTCCCCTCGCCCTCCGCCCCACTGGTGAATTCGGAGTCCGTTGTGTCACCCTCCAGGGCCATGTGGGATGCAGCTCCCTCCTGCTCCTACTCCGGTGCCACTGCTCCTCCGCCTGATGATGCTATTGCACACAAGAATAGGGAGACCACATAAAGTGGGGGGGGAGACAGAAGAAAGACATGTTCAGTGCATGCAATACCGCTACTGTTGGCGGACACTACAGACACAGCAGCCCTCTGCACTACGCCATGCACTTAGAGTTCCCTCATTAATCACAGGGCCATGGGGTACAAGGCCTATGCCCGATTGCTGCACACATGGACATCACAGGATCCTGACTAGGTGTAGTTGGCTCTTAACACTGGTGGGGTGGGGTGCCACATGGCCTGCCCTACGAAGGGACCTTGCCTACAAAATTTGTCCTGGCATAGGGGTACCCACAGCCCACCTCCCCCACCCAGACACCTCCAATGCACACTGATTCAGCTGAATGAGAGTGTCCTCACCCCTTTGTGGCTGCTGTGATGCTCTCAAGCGCCCATCCAACTCTGGGTAGGCCACCACCAGGATCCGGAACATCAGGGGGGTCATGGTGCGACGGGTACCCCTCCCACGTTGGGAGGCCATCCCCAGCTGGGCCTCCGCCGTCTTCTTGCTCCAGTGGTGAATGTCCTCCCATCTTTTCTGGCAGTGGGTGCTCCGTCTGTGGTGGACCCCGCGGGTCCGGACTTCCTTGGCGATGGCACGCCAAATATCCTTCTTCTGGTGGGCGCTGACCTACAGGAATAGTACATGGGAAAATGAGAAGCTATAACCGTCCAGACCGTCACAGTCATTGGCCCCTGTTCCTACCCTTGCCATGACGCACATACACTCACCGTTGTTTCATGCACGCCTCATTCTCCCCCCCATATCTTACATCCACACCACTCCACACAGGCAGTGCCCATACAGCATGCTCACAGTTTACTTACCTGTTTGTCTGGAGGACCGTAGAGTAGCGTGTACTGGGGGAGGACCCATCCACTAGTTTCTCCAACTCCTCCGTGGTGTAGGCAGGGGCCCTTTCCCCAGACACATGAGTCATTGTCGCTTCCCGACTGAGTTCACAGCAGCACTTGCAGTGTAGGTCCTCTCCTGTCGAAGATCAGGTATCAAGTGAGTGAATAGATAGAAAATGGCGGTCACGTCCGAGGTGGTGCATACCGTCACTGCCGGCGTACATTGTCAGTGGCTCCTGGGACTTATAGGCTCCAATGTTAACCAATGCAGGATTGCGCCGTGGTCTTGGACCGCCTACAGCGACGGTGTACAACGCCAGCGCAGTTACCTCATATCCCATTGTCCCACCTTACAGGTCAGGCAGCCGCCATTTCAGTGGGCCACATGACATAATTTTTAATTGCGTCACACATATCTAGGCCTTGCATACACACTAAGACAGGCCAATAGCGAATTGAAAAGTTTGTGCAATGAAGTTGTGTTTTCGTACCTCAGTGTTGGCTGACCCTCTGCTCGCTGTTCTCCTCCATAGAGGACGTCCGCTGGGGCAGGTGAGGAGATGGCGGCATCCTCCGGTGTACAGGCTGCTGGTGGACCTGTCAACAATGGAAGAGCTACATGTAATTGTCACCTACAGACTGGACCGTGCCGCAATCCATGAACTGTGTGCCCAGTTGGAGCCGGACCTGATGTCAGCTATCCGCCATACCACAGGGATACCCCCTCTGGTGCAGGTGCTGTCAGTACTCCATTTCCTGGCAAGTGGGTCTTTTCAGACGACAGTGGCCATAGCATCAGGGATGTCCCAGCCTATGTTCTCCAACGTGTTGTCCAGAGTGTTGTCTGCCCTGCTGAAACACATGCGCAGCTACATCGTGTTCCCTCAGGTGGAGGATTTGCCTACAGTGAAAGGTGACTTCTATGCTTTGGGACATATCCCCAACATCATAGGTGCCATTGATGGGACACATATGGCCTTGGTCCCCCCCGCAGGAGTGAAAAGGTGTACAGAAACTGGAAGAGTTACCATTCTATGAATGTGCAGATGGTGCATTTGGCCGACCAGTACATCTCCCATGTGAATGCCAAATTTCCTGGCTCAGTGCATGACTCTTACATTCTGAGGAATAGCAGCATCCCTTATGTGATGGGCAACTCCAGAGGCACCGTGCGTGGCTATTAGGTGAGGACATGGACCCTATACAGTGTGAATAGTTGTCTGGGTGTGGGGTTGTCCCTACGGGTTAGTGTGTGTCTAACAGTTGTCCCTCAACATTTGCACGTGACTCTGGCTACCCCAACCTGTCATGGCTACTGACCCCAGTGAGGAATCCCAGGACAAGGGCAGAGGAACACTACAATGAGGCACATGAGCGAACTAGGAGGGTTATAGAGAGAATCTTCGGCCTCCTGAAGGCCAGGTTCAGGTGCCTCCATATGACGGGTGGTTCCCTATTCTACTCACCAAAGAAGGTGTGCCAGATCATCGTGGCTTGCTGTATGCTGCACAACTTGGCTTTGCAACGACAGGTGCCTTTCCTGCAGGAGGATGGTCCGGAAGGAGGTGTTGTGGCAGTTGTGGAGCCTGTGGACAGTGAAGAAGAGGAATCAGAAGAAGAGGATATCGACAACAGAAACACCGTGATTCATCAAAACTTACAGTGAGACACAGGTAAGTAGACATCACTACCTGCTACATCTGATACACTTGTTCTACCTCTCATCTGTCTGTCACTTTCACCCAGTGTATGGACCCTGATTTGTCACTTTCCCTTTCAATTTCACAGATGTGGGTCCCACTGTGTGACCTCTGCTATGTTTCCTCATGGACTAACGCTGTGTGACATAGGTATGCTGACAATACAATGGATATTTCTATTTCCCTCAGTTATTGCAAATACACATTTGTGAAAGCCCAGACTGACTCCAGATAGTTTTGTGATTTAAGGGTGTTTATTTAAGTGCTAAATAGTGGAGGGGGTTGTAAAATGAGCAGGGGTGATGATGGAGGAATGTCCATGGCAGAGTCCAGTCTATTTGTCTCACAGGTGCATTGTCCAAAGGGGCATAGGAAGTGGAGCTGGGGCAGTTGATGGATGGACAGGGTGACAAAATGGGACAGAAGGATGACAATCAGGGTGGTCTCATTTCTTGGCGGGGGTTTTGGCATTGTTCTCTGTCTTTGTCCTGGATCTCAGGGACCACTTGCGGGGTGGTTCTCCATCTGCAGGGGGTGGGATGCTGGTGTCATGGTCCTGTGGCGGTGCCTCCTGTCCACTGGCGCCGGCGGAGGTGGTGGGCAGTATATCGTCCAGGCTAGTGTCAGGGGCCCCTTGTGGTGCCACAGTGTCCCTCCTGGTGTTCACAAGTTCCTTCAGCACCCCTACAATGGTGCCCAGGGTGGTATTGATGGATTTGAGTTCCTCCCTGAACCCCAAATACTGTTCCTCCTGCAGCCGCTGGGTCTCCTGAAACTTGACCATTACCGTTGCCATCGTCTCCTGGGAATGGTGGTAGGCTCCCATGATGTTGGAGAGGGCATCACGGAGCGTGGGTTCCCTGGGCCTGTCCTCCCCCTGTCACAGAGCAGCCCTCCCAGTTCCCCTGTGTTTCTGGGCCTCTGTCCCCTGAACCGTGTGCCCACTACCACTGCCCCCAGGTCCCTGCTGTTCTTGGGGTGGTGGGTTAGCCTGGGTTCCCTGTAGTGGTTGACACACTGCTGCTTGACGTGTCCTGGGGACAGAGGTATGGGCCCGCTGGGTGGGTGCTGTGCTGGTGTTTACAGAGGGGGGAGGCTCTGTTTTGGCTTGTGCCAGTGTGAGGGGAATCGACTGTCCCGAGGTCCCAGATGGGCCGGGCTGGTCATCTAGATCCAGTTGGACAGAGCTGCTGTCATCATTGTGGGCCTCTTCTGTGGGTGGAGTGGACATGTCTGGAACCTCTTGTCCGGTGACGTTGGGTAGGGATCCTGCAGGGGTGTAAAGGCATAGTTTTAGTATCTGTTTGTGGCATGGTGTGCAATGGGTGGGTGACCCTGTACCCCAGTGCTTGCATTCCAGTGTAGGACCTTGTTTGCTAATTGTTTAGGGGTCTATGTGGGTATGTGCAGTGGACATGCATTGGTGATGGGTGTCCATGCTTTGCTGTTGCATGCAGGGCTTGGTGTTGGGATGTGTGGTTTGTGATAGTGGAACATGTGTGAGGAGTTGGAGTGATGGGGTGAAGGTGAGGGTGGGGGTATGTGTTAGCATGCAGGTACGGTGGGGGATGAAGTAGTTAAAGATTTAACTTACCAGAGTCCATTCCTCCGGCTACTCCTGCGAGGCCCTCAGAATGCAGTTTAGCCAGGACACTGCTCCTCCCATGTTGTTAGTTGTGGGGGAGGAGGTGGGGGTCCGCCGCCAGTCCTCTGAACCACAATGTGGTGTCTTGATACCACAGAACGCACCTTCCTCCGTAGGTCGTTCCACCTCTTCCTGATGTCATCCCGTGTTCTTGGGTGCTGTCCCACTGCGCTGAACCTGTCCACGATTCTTCGTCATAGCTCCATCTTCCTAGATATGGTGGTGTGCTGCACCTGTGGTCCGAATAGCTGTGGCTCTACCCGGATGATTTCATCCACCATGACCCTGAGCTCCTCCTCAGAAAACCTGGGGTGTCGTTGCGGTGCCATGGGGTGGTGTGGTGATGTGTGAGGTGGTGTGTGTTGTGATGTGTGGGGTGATGTTTAGGGGTGTGTGATGTTTTGTGCGTGGATGTGTATGTGTGATGGTGTTGTGTGCTTCTGTATGGTGGTGTTGTCTTTGCTGTGCTGTCTCTCTGGCCTTTGTCAATATTTTAGGTAGTAAGGGTTTGTGGGTGATGTGGGCAGGTGTTTTATAGTGGTGTGGGTGTGTGGGAGTGGTGTGTGTATGTGTATCAGGTGTGTGTATTAGGAATTGTCCAATGTGGTAGTGTTTTGTAAGTGAGTGTGTATTTTGAACGTGGCGGTGTGTACCGCCAATGGTTTACCGCGGTTGAAAGACCTGCATGGATTCATGGGTCGTGATAGTGTGGGTGTATTCCTGTTGGCATGAGAGTGATGGTTTTGTTATCATCAGTTTATCACTGACCTTTGGTGTTGCGGCCTTGTGTGGGTGTCTGGATTTTGGCGGATTCCAAGTTGTGGGTCGTAATAGCTGTGGCGGAATTCCGCGGCGGTGTGGTGGCTGTCTTCTGCACGGCGGTAAGCGTGATTTACCACTGATGTTGTAATGAGGGCCATCGTTTTGAAAAAATATAGAGAACTGTAAGTCACGAAGTTTGCACAGCCCTCCCCAAGACTTTGGGATTACTTCACTTTGGTTCCATTCTCCCATATCCAACTGCCTTTCTGCTGTTCACATATGCTTTGCTAGAGCTTCATCATGTTCAAGCTGCTTTGAGAAGAAAACACAGGAGTCTTGGACTGTGGTTGTTAGCCCTTTTCAAATTGGACTCTAGGCTTCTTGAAGCCAGTGCTCCAATAGTTTATCCTGCATCGTTGAACCTTGAAGCCAGTTCACCCTGAACTTACTGTGACCATGACATCACTTTAGTAGGCGAGGCACCATAATTTAACTCATTGATTTAGTTTAAAGTGAACATTAATCCAAAACATCAATGAAATTCAGTTCATGTGGCTAGTTAATGATCAAAAACAAAATAAAAACAATTAAAAACAGCATTAAACATATAAACACAAATATGTGACAGGAAATCAGTCAAATTTAATGTTACTAAATCAGTTTCACAGCAATCTTCAAGACTGACAGTAATACATAACAAGCATTGGCAAAGCCAATAGATCTCAACTTTGGGTTTTTTCCTCTGTTTCACAGTAGTGTGTGTGTGTGTATAGTAAGTGTTGATTGTATATTTTATTGTTAGTAAAATAGCCTTTAATGTTATGCGGAATAATTGATTCATTTTAGAGGTTATGAGTTTGTAATCAGTGCAACCCAATAATAATTTTTATTTTTATTTTTTTTGCAAATGAAGCACCCCGGTCCATAGAGATGCCTAGCCCTATGCAGTTGCTTTCTTTATCGAAGGTGCAAAATGCGTTTACAAGGTAAGAGTAAACAAAAAAACATAGGGTGCAGAGGTGGTCAAACACTTTGAATCTCTTCATTTCCAAACAATATACTGGCATTGTTTTAATGTGCTCAGATTCTGGAACAAAACATATTTGTGTAGCGAAATTAGTATAATTTGTGTGCAGAAGCCTGAGAAATACTGCAGAGATAAAATATTTCAAGCGTGTACAGAGAAATACACGGTGTGAGGCTTGCAGGCTGGCTAGGTTACAGACAGTTACATATCCCTTTCAAAGCAACAAAAAAGCTCTGTGTAAAGCTATTTTAAGTGAGAGGAGGAAGGCAAGAGATAACAGCTGATGCACAACTTTCAAAGGGTTAGGCAGGTTTCCCTGCAGTACTGAGACAGGAAGGTTCTAAAAGGTACCATGGAATCTAAAGAAAGGAAAGGAAGTCAGCCGGACCCAAAGACACCCAGATGGCTGCAGGAAGGCATTATTCTAAGTAACAATTAACCAAAAGAGAACATTAGAGTAAAAAAAAGGCACAACACCTTTCTGAACAAAGCAAGTGCAGTAAAGCGATTGCTTATAGTAAATGAATAAGTTGAAAGACATAGTTGCTCTCCCTTTTCGACTCCAATAAGCCTTTCTTCTATGAAAACAACAAAAACAGAAATGTCTAACACAAAGAGGTAGAGACCTGCGATATCACAAATGGGATAGAAATATTTATAGTCTCTTCAGCAGCTAGCAGAAATGTGGGATAAGTGAAATGGATTACAAAGTAGAAAATTCACCCCCCCACCCATCTGCAAGACAGAACTGGTGAACTTTCAAATCAGAGTCTGAGAAGACCTGTGTACCTCGCAGCCTCAAGTCGTATATCACGACAAAAAGAGTAGGATGTTGGAATGTAGTGGTGCTGTGCAATATAGAATTCACTTGTCTTATGGGAAATCACATGTAACATGAGCAGGACATAGGAAAATTTAACGTTTTCAAGAGAAAACCTAGATATATTTTACAATGTATTTGTGGAGAATTCAGTAGTTCAGTTTCAAAACTGAGGTTCTTTTAACAGTGTGCAGCTGTGAAGTGAGATAAGGGGGCGGCGTGATAAAACATGCAACTGGTGCCAATCGCAAGGGTGTGTGTGTGTAGCGACGGAGTAGAGAAAGAGGGGGACACATTATTGCTGACAGTAATAGAGATTCTCCCAACAGCTTCCAATGGCGCTCAAAGGGCCACGTGCACTACAAGAAAGGGGAAAAAAACAGATGGGACCAAAGACCTTTTACCGAGCTCCCCTGAAGAGAGAAGGTGGCTCTTCAATTTGTGACTAAGGCAAGCAGGGACTTGGAACGAGTCGTGGACATGCACTCGAGGAGCAGTCTTTAAAAGGCGTAAACACTATCTCTAGTTACAAAACTAAAATAAATATTTGCAATGCAAAAAAACAAAGAAGGCAGTTTTAAGGAGATGGTGATTGATAGGAAACAAAGCTTTTTAACAAGGCTTCACACACACACGCTCACATTATGATGTAACAAAAAAAATACAAAAGAGATACACAGTGCATTTAAGCTGCCACAAGGAACCCACCAAAAGGGAAGCCTTGACAAAGATGAGCAAGAAACAAAGACAAAATTGTGTCCAAAGATGTACACATAAGCACCAAAATGCAAAGATATCAGTAGTTAGGCGCTGCTCCGTGGGAGGAAACAAGTGACAACAAGGAGGGACAAAGAGGAAAGATTTAACACTAGCAGGCAAGCCTTTTTAAAGGACAAACTCTCAAATAAAAAGCGATGGGCAGGTCGTAAGTCCACAAAGTGTATACAACATGTCTCAAAAGAGAAAGTGCAAGCTGTGCCTAGGCTCAACCTAAAAAGCATTCAATAATATAAAGTGTCAGGGTTGTTTACCAAATCAGTTAATCAGCAATCATTACAATGGGAGCACTGCAGCCAAAATTACGAACCATAAACGGATGTCATCTTGCTTAGGTCATGTGAATGCATTGCCACAGTACTAAAACTCTTAAACTTCAACAGCTAACAATCAAATGTTTTTTGCAGAACTCAGTTTCATGTGGCTTGGGAAGACTAGAGAGTGAGAAATAATGTTCTCGTTCTGTTGTTTGTAAGTGTTTCACAAGGTTGTATTTACAAGGGGAAGAATGTATTGTTTAACAAATGGTATCAAATGCATGTATAATGAATGAATGGCTGTTTACCTTGCTTGGGAACCGAACTTCCATCATGGAGGAAGGGTATATTTCTCTCTGCATACAGCGTTTGTCAGACATTCTGTTGGAGCTCCAAACAACATTCAGCTGGATAAACAGCACTCTCAAAGAACGATCCTGCTTATCAATTTTATTTAAGATTCAGACATTGACTAAGATTGGCCTTGGCCTTGACAGCAGTGCATAAAAAACATCCAATAGCATAACAGGTTAGAGGACTCAACAAGGTTGGCAAGAATAAAAAAGCAGATGTTCAGATTGTAAAGATAGCATTTTTTTCCCCAGAGGAAACTGATACTTATGTTATACAGATCTAAAATAAATGCAAAGGTCGTAACTCAGAGAGTCCAGAGAAGCCCAACCCTTCGGGAAAGATAATATATTGTGGATGGTACCCATTCTTATTCTGGTAAGTAGGCAACATTTACAAATATCAGAAACCAAATGTAAGTATGACTCAATTTTTTGTTTAAATCTGTTTTATTGATTTTTTGTTTTTCAGTAACACATTTTGTTCAATTACTTGACATCACTTAGTGGGTGAGGAAAAAGCATAGGTTAGACCGGTTAGCATTTGATTTATGGTATGCTTTACAGATTGTAACAACAGGCACATGTTTGCTGAAATAAACTGCCACATAGTGGTACAACTCATATGCTAGCAGCATCTGTAATAAAACAGAACCTGTGAACGTAACATTTTAAACATGAAATAAGATATGCTGATGGATTTGCTGTTTTATGGCTAATTCAGTTGGAGTATGCTGATGTACAAAGAGTGGCATCTGGTGGTGCCTGATGTAGCGGGTAGTATCAGTGTCCAGATCAAAGTATGTTGCAAAGAAGGTGTTGTGTCTTGTACTTCATGTGATATTTAGTCCTGTCTTGGCGCAGTATTATGCGGTAGAGTATACTCAGAGGTGTCTAGCCTAGTAGCCTTGGCGAAAGCAGACAGTATGGCATCCCAGGAAGACACTATTGGGCATTTTCTGAGCCCTAACATGGCTTCCCCATGTAAAGCTACGCTCTCTTCCTAGGCTATGTGAGTAAAGATGCGTACCAGGCGTTCAGCGCTGGGGTTCATGTAATTTCCAACACCTCATTCTAAGAGGTTTGGCTACAATGAAGCATAGGTCTAAAAAAGAGGTAGTGGCTTTCTGTGTTTTCAACCTGGAGTATAAACCTAAAAGACAGGCTTCCTGTGTGTGTATGTCAGGGCTCTCTGTGCATTCAGATAGGGAGGACGTGATGCCTAGCCAGTATGTTCATAATCGGGGCAATGCCATAGCATGTGGAGCAAGTCAGGCCCAGACTCGTACTATGTTTGCGCTGAATTAGCATCATTTTTTTAATGCTAATTCTGCAAAAACTTAACTTCTTATTTATATTTTGATGCTAGACTAGTCTAGTGCCAAATATTGTAGTTAGTTTCATATTTTGGATGCGTGAAACCACCTTGTGTCAATGAGATGCAAGGTGGGTGTTCCCATCCAAAAAATGACTCTAAGGGCCTAGCGCCTTATTTATACTCCCGTGCAAAAATGGTGCACGGGCCTAAATAATAGCGCTAAGCCTGCTTAGCACCATTATGTAATGCCTGGGTCTGGGCAGGCGTTAAGGGACCTGTGGACCCATTTCTGTTTTGAAAAACCATGGAAAGATCCTACAGGTGCCCTCCCCAAGCCCCAGGAACACCCACACCAGAGGGAAACCACAGAATTGGGACCCCCTCCCAGGTAAGGATAGGTAAATAGAGGGAAGTATTTTAGTAACATTTTAAAGTGCCATTAGGGGCCCTGAAATGGGCCGCCACCCACGGCACAGGGTACAATGGCCAAGACCAGGAGACCCTTGTCCCCTATGCTGGCCATTGGGGTGGTGGGCATGACTACTGTCTTTCATAAGACAGGAGTCATGTGGTGTGAATGGTTTTGCATCAGGAAATTATGCTAGGCTGGTTAGAGTCATCTTTTTTTACTCTAACCAGCCTAACGTAATTTTTTGTGTGCAAAACACCATTCTCCCATACTGCCACCCCCACTCGGCTAACATCATTTTTTTAACGCTAGCCCACCCTTTGTGCCAGATTATGCCATTCCATTAATATGGCCCCCGCTAGTGTCCTGGAATGGCTCAAACCGGCACTATACTTTTTGACGCAAAACTGCGCCAACGCAGTTTTGCGTCAAAAAGTATAAATCTGGGCCTCAGTTTCTACATGTTAACGACAGGCAGAGTCCGTCAGACAAACGTATTGGTTAACTTTGGCCGGGGTAAGGTATGCTCTATGCAGGATATGTAAGTATGACTTCATGGCCCCACTCAATTTTAGTAACAGGTCTGACTGATGGCTTACATAGTTTGGCAGCATCTCACACATACCAACCGTATTGAACAAAAGTATTCTTGACCCACACTTTATCTTTTTTGTCTATGACCTACAGGGTCTTGAACAATTCTGGTCTACCTATATCAGATCAAATGGCCCTGATGTATTTGAACCACCAAATGTTTAGGTTAATGTCTGAGCATAAGCAATCCTTCATAGTTTCATGGTTTAAAGAGGCAGCTGCATTAGCCAAAGAGACATGGATAAAGAAATCAGTTTCATCCTATTATTTTCCATATAATTCAGTCTAAGTTCTCCATGGAAGAGAAATGAGGAATACCTTGTGGACGACCCATAAGCCTTTTACAAAACCTATTTTTCATCCACTTGTAAGCTTGACACATTTGAATATCCCAAATGGTCAGCAATGTATCCTATGAGGAAACATACTTACTTCAGTAAATATGCACCTTGGGTTTTAACTATTTGTTATTCAAGCTTTCTGCAAAGTCAAAGACAACCCTTGACTGCAGCAAATGTAACAAACAACTGGACTTCGCAAAGGTTATTCCTAAACAAGATAAAGGATGAACTTTCTCTGGTATCCAGTTACTAATGCAGACGATGGTAAATTCTATCGGACCTCAGGCTCATGGTCAAAATATAGATTTTAAAACTATTAGCATTGAAATCACGATTATCCATGAAGGAATCACAGCTATAAAAAAAAAACAGTTAGCTTGTTTGGCTATGAGACCTTATAGTCAAGGTCAGTGTACAGTAAAACTGATATTTTTTTTTTTACTTAAGTGCAGAGTATACAGACTCTCTCTTTTCATGTATTGCTTCAACTCATTTATACATAAAGTAAAATGCTTGAGTATTTAAAATGTATACCAGACAAACCTCACTGGCCAGCTCAGTGCTAACAAAATATTCCTATCTATCCCAGGTACAAATCTGACTCTAGCTGTAATATTTGAAATCAACCAACAGAGCAAATCTACAATGTCACCACCAACACCTATGGATGCAAGAGTAGTCCACAATTATGGCCTATTTACTTGGTCAAAGCCCTAAATGAGATATATGAAGGCAATATGTAAGGAACTACAATATATTTGTTTAAGCAACGGATGGAGATTAATACACTGTTCAAAAGTCCTCAGGGTGGCTCTTAAATCGTACACTTTCTCAGTTAGGACACCTGTTTTGTGGGTCCAGATTTAAATTCTGTTCATCATGACTGACCAGCTACTTTGATAATGGAATCGATCAATGAGAGACCTTCTTAGCTCCCTTATTATAAACCTATACTATTATGAAATTAGACCAACAGGTTGGTATAATACTATTACTGGTGGTGGTGTGGACACTGGTAACTGTTGGGAGCCCACAGGTCCACATTGTTCTTAAATAAGTCCTTTGGAACACCATCTGACCTTGTGCTTTACTCAAGGGACTAGTCTTATTTGCCACAATAACCTCCTGTAATGTAGAGGCCTATTTGGAAAGCAGGAGTCATAAGACCTGCAAAATTACTTACAGAAATTAATGCATTATATGATTTGCAGTAATGGGATACCCATTGGTAAGCAGTAATATGTGCACCAAAACTTTCATGAGCCCTTCTTGCCACTTGCAGATACAAAATCTTCCCAGGCTTTTCCCCGACTGTGATTTTATGATTCCTAATGCCCCTTTCAGAGTAACATTGGAATTTTGTATCCCATTCTCAATTGTTTAGACTTTTTTGCCATTTTTATAACATCCCTTCTTCATAATTTTTACCCATTGTCCTTAGGGTATATTCTGCTTTTTGTTTAATATATTATGTTTATAATGAACTTGTTTTGGATCTTAAAGATGTTTATATTTTTACTGAATTGTTGCTTGACATGCTGTTGCAGAAAACCAGAAGAAAGACTTGCTGCTCAAGCCAAACTGCCAAAGAGAAAACAGGGAATCCATACAGAATTTAGGTGACCAACTGGAGCTATTTCCTCACCCCTTTCTTTTCTCAGCAATATAATACACATCACAGAGAGGCCTCTCCATCTTTATTTTTTTCTTTTGACAAACTCTCCCCTATCCTGGGAGGAGCCATACAATAGATATATACTTACTAATCCTGTTTCTTCTTGACTTCTTGGACTTTCAACCATGGAAACTCAAACTTGCCACCTCATTGAGAGTGCTGGAGCATCTTGTAGGTGTTCAACATACAGGTTACCCATGCTTCTGCGATTTTGTGGAACTATGGACATGGACACCTTCCCAGTGGCAGGGGTAATTGCCAGTTAACTTTGGTTCTCCTTCTATGAATCAGAGAGCAGAGAACTATTTCTGGCTGTTCTGCGAGCTGCTGACAGATGCCACTCCCATGTGGTCACTCATGTGCTGTTACTAGGCACACTGGCAGCCACTGCAATAATGGGGAAGAGGGTCTTGGCATCCCAGCCTGCTTTTTGGTAAGGGGGCTTTGTCATTCTACCCTGCTTCCTGTGTCTGGGCTTTGGGAATCCAGGAGTGGGTGGGGGCTATTTCTTGACCCCCTCTTACTAGTGACTGGCATGTGTGTCTCGAAGGATTAATGCCCATATTTACGAGGCACCTGTGCTGCTGTTGCATCACTTTTTGTGATGCAATGGTGGAGCAAACCACTAAATCATATTTATGAGGCCAAGTAAAGCCACTTTGCGTGGCTTCAAAGGGCACCATAAATATGGAGTAAGGCAAGGCAGCACAAATCACTGCGTTGCCTTATTCTGCTCTAGGGAGGCATTCCATGGGCATTGCTATGGGGTTTCCCATGCAACAACAATGGATTTTGACACTTTCCCATATTTAAAAGACTTTGTAAACCTGGGGATATGCCAAAATCTTACACCTCCCCAGGGGAGCTGCAATAAGGAGAAATATCACAATTTCTCCTTGTTTTTCTCCTGCATGTGTGCTGCATTCTGCAGCAAGCATGGAAAGAGAAAAAAAGCCTCCCAGGATTGTTTTTCGCAGGAAGGTGACCCTTTCTGCACAAAAACAATCATGCATGCAACGCAGGCACCCTTGCACCATGGTGCAAAAGTGCCTGCATTGACGCTAGGCAGCCAAAACGGTGCTAGCACAGGTGGAAAGGATGGGAATGTGCCGAATTGGTTAAAATACAACACATTCGTGCCCTTTCTCTTTGACCCAGGGCAGCGCAGCAAAGTGACCTGCTGCTCTGCCCTGCGCCAAAAACTCCTAAATTTGCCCCTACGTTATCACCACTCGCAAATGCAATCATCTGTAGGTCACAAGGTTGAGTCGCTCCAGGACCCAACATACTTACATTAAGCTTGCATGAGTGAATTCAGCACTATTACATTTTAAAACAAGAATGAATGAGGGATTTTAAAAACTGGGTGCAGATGTGTTTTCAGCATCTTTTTTTACATGCCTGGATTCCATTTTGGTTAGTTCCCATCTCGCTCTCCACATTGGGTGAATGAAGATTGCAGTGAAGCTAGATTTTGGCACTTCTGCTTTCAGGGTTGTGTATCATGAAAGTTGGCAGGCTCAACCTTTGGATATGAATGGCAGTTTCTCTTCATTTTTTGTGTGCAGTTGCTCTTAGTTATCCATTGTGTACATGGCAGATGAGGCTCAGAATAGATGCACTCCAAAACCCTGCACCCTGCTTCCCTCTTGCTTGGACCTTGGGGAACAAAAGCAATTATTGATGCCTATTGGTTAAGGTCTCTGACTACCATTCTAAAGGTTAAGGGTCAAGTGTAGTAGCCTTAAATAAGTGTTTTCAGTTAGTGGTGGTTTTGTTCTGCATGTCACATTCTGAACTGAGTGTAAGAGTTCATCTCCCTTGTCTTGTGCTAGTAATCTATTAGGGAATTACCCTCAACTAAGTTTCTCCTATTCTAACTGGCTGTGTCTTTTTTCAGTCCCTCTTTACCTGTTCTGTCCAAGGTGGCTGGTGGTGCTTGCCCTGTTGCACCTTTAGCACTTTTAGACACATTTTGCACTTTAAGGTTGAAGGAGATTTTGCAATTTTTCCCGGCGGCTTCAACTAGTTGGTTTTCACTGAATTTTGATGTTGTTTTGAAGGGACTGCCTTTTTGTACCCTGTGGGTGCTCTGGGGTTGGTCTTTGGTTTGGGCCATGTCTACATCTTATATTCGTCTCTTCAATCTATTTCTGGTTTTGGAAGCTCTGCAACTCTTTCCTGCTTAATTTCTGTAGAGGCTCCAAATAGGAATGTTTCTTCGTATTCAATTTATCTCAGCCTTTTCTTCCACTTCTGTTTTGCGGGATTTAATTCTCTGCTATGTGACCGGTGTGCTCTTGTGTGTGTCAAGATGGACAGCCCAGGCCAGATACTCTCAGCCCATTTTACCATGCTTTTCATTTCAGTTCCCTCATAGAGGGATCTGGGTCAGGTCATTGCTCTTCTCTCAGTCTATTTTAATGATGTCTTGGATAAGATTTTTGTTAATTAGAACAAACACAGGTTCCAGTAGATTAGCCTTTATTATACTTCTCCACTGCCCCACTACTTCTCCAGTCTGGCTCCTTTCAGTTCCTCACTCCAACATTCTACTGCATGCTCCAATCCAACATTCTAAGGCAAGCTATCTGGCCAACTTGTATAATTGTTTTAACATTCTAAAAGTGAAGGGGAGTAGGAACATACTTTCTATAATTACTAGCATATTACTATATATAATTACTACCATGTTACAACACAAATTCCCACCTTTGACAAATGACAAAGGTGAATTTCAACATCACACCCAGACCATAGAAGATGTGGTCAATACATTTTGAAATAGAAAACACAACTAAAGTAATCTATATCAGGAAAGCAAGACAAAATAAAAACATTTACCTTAAACATAATGTTCACATGCTCACATTGTAACCTTTGTGCATGAGCATGCTTATATTGTGATCTTTATGCCATACAGGAGCTTGGATTTGTCTTCTCGATGTCCTTCCCAGTTAGGCACCTCTATCAATTTGTCTTGAGGTGTCCACCACAATGGAACTACATCCTAAGGTGTCCTCCAGATTGGGACTAGATGATGATTTTTGTTTGACCAGTTTGTCCATGCTCCAACACTGGCCACGGTCCATTCCCTCCACATTCTGTTTGATGTTAGCAATACGCCTGGGTTCAAAATATTTAGAATCCATCCCTTCTCTCCCCACTGGATTTTTGACATACACCCAATTATCCAAATTTCAGAGTTGATGTTTTGTGCCTTGTTTGATGTTGTAGTAGTTCTTATATTTTGCTTGGTGTAGGGTAATTTTGTTTTTAACTAATGTGTAGTTGTGCTCAACTCTGGTCCTTCCTCCCAACTAAGCGGGAAATAGTTTGGTGCTGGGTTTCCTGCCTTTTAATGCAGAGAACGGTGATATATTAGTAATAGACTTGGGCATAGTCTGGTATGCTCAAAGCATATCCTGAGTAGCATTCTCCACATTCATGTGATTTATGCTAGCCAGTTGGACACACTCTATGACCATTCAATTTCCTCGCTCTACAAGACCATTCGCATGTGGACAGTACAAAGCAGTTTTATTATGAATAATGTTGAGAGGTAAAAGGAAATCTGCCATCACCAATGATGTCAACTGCATACCATTATTGGTAACTATGGTAGCATGAGAATGGTAATCCACCAAAACAAAAGCAAAATGTTTCTCCATCTTGGAAGAATTAATAGGACCAATTATATATAGAGCCAGTTTTCACATGGTTTGTCAGGGATGGCTACTGGTGAAATGGGAACTTTGTGGACAATTCTAGATTTAGCACTGTATGCACATATGGAGCAATCCTTGGCTTTGACCATGGAATTCATATTAGGGAACCAATACTGCCCCATAATGTGTGACTTGGTAAGGCTCCTACCCAGATGACAATCATGGGCCAGGAAAATAATCTTGCTTCTCAAATTCGTGGGAGGTATGATTTTGCCATTCCTGAGTATGAAGTTATTTTTCTCATAGATTTCAAATCTAGCTTCCCAATAACATTTGATATAATGATCCACCTCATTTTTATGAGTTGGCCAACCATGCAGAGCATACAACTTAAGTTTGACCAATGAATCATCCTCCAAACTAGCTGCACTCCATTCATCATTGGTAATAACTGGAGAGTTGATTACAGAATAGAATACTCAGGTGTTTCAAATTCCTCTTTTATGTCTAAAGGCGCTCTTAATAAGATGTCAGCCGTCTGGTAATCCTGGTAGTGCTGTTGTATGATCCTTTAATCTCAGAAATCTAGATAAGGGGTTTGTGGTCCATGCGGATGTCAAATTGTATACCCCACAGATAAAACTTGAAGTGCCTAATGGCCCAGAAGCATACTAAGGCCTCTCTTTCTACAACTGAGTAATTAGACTCTTACTTGCTAAAGGCCTGAGAAGTGAAAGCTACAATTCTTTCCCTGACATCTGTGATTTGGGACAGTGTAGCGCCTAAGCCTCTATTGCATCCATTGTAGTATTTTTTTCCTGTTTTGTTCTAAATTGCACAGGTGTGCAACTGGCAAAATGGTAGAGATAGCTGATGGTCTTTAAACTATTTGTAGGGACCATGGTTCTTCAATAAAGCTCTTAGGTTGTAAGTAAAATCCAAAAAAATGTTTGACATACTTTGACATGAATTCAGCTGGACCTAAAAAAGACTTAAGTTCAACCTTATTCCGTCGAGCATTAGTTTTCTTGACAGCCTCCAGTAAGCAAATCCTGGGCTTAAAACCATCTTTGGAAATGGTATGCCCTAAGTACTCAACCTCACACATGCCAATCTGGCACTTTTCTTTCTTTAACGTGAGCCTTGCTTCCCTGAGTTTGTGAAGAACAAGTCTTAAAAGTTTATCATGTTCTTCCACCGTGTTATATATTATAACATCTTCCTGAAGCATAAAGTTTTAGAATTACCTTCTAAAATGTGCTGCATTATTTTCTGGAATACGGCAGCAGCCAATGCCAACCCGAATGGCATTCTGCAAAACATAAAAGGACCCATATGAGTGGTGAATGCAGTCAGCCGTTTGGGCTCTAGATGTAACTACACTTGATAGTAGGTATTGGAAAGATTGAGAACAGAGAAACACAAAGCTTCTCCCATCATGCTTAACATTTTGTGAATGCAAGGAAGGGGGTGTTTTTCTATCCAAGTGCTCCTATTTAGGTCCAATAAATCCACACATATTCTAATGTAATTTACCTGATTTTTCTTTGCAATGATAATGGGTGCTAGAAATCCAAATTTCAATGGATTGTATTATACCAAGAGTTTTTAATCTTTTTAATGGCTCTTTCATTAGGTGTGGTATAGGTCTGGTTTTATGTATAGTAGGTTTGGAATCTGACTTTAATTTTATATTGAAAGTCCTTTAGTAAACCTAATTTGTCATTGAGAATTTCCGGGAATTTATTACAAATCTTGTCGCCTGTAATGGACTGGTTAACTGCCATTGCATGCTCTGGGTTATTGGGATCCAATTTAATTCCCAATTGTTTCTGATGCTGCCATCCTAACAAACTGGATCCTTCTTTAACAACATACACCTTGCCCACAGTGGAATGATCCTTAAACGTTATGTGAGATTTAAACATGCCCTTGAAAGGAATAGGAACTTTATTGCATCCACTTGGAGCAATGTCAGGGTTAAGCACATTTGTCACTTTTTTGTCTGTCAAATTATTGAATTCTGAAATATTTATGAGGGTAAAAGGGGAGCATGAATCAGCAAATAGTTCAAAAGGATTACCATCAATATATGTGTTGCATTCTGGGTAGTTGATAGGCTGGACCAAATCCTCATCCTTTACTTGTAAAATAATTTTCTTAACTTCCTGGATATGCTCCTACAATGTTTTGTTATCATAAGTTTGTCATTTTTAGAAAAGTCCCTGCATACGGTTGCAAAGTGACCTTTCTTGTTGCACTTTTTAAAAGTAGTGTTCTGGCTTGGCAGTAAGAATTTGCAAGGTGACTGCTACTACCACAACCGTAGCTCTTTTGTTTGATATTTTCAACATCAGTTGTTTGGCAGGAAGCATTGGAGTTTTTTATCTTGCATACCTCAAATTCTGATTTATCCTCCCTAATCTCTGATACCTGTTCAGAAGAGGGTTGGGATCTGATCCCTTTCAAACATATAGCTTTATGCTTCATAGACTTAGCAATCTCTAAAGCTTCATACAACTCTGCTTGTTTTTGCAATAGCTTTTCCTGAATTCTAATATTATTGGTCCATCATACTAATTCATCATGAATGAGGGAGTCGTTCACATTCCCAAAATTACGCAAAGTACTCAACCCTCTGAGAGTGGCTACTTAGTTCCTTACACTCTCCTATTTGCTCTGAGTATGACAGAAAAATTTGTAATCCTCCAATACAATGCTAACTGTGTCCCCAAACTGAAATTTCAGGTATGTGATTCTGTGTTCATCTTACTCAACTTCCTTATCCTGAGGTAACTTTGGTTCAGGAAGCGATTTGTAAATCCTTCTGCCAGGCGTGCCTAAGTTATGAAGTTGAATGCATTGCTTACTCACTGGGCTTAATTTGACACCCACTATAGCTATCAAGTAGGATTCAAATGTCTTCACACATTCTTTCCACGTTGTTAGGTTCCCCTATTTCATTAAAAAATGAGACAGGTTGTGACATCCCTGCCGCTGCCATCATGAATAGGGGGTGAAGCACAACAATATCACAATTTCAGTTAACTAGATTAACTTTGTACAATTAACCTTAATAGAAGGAAATCTTACGCAGAAGTTTTTAAATATGTATGTATTTTTTTTTGCACTTAAATCAAGGTACTTTATAAAGTGAGTAAAAACACATAGATAATTATCTATGACTTCAAAACACAATAATATTAAGATTATAGCAAGAAAGATAATACTCAACTAGAGCAATTTGTACTCTGTGATAATATTAGAAACTTGACTGTAAAATTGGCTCAAATATAGCTTGTTACTATAATGACAAGTCCCTAGCTTACCTTTGCCCAACTGAAGGAATAATATGCATACTAAAAGATATGATTTTCCTTAAATATACCAATGGCAATGTGCACCCATCTGAAATACATAAGCATTTACTACATCCAACTTAAGTATCTTCTGAGTGAACAAGACACCGTTGAATACTAAGGCGACAATTTGAAATCCTTAA
The DNA here is from genome assembly GCF_031143425.1 of Pleurodeles waltl. NCBI lineage: Eukaryota > Metazoa > Chordata > Amphibia > Caudata > Salamandridae > Pleurodeles > Pleurodeles waltl. The sequence goes on along the minus strand of NC_090447.1, from coordinate 775,894,270 downwards.
GATTCTTGCGTCACAATGAGAAAGCAAAGGATAGATCACTTTTCACACAGAGATAATTATCCGAAACCTCAAGATGTGAGCATCACTGCAAAATAAGATGAAGGTGCACTCTAGCCTTCCTGAGGGAAAGAAAGTAAAGTGCCTTAAAAGATGGAGTAAACCTCAGAAGACTAACAAGGAAACTCTTATGGGCCACTCCTTATGGATGTAAAGTTAATGTCAATGCGGAAACACTCCAATAATATTCCTGACAGGCTGAAAATTCACCAGTCGTGCCTTTCAGTGCTCCTAAATTGCTGGAAATATTTTCTCATGCAGATCCTGCAGTAAAAACTGACAGTACCAAAGTCTCCAGAGTAGCACAGAGGCCACGCAGAGAACGCTGCAGGCGGGGAACTCCAGGTGTGCCTGACCTTGCAACTGCAGGCTGTGAACGGCTAAGCCTGTCAGCGATAAGCTTAATGGCACAACAGCTAGGCAGAGAATGCCGCAGGCTAGGAACTCCAACTGTGCCTTATCTCCTAAGTGCGGGCGGTAACCGGCTGAGCCTGTCAGTGACAACTCAATTTTACCACCAGGATTCTTAAAGAGCAATAAGGTGAAATTAGAATAAGAGCTGTGCCTGTCAGTGAAGCACCCATCAAAGGCTTGATTCCCATTGAAGATTCACGGCAGGCTACTTGATAATCCATGCCTGTCAGTGAAAAGAAAAAAGAAGTAGGTTGATAGTGTTGATGATAAAGTTTCCTGTGGAGTAAAGTAATACAGGACAGACAGATAGCACTCAACAACCACTGCGCCTGTCACCATCTTTCGAATCTGCAAACTGGTTCCCACAATTGGGTCCACAGCTTGCTAACTGCCCATGAGCACAAGAAAAGAACACAGGGGTACGCCGCTGTCCAACAAATAGCTGTGCCCATCACCGAAAATGGAACAACTCCACCCAAGCCAGCTAAGAAGACACTAATCAAGAGAGCGCCTTTGCTGTCCCTTTTTAAAGAAGTAATGCAATTCTCATTTGACCTCTAGGCTTAAACAAGAATAGTACAGTACCTTATCTTCTTGAACGGTAGCCAGAGCCCAAAACGCAGGAAAAAGGATGGAGACTATACAAGGGGAGGAGATGGTATTTGCCCTGTTATGCAAGCAAACTTGTGACCAGTGTTATAACTAGTAAAAACGCAGGTTCTAGTAGATTAACTTTTATTACACATCTCCACTGCTCCACCAGTTCTCCAGTCTGGCTCCTCTCAGTTCCTTACTCCAACATTCTATGGCATGCTCCGCTCCAACTTTCTAAGGCAAGCTCTCTGGCCAACTGATGAAACGTTCTAACATTCTAAAAGTGAAGGGGAGTAGAAACATACTATCTATAATTACTACCCTATTACTGTCTGTGCTGTGATTAACATGATATGCAAATTAGTCTAATTATAATTGGCTATGCCAACCTACCTATATGTCCCTAATATATGGTAGGACATGTAGGTTGAGGGACCCCAGCATAGGTAATGCACCCATAGGTGCACTGCTTAGGTGCCCACTGTCATTTTAAAGCCTTGATGGCTGCTTTTAAATTGAAGTTACCTTCAAATTTGAGTTTGGAATTAAAAGTACTTCCAAAGTCTTTAACTACCTTATTTTTACATATAAGTCACCCCTAAGGTGTGTTCTAGGTACCACCAAGGTCGGGTGCAGTGTAACTATAATCAGGGACCTTATAAAAATATTTTATATGCCCTGGTGAGGAAAAATAGCCACATTTGTTATTCGCTCATTGTAGTGAATAGGCTCCATAGTCTAAAATGTGGGGACTTTATTTTCATTAATAAAGTCTTAAAATAAATCCAGCAACTTGCCATTGTTGAATTTAATATAACTACTTCAAGGGAAGAGTTTTAGAACTGTCTGAAAATTGACAACTTCAGCTCCCTTCTCTGATTGGCCAACCTCCGGCAGCCTGGCTAGGCTATCTTGATGAGGTGATGAAGTGGCCTGGGCTGAGGACAAAGGAAGTGCCTGGGCGAGGAGATCTGCCTCAGCCGATGGTGAAACACGATGAGGGGGTAGAGCAGCGAAACTGGTCTTCAGAGGAGGGAAGAACATTTGGAGCAGCTCAGGACCCCCCCCATTTCCTGCAAACACAGACAGCCAGGTGCCCCCTGATTAGATTAGGAGAGGGCTGGAGAAGGGTGTGTTAAAGGAACTTAGCCACACCAGTGGGTGGACTCACCAGACCTAACCACCAAAATGCAGATTCTGCCATTTTGGATTTTTAAAGAATGTGCTCCATGGGATTGATTTTTGACACACTTCCCAGGAAGTGATCATCCAAGAGGGTGGTAACCTGCCTGTAATTGGACATTTGCCCGCTGCTTTCCACCCTGTAGCAAGGATAGATCTGGCATAATTGCACCCACACCCCAGATCCCTGCTGGAAGAAAATATTGAGAAGAGGGACTGCCCTGCTGGACCCCCGCCCTGCACCTGGACACTGCACTCACAAGGACTGCACCAGCTGCACACTTTCGGCTTCAACAAGTAAAATACTTTGCCTTGCTTCTGCAACTCCAGGAGTAGACTCCCTATAAGCTACATGAACAAAGGAGCTGCCCAGAGCCCCCTGCATCAAGTCCTGCAAAAAGGGCCCAGCTAACCAACATCCAGTGGCCATCTGAGGATTCTTAGCAGGTGCATTCCGGGATTTGTAGTCCCAACTCCCAAGGAGCAACTCGAGCTTCTGGAACCTTGGATCAAGTTGTGGGCACTTCAATGACCCAAAAGGACCCCTGGAAGAAGATCCAGATGTTTGGATGCATTTGGAGCAACTGTTGTAAACAGTTCCATAAGTTAAAGAGATGGAGTGTGGGAGTTGGAGTCCCAGACCCCAAGAAGCAAACCAGAGCGTTTGAACCCTTGGCTGGTGCTGTGGACCACATTCCTGTATCATTTTGAAGATATATATAACCTATTTTTATAAATTGGTGTTGGGTTTTTATTATGTTTTTTGTTTTACTAATTTACTGTTTTGTGATTTTTAAATGCTTTACACACTTGTCTCCTAAGTTAAGCCTTGTTACTCACTGCCAAACTACCAACGGTTGAGCTGGGATTCATTTATTGAGACCTAACTGGACCTAGTGGGGGTTAGTGGCCTATTGCTAAGTGTAGGTGCTTACGTGTCCTTATCAATAATCCACTTTCCAACTGTGTCTCTATGTCCAGTCGCACCACAGGCATAGTACATTCTCACATAGCAAGAAAGGGGGCACGGAAGTGGCCCCGGAAGTGACCCAATTACTTACCAGTAATCTTCATTACTCCTGGGCACATCTTCCTTGTGTCATTCCTTAAACAGTCCTTCTCTCCTAATGAGTTTTGCCTTTAGATAGAAAGTGTTGACTTGATACCTACAGGAGTTATTGGTGTACATCCCTTTTGTTGCTCCTACCACTGTTTGGGCCCAGTAAGAGCTCAGTCACAGCACACGTCAAAATTGTTCCCTGTCTCTTCTATAGTCTAGGTCATGAAATCACTGAATCATCCAGCAGCACTGTTCAACACACCATAACTGATGGACCATGGGTACAGGACTGAAAAAAAAGAATAGCACTATGGGGCAGATTTATACTTTTTCACTCAAAACTGCATTAGCACCGTTTTGCATGAAAAAGTATAGCGCCAGCCAGCGCCATTCCAAGACGCCGGCCAGGCACCATATTTATGGAATGGCACTAGCTGGCGCTAAAGCCCTGTCAGCGTCCTTGGAAAGGATGCTAACAGGGCTTTGGAGGCATAGGGGAAACCGGGCTTGTGTGGCGAATTATGACACTACACTGTTCAGGGGCAAAAAAATTGCCTCTAAACAGTGTAGCGCCATTTTCTGGCACACAACCCCCATGGACATGGCTCGTGTCTTAGTAAAGACAGGAGCCATGTCCACCACCCCAATGACCATGCCCAGGGGAAGAAATATCCCCTGGGCATGGCTATTGGGGCCAGCACTGTGCAGGGCGCCACAAGTCAGGACCCCCAAGCTGTGTTGGAGAAAAAAGATATATATACATACCCGGACTTACCTGGGATGGGTCCCCCATCCTTAGGTGTCCTCTTGGTGTGGGTTGGGGTGGGTGGGGGTGTCCCTTGGACCAGGGAAGGGCATCTGTGGGCAATTTCCATGGTCTCCGACCATGGAAATATGCCTACAGGTCCCCTTACGCCTGCCCATACCCAGGTGCTAAATAATGTCTCTAAGCAACCTTAGCACCATTATTTAAGGCCCCCATCCCCCGTGCTGGATTTTAGCACAGGGGATAAATATAGCACAAAGGTCATATCGTCCTTTTCTGGACGGGAACGCCTACCTTGCACCTCATTGACGCAAGGTAGGTTTTCCCGTCCAGAAAATGATGTTAACTCCATAACCTTGGCGCTAGACGTGTCTGGCACCAATGTATGAATATGACGTTAGATTTTAGCTGAATTAGCGTAAAAAAAAGACAATAAATCAGTGCAAAGAGTATAAATATGGACCTACATGTTTTGTGTAGGGCTGTGTATACAGCCTTTGTTACCAGTCAAGTCATAAAAGGAAAATACTGCAGCTTGGTCCCTGAAAGATGATGGGTCATGGTGTGTAAATAAGGTACAATTGTGAGAGAATCATATTTAAAAAAGCAAAAACATCAGACACTCGAGAACAGCGGTCCCAACCTATAACAAAAGGTATCCATAGCTTCCTTGTTCCGACAACAGATAAAAAAACTGCAAGAGATTAATGCTGAAGACGAATTTGCTTTAGCCACTCCTGGTACTTCATAATACTACAAGCAGTTAAAACAACTACATGGCTACAGAAAGAACTTTCAAAAGCTGGTTAGACTGTCAACACAAGTCCATAATCTTTAAAAATTCAAACGGAAATTATCATGGTAAAAGTAAAACATATTAGCAAGTTCTTGATGCAAGTATCTCGTAATTCTTGAATATTGGAGGTGACTATGTGAGCGTAAATTGTCTGACTTTTAATTTAATACAAGGTGCCTTCACGGGTCTGAAGCGTGCTGGGATTACTGTTATGTTATTTTTTCATTTTCCAGCATTAGCTCCAGCGCCCCCTATGATAGGTATCTCCTGCTGTCTAGAAACGTATGCCACAGTATTTTAGCAGACATCGAAAAGAGCGGTTCTTTTCAGAGCCTCAAAGTGCAAAGGATGAAAAAGATGCTGTCGAATCTGACAATAAAGCCTTAGCTAAGAAATAATTCCCTGGAAGGTATTACAACTTCATTAAAATATAAAGCTTCCTTTACATCGGGGCACAATACCTGAGTGTGCACAGTTGAATCAATCCACCTCTCTAGTTTCTTTTGATTAATGGGATTAATAGCGGGGTAACCTGGTTGGGGCTTGTTTTGCTTTGATTCTTCTACCACAAGCTTCTTTCAAAAGATCATAGCACATCAAACACACGAATCACTGGTTTCAAGTGCTGCACTGTCTGGAGTAAGGCAGCTCTTGTCATTTTGAGCTTGCTCCATGTTATTTTGCTACACTTCTCATTTTGAGCTCCAGGCACTATTTACATATAGGCAATGACCTGTACTGTACAGCCGGTTCTTGGTCGACTAGTGATGAAATAAATCAAATGTAATTGTTTCTTTACTCCTATATGTTTTTAAATGTGGATATAGTGAGCGTGTGGAACGTGCATTATTTTGTGGGTGGCTTGCCTGACTTGGATACTCTGCCCATTAATAGGGCACATACAGCATACAAGTAAATGTATTAATTCAGTAACAAAAGCTACAGTCCAACTATCTCCTCTCGGCAATATAATGCACGTTTGTCACACTTACAAACCATAAACATTCAGAGCTATCCAGCAAGCCAACCTCATTTAGATTATGCAACAGCCGACTTGGGCCCTATTATGAGTTATATGTAAATTCCAATGGCCGGAAAGAGAAGGCACATGGGCCCTCATTCTGACATTGGCGGGTTGCGGGCTCCGCCCGCCAAGAGGAAACCGCCATTGGGCCGCTCCGTGGTCAAAAGACCGCGGAGGCCATTCTGGCTTTCCCGCTGGGCCGGCCGGCGCCCGCCAAAGGAGCACCCGCCGGCCCAGCGGGAAAGGCCCTGCAACAATGAAGCCGGCTCCCAAAGGAGCCGGCGGAGTTGCAGGGGTGCGACGGGTGCAGTTGCACCCGTCGGGATTTTCACTGTCTGCAATGCAGACAGTGAAAATCTTTATGGGGCCCTGTTAGGGGGCCCCTGCACTGCCCATGCCAGTGGCATGGGCAGTGCAGGGGCCCCCAGGGGCCCCATGACACCCGTTCCCGCCATCCTGTTCCTGGCGGTAAAAACCGCCAGAAACAGGACGGCGGGAAGGGGGTCGGAATCTCCATGGCGGCGCTGCTTGCAGCGCCGCCATGGAGATTCAGCCCACTGCGGCTTTAACGCTGCGGTCAGAATGGGCATTGAAGCACCGCCAGCCTGTTGGCGGTGCTTCCGTGGGCCCCGGCCCTGGCGGTCTTGGACCGCCAGGGTCGGTATGACCCCCATGGTCCTTTGGAATGATGCATTTTAGTTTTTCATACAAAGTTTAGCAACCAAAATCTAAACGCAGCTAAATCGTTTATTTGAAAGTCAATGGAAAACGTGTAGAAATAAACGTAGAAACTCACATTTCTGCATATTATTCTCCTAAAACATGTTATCCTTGCTATTTCCCGGCCTCTTGAACTAATGTGATAGCAAGTATTGGTAATTGCACTGCGGTAAAAAAAAAATCCAGTTTTTAATGGGACAATTGTAATGATAGCCTAAGACACCAATCTATCCTGATGAACAAACACCTGCTTTAGCATGCTTCCATCTAGTCAACCATAATAACAAGTGAGGCTATCACCAGGAATTCGTGCTTGCAGCTCTAACCTGCCTTTCTGCTTTCCTAAAGACATCTGGCAGTGACCTGTTTTTCTGTTCTCAGGCACACCCAGTTCTATGGTGGCATTCCCAGATGTAGGGGATTGCTTCAACATGCTTTGGTCACCTCCTGATGTCTGGGGTTGTGCCAAGGTTTAGGTGCTTGACTTTGGCTCTGTATTCTCATGTGGAAGCAACACCTGCCTTCTTGTACTTCCATCTCGCCTGCAACACAAGAGAAACTTTCGCTAGCAATTTTCGACCCTCAAAAGTGCAGTCATCTGCAGATCAGCAGTCTGAGTCACACCAGGACCCCACATACTTCACATGAGAGAATTCAGCACTGTTGCATTTTAAAATAAGGACCAGCGCATTTTAAACACTGGGTGAGGATGTGTTTTCAGCATATTTTCTTATGTACCTGGATTCCATTTCTGTTAGTCGCCATCTCGCTCTCCACAATGACTAATGGCCGAATGAAGTGAAACTAGGTTTTGGCACTTTGGCTTTCAGAGACCTGTATTAGTAGAGTTGACCAGTTCAACTTGTGAATACGGATGACAGTGAATCTTTTTTTGCGCTGATGCTCTTAGTTAGCCATTTTTACATGGCAGATGAGGCTCGGATTAGATTCACTCCAAGACCCAGCACCCTGCTTCCCTCCTGTGTGGGCCTTGGGGGAAGGGTAGCAGTCACTGATGCCTAGTTGATAAGGTCTCTGACTGCCATTCTAAAGGTGAAGGGGTAAGTTTGCTAGCCTTCAAATACGTGGTTTCAGTTTCTTGTGGTCTCGTTCTGCATGCCACCTGCTGAGCTGAGTATAGGTTTTCTTCTCCCTTTTCTTCAGCTGGTAATTTATTAGGGAATTACCCTCGGCTGAGTTTCTCCTTTTCTCACTCGCCATGTCTTTTTTCAGTCCTCCTTCACATGTTCTGTCTAGGGTGGCTGGTGGCGCTTGCCCTGTTGTACCTTTAGCACTTTGAGCCACATTTTGTACTTTCAGATTGAAGGGGATCTGTTAATTGTACACGGAGGCTTCAGTGGTTGGTTGTCACGGAATTGTAAGGTTGTTTTGAAGGGAATGACCATTTCTACTCTGTGGGTGCTCTCAGGTTTGTCTTTGGTTTGAGTCCTGTCTGCATCTCATGTTCCTCTCTTCGATCTCTCTCTGGTTCTGTAAGCTTTGAACTCTTTCCTGCTAAATGTTTGGAGAGGTTCTAAGAAGGAATCTCTCTTGGTATTCTATTTATCTCAGCCTTCTCTTCCACTTCTGTTTTGCAGGATTGAGTTCTCTTCTATGTGACCTGTGCGCTCTTGTGTGTCAAGATGGACAGCCCGGGCTGGCTTCTCTCAGCCCACTTACTGTGCTCTTCATTTCAGTTCTCTCATAGAAATATCTGAGTCAGATCATTGCTCTTCTTTCAGTCTATATTAATGAGGTCTTGGAATAGAGTTTTTTCTCTGACTGTATATAAGGAGATTCCCTTCATCCTGGGGAAAAGGGGTATCATCCTGGTATTACCTAGTTCTTAATTCTGGTTCTGCCTGGAATGTATTCTGCCTGCTTTGTCTTGTCTCAGCTGCAGGGGCAAGCTTATGAATTGTTTTGCCTCTGTCACTGTGGATGTTCTAGATAGACATTAATTGGTGCCAGTGTTTGCAGGTGTTCAGTACTCACACTTTTTTTTTAAACACCAGCACTTATTTTTGACAGTAGACCACATGGGATGTACCGTCTGTCTATTTTTAACAAAGCAGAACAGCAACAATATGTAGCAACTGAATACACATTAAAAATACAAATTCAAGGTTGCCACTGACATTCTCACAACGTGGGTGATCTGATATTTTTATTGGGTGACATTGAAATGGTCACAGTTGTCTCATCTGTTGGAGTTGATGGCTATTAGTTATCAATGACAGTGGTATGTGGCAGCACTGTCTGTGGCTGTGGGTGGTGATGCATGCTGCAGTGTGCTCCCATGAAGTACCCTGGGCCCTAGCATTACTTTTTCAAGAAGCTAAGCACTGAATCCAGACTTCCATCTATATTTCAGCGGAGGTTGACATGGGGCTTGTCTTCCTCCTAGGTGACGGTGGCAGATAAGTTGGAGTTGAAATTTAGTTTCAAAGTGTTTTCTGTATTCTTGGGTTTGTTCTCTGTGTTCCAATGCATTGAAAATGTCAAGTGTGCTTGCACTGATTTGCTATTGCATGCTATTTTGTCCAGTGTCTCTATTGTCAGTTGGCACCATGTGCTTAGTACATCTTCACATAGTAAGGAAGGGGCCAAGGAAGTAGCCCCACGTGTCAGTGGCCCAATTATTTACCAGAAATCTTCATTACTCCTGGGCCCACCTTCCTTGTTCAATTTCTTAAACAGTATTTCTTCTCTCCTGATGAGTTTTGCCTTTAGATTGAAAGTGTTGACTTGATACCTACAGGAGGTGTGGGTGTACATCCCTTTTATTGCTCCTCCCCAGGGTAGAGGAGGACATATAAAGAAAAAAGTTAGAGAGGTCTTTCTGAGAGGTGTATTACCTAACATAGTAAGGAATGGGACAACAAAGATGGAGCCAGGAGTAATAAGTATTACTGGTGAGTAATGAGGCACTTATGTTTGTTGATTGAACTGTTTGGGCCTAGTAAGAGCTCAGTCACATCAGAGGTCAAAAATGTCACATGTCTATTCCATATTCTAGGTCATGAAATCACTGAATGGACCAGCAGCACTGCTCAACGCACAATAACTGATGGACTGCTGTATACAGGACAGAAAAAATAGCACTACCGGTTTTGTGTAAGGCATTGAAGAAAGACTTTGTAGCCACTCATGTAATGAAAAGGAAATACTGCAGCTTGGTCCCTGAAAGCTGAAGGGTCATAGGCCCGTATTTATACTTTTTTTAGTGCCGCATTTGCATTATTTTTTACGCAAAAGCTGCGCAACCTTCCAAAATATAATTGTATTTTGTAAGCTTGCGCCGCTTTTGACGAAAAAATTATGCAAATGCAGCGCTAAAAAGTATAAATATGGGCCATAGTGTGTAGTTAACATACAATTGTTAGAGATTTTAAAAGAAGTAAAAACAGCAGACATACAAAAGCAGCTGTCCCCAAAATATATCCTTAGCTTCCTTGTTCCGACAACAGATAACAAACTGCAAGAGATTAATGCTGAAGACAAATTTGCTTTAGCCACTCCTGGTACTTCATAGTACTACAAGCAGTTTAAACAACTAACTACCTGTCTACAGAAAAAACTTTCAGTCTTTTGTCGCATTCAAAAGCTAGTTAGACTTTCAACACAAGTGCATAATCTTTACATTTTTAAAAGGAAATTACCATGGGAAAATTAAAACATGCTAACAATTTCTTCATACAAATGTCTTGCATCCTTGAATATTGGAGGTAACTATGTGAGTGTAAATTGTCTCACTTTTAATATTATACAAGGTGCATTCACAGATCTAAAACGTGCTGGGATTATTGTTGTGTTCTTTTTGTATTTCCCAGCATTAGCTCTAGCAGCCTCTATGATAGATATTTCCTGCTATCTAGAAAGTTATGCAACAGAATTTTAGCAGACATCGAAATGAGCGGTTCTTTTCAGAGTCTCAGAGTGCAAAGGATGAAAAAGATGTCTTCAAACCTGACAATAAAGCCTTCGCTAAGAAATGATTTCCTGGCAGGTCTTATGGCTTCATTAAAAGATAAAGGGCCAGATGTACCAAAGGATTTTACCCATTCTGTGTCTATGGGAAAAAGCTTTTGTACATATGGCCCAAAGCTTCCTTTACGTCGGGGGCACCAATACCTGAGTGCGCACAGATAATTCCACCTCTCTAGTTTCTTTTGTTTAAGGGGATTAATAGAGTGGTCACCTGGTTGGGGATTATTTTGCCTAGATTCCTCTACCATGAGCTTCTTTCAAACCATCATAGAACATCAAACAAACGATTCACTGGTTTCAAATGCTGCGCATTCTGGAGTAAGACAGGTGTTGTCATTTTTTAGATGGTATTTTGCTACGCTTCTCATTTTGATCTCCAGGCACTATTTGTTTACATATGCAGTAACCTGTATTGTGCCATCGTTTCTTGCTTGACTCGTGATAAAATAAATCAAATTAAATCGTTCTATACTCCTATATGTTTTTGCATGTGGATATTGAGCGTGTGACGCACGTGCATTATTTTGTTAATGGTGTACTCCGTGACTTGGATACTCCACCTATTTCTAGGGCACATACAACTAAATTAATTCATTCAGAAACAAAAGCTACAGTTCAACTCATCTCTTCTCAGAAGTATAATGCAAATGTTTGTCCCACTTACGAACTATAGACCATCGGAGTTATCCAGAAAGCCAGCCTTATTTAGAGTATGCAACAGCCTATTGGGGCTTTCATTATGTGTTACCTGTAAATTCAAATGGCCCGAAAGAGAAGGCACCTGGCCCATTGGAATTAAACATTTTTGTTTTTCACATAAAGTTTAGCGAGGAACTTCTAAAAGCAGCCAAAATCTTTATGTGAAACTCCAGGGAAAACATGAAGAAATCCACGTAGAAACTCCAAATTCTGCATGTTATTCTGCTACAACACGATATCCTTGCTCTTTCGCAGGAATTAATGTTATACCAAATATTGGTAATTGCGCTGCAGGAAAATAATCAGGATTTTAATGGGCCACATGTAATGATGGCCTAAAACACCAAACTATCCTGATAATCCAGCACCTGTTTTAGCATGCTTCTATCCGGTCAGCCATACCAAGAGGGACTATCATCAGCAATTCCTGCTTGCACCCCTACGCTGGCTTTCTGCTGCCCTATGAACATCTATCTGCTATGTGTGCTTCTGTTCTCAGGCTCACCCAGTCCTATGGTGGCCTTCGCAGGTGTAGGTGATTACTCCAGCATGCCGTAGTCACCTCCTGACGTCTGGGGTAGTGCCAAGTCTTAGGTGTTTAACCTTGGCTCTATATTCTCATATTGAAGGGATACCTGCCTTCATGTGTTTCCATGTGGTCTGTGCACAAGAGAAACTTTCAGCAGCAAATCTTGCCTACACCATTCAGAAGCCCTATCACTGCCAGAGATGATTTAAGCAGTACACAAAGTAGTCGATTGACCAGTGCTTGCTCCTTCTATAGGGTCCCTGGTAATGTAATATTTTTCTCATTCTTCATCATCATTGTCGATTTATGGATCAGAATGTCTCTTCCTCTAGCTCTGACCTCTACGTTTTATTGACATGGAGTTAATGAGACCCAAAATCAATTGTAGCACGGAAGCATCACACTAAAGGGAAGAGCAAAATGTTCTACAGCGACTTAAAGAGAGTCTTGAAACAATCTTTCATTAGGGTCAGAAATCTCAACTGAGATGCTATACTCTTTTAACTTAGAGAACCAAAAAGACAAGACGAGAACACTATACACTTCATTACAGTTTAGAGAGGTTTGCCAGGCTCTTGCTAAACACTTGAATGTGCCAAAGGGGAACAGTGTTATTAGGAAAGAATTGGAAAATACTGTAAGAGTAACTTATCGTAAACCCAAATCCCTGAAGAATCTCCTAGTACACAATAATATGCAGCCTCAACAATGGGACATGTGGTTAAGATCAGGACCAGAATTTTTCTCATGTGGGATGTGAAAAGCATGTAAGAATAGTGTAAATAGGAAGGAGTCCATCATGCCGGGGGAAATGGATATGGAAAACAATATGTGGGTAGCACCCCTTTCCCATGAAGAAGCAAATGTTTGAACATTACAGGGCAATCAAACATGTTGATCCAACCCATCTTCTTGCTAAGCATTCGCAGATAGCAATATATTGTCATGCTTTGATATTGACAGGGTTCCACTCAACATAAGAAGCTGCAACAGTGCGAGAATTTGTAGAAAATTTAGTCCAAGTACAAAGGTCAATTGGGAACCAAATATCCTGATGAACTCAACATGGAAGAAGAACTTCCTGTGCATGTTGTCTGATATTACATTTGATGAAGATATGTTTCCTGAGGACTGGAACAATGTGTGATGAGATAATTACATGACAATGGGTGTTTACAGAGTAATTTCCCTGTTTATATTGATTTGGGATGATGACCCCAATCTTGAATGAGATTTATCATGAAATGCCTGTCATTTATGAATATGTGGTTGAGGAGCAGCTAATATTATCTCATTAGAGTATTATCTTTAGCTCAATGAATAGGAAATGGTACTTGATCACACCAATAGATTCCCTCTCTCCTTGTGAATAGTTATGGAATACCTATTATGCCAGGGCATATACCTATTGTAACCAAGGCACAACTGGAAGTTGAAATAAAGTATAGAGGCTAACCTATGGGACCACAAGAGATTCATCCGGGTCTATGGCAGTAATATGACAAAATAATAGTTATCTATGTTAACCAAAATGTAACTCCACTTCCATGATAGAGACCATTTGCAGGAAACCGGTTACAGTACCCTTGCTTGAAACTCTTTTCTTATATATTGACGCTGCAACACAACTCACATTTTGCACAATGACATTAAGGGGCATATTTATACTCTGTTTGCACCAAATTAGTGTCATTTTTTTTTACTCTAATTCGGTGCAAAACTAACTCCATATTTATACTTTGGTGCTAGACCCCTCTAGCACCAAATTTATGGAGTTAAAGTCATTTTTTGAAAGTGGAGTCCTACTTTGCCTTAATGAGATGCAAGGTAGGCGTTCGCGTGCAAAAAATTACTCTATGGCCTTAACACCATATTTAGGGGCATATTTATACTCTGCGGCATATTTATACTCTGTTTGCACCGAATTAGTGTCATTTTTTTTTTACTCTAATTCGGTGCAAAACTAACTCCATATTTATACTTTGGTGCTAGACCCATCTAGCACCAAGGCCCTGATTTTAACTTTTTTTGCACTGCATTAACGTCATTTTATGACACAAAAGTGGCGCAAACTTACAAAATATTGGCCCTTATTTATACTTTTTGCTGCAAAACTGCACTAACTCAGTTTTGCACCAAAAAAGTTGAGCACCGGCTTGCACCATTTCTGTGCACCAGCCGGGCACCATATTTATGGAATGGTGCAAGCCGGTGCAAAAGGTAGGCTATAGTTTAAAAAAATGACTTTAGTCGGGTGGGACTGGCAGTATAGAAGAAGAGGGTTTAGCACCAAAAAATGGCTTTAGGCAGGTTAGAGTAAAAAAAAATGACTCTAACCAGATTAGCGTCATTTTATGGTGCTATACCTACCATGCCACATGACTCCTGCCTTAGAAAAGGCAGGAGTCATGCCCACCACCCCAGTGGCCAGCACAGAGGACAGGGGTCCCCTGGGCATGGCCATTGCACCCGGTGACATATATGGGGGCCCATTTCAGGGCCCCCTATGGCACTTTCAAAAATAAAATGCACTTACCTGTACTTACCTGGGATGGGGTCCCCCATCCTCGCAGTCCCTCTAGTGTGGGTGGGGGTGCCCCTAGGGCCTAGGGAGGGCACCTCTGGGCTTATTCCATGGTGTTCCACCATGGAAATAGGGCCACAGGTCCCCTAACACCTGCCCTGACCCAGGTCTTAAAAAATGGGGCAAAGCACGCTTTGCCCCATTTTTTGACCTTTCCTCCCTCCCTTGCACCATTTTTACATGGGAGTATAAATATGGTGTTAAGGCCATAGAGTCATTTTTTTGCACGGGAACGCCTACCTTGCATCTCATTAAGGCAAGGTAGGTTTCCACTTCCAAAAAATGACTTTAACTCCATAAATTTGGTGCTAGACGGGTCTAGCACCAAAGTATAAATATGGAGTTAGTTTTGCACTGAATTAGAGTTTTTAAAAAATGACGCTAATTCAGTGCAAACAGAGTATAAATACGCCCCTTAGCGTCAAAAAATTATGCTAATCTGGTCAGAATCATTTATTTTGACTCAAAACTGCCTAACGTCATTTTTTTTTAAGCTAGCCTACCCTTTGCACCGGCTTGCCCAATTCCATAAATATGGTGCCCAGCTGGTGCTAAAAAATGGTGCAAGCCGGTGCAAAACTTTTTGGGGCAAAACTGCCTTAGTGCAGTTTTGCACCAAAAAGTATAAATAAGGCCCTAAATATTCCCTTAATTTTGTGATGATGTAATATCATAAAATATATGGGGATGTGTACGTAAAAAATTAAATATGTAATTTTGGCATAAGTGAATTTGAAATGTGAGAACAGACTCAACGGGACATGCAAGTTTGGTCCTCTTTTGGATGTTTCTTTTATGTTCATGAATGTCTGTTACTTATGTTTGCACAAGGATATGGGTTTTTGATCTGGTGAATTCCGCAGCTCTGAAATGTGTGATTAATGAATAAAGTAATTTGTAGCACAGTAGCTACTATTTTTTTGTGGCCAAGGAATTTATGGAATGTTTGGCAGATGTGGCAACTGCCCACCCAGCATCAGTGCAGTAGGTGGTAAAGCAAAGGAGCTGCAGGAGATATACACATACAATACATACATACATACAATACAAACACATACACACACACAATCACACACACTCACATATATATATTTAGATATATGGAGATCTATATATAGATATCTAAAAAAATATACTTTTACAAAACATGTTTGGCTTTGTGTCCCAAAAAAGTCTCAATATTACATTGATCTAAATATAACAAAATACATTTGTATTACTTCTATACATTAAGTTTAATATTTATTTTTGAGTTAAATAAACTTTGTTATTTTTCCATACACATTATCGTGTGAAGATCACAGCCACAACTCCCTACAGTGAAGTAGAGGAAAATGAAAAAATAACCATTGAAATTAAATATTGCAAATAGTTTCCTGAATAAATATTAATGCAAGTTCATTCTACATATGTATTTTGAATGTAGAACAAAATGAAAAAGCTACAGCACTATTAACTCAATTTTGAAACAAATATTTAATTAATAGGAATATATTTAATTAAATAAAATAAAAAAATAAATTCCCAACTAAAGAACAAATAATATTTTTTTATTATGCACTAGTAGATCTTAAAGGTGACCCATAGAGTTATTTAAACTTTTTTTAGCATAAATTAAGAAATTTGTGTTAATTTCATACCTATTTATTTACATTAAACTATATTAATTTATATTTTTACTATTTAAAATATTTTAATTTAATATTTTTTCCTATGTGGTTTTATATTGCAATTGCATGTATGTAGCACTTACTACCCCTGATGAGCCTTCGAAGGGCTTTTCAGTGAGTAGCATGCTACTCTGAAACCCAAAAGGATTAGTGGTGCATTAGTATAGGGAAATATGAGAACAGTATATAGCGGTATGAGTTTATTTGAGTGGAGTACATGTGAGACTGTTAGTTGGATTAAATAGAATAATGGAGGGATAGAGGAAGGAAGAGTCCAGAAGTGTTAATTGGGAGATCATAGTAGTAAACTGTGGTTTGGGGTGAGTCAGCAGGGGTTGAGGGGGGAAGAGTCTAAGATAGGTTATTTTGGACATCCTAGTAGTAGAATGGGTTTTGGATAAGTCAGAGAGTGGAGATAGAGGATAGATTGCAGAGGTAAAGGGTGATGGTGAGACAGAGTAAAGCTTTCCAAAGAGTATTTTTTTCCCTCTTGTACATAGTAAGGGAATATGTGTGTAAGGAATATAATATATTGAAATTTAAAGTTGTATTGTATAAACACATGCTTTCAAGAGTTGCAGTATTTAAAGTTAATTTATTTATATACTTTTATAACATATGTTGGAAAGTGGGTCATTAGTTGTGCGGCCTTCACAATTAATTGGTCCTCACTCGTCCCCCACTGGGAACCAAACACCCCATTGTAGCACTTGACTCTCCTGGGGTAGAGTTGCAGAGCTATGCATGGCTTACTCAAGAAAGGTGATGTGGGTGATGTGGGCTAGTAATCGCCATCCATGAGCACACAAGAATAACACTCAATAAATGATTTTCCATTCTGAGCTTTTGCTTTTGATAAAGTAAAATTACATTTATTACACACTCTATACTCAATACTACGCAACAATTTCCAAATATACACAAGTTGATGGAATTACTTCTGGATGACATTGCGTAATATTTCTGGTCTTCCTCCTGAGGGGAAATATAATCCAACACCCAGCATAGCAAAACATTTACTTGTATCCCAAAGCAATATTTGACAGTAACCTGGAGTGAGAGCACCTAAATCTTGTAATAAAGTACATCTATTTTGATAAGAAGTGGCTGTCAGTTTCATTACTCAAATAAGCATACACAAGAACCTGTATAGGCATGTTGGAATACTTTATGTTATCAGGAATACTTTGGATTACTCTCAGATTACTCTTGATAACATTGTGTAACACTATCCTGCACACCTAGATAGTGCTTTGTCATATGACCCTTTGCAGGCCATACTATGGGTCTCCCTAATGATACCACACATTTCCACACTATATTTAACATAGCTTGCTATCATTTCAACTTGGGCTGTAAAACTACTTGCAATTATAGCCTTTCACCCCTAGATAGTGCAGTTGCACAAGCAAAGAACAAAAGTTCCAACAACCTTGTGTTTCACTGTGCTGTGAAACCTTAGGGGGGTTAGAAGTCTTTTGTCCCACCCAACCTAGGGTAGGGACATAAACTTTGCATTGGGGGAGGCTGGGCTGCTCCTGCAGCTCCCCCTGTCCATGGGCACTTTGTTGTTGAGGCTCTCCCACTGCACCTGGGAGATCTGCGATGCTACCGAAGTTGGATTTCCCCCACTGGGCAGTCCCTGGTCCCACTGGGACACCCCCACACGAGGTACGTGGGTCCCTCATTCGGGAGCAGCACAGGGAGCCCACTCCTGGCCGCTCCTGCCGGCTCCCCACACGGCCAGCGCCTCTAGGTGATGCTCCAGGAGCCGGCCTGCCACTTGGCGTCTGCCCTCTCCTGTGGGCTGATGTCTGTAGCTGCAGGGGCCAGGCGGGCACCTAGGGTAGTGCCACTGCCATCCCTCCTCCTCCTTGGCACGATCAGGGCCCAGGGATTGGGTCCGGGGTCCCTTCTTACCTTCCTGGGGAGTGCAACAGCACACCCCCCTACACCTCTTCCCGGGGCCTCGGGATGGGTTCCGGGGCTCTTCTGGGCTTATTC
Source organism: Pleurodeles waltl (assembly GCF_031143425.1). Classification (NCBI taxonomy): domain Eukaryota; kingdom Metazoa; phylum Chordata; class Amphibia; order Caudata; family Salamandridae; genus Pleurodeles; species Pleurodeles waltl. The sequence goes on along the minus strand of NC_090447.1, from coordinate 775,876,181 downwards.
ACGGTCACACACCTGACTTCATCTTCTGTGCCTGGCCCTGAGATGGGATCCGGGGCCCCTCTGGGCATTTTCACAGGGAGCTCGACGACACTCCCCGGCTGTGTCTTTGGATGCTGGCCCCTCCCTCAGCCAGTGGCAATCTTCACAGGGGATGCAACAGCGTCCCCCTGCTTTAATCCTTGGTGGGGCCATGGGATGGCATCCGGGGCCCCTTTTACATTTTCCCAGGGAGCCTGACGGTGCTCCCTGACTTTACCTTATCTGTGGGGCCCAGGATGGGGCTTGGGGCTTCTTCCAACACCTTGACAGGGGCATGATAGTACCCTCCGGGTTTACTGTGGGCTGTGGCCCCTTCCACACTTTCATGGGAAGCGCAATAGCACTCCCCGAGTTTGATTCTTCGTAGGGCCTGGGGATGGAGTCTGGTGCTCCTCTAGTAGCCTTGACGGGGGCGAAACAGCACCCCCTGGCTTTACTTCTTTTGGGGCAGCCCCTAGGCCCTGGCCCACCCCGGGGGGCACTGTCTGGAGCAGCGGCGGAGCCTCACGCGCTTAGCGGTTTGCTCGGAGGAGGTCAAAGGTCACATACCTTCTCCTGATGATATCTCAGGCCCCCAAAGGCCAATCTTGATGATCTTAGTGTAATTTCACACCTGGTGGTGGGCCCTTGCCACCAGGAGCACTTTCATTAGGCTTCCTGGCCTGGAAGGTTCCCAAATTGTAGGGAGCCAGTTCCACTGACTCCCTGCGCCAGCCTTTCCTCTGGTGGCCTTACTTTTCTTCTGAGCTGCACGCTCTCCCCCCCGGCAGCCCAGTCTTTCCCTCAACTAGTCCTCAGGGGGTAAGGGGGCCAGCTTACCTGGCCGACCATGAGCCTCACTGGGTGTGAGGACCGGGGCAGGGTCCCTGCCCTACTGGGTAGTCAGGGGTTCCTTCTTTCCAGCTGTCCATGATGCCCACCCACTGTCCCAGTGTCCTACAGTGAAGCACAGCCAAGAGAGAGAGCCCTCCCCTGTGCAAGACCTTTTAAGTGGGGATGGAAGTGTCTAGTAGATCTGCACCTCTGTCCAATCCAGATGTGCCACATCACTTCCTTTTCCCTGTCCCCTCCTTCCTGCACAGTCTTCTAGGAAAGCTCAAAATGGCGTCGTCCAGGAGTTAGTGCCACATATCCTCTGAAAGTCTCAGCCCCTTCTCCCTGACATTCCTTCCAGGGCCTCTCCCCCCCTTTTCTGGCACTGGAGGACAGCTGGCTGATTGATGCAAGGCCCTGCTCAGGCAGCCGGACAGAGCAGTAATTGACCACAATCCTGAGCTGAGTCAGAGAAAGATGACATTTTTGGATGGCCCATAAGTTGTGCAACTAGGCCTTCATAACCTTTGCATTATTCTTTTCATACAGGTTACAGTGTAAATTGGTGTGACTCTGGTTTCTGTGGACCCCAGGGAACTGGAGTTGCATCCCAAGCAATCCTATCCCATTGATATTGAATGGAGGGTCCCTACAGTGAAATGACAGTAAGCACACTGACCATCCCTCACATGTGAACACCCATCTCATGAGGTCTACTCCAAGTCACTATCCACTTTGCATAGTCCCTTCTGCGCTAGGCAACCTAAGCACAGTTCTTGGGCTGCACAGTCCAGGAATCCTCCTCGTGCAGCCTTCACACAGGTGCATTCATGTGTGCACACGTGATCACGTATAATCAGCCCGGAGTCTCCTACTCTTTCTGCACAACAGCAGCCTTTTGTTAGCATGGCGGTATGAGCAGTAAACATGCACAGTCTATTTTACCATGAATTTACTGTGGGTGAGTCCCCAACTATGAGCCTCCCTCACAGTAAAAGGTCAAAAACTAAGTAATCAAAAAGCGAAGAATCATGGTGTACCAGACAGTCAGAACCACCCGTCACAACATTATTTGATCTTTCCTCAATATTTAAATAGTGAAATGCTTGTAGATAAATAGTTAGGAGAATATTTACCTATTGTGATAGATAAAATAAACACCAAGACTCATAAGCATTTAATCAAACAACCTACGTAGAAATTTTGCAATGACCTATGAACATGTGAACCATATAACAATATACACATATATATACATACAAACATACACATGTACATTATTATATATATATATATATATATATATATATATATATATATATATATGTATATATATATACATTTGTTTGAGTATGATGGTTCTGTAGGAAAGAGCTAACTCTTGAGTAGTCTTCTGAAGATGAGATAGTTATCCGTAGATCTTATATTGGGGGCTAATGAATTCCATAGTTTGCCGCTTGAACAGAGAAAGATGTACCACCTATTGTCTTTTTCTTGTATGGTAGTGTTGTGAGACGGGGTACCAATAGATTAATTCATTGCTTATTTTCTTTAAACTTTGAGGTCTCAGGTGTTTCACATTATTGCAGTGTATTATGCTGGGTTGATTTTGACTTATGATATTCATCATTTCTTTTTGTCTGAAACATCACCAGTACAACATTGAAGTACTGTGATGTTATTTGCTATTCAAATGCTCATAAAAAGTTTTCTCTTGATTCCTCAATCCTATATTTTGATGACGGAAGTTATTATAAGCACAGTGTCAGAAACATAGTGCTAGCCCAACCAGACCACACAAATAAATCAAATCATTGCTCCCAGTTTTTTTTTTTTTTTTGTTTTTTTTTACCATTTTACAAGTGCAGCAGAAACATAACAAGTATTAGGAAACACAAGTTCTCAGTTTTAACTAAGGATGACTAGCACACATATAGACAAATGAATAGACAAAGTTATATTGAACAATTCATGCTTGTTTATTTCAACTCATATGTGAGATAATAACACTATCAGCTGGACTACAAGTGGCTAAGGCAGAAGTTATAATAACAACACTGATAAAATCTCACACCAAGGAGTTTGTAATGTATATGGTGCAATAATTATCACCTATTCTCACTTTCGGTGGAATGACATGTAGGTTGTGGTGCTTACAGCACATAAATATCTGTTCTGCCCTGTTAGACCTGGCCCTTTATGCAGGGTCACCCCCAAACTGTTTGCCTCCTTCCTCCTATTTTTTCTGACCAGTTTTTGTTGGCTTTAGGACTCTGGGCACTTTACCACTGCTAACCAGTGTTAAAGTGCATGTTCTCTCTCTGTGTAAGTTGTTTTATTGATTGGTTTATCCATGAATGACATATTTGATTTACTAGTAAGTCCTTTGTAGAGTACACTAGATGTGCCTAAGGCCTGTAAATCAAATGCTACTAGTGGGCCTGTAGCACTGATGTGCCACCCACACAAGTAGCACTCACACTCAGACCCCCCCGCAGTGTCTGTGTGTGCAGTCTTGCACTGCCAATTCGACTTGCCCAGTGTACCCACATGCCAAGCCTAAACCTTCCCTTTTTATACATGTAATGCACCCCTAAGGTGGGCCCTAGGGCAGGGTGCAGTGTATGTTAAAGGTGGACATGTACTGATGTGTTTAATATGTCCTCACAGTGAAATACTGCCAAATTCGGTTTTCAATGTTGCAAGGCCTATCTCTCTCATAGGTTAACACTGGGCCACCTGTAAATATTCTTAAAGTGCAGTTTCCCTTCAGGAGCAGATAGAAATGTGGAGTTTGAGGTCTCTGAACTCACAATTTTAAAATAAATCTGTTAGTGAAGTTGGTTTTTAGATTGTTAATTTGAAAATGCCACTTTTAAAAAATAGGTATTTTCTTGCTTAAACCATTCTGTGCCTGTTTGTGGATTCCCTGTCTGGGTCAGACTGACAGTTGGGCTGTTTGTGAATCTCCTCTAGACAGTGACACAAAGGGAGCTGAGGTATAGCCTGCATATCCTGATGAGCCATTTGGGCTAGAGTGGAGGGAGGAGTGGTCACTTACACCTGAATGGGCTATACCTACCCTCACAAAATGCAGTCTCCAACCCCCTGGTGTGTGTCCGGGGCCTGGCGTGAGCTAGGCAGGATCCTGTAAACAGCAGAGACTTTCCTTTGAAGTTTGCCAACTTCAAAGGCAGAAAGTGGTATAAATTATGGGCCCAAAAGCCCAGACTTTAGATTTCTTCAATATTACTTCTTGGTTCAAGAGGAACCCCTGCCAAGAAGAAGAGCTGAAGTGCTGAGGAGAAGTGCTGCCCCTGCCTGTGACTGTGCTTTGTTGGGCTAGCCTGAAGTTACTGGGACAAAGACTGGACTTTGTTGTGCATTCCTGCTTGAGCAGAATCTCCAACGGCTTGGACTGAGCTTGTCCCCTGTTTTTGAAGTCTTAGGGCCATCAAAGACTTCCTCTGCTAGCACTATGACTCTTTGCTGAGACTCTTGCCATTCAAGTGGTGCCCTATCCAGTTCGTGGGCCCTTGAAAGGTAAAGCAGGCAGAACCAAGATTGAAATCCACGCAAAGAACACCATTCGGAGAACTTTTCGATGCACCACCTGCAACACGGCTGATAAACGATGAGCCACTCGCCTTGCGGCTAGAATCGCCGCTCCATCTGCATTGCGGCTGGGAGATCGATGGATAGCGGCTGGAGAAACGATGCAACACCTGCTTGCAGCTGCCCATAAGGACGCAAACCCCACACAGTGTGTTTTTCTAACACCGTGTGACGTGATTTCATAGCCATTGGCACTGGGTGTCAAAGTCATTGTGAACCTGCGTGGATCCAAGATGTTCTGTCTGGAAATCGACGCAACACATTTTGTAGTGTTTTCAGTGTATTAGTGTGTGTGTTGGTACAAATACTTTACACATTGCCTTTGAGATAAGCCTGACTGCTTGTGCCAAGCTACCAAGGGGGTGAACAGGGGTTATCTAAGTGCGTATCTCTATTGCCCTGAGTAGAGTGGAGGTCCCTGCTTGGACATGGTGCAAACTGACTGCAAACCAGGGACCCTATTTCTAACTATCCCTGTAAATACTGGGCATTTTCCCTTTGTTAACTTTTTGCAGGGTTGATGTTGAAAGTCAGTGAAGTGGAGACTTGTACTGCACCTGTTAATTAGCAACACACATCAAACCACATATCATTGCAAACCCACATCGAACCACATATTATTGCGATCCCAGCGCAAACAGGTGTTTGTGCAGGTATCACAATTTGATGGACATTGGTCTTGAAGCCTTACATCTGTTGGTAAGTGCAATTTTGATTTAACTTACCTCCCCACTTGAGGTCTATGTCCCAGCCCATATAATCACAGTGATATTTGCAATGACCAACCTTGACTATGGGGCAAAGAGGGCAGTTAAGTTGGTGTGTATGCAAGCCTGCCTCTTAGACTGCAAGGGCATTGACCATGATTTGCAATGTTATGAATAAGGTTGCTAGATTGCTACATGCCGATAAAGGAACCATGTTTGCAAAACTTGTCTTCCTTTAAAAAAATCAATGGATTCCTTTAGCTGTACTCTTCATTTGCTTTCAGTTAAGCCAATTGGCATCACACACCTGACAACAATGAGCTCTAAAAGAAACAGACTGGGGAAATTGTGCCCTGCAACAAAAAGAAATCTGACAACCCTTCTTTGCGAGCATTTAATTGCATAAATCACAAACCTGTACTTGGTTGTAACTGTCCTCTGGTTCAAAATTCAGAGCAGCTTTGTGGTGCAGTACTGAGGAATACAGCTCTTTTCAAAAGCAGTACTTTAAGACATTGAGGGCCTGATTAAGATTATGGTGGTTGCACCACCCAGTTGCGTTGGCCGTGGATCCGGAAGACCGTCAAGTCATCTGTCTTCTGCCCACCGTATTTAGATGTTACAGCAATAAAAGTAGATTGACTGGCGAACGATAGCTGATGGCGGGAGATGGCAGCGGGATTCAAAGTACTTCGTACAATGGCAGGGGCTGTGGAAGAGAGGTAAGTGACACTCACTGTCCCTTAGCCATAGGTGTACCCCGCACAAAATGCTACACAACAGAACACATTCACACAACCCATTGGCATTGCGACCCAACACAACCCGTACTTGCAAAAAACACACTTTGACATGCATCCATTCCACAGCATACACACACCATTGACATTGCTCCCACACACCAAATAACCACAACAATCAACATAACTACACACTCAGCTACACAACAACACTCACACACATGCACAACTACAGACATCACAATAATGTCCTCCTACGCTCACCTGAATGTTACACATGGCAACACACCATACACAACAACATTGCTCTCACATGCAAGTGACACATACAGACACAAACACATCATCCAGTCTCATGCACTCCACCTTAATTAAAGGCTTCAAATTTCAACCAATCCACACATGTACTGACTCACACACACAACTCACAGCACAACATGAAAGGTACTGGTCCCCTGGAAATGTGCACACATGGACACAGTTGACAGGTGTGGATGTACCTTCACTGTGCTTCCAGAATTCATTTGCTAATGAATACTGGCATCATATTTACAGTTGTGTATGTGTGCTATATGGGTTGCATACCAGCCTGCCCGGTTAATGTCTGACCCACCAGTGTCCCCTACATATGTATACCATAGTAATAAAAATAAATTGCTGTGACATGTAAATGTCTGCAGTGGCCCCAATCTCCCGTGCAGTACCCACCCAACGTACTCTGGCATTGCAGTGTCTGTACATTGGAGTCCAGCGACGGGAGGGTGTATTTTCTCTGAGGGTTGGAGGCAGCAGTAATTGGCAGTGTTGTCCAGTCGTTTCCAATTGAAGACGGGGTGGAATGTGGAAAAAAGGTAAGAGGTGAGTTTTCACCCACTTTTCCCCCCAATCCACCAACTCAAACATTGAGGTCAGACCGCCACTTTTTTCGCACGTTGGGAAGGGTGTCTGGGGTTCCACCATCAGACACTTTTCACAATTGATCCATTGACCTAGGTGGTCTTTCTTAGCAAAGACGGCAGATCGAATGCATGCTTTCGCCGATGAGACCGCATACATCTAAATACGGTGTGTGGACTGTCCCGGCGCTGACGGGTTTTCGGTCGAAAAGTTGATGGCGGGACCGTTACTGGCAACATGTAAATCAGGCCTTAAGTCACCTGCCCACATAATTCAACTGATGAAAGTTCTTCTCTGTCACAGTGAGTTTTCTAGTTTTTATTTCACAATACAAGACAATAGTCTTGAAGGCCATTACTTCCCCTTTTGCAGCGTTTGAGGTGGACATTTTATCATCACAGGCTAAGCATACCAGAAAATGACAGTTTCTGAATCCACACAAAGGTGGCACAAAATGTTGGATCAGGAATAGTATTTTGTTAATGCGATAATTTTATATATTCAAGGTACTCCAGGCAATTGCTAAGGATTAAATATTTTCCTGATGTGGTTAATTTCAGATATCTTTTCATGCTGTGGGCAATTGTATGTGCAGGGTGGAGAGTGGCAGGATATTGAGGGTTTAGAATTATTACACCTCCAACAACAGCTTCTTTTTTGGAATATTGATGGTTCAGATTACTCTTAAGGGAGAAAAAAACTATTTTACCAACCTTGGCATTAGATCCTGACCTGAGTACTTAATTATCAGGATGAAGAGGGCAATGTTGTAATGCAGCACAGTTATAGCTAAAAAGGCAGCACATATGAATCAAAAGTTGGGCTTGGAACACCTTGGAGCAATCACTAGTGAAGTTAGAAGAAAGTATTTTTTCTGACTGTAAAAGTCTTAGGAACTGGACAAATTTGTGTTAAGACATTTAGGTTTACTAGATCGATTTTTTTAAATAGAGTATTACAGGAGAGCAGTAGCTTGTGATTCAAGAAGACGGCCATGGCTTGAGCTCTGACTTACCTTCACCCACGATGACCTTGATTCATGCCAAATTGTGCAGAAATGTGAAGTTTCTTAATGAAGAGAACTGGTAGTAATATACAGGATTTTAGATAGCAAGTAAATGTAATAAAAAACATAACAATTTACATACATATGCAAATAGAGATGGGCTTTTGGTCAGTCCTCTTCATGGACTGGCCTCTTCAAGCGTCATTCACATTTTGCTTCCATCCATGATACATACAGTATGTTCCCGTGGGTCTGCCAAGTTTAGCTGACTGTGGGCCAGATTTCCTATTTGCATTTCCTATACTGATGTACCATGCATTTCCAAACTGCGATTTGGGCATCTTGGAGATGCAATTACCACTGACTTGAAGTCGGTGGTAACCAGGTTCAATGTAAAGCAAAAAAAAGAGCACCCCAAGGTCCTTCTTTAATTGCAATAGAGCACACATATGCCCCTCAGGCATATGTGTGCTCTACAGGTTCACTCCAATTTTTGGGATGTACCAAGGGGGGGCCTTTTTCTCATTACCATCCCTTGTTTTCATTTCCTAAATAGCAATTTCTTTATAAGAAATCAACATTTAGGAAATGCAAATCGGCCCATTGACTAAAATGCAATGGGATTTCTTAATACAGAGTTCCTAATAGCAAGTCCTACTTTGTAGGAATTGCTATTAGGAAATCAGTATCTTTGTACATAGCATTTTGCATTTCTCAAAAGTCGCTATTTAAGAAATGCAAAATTGCATTTTCATACATTTAGCCTCGTATTCCATATTAAAGTCCAACATTTCCTGATCACATGTGCACATCCAACAATAAAGTTGTACACTTCATTTCCAAGGCTGAAGGGCCAAGCACTGTGATGGTTAATTTTTATTTTTCTTACTTTTTTTTCTATAGCAGTATATCACCCCCATGTAACGCCTACAGCATATTTACTGCCATACTTACAATCTTTTAATTTCTGATGAATATTTTACCAAAGAAAAATGCACTCATGTGTGTTCCGATGCCAGATGACTTGCTTTGCTACTGCTTGTTTATCAGGCTGCCTTTCTGCTTTCCAATAGCTTGAGATCACTGTTCTTAATCGTGTTCAATGCAATCTGAGCTATGCTGCATCTCTCGCCCGGATTGGGTCTGCCACTTATCTGTCATCAATGGAAATCTTCAATCGACCAACAAAACAATCACATAAAGACCATCATTTATAAAGTAGTCAATATGCACAGATGTTTGTGTTCTCCACAAAGAGTGCACAGTCACTTTGAAAAGATAGCTATCACTCTCCCATGTGGTGCAAAGGCCATAATTGAAAGAGCCGCAATTTTAGTGCAAAATCCTCAGCAGTGTGGCCTTTCTGAAAAAGAGGTGTAAAAAGATTTAGATTCCTTATCTGATAGATCCTTAGTGCACAACCAGGAGTTCAGGGCAAATGTATGCAATGACAGAAATCCTCTATCGTTTGACAGAAAATGTGACCCTGTTTAGTTCAATAACCGCAGTAGACAAGGATTGTATGCAGTAGAATTGGTCCGCTGAGCCTGAGGGACTGCCTTTACAAATTGCTCCTTATATAGCATAAGTGATTTGACAGGAAAGCATACCCTAAGCTCCCAAACAAAATATATCCTGTGGCTGGCTTTGAGAAAGAGCATCCTCTGACTGTGTATGTGGATTTGCTGTAAGTCAACAGGTCAACAGTTGAAGTGTATTAAAAAAGGTATGAGAATTCTGATGCTGCATGCAGTGAGGATGAAGTCAGTGAGCAAGGGAACCAGATCAAAGGTGTGGCTAAAGAAACTGAACTATTATGTACATTTTTTGGTCTTTCACCATCAGGTAGTTATATATAAAATAACAATAAATGAAAAGTAAATTAAAAAAGTTATTACTCATTGGGAAATGCATTAAATACATTATGAAACCTCTATTAGTTAATGTGCTGCAGAGGTCTGTGTGAGCCATAGAATTGAGTCTTGGTTGCTGCAGTGCAGAAAAGTAACTTGTTTATTTTTAGTGCTACGAGGTCACAGCCTGTGACAGGAAGCACAGTGAATATGTCATTCATTATTTTAAACTTGCATTACACACAGTATAGGATATAGACTGCTACAAAATGTGCAAATTGTTTAAGGTAAAATGGTTCTTACAAAATATAGATTTTAGTAATACTCAGAGTGCTCTTAGTGCATTTTTTTTTTTTACATTACTGTCCCTTCAACACCTCCTGGTGTAGTAAATGTGATACAAATACATTTACAATTAAAAGCACACACTTCACAGCCCAGCTGTTAACTCTTTGCACTACCACTCAAAAATAATACATTTATGTCATCACAAAGGTTCAAGTGATTACGTCAATTAATGGCAGTACCAGCTCCAAAGCATCCTTTACATTTGCAGATTAGCTCATAGCTCACATTTGCATTTCTTTCAGGCAAGCAGGGACCCTGGCAGGAATGCTTCTTTAGCTGCCTGCCCCGCTTGGAACAGAAGACTCACTGAATAGCACTTCAGCTGAGGTATTTAAACAGTTGGAATTAACCGGGGATGGTTGTCTTTTTACAAAGAAAGTAGGGGAACAGTGCTTCATAAATCGTAAAAGTGTGGGCACTTTGTGCCTCTCTGATCCCACCCACTTCGAACACTGCATCTGGCTCAGTGGCATTAGAAGTTAAGCCATTTGCTGATGCCATTGTCATGAAAGGTAATTCTATGTTGAAAATGCCTGCTATTGCCCAGAGCTTTTTCTTTAGAGAGTGTCACACATAATAGACTAGATGGGTCAAGCTCTTTTCAAAGATATGTGAAGTAAGTCTGATGGAGCCCAGGGATTTTCCTGAACAACTCGTAATCATGAAACAACAAGCCCAGTTCATGTGCAATTTCACTTTAGAGGGAGTACATACATACCTCTTGCAAATACTTTTCTGAGGAGCAGAAAATGAATCCACAGAAAGTTAGGTATGCAGGCCTGGGAATACAACAGTGCCTTAAAAATATGCTGTTGCCTCTGTCATTCGTTTGCCCTAAACATTTTCGTCCACAACTTAATTAAAAGATGAAGCAGTTGGTGGCACACGAAAACATATTGTAACTATCCCAGGATTACTCCATGAAAGAGTGCTCCCTTACTTCCAGAAGACCATGTCTTGGGTTTTTAACATCTCAGGACCTCAAGCAGGTCTTTTGAGAATGGGAATATGGTTGGGAGTATTTGGTTATGTGCAAATCCCAATGACAGCCTCCAAGTCTTCCTTCTACCAACAAAGCAACAAAGAATGTCTATGCTGCCTGATTCTTCTTTCAGTAGGATAGTGTCTGAACAATTTTGCCATCGTGGGTGTCATCAGTCTCTGCAATTGGTCCCAAAAACTATTCAGATGATTTCTGCTCATAAATTAATATTCTCATCGATTCCCCTTGCAGAAACATTTTCCCATAACACGCAAGTGCTGAGATGAACAAACAAGTTGAAAGCCGCAAGAATCAGTATTCAGACCATGATGTCACAACAGGAAGCGGTTCCGGGATTTCATAAACCATGTGCTCAGGCAGTATATTAATTTCATTTGCTGTTGCAGAAGCCAGCAGAGACATTCGGCCACTGACTGACCTTAGATAAGTTAATGGATTTCTGCAGATTCAATATTAAAAAATGTGAAACATTCAGTACATTCTGTGATTGGCAGCATTTTGCCCTTTTTGTGTAGTTTGGAGACAGATCTCAAGGGGCCCCACAAACTGCACTTCTGGAGCTCTTTAGAATACGGTTTGGTTGCCCATAGAAGGGGCTATTCCAATAGTCCCCCTACCAACAGTCTCCAGGCATTAAGCCCTATTTGATCTCTTTGATCAGGTAACTGCTGGTGGCAGCATTATTACCACTTCAGGGTGCAGTAACTTCAGCCAAGGATGATTCCTATTGGTCTCCTCTTCCTTTTGAAGCCCAGTGATAAGTTGCAAAATAATCTCCATTATATTTAATGTTTTTGCGAATGATAGTAAATGTTCAAGAAAATTTGGTGATCGAGAAAGCTGTTATAATTGTGAACACTGGAGATTATCCTAAATGAGTCTTGTTCACTTCTAAATGAGTCTTGTCCACAATGAACTTCAGTGCACCTGTCATCACCGTTATCCTTAGATAACTGTGAACAACGTTTATCTTGTACAGATGGTATGCACAAAATGAACGTTGCCTGCTGCCCACCGAGGCCAACAGGTACAGTCCATACCCCCATTTCTTCTTCCTCTTCAGCTTCTTAACCTACAGTTCAGGTCTGGGGAATATCCAAAGTTTACTACCAAATGAAAACATGGAGGGTGAATCTGCCTTTCAGACATTTGCATCATGCACCTATCGAACAGTTGTATGACAGGAATAGATGCCCCTCCCAGACCTTGGTTAAGTAGAGACCCTCTGCCACCATCCAGATTAGTTGGAATTTCATACTGTTATAATGCCATGCCTTTTAAGAGTAGACTACCATCAAACCTACTATATCACCTTACTAAACACTGACATTGACATAAACCTATGCAGGTCTTTCTGTAGTGATTTGAGAACAAGGAGATGATTACTAATCATTTTCTCAAGGCTTGAAATTTTCATGAAAGTCTTTTTGTGTGACGCCGCACTCTACTGCGGCGTCCCTTCTGCGCACCGCGGTCAGGCCGCCGCTCCCAATATCGGCGCACCGGCATCGCCACGGCCCTCATTTCTGGATGTCTTTTTTCACAAAGCGGCCGGATAAACACAGTTCATGCTCCAGGTCGCGCCTCTCTTCCATCCTGCAAACCTGACACACTTTTCCTTCCTTACCTGGTGGGAACCCTATTCTTTCTTCCTTTTTTCTTCTTCTTGTTTTCCACCTTCACTTCTTTTCTTGTTCTGGTGTTCCTTTTTCCCAGCATGCCTTCTTTCTTTTTCCTTTTATACTGCTATTGTTTTCCTATTCTTTCCTATGTGGCGTTCCCAATCCAAGATGGTGGCGCTAGTTCTTCCTGTTTGTCACTTTCTGTCTCCTGGTATTTAAGCCTTTCAGTTCTTCCTTGCATTGCGAACACTTCCTCTTGGTGGTGATCCTCGCTCCTGTTCATCGTGTTTTCTCCAGTTCCTGTTGCTCTGATTGAGATTGTTTCCAATTTTGTTTTCTTTTTTTTTCTCTTGTTCTTTCCTCTTTTTAAGGAGTCCCTGTGTTGAGGTTTTTTCCAAATGTGTTTTTTTTCCCCCTGGGACTCCTTCTGTAGGGTAGGGTCTGCTTAGGCATTTCCTGTCAAGCAGCACCGTGGCTACTAGAAAGGGTCAACCTTATCTTGGTCAGTCCAGAACCAGCAGAAGACCGGGTGCTCTTTCAAATTCTTCATCCAAAGGTGAAAAGCATTGTGCAGATCGTTGCAGATTGCCAAAAGAATCTGTGTTGTGAGACAACCATGGAAGGACAACAGGGAGACATCATAGAAAAAGCACAAACCATGCTGCAGACAGTCCAACAACAAGCTCATGAATTACAGCAATTGTGGGCTGAGAATACTGCACTAAGACAAGTCTTGTCTTCCCGGTCAATGGATGTACCACCCATGTCCACTTCAGCACCTCGTTATTCTGGGGATCCGCATAAGATAAAATAATTTTTGGACACTTTAACGGTCTTCTTTTTCTTCCGCCCGATACAGTTTTCCTCTGATAAAGCCAAGGTGGGTTATGTAATCAGTGCTTTGTTTGGCCCCGCATTAGCTTGGGCGACTCCCTTGGTCCTGTCCTGAATAATTATCCTGTTTTTTTTAAACTCTTCAAGCAGATGTTCGAACGACCTGGGTTGGAAGTAGCTGCTGAGGAGGCCTTATGTGATATAAAGCAAGGACGTTTTACAATATACAACTCGTTTCAAACAGTTGGCAGCCAAAACCACATGGGTAGAACGCACCTTTGTAATCTTGTTCCGCCGAGGACTTCGAGAAAAAACCAAGGATGAATTGGTACACTCCGCTACAACTCAATCTTTGAAAGAACTAGTGGACCAAGAAATGAACATAGAATATAGATTACGAGAACGCAAGATGGAAAGAAGAAGAACTCGATTACCATATCAGTCTGGAACACTTTGCACCATAAGCCGGCGATCTGACAAAGTCAATTCTGAAGCATCAACATCCACTGCGGAAGAACACATGCAGATTTATCTTGTCCGTGGTCCTCTGTCCGATTCTGAAAAGGAGGACAGAAGATGAAAGGGTCTTTTCCTTTATTGTGGCAAGGCTGGTCATCTGATTCACAGTTGCCCTGTCCGTCCTTCCAGACGTTCGGGAAACGACAACTCCTGCACCCTGTGAGGAGGAAGGGGACAGGAGGGGCTGAAGTACCCTCAATCTGTTCCTCCAGAGAAAATATGTCCACCTTGTTTATCTTATCGGTTACATTACGATGTTCACAAAGCCAGGAAGAACAGCTCTTTTCTCTTGTGGACTGTGGAGCAGGGGTATCTATTTGGACGAGACCTGGGCCAAGGATAAAGGTATTCCACGTGTTCCAAAGGAAACGCCAGAGGAAGTACACACAGTAGAGGGCTCCCCTTTAACCTCAGGGCCTGGGGTGGAGTCTACTTCTACTCTCTCTTTGCATTTTGGGAGACACCAAGAACATATTGCTTTCGATCTCATATCCTTGCCTCACCACACGATGATTCTAGGAGTACCTTGGTTAACTCAGCACAACCCATATATCAATTGGGAAATGAGAACAATATCCCTGACATCTCAGTTTTGTCAACAAAATTGCTATCCTACCAACTCGTATTGGTCTCCCAAAGGGATCTATCACTCTCCCAAGCATACTGATAACTCTATTAATACGATTCAGGAAGTACCTAATTGTTATCAGGAATACTCTGACGTCTTTCAGAAGCCTTGCAACCCCATATTACCTCCTCATCCTATCAATGACTGTGCTATTCCATTGGTTCCGGAGGAAGTGGTTCCATTTGGTCAGATATATTCCTTGACTGACCAAGAAAAGAAGGTACTCAAAAAATACTTAGATGACAACTTAAAGAATGGTTTAATTGCTCCTTCTTCATCTCCTGCTGGGGCTCCTCTTTTCTTCGTTCCTAAGAAGACAAAAGATTTGCGTCCCTATGTGGATTTTCGTGGACTTCATGAGATAACAATCAAAGATCGTAATCCCTTACCATTAATAAGGGATATATCAGACACCATCCAAGGAGCCAAGATGTTCACTAAATTAGATCTAAGAGGGGCCTATCATCTTATGCCTATCAAGGAAGGAGATGAATGGAAAACAGCATTCTGTACTCCATTTGGTCACTATGAATATTGAGTCATGCCCTTTGGCTTAACCAATGCACCTTCTGTTTTCCAACAATTCATGGATTCTGTGTTTTCTGACTTATTGAATCAAAGTGTGGTGATCTATCTGGATGATATCCCAATTATAAGGAAATGCCTCCTTGGCATGGTTACCCCCTGACTTTTTGCCTTTGCTGATGCCAAGTTATGATTTGAAAGTGTGCTGAGGCCTGCTAACCAGGCCCCAGCACCAGTGTTCTTTCCCTAACCTGTACCTTTGTTTCCACAATTGGCACACCCTGGCATCCAGGTAAGTCCCTTGTAACTGCTACCCCTGGTACCAAGGGCCCTGATGCCAGGGAAGGTCTCTAAGGGCTGCAGCATGTCTTATGCCACCCTGGAGACCCCTCACTCAGCACAGACACACTGCTTGCCAGCTTGTGTGTGCTGGTGGGGAGAAAATGACTAAGTCGACATGGCACTCCCCTCAGGGTGCCATGCCAACCTCACACTGCCCATGGCATAGATAAGTCACCCCTCTAGCAGGCCTTCCAGCCCTAAGGCAGGGTGCACTATACCATAGGTGAGGGCATAGGTGCATGAGCACTATGCCCCTACAGTGTCGAAACAAAACCTTAGACATTGTAAGTGCAGGGTAGCCATAAGAGTATATGGTCTGGGAGTCTGTCATGCACGAACTCCACAGCACCATAGTGGCTACACTGAAAACTGGGAAGTTTGTTATCAAATTTCTCAGCACAATAAATGCACACTGATGCCAATGTGCATTTTATTGTGAAATACACCCCAGAGGGCATCTTAGAGATGCCCCCTGAAACCATACCCGACTTCCAGGGTGGGCTGACTAGTTTTAGTAGCCTGCCACACACCAGACATGTTGCTGGCCACATGGGGAGAGTGCCTTTGTCACTCTGTGGCTAGAAACAAAGCCTGTACTGGGTGGAGGTGCTTCTCACCTCCCCCTGCAGGAACTGTAACACCTGGCGGTGATCCTCAAAGGCTCATCCCCTTTGTTACAGCACCTCAGGGTACTCCAGCTAGTGGAGTTGCCAACCCCCTCCGGCCACGGCCCCAATTTTGGTGGCAAGGCCGGAGGAGATAATGAGAAAAACAAGGAGGAGTCACTGGCCAGTCATGACAGCCCCTAAGGTGCTTTGAGCTGAGGTGACTCTGACTTTTAGAAATCCTCCATCTTGCAGATGGAGGATTCCCCCAATAGGATTAGGGATGTGCCCCCCTCCCCTCAGGGAGGAGGCACAAAGAGAGTGTAGCCACCCTCAGGGCTAGTAGCCATTGGCTACTAACCCCCCCAGACCTAAACACACACCTAAATTGAGTATTTAGGGGCTCCCAGAACCTAGCAAGATAGATTCCTGCAACCTAAGACGAAGAAGGACTGCTGACCTGAAAGCCCTGCAGAGAAGACGGAGACACCAACTGCTTTGGCCCCAGCTCTACCGGCCTGTCTCCCCACCTCAAGAAAAACTGCAACAGCGACGCGTTCCACAGGTTCCAGCGACCTCTGAAGCCTCAGAGGACTACCCTGCATCTAAAAGGACCAAGAACTCCCGAGGACAGCAGCTCTGCTCCAAAGAAGAACATCATTGCAACAAAGAAGCAACTTTTAAAGAACACACGTTTCCCGCCGGAAGCGTGAGACTTTGCACTCTGCACCCGATGCCCCCGACTTGACCTGTGGAGAACCAACACCACAGGGAGGACTCCCCGGTGACTACGACCCTGTGAGTAGCCAGAGCTGACCCCCCTGAGTCCCCCCAGCAATGCCTGCAGAGGGAATCCAGAGGCTCCCCCTGACCGCGACTGCCTGCTTCAAAGAAACACTGCACCCGCAGCCCCCAGGACCTGAAGGATCCGACCTCCAGTGCAGAAGCGACCCCCAGGTGGCCCTCTCCCTTGCCCAGGTGGTGGCTTCCCCGAGGAGCCCCCCCTTGCCTGCCTGCTTCGCTGAAGAGACCCCTGGGTCTCCCATTGAACTCCATTGCAGACCTGACGCCTGTTTGCACTCTGCACCCGGCCGCCCCCGTGCCGCTGAGGGTGTACTTTCTGTGCTGACTTCTGTCTCCCCCAGTGCCCTACAAAACCCCCCTGGTCTGCCCTCCGAAGACGCGGGTACTTACCTGCTGGCAGACTGGAACCGGTGCACCCCCTTCTCCATTGAAGCCTATGTGTTTTGGGTGCCACTTTGACCTCTGCACATGACCGGCCCTGAGCTGCTGGTGTGGTAACTTTGGGGTTGCTCTGAACTCCCAACGGTGGGCTACCTTGGACCCAACTTTGAACCCTGTAGGTGGTTCACTTACCTGCAAAACTAACAAACACTTACCTCCCCCAGGAACTGTTGAAAATTGCAGTGTCTAGTTTTAAAATAGCTTATTGCCATTTGTGTGAAAACTGTATATGCTATTTTGCTAATTCAAAGTTCCCAAAGTTCCTAAGTGAAATACCTTTCATTTGAAGTATTACTTGTAAATCTTGAACCTGTGGTTCTTAAAATAAACTAAGAAAATATATTTTTCTATATAAAAACCTATTGGCCTGGAATTGTCTTTGAGTGTGTGTTCCTCATTTATTGCCTGTGTGTGTACAACAAATGCTTAACACTACCCTCTGATAAGCCTACTGCTCGACCACACTACCACAAAATAGAGCATTAGATTGATCTCTTTTTGCCACTACCTTACCTCTAAGGGGAACCCTTGGACTCTGTGCATGCTGTTTCTTACTTTGAAATAGTACATACAGAGCCAACTTCCTACACTAATATATTCCCGTAACCCTGAACAACATACTGAACATGTATTGCAGGTTCTGGAAAGACTCAAACAGAATCAGTTATATTGTAAACCAGAGACGTGTGAATTCCACAAGACTGAAGTAATGTATTTAGGGTTCTGCATCAATCAGACGAGCATAGCCATGGACCCAGACAAAGTAAGAGCCATCCTAGACTGGCCCTCTCCCTCTTCTGTAAAATAAGCTCAGTGCTTCCTTGGGCTTTCGAACTTCTATCAACAATTTATTCAGGACTTTGCCCATCAACAAAGTTATATCACCCAGACTATTAAAAAAAGAAATCTGCAAGAAGGGATTTCTCTGGACCGATAGTGCAGAACAGGCCTTTCAAAATCTAAAGACGTCCTCCACTCAAGCACCTATTTTGCGACACCCTGATACTGCTAAGAAATTCATATTAGTGACTGATGCCATAGGGGTGGTTCTACTTCAAAGACAAGACGACGATGGATTGGAACATCCTATCTTCTATCTCTCTCACATACTGACAGAAGCAGAACACAATTACTCAGTATTAGAATGAGAATTACTTGCTCTCAAGGTAGCAATTAAAGAATGGAGACACTTCTTAATGGGCACTAGAGAACCTTTTGAAGCCAGGACTGACCATTGTAATTTACAATGTCTTTGAAGCTTCCAATGCCGTAACAGTCGTCAAGCAAGATGGGCTTTCTTTTTTAGTCAATATGATTTTGTGATAACCTACATACCCGGGTCCCAGAATTTAGTGACAGATGCATTATCCTGTTGATATCCTGAAAGCGCCAATATCTCCTCTCCACACATCATTGAGTCTAGCCGAATCATCGGGGTCACTCAATCTTTTCTGGATCGCGTTAAATCTGAGTACTAGGTCCTTCCACTTAAAGAGTGGAATTTATTGACACCTCTCTTAAGAAAGAAACAAGATTACTTCTGTCATCACGACACCCTTTTCTTACCTACTAAAAAGGTACAAACTGAGGCATTACAGATGTGTCATGATTCTCCTGTCGCTGGGCATCCAGGAGTCAAGAAGACCCAGAAGCTGCTTCAACATTATTTTTGGTGGCCTTCCTTTAAGAACGATACTCAAACCTATGTATCAGCATGTCCTGTATGCGCCCAAACCAAGATACCCCAAACCAAACCAGCAGGTTTATTGATGCCCTTACCTGTTCCTTTAGATCCTTGGTGCACCCTTTCCACAGATTTCATATGTTCCCTACCGTCTTCTTCTGGTAACCATGTCATCATGGTAACTGTTGATTCCTTTACCAAAATGTCGCATTTCACAGCCCTAAAGAAATTACCCACAGCCACTGAAATTAGTCACATATTCATGCAAGATATTTTTCACCTCCATGGCCTTCCACAAGAGGTTATTTCTGATAGAGGTCCACAATATGTGTCTCGATTTTGGAGAGCCTTTTGTGCTTTATGAAACATTGATGTGTCCTTGTCATCAGGGTTTCATCCACAAACCAATGGTCAGGCTGAACGTGTGAATCACGAACTTCAACAATACTTACGATGCTACTGTAATGCCACTCAAAGTAACTGGTCAGATCTTTTTTACGAGTTCTTGTGTTGAGGTTTTTTCCAAATGTGTTTTTTTTTCCTCTGGGACTCCTTCTGGAGGGTACGGTCTGCTTAGGCGTTTCCTGTCAAGCAGCACCGTGGCTACTGGAAAGGGTCGCCCTTATCTTGGTCAGTCCAGAACCAGCAGAAGACCGGGTGCTCTTTCAAATTCTTCATCCAAAGGTGAGAAGCACCGTGCAGATCGTGACATTTTGAGCTTCTGCTAACCTGAAATGTTATTGATGCTGGCATCCATCCTCCAAGCTATCGAAGGAGTTGAGAGACATAGGACAATTAGCAGAATCCCCATTTCCCCCACTAGAGACCAGGCCAGGACCACATTAAAAATCAACATCAACAAGTGAAGAGTGCGGACTTCCTGGGAAACACACTCCACTTCTTTATCACCTTTTACTGTTTTAGAATTTGTTGACCACACAACTGTTACAGAGGTCTAGCACAATTGCCTGTGTGCTAGCTGGGTTGAGAGACCCAAGGGAGGACAAGAATGTCTGTTCTTATATTTGTCAGCTCACACCCTTATTGCCCCCATTGGTCACACAGCCCTTTAACCCCTTTGGTAAGGCTGGTTTCTCCTGACCTTGAGTTGGTGATACAGATTCTCTAGAAATAGCTGCCCATGAGATATATACATTTTAGGAAATAATCAGCATAACCCTACACAGATAGAGAAGCAAAGGCTTCCAGTGTTTTTATTTTAAACACCAAACTCTTATCAATGCAACTTATGTTTAAAGTGTGCTGAGCTACTGTTCTATTGCTTTACATGCTACAACTTTATTTATTTTGTTTCTTGCAATTTTTGTGTTCGTAATGAGTAGGATTGCAAATAGTTAACGGCCTGAATAAGCAAGTGACCAGGTTTTAGCAAAAGGATTGCAATCCTCTGATTTTACAACACGTTTCATGATTGTAAGAAAATGCCTCTGTTTGTATGGTCACCCCTTTTTTTGGACTGATGCTGCTGCTTGTTGACACTGCTAACTAGGCCCCAGATCATTTGCTCTGATCCCTGTTAAATTTGTCTATTCTCCTCATTGCCAAATTTACCTTACCTATAAATCCCTAGGACATGGTACAAATTTTTTGGAACAAATTGTGCCACCACTAAAGTGACAAAACAAAGCTTGTCTCCAGGCCTTCCCCTGCAGACTGAGCATGCAGTTTTAAAAATGGCAATTCAACCTGGTAGAAACATTTGCCAGGCCTAAACCTTCCTTTTTAATACTTATAAGTCGCCCCTAAGGTAGGCCCTTAACGCCCATATGGCACAGCGCATTGTATTTAAATGTAGGACTTGTATATTCTATGCTTTACATGTCCTGGCAGGGAAAACCCTAAAGTAATTTTTCATTGTGGGAAGGCTGGCTTTCGAATAGGAAAGAAATGGGTTACATTATAACAGCTTATAACAGCTAACTTTATTTTGGGAGTAACAAAATAAATAATTCAAGATCTCATGTTAATATTAATTTAAAATCTAACTTAATGGTCAAGTCAGAATTTATATTACTATTTTAAACATGTCCTTTCAGAAAGTCGGCATTTTCATGCCTGAGCCAAATGTGCCTTTCTACCTGTGTTCAGTGTCATCCATGAGCTGAATAGTTCCTTGATTAGGTGTGAAGTGACTCCCAGCGCTGGGAAAGAGGAAGAGTGTTTGGTCTTCCCCTGAAAGGATGGCCATCTGGGCTGTGCCCATGAACTTATTTAACTTTAAAAGATACCTATCCTGTCACAGGCAGATGAAACTCACACCTGAGCTTTCCTTCTCTATTGTCCTGCTAGTTAGCCAGGTACCAATCCTATTGGGAGAGGAGCTGCCCTAAGAGCCAGATTTGTGTGACCACAAGAGAGGTTTAGCTCATTTCTCTGGATGCACCTCTAGGTGGGCATGGCAGATCTACACATGGAACGTAAGGGTCTGCTATGTAGGCTTTAGGAGGAGAAGGGAACTGTGGAATAGTTTACAGTAAAACACAAAGGAAGTGCAGCAAAAGTGGGTCGAGCAATCCCTGGGAACTTTTGCCCCATTTATTAGGGAATGGCCAGGAGTTTCCCCAACCCACAGGCTGGCACTGGGCATAGATGAGGCACCCCAATGTCCTCTTCAGAACACTGTTGAACCTATGGAAGATGAAGAAGCACTACACCACCTATTGTGACCCATAAGAAGAACCCAAAGGGCTGGACCTACTTCCACTTGTACCCAGGACCAAGAAGTAGACTTCACGGGTCAGTTGTCTGACTTCCTGTAAACATAAAGAAACATAAAAGGTGCAAAAAGCACACCTTCCTGAAGAGCCCAGCTGACCAGCTCCAATTGGGACTGTCCTGGACCCTGATGGTGGCTTTTACAAGAGTGAGTCCTGGCCTGAGGTCCCTGAGGATGTAGGGACCTTAGGTACATTTTAGAGTGTAGACATCCTGCCCAAACAGCAAGAGCTGGGACTTAAAAAACGTTTTGCCAACTTTTTTTCTGAAGTACCTATGGGAGAATGGGACAGCCATTGGCCCGAAGTCGTCAACATAGAATCACTGGTCAGATCCAACTTGCTGATCTGCCTAACCAAGGAAGAACTGACTTCCAGAAAAGTAGATGGCTTCACCAAGAGAGTCATTAAGCTGAAGCCAGTCGACTTTAGGACCTTCCTAGGCATGGACACAGGACTTCATCTGCTCAGAGCTTCCCCCCTTAGTTGATGTACACACTGTGACCCCACTCTTCAGCAACCTGCCATTGTTGAAGTTCAACTCAAACCCACCTTGCAGCTTGCTCCGCCAGCAACTCCTCGACAACCACCTTTTCTCCAGAAAATAATTCATGTTAGAAGTTAACACTTTGATCTGGACCTATCTGGGCCTTGTATCTGACCCTTGCTCCATTGCAGTTAGCCTCAAACCTTACCTTTGTCCTAGCCTGGTGCAACAAGTTGCCTGCGGTCAGCACTTTGTGCTTTTTGGAGACATTTGTTTTTTTAGAATCTTTATAAATTCATATTTCCAGTGCTCCTTAATGGATTTTTGTTATTTTGGTCTCATTTTGTTCAATATAATACTCTCTATTTTTATGAATTGAAGTGAAATGTTTTGTGAGTTGCGTATTCACATTTTAACAGTTGTGGTACTTCTAAATGCACTACACACTTACTTAAGTTAAGCCTGTCAGCACTGTGCCATAGCTACCGGAGGTTGAGGTCAGTTTTGAATTGCTGAAACCTTACTGGACCTAACAAGAATAGTGCTATTATAACTTGTGGTAGACTACCATCCACCACACTTAATAATCCACTCTCTCATAGCATTTCTGAACTAGTAATGCAAAAATGAAAAAATGTAAGCACCACCGTGAGGATGTGAGAGCCTGCTGCCTCACCCCACTGAGGATTTTTGACTTTCATTTGAGAGACTAAGTCAGACTGTAAAACCTCTGACTGGGACAAACCTGGCCCCTGTAACTGACTGGCAATCTATTGCATTCAATCTTAACTCGTGCCCAGGTAACGGCCAAGCACAACTAGATGACAGTGGTAGGTGCTTAAATGCTTTTTTGTTCTATTTTCATTTAAAATATTAGAAAATTCACATCTCTGGATCTCCTTATTGGATTTTTGTTGTTTTTTTCATCATTTTGTTTAATTTAATATTCTTTATTTTTAGAAATTGGAGTGGGGCTTTTATTGTGTTTTTTTATTTTCACTGTTTGAAAACTTCTAAATCCTTTACACATTTTCTTAAGCTAAGCCAGTCTGCTCTATGCCATATCTACCAGTGTGTTGATCTCAGGTTTAAATTACTGAAACACTAACTGGACGTAGCAGAACTACTGCCATTATTACTTGTGGTGAACTATCATCCACCTCAACTAATAACCCACTTTCTTACAATGACCAATTAGTGATTACAAAAAGTATTGTTTGCACTCCATATTTCCTGTCTTGAATCCTCTGCCCTTTTCAAAACAATATATGTGTGGTGCTACAATGAATTAATTCAGAAAATTCCTGATATGCTCAATTATTTAGTGGTTGCAAACAGGATGCCATGTGTAATGTAATTTACATTCCTTATTTTAGCACTTTATTTTAATTGCGTTATCTTTGTGTTACATATTTGGAATACTTTCCGCGGTTTATTCACTGATTTAATGTACCATATTTAGATATTTGTTAGGCATTGTTTAGGTATTGTGAATATGCAAAAACTCACTACTCCGGTGGAGCTTTCAAACCTTTATTGCAATTCTGATAATGATATTGCACTGTACACTGACTTCACCCACACACTACTTCCTTTGTTCTAAGCATTAGGAGGTCATCCCAAGCTACCTAGAGAGTGAAAGAGGCTTGAAAGGCTGACTACCCTTCTTAGATCAGGTATATAGTGGCCTGGACAGTCAGGAACACCTGAAGAAATCTAGAAAAAAGACTACATTAACAATGGTGCTATTGTATTACTGCCTGCAATATAGTTGCTTATGTAGGTCACAGAGGTAGCGGAAATGGTGCTCTTCATAGAATGAGTTGAGAAGCACCTCTCACCAGAGGCAGTGTCAAGGGATCCTTTAGGGTAGTAGTGTTGATGCAGGTGGTGATGTCAGTCATGGAGCTGCCTTTCACTACTTTGGGTGAGAATGGAAGGAGTTATTCATTGGTTGGATGTTTTTCCCTGCAAGAATAAGGATTACAGCTGGAAGGAAAAATGGATGATGTTGCTACCAAATGTGAAAGTTTAGCTGCTGATACTGCTCCTGATTGGTGGGGCGGCATTAGTGATTGGTGCAGTCACACCTCTTGTGGCAGTGGTCAAACTTTTTAACACAAGCAAGCTTGGTTCCAGACCAATTGATATTGAGTCACTTTAAATCTTAATCGCAAAGTCAAAGATGTGTCCAAGAAATGTAGCATTCCACCAACAGAGGTGTGCAAAATATTTGTTACAAAGCAAAGGTCCAGTGTACAAGCACAACTCAGCTAAACATAATCTAATCAAAGGGCAAATAACTAAAGGAAGCTAAGGAAAGGTTTGATTTAAAGTTTTTCTGTTTTCTAGAAACTCTTGCCCACATTTTGTGGGATTATTTCTGATTTCAACCCAGTCTTTGAATAAGATTGTAGAATTCTGACCCAGCACTTGAGTTAAATTTAGATCACGGTACTGATGACGTATCTATTCACTGAAGCAGGTTTTATTTTGTATGAGAAACCTCACCTTAATAAATATGATTGCTCACGGCCGGCTTTTCAAAGTTTCCTCACTGTGTGCAGCTTCTTGCTTGTGAATTGTGTATTTGTCAATAAGACGTGCTTAAACGCTCTCCACGTTCCGTTTTGAAACATTGCAAGAGGCATATCTTGTTTGTATTGTGCTCTGTGCTTTTTCTTCTTTCAAAATGAAACATGACAGGTTACAGATAATGGTACCTTTTTTCAAAATCAGCAAAATATTCAGGCAGGATAATGAAGTGAGGAAAAGTTGAAAAGAAAGCAGCCGCTGGGTATGATGAATGTGTTCCTTATAGCACAATGCCAGGCTCACTGCTAGTATTCCCTTTGTGCTAAATGAATCACGCTATTGGCCAATATTTCCAATAGCTACATGTTTTGATAAAATCTATCTAGGGATTATCACTGCGAGCGTCAGATATATTCTCGAGGATTGATGGAGTTGTTTTTTCCTGAATGAAAATTGTGTTGGGACTCGTTGGGACAGTAAAAGTTCAGGAAAATAGCTTATTGTTTCAAATATAATATTTTAGCCCATACTTCGCTGATAAGCTTTTATTTCGTTTTTTTCTGCTGGCCAATGTTGTTTTGCAGAACAAACAAAAATGAGTGTTTGTATTATATCCAAATTAAACACGAACTTTGATTTTTGGTGTTCGCAAAGTATCAATATCCATCCTATGGTGAAGTTGTTACCCTTCATAAAGTGAACCTCTCTAGCATGCGAGTTGGACCTATTTACTTTAGGAAGGTATTATATATTTTAACCAACACTAGAAATAATGTCCAATGAAATGAAGTCAAACAGTAAAAACAAGAAGGCCCTCCTATACTAAAACTCCAATTGATAAATCGTAAATTGCAACCTTTAACGTTTTGCAATTTGCAATCTCTTATCAGGAATGAACACAAATCGGCCCTAGATGTACAAAGCATTTCTGAGGTGGCAAACGGTCCGATTCTGTGAATCTGGTCATTTTTGCTCACCAAAATGCTTTTTTAAATGTACACATACCAAATTGCGATTCACTAACTTGTTACTGAATCACAATTTATGATCTGGTATTCAAATATGGTGTTTTTAAGATGTCCCTTACAAGTCATTGGTGTAGAATTCCTGTTGCAAAACAGTTGCACTTTACCACTTTACAACCATCTCCAAATTGCTGGTAACCCAGTTCCAAATCGGAAGGGGTCCCTAGAGTGGGATCCCTTCCCCTTTGTGAATGTACAATTTTTTTTTTTAAGAGCAGAGTGGTCAATGGACCCCTGCCTACTCTTAAAAAATAAAACTTTAACATTCATTTTCTTTTATGAAAAACATCAATTTTCCTTAAAGGAAAACGGGCTGCATTTCACAAAAAAAGCTGCTTTATTTTGAAGAAATCATAGACATGGTGGTCTCCTCAACCCAGCAGGTAACTATCTCTGTAATGGCTGTGATACTTACTGGCTTGGAAATTGCGACATCCCTTATTGATATTTATGTGGTAGGTCGATGTTGTGACCCACTAGGAATCGCTACTTTAAAATAAAAAGCTTCATACATTAAGAATTACAATTACCTAATGGTGATTCTGTAAGAATCCTAGGGTCATATGTACAAACCACTTTTGTAGTCAGAAATGGCCAACTGGGCTGTTTCCGACCGCAAAAATGCTTTAACATATGTACAGAACACAAATTGCGATTCGGTAAACGTTACCAAATTGCAATTTGTATTTGCCTTTCGGTATTTGGAAGGGGTGTGATTAGGGCATCCCTTCCAAATACCGAATCTGAATGGGATGTATGAATGTTTTGTGACCAAATTACTGTTGCAAAACATTTATATTTTACCAACTCCTTGAAGGAGGTGGTAACCCATTTGCAAATGGGAAGGGGGCCCCAAGGGACCCCTTACCCTTTTAGAATGGAAAACAAGTATTTGTTAAGAGCAAATATGGACCACTGCCAAATTTTAAAAAATCAAACTTCAAAATTTTATTTCCTTTTTTTTAAACTCATCCCATTTTTCTTTAAGGAAAACAGGCTGCATTAAAAAAAAAAAAAAAAAGATTCCTTTATTGAAAGGCATTCACAAAAATAGCGGTCTGCTGGACCCAGCAGGCCACCATCCTTGTGATGGCTATCATTCCTAATGAGTTGCAAATTGTGGTCTACCTCATTACTATTCATGAGGAAGGTTCATTTGTGACTCATAAGACTTCGCTATCCAAAACGTTTACGTTTTTTTACGTTTTGAACTGTGATTTCCTAATTGCAATTCAGTAAGAATCACAATTGGGAAATCACAATTCCTGAATTTTGAACATGTGGCCCTCTGTTATGAAATCATAATGCCTAATGTTAGTACATATGGCCTCTAATTCCGTAAAAGCACACCAACTTTTACTAAATGCATTTGTATTTTGGGAACCAATCTATGTATTAATAGATCAGGTCACAAACAGAATTGTAGTGGGTCACAATTTGATTTACCTCACTAATACGCAAGAGGTAGGTTGCAAATTGCAATCCACTACGATTGGCTACATTTACAAGCATTGTGGTCAGCAGACCACCATTTTTGTGACTGCTGTAAAAAAATGAAAAATTATGTAAATCATTGTTTATGAACATGCAGTAGTCCAATGGACCACTACTCACTTGTAAAAAACACTTTTGTGAACATTCACAATAGGGAAGGGGTCAGCTGAGAATTCCTTTGGACCCCTTCCCATTTGCAAATGGCTTGCCACCTTCTTTGAGAAGGTGGTAAAATATAAATGTTTTGCAACCAGATTTAGCTCACGTAACATTAATATACTCCTACAGCAATTGGTATCTGGAAAAGTGCTGTTACCCCATCCCTTTCAGATTCTGATTTGGTATCTCTTCCCAAACCCAAATTGTGATTCTGTAAGATTAGGTAACAACTTACAGAAATTGAACAAAGGGTTTGGGGAATTCAAAAATGCTCATTTGCTGTGTTAAAGGCTCATATTTTACAAATCTGAGCCCTACCAACTGTAACATGTCTTAGTAGATGCGGGTTGAAGTCTCTACAAGAGTGTGTGGGCACCTCTACACTTGAGCTTTTTTCCCCCAAAATTAAACCCACAGCCTTCATCGCCTCTTCATGGAAATTGGCTCCTTGCACTTCTGCTGGCCAAATAGTATATAATTCCTGTTATTTGCCCAGCAGCCTGCAAAATAGGACATAATAGTTGCTGTTTATCTGGCTACAGGCTAAATAGTAGAGATGATGTAGAGGCTGACTGCGGCTGGATAAATAGTGTGAAGGAGGTCTTCTTTTAACTGCCCATTAAGGAAAAAGGGACAACAAGCCATGGTGAGGATTTAGCCATGGACGTGCATGCAAAAATTACAGATGAAAAAAACAGCTGAATCAGTTTTGAATAAAAACATTTATGTATTTCATTATGCAGATAACAAATGTAGGAATCAAACTTCTATCTCAGGAGCTTCAGGATATGCCACCACAGATATTTTGCACTGAGGCTTAGGGGTTTTTGGCTGTCTGCAAAGAAAAATAAGTATTCATTTTAAAGCATGTCACATAAATGTTTTATTCACTCATGATAATACACTGTTTTTTCTATATTTGTGATCCTTCTTTTGATGATTTTTTTAAGCCTGGGCTGTTTTTGGGCTTCTTATGGAATGCCCTGTGCTAGCTTTAGGCTTTTTTTAAGTTGTTGTTGCGTACCAACACAGCAGCTGTTGACAAGGAGCATCAAATAGGGAATTCAGACACATGGGGGGTACCTGGGCATCAGAGAAAAGGGCATGTATAGCAGGCGCGGCTCCTCTGCTTGAGGGGAGGAGGGTTTCCCCCCACCAGCAGCAGCAGCTGCAAACATTTTACCAAAAAACAATAATAAACTATGTTCATTTAGGCTGTGATGATCACTGAGGGTGAGTCTCCGTCTCCGGTTGGCCAAACACACTTGCACAGTAGGCTCTCTCCAGCCCAGCTCTGTGTTGCCAGGCTGGTGAGAGCAGGCACAGGCCCCATCTGCCAGGGAGCGCCCTGGCTGGGCTCTTCCAGCCAGTCCAGTCAGGAGTGGCCGCAGCGTAGGCTGGGAGCTTGTGCCTGTAGCCTGTCTGTAGCCTAGGAGAGTAGCAGCACGGTGGTAATGGCGGCGGCGGCACAGGTACCTTCTTTTTTTATTAATAACCCCCACCGGCTGCCCCACCCCTATCTATTTAACACCGCAAGCCGCTCCTGATGTACAGCATATATTTGTGACTTGGGGGCACAGTGCTTTGGTAGCTTGCAGGAGATAAATTGAGTAATGAGGCTTCTGTGAAAAGGGAAGTGAAAGTAGGAGAGAGAAAAGTAATACATCTGGATAATTCACAGAAGGAATTCACTCTGCTACCTGTGAACGAACACTCTTTGTAATAGTATTTATGCAGCAGATTGGGTTTCAGGCATAGATCCTTATTGGTCCCATGTCATGAGTGGCCCCTTCAGCAACACTGACATTTCATTCACCTGCACAATGTATTTTGGGAATAGTAGGTTTGGTTTTTAACATGCTAAGCAGTTTTTTAAGTGGGCAAGGTCCTGTCTGTACTGAGCCCTTGTTTCTGTCTTTGACAGGGCTTTCTCAAAAAAATTAATCTTCAAGCCAAAAAAAAATGAAACTCTTGGTGAAACGTTTGGGGCTTTGCCTGACAAAAGCCATTGTGTACCGGGGTGTGGGAAAGGATGGTGTAGGACCAAAAGGAGCAGGATGATGGAAAGTAGGAGAATAAGGGCTAGAAGGTAGACCACCAGGTGGGCTTAGGTGGCTAGAACCATGAGACCAGGACAAAAAAAAACAGGCTGAGGGAGATTTAATATACAAGGAACTGAGTTACCAGCGCCAGAAGGGACCAGGAACAAAAAGATGATAAGGAACAGGACATGGAAAACAGAATTAGGGGTACTTGGACCAGGGTGAGAAGGATCAGAAGGGCTAGGAGGATGTGTAACAGGGAAACCTTAACCCAGGGGACAAGGACCTGAAAAAACAGATACACCAGGGGTAGAAGTAAAAGAAGGCCAAGGACTATGTAGTGAGAAGGCCTAGGAGGGTCAGACAGCATCAGCCAGGACCAGAGGAGCAAGGACGACCAGGGCCGAGAGTAAAAGACCCAGGTAGACAGACGAAAGAGGACCTTTACAATCAGACCAATGGAACGATGGAACAGAGACCAGACGGCCAAGACTAGACAGATCTGATCAAGGAGGACGAAGTGGCCAGAAGAAAATGGGCCGGTACCAGGAAGACTAAAATCAAAAAGGACCTGGGTTAGCTGGACCTGGAGACCATAGATTAGAATGACCCGGGAAGATGTAAAGGATGAGGAAGTCTAGGCCCAGTGTGACGAGGATCAAAAGGACCATGAGGGGATCCCATACCAGGATGAGAAGGACTACCTGAACCACGGGGACCCGCAACATGGGATCTAGGAGGACCAGTGCCAGAGGGATGAGGAAAATCAGACCAAGGAGGAAAATTTTTGTAGGAGAACCGTGATATAGGGAACCAGGGTTGGATTGACAAGAACAAGGTAGAACAGGCAAACCAGGAGAGCAGGAGAACTCGTAGGACTAGGATGGGGCAGGAGGGACAGGGGACTTTGAGAGCTAGGGAAGCCAAGGCCAGTGGAGCCAGCACTAGATGACCCAATACAGGAGGACCAGAAAAAGGAGTACCATAACTAAGACCAGGACTACACGAACCAGGAGAACTAGGAGCAAATTAGGGGAATAGATAAACCAGGGGAGTCGAGCAGTACCAGGAGGGTTCATGGAGGAGAAATGAGGAGTACATGGGAATGATGACGAGACAGACCAGAAAGTACAGGATCAATAACGTCTAAGGCTAGCATGAAGAATGATGAGGGAAGGAGCAAGAGGACTAGGGCTAGGAAACTCAGGACCAAATTCAAGAGGGCTATGAAGATCAGGATCTGGAACACAATGGCCAGTAGCACCAGGAAACCACAATAAGCGGACTGGGACTAGAAGGACCACGCGGGTGTGTTCCAAAGGTATCCAGAAGACCAGAGCAAGGAGGACTATGTGACCTAAAAGGATCATGAGCAGGAGGACCAAAACAGGACTAAGAGGGCCATGAAGATTAGGACCTGGGGGACCAGAGCTCGGATTACCAAGTGGAGCAGAGCAATGGGACTGGAGAGTGCTGGCCACGAGGACAAGGACCAACATGACCAGGCTCAGAGGGCCTAAACAAGGAGATCCTGGATCAGGAGTTCCAGGATCAAGGCTGCAGTACCAGTAGGGCTAAACTGACAAAGAAAAATACAGGAGATCCATGACAACTCTAACTAGAGAGACAAAGACTAAGTGGGCCAGGGCTTGAGAAGCCAGATGTACATGAACCTGCAGTACCAGGGCTAGGAGGTTCAGGCTGAGAAGAACTAGGGCAAGGTGACCAGGGCCAAGAGGACCAGAAAAGAATGAAGCCATATGAGTTAAGACTGGGTGTTCCAAGTAGGGCCAGGATGGTTAAAAGGCAAGGTTTATCATAACAAGCACAATAGGACAGGAAGGACAAAGATGAACCAGAACAAGGAGACCAAGGCTAGAATGGTTGGTGATCAAGGTCCATAAGAATTAAGACCAGGAGAAACCAAACTATAAGGGCAAGGACCAAGAGGATCAGGAATAAAGGGCACACAATCTCAAGAGGGACAAGGACTAATTAAAACAAGAATAGCATGACCATGGCCAGCTGTAATGAACAACAAATGGCAACTCATACATTGGAATAAGTGCACATTCTAATTGTATATTCTTGGCAAATTTATGGGTGCTCATACACTAAAACACATCGTTGCCATGATATGTGAGACTGGGTTGCTAAAAAGCACACCCATTTTGGAAATCAGAAACAAAACAGTGGAGCACACCCAAAATAGTTAATATATCTTCACTTTCGAAATAACAATATCTACTAAGTCAAATACAAAAACATGGTATATAACACTATAATAGCATTTCCTGAATGGTGTTAGTGGACATCATCCGACAGAAATAAACATAAACAAACAAAATTGTCCACAAACAATATTATCCAAAAAAATAAACATATTTAATACATCAACATATATATTTTTTATCCACAAATATATAGATGTACGGAAAACGAACATAAACATATAGCATTGAAATCCATCAGCCGACACGTGTTTCGTCCACACCGGACTTCTTCAAGGCTGAGAAAATTATAACAAATAATACCCCCATTAAGACATATATATATATATATAACTATCAACACACAAAATATTTTTTATGTAACATTTTTCTTTTTCACTAAAAAATATAATGATTTTTCTGGCAATACAATATAAAAACCACCAATACCATGCATATAGTGTAATAATTTAGTAGGTAGCACATTGAAACAGTGAAAAGCACCACCATATGTCCTTTGTGAAAGACTGTTGTTTGCTATCCGAGAGAGTTGTGTACAACACTCCACATATCTCCAAGTCTAAGATATGCAGGAACCACAACGGCCCCAGAAATGCTTTTTAGTACAGCATGCGAACCCAAGTGCATGTGAACTTCATAATCAGTAGGTTATTTTGTGTTCAAAGGAATACCACCATCCACCGTGGTGAGAGCAAGATTTTTTAATAAGTCTATACCTTTAAGCGCTTGATCACCCATTAAACTCATGTCCTGCTTTGGAGCTGTTATATAGTCACAAAAGGAAAAAAAAAACAGACCCCATTAGTCTCCCTCCTATTGCCAAAGTATTTTTTAAGTATTTTTTTTTTTTAAAGTATCGGGATACCAAGTTTACTTTTCACCCATACTGACCTGCTTTCAACCAAAATTAACCACCTCTTAAGTTCCTCAAATTAGGTCTCCAAATTGTCTGTCACCACTTCCTTTCATATGGCCTAGAGCAAGCTGAACGACAATAGAAGACTATATAGTGATATGAATTATAACCTTTTTCAACAACTCAGACTGCATAATTAACATAAAGCCACCATCTTAAATACAGGGATATTTTTACCAGTAATTCCAAGACGCCTAGTTAATTAATCTAAACTAAGCGCGTCTTATCTAATGTAATTACCAATGGATAAGGTCTCCAATCATGTCTTGCTAACACAAGAATCTAATCCATCTCCAAAAATCCATTTTCCATCAGTATGCTAGTAGCTGCCAAATGCGCTTCTTAATACAATCGAGATAGAAAGATAAGTCCATCCCGTAATCCTCTTGTGTAATCAATCATTGTGTTACCTCATATATTCGGACGCAGAGAATTTCGCCCCTCCTGCATAATTCCAAACTTCCTCCTATATACAACGAACGAGCCTCACAAGAGCATTTTTAATTGCAGCGTTTGCGTTCGTATTGCATAGAAAACACTATAAACTGACTGTTATTCATCGCGTAAAGCGCGTCGGCCATATTAGAATAGTACCTTGTGTGCAGAAGCACCTGCAGCTGGTACACACAACGCAGTAATCGATCGTGTCATATTCGTTGTGTTACCTCATATATTCGTACAGAGAATTCTGCCCCTGCATAACTCCAAACTCCCTCCTCTATACAATGAACGAACCTCACGCGAGCATTTTTAAATGCTGCGTTTGCGTTCGTAATAAATAGAAAACACTGAAAACGGACTGCTATCTATCGCATAAAGCGCGGCGGCCATATTAGAATAGTACCTTGTGTACATAAGCACATACAGCCAGTACGCACATCACAGTAATCGATCGTGTCATATTCAGACCAATTAAGAGGGCACCGCATCCTGACCCTATGAGCAGTCCCTCTATATATATAAGAACCAAAAATAGAAGAAAAAAGGAAAATTGGAACGCCCTTCGGGCACCTCCCAACCATCATTAATATATTCAAATACCCACAACGGCCATCTTTGAATGGTGATTATAACAATATAGCCTTTCCTACTTACACATTCGATCGATTTATGGATAACACGGCATACATGCACACAATCCTTCTGAACCCTCATGGGTCATCATTACCAGCACTTTGGTCACATCCTTTATGATATTCTCAGTCCATCAGTGTAGTTCAATTCCTATGAGAGCTTATAATCAGACCCACTGCAGCAAAAGGAAATGAGCTTCCCCATTCTTTATATCCCCAAGAGTCATATGTTTTAGTAACAGCAAGATTGGTGTCATGAGAACATGCAAAGATGTATTAAGAGTGCATATATAAATAGAAGGGTGAAGCAGTCTCCCCAAAGTCCAAGTAGTTAGGGTGTGTCCTATGTATCTCAAGAGTGCAATTGCTGTACATATATATGCTTATCAAAGGTACATCAAATAGCAGCAGACCAGGATCAGGCATTTTAAAGAAAATGGTACAATTCATCATACAAATTCATTCCCATTTCAATACTTCTTAATTTAATAATCCATTTTGCTTCATTTTTTCATAGATCCAGTGTTCTGTTACCACCCCTGGGATTCATCGGAATGTATATATTTGACTAGTGGGACCTCAATTCCTGGATGTTTTTCATTAACATGTCGTACTACCAGTGATGCTGTATCACGGTTTCTTAAAGCTCTAATATGCTCCTGAATACATTCCTTTAGGGGCCTGATGGTACTACCTACATATATTTGGCCACACATACATTCCAGTACGTATACCACAAATTTCGTATTGCAGTTAATAAAAGTAGAGATTTTATATTTGTCACTACCATTATAACGGAATTCAGACGTTTTATGTACTGCCATGTCACACATATTACGGTTGCCACACCTGTAAAAGCCCGTAGTTTTATTGGAAAGCCATGTTGCTTTACATTCCATTATAGGTGGTAAGAAGCTCTTACAGACTTCATTTCTAATGGTTTTACCTCTTTTATGAATCATTCTTGGCTTTTTGGGGAGCAGAGTAGCAAGTGTATTGTCTGTCTGTAGTACGTTCCAATGTTTACATAAAATACGGTATATGTTGTGAGTATTCTGGCTATACGTCGTACAAAAATTCACTGTTCTGTATGGCGAGTTATCTCGCATTTTGGTATTTTGGCCCAATAAGGTGGTTCTGCAAACCCGATCGATCTTTTTTCTTGATGTTTTGATGATTTGTTTAGAGTAACCCCTCTGTAAGAACCTATCTTCTAATTTGTTTGGTTCTATATTACATACATTGGGATCACTACAATTTCTTTTCAGCCTAGTCATTTCCCCAAATGGGATAGCTGAAATTTGACTTTTAGGATGAGCACTCTCATCGTGCAATACAGAATTACAGGCTGTTGGTTTACGATGCACTTTTGTATCGATCTTATTGTCCACAATGGATATGTCCAGATCCAGAAAGCAAACATTGTTCTTACTATACTCGTACGTCATTTGTATATTGAAAATGTTACAATTAACATAATCATAGAATTCCACTAGCAATTGTTCAGACCCAGTCCAAATCATTAAGACATCATCAATATATCTTCCCCAAAAGAGAATATTATCAGTGAAAGCAGAAGGGCCCCTCTTCCAAACATGTATTGCCTCAAAGAAACCCAGATATAGGTTTGCATAGGATGGAGAAAACCGCGAGCCCATGGCTACTCCTTGTGCTTGTTTGAACCATTGTCTTTCATGTATAAATACATTATTTTCCAATGTAAACTCAATCATGCACAATATCATTTCGGTGTGTTCCATATGGGATGCAGATCTACTAGACAAAAAATGTCGTACTGCCTGTACACCCTTATCTTTGGGGATACTTGTATATAGAGAGGATACTTCAAGTGTGACCAACATCATATCAGGGGTCCAGGTCACATCCTGTAGTTTTCGGAGAACATCCTTCGTATCCTGTAAATATGAAGGGATGTTTTTCACAATCGGCTGTAAGTAGCTATCAATAAATTTGGATGGTCTTTCCGTGGGTGCTCCTATACCCAATATTATAAGTCTACCTGGTGGTGAGACAGTGCTTTTGTGCAATTGTGGTAACATGTATATGCACGGTGACATGGGGTAAGGATTAAAGATGTACTTAAATTCTAAATCAGAAATTAGACCTTGATTACACAATAGAAGTAAAAAAAATTCAAGTTTATCAACAATCATTTTGATGGGGTTGCATTGTAATTTCAGATATGCGTCACCATCAGCCAGTTGTCTATCTATTTCTTGAATGTAGTCTGCTCTATCTAAAATCACAATCTTTCCCCCCTTGTCTGCTTCCTTGATCACTATATTTTGATTACCTCCCAGTTCTTTTAGGGCCACTCTCTGCTTGTTGGTAACATTAAATGATTTGTGAAAATTACCTAGTTTGATCTGTTTTTGTAATTTGTGAAGATCTTCTTTCACTAATCTCCCAAATACTTCTATAGCATTATTGCTTGGTAACTTGGGTATAAACCCAGATTTTGGTTTAAGGCCACTATCCAGAGATGTGTCCTGAACAATCTTAAGGTCATTTAACAAGTTTAATCTGTCCATGTTGTTATAATCCATGTCTTCCAGGGTAAGTAAAAGTTCAATATCCAAAACATCTTTAATTGTGTATGTGCTCACTATAGTACTGGGTGTTGTTTCCATGTGTGTCTCTGTCTTTTCTGCAAAGTATTTCTTAAGTTTTAATTGTCGAAGAAATTTGAAAAGATCAATATGTACTTGAGTCATATCACAAAGATTAGACACACAGAAGCCCAGTCCTTTGCCTAATACCTTTGCTTTTTCCTCGGTGAGGGTACATTTAGACAAATTCACAATTGAGATGCTATTACAATTTTGTGCAGCGCCTTTCCCATTTTCATTTGATACAACTATCAATTGTTTTTGGTTT
Source organism: Pleurodeles waltl (assembly GCF_031143425.1). Lineage (NCBI taxonomy): Eukaryota > Metazoa > Chordata > Amphibia > Caudata > Salamandridae > Pleurodeles > Pleurodeles waltl. Next base: position 775,839,561 of record NC_090447.1, on the reverse strand, counting down.
TATTTCTTGCTGCTCTGGTCTGAACCCCCATGGTTGGCTGATTTGTGGCCTCCCCCTCTCCTTTTGCCCCTACGTGTCTTTGTCTTGTATTTTGAAAGGGCTGACTGTGAGCATACCGCTTGTTTCCTAATCTGTACCTTTTTGCTTCCTGTAAAATACTAGTGGAGGCCATTTGACCTTCATTGGTGATTGAATTAGTGTTGTCATTGATACACTGGTACCATCCGACTCATCTGACGTGATTGAAAAATCCGATTCATTAGTTGTACTACCCATAGTACCCTTCACATTTGTGGCCACCCTGGAAGACATGGATTATAACAACATGGACAGATTAAACTTGTTAAATGATTTTAAGATTGTTCAGGACACATCTCTGGATAGTGGCCTTAAACCAAAATCTGGGTTTATACCCAAGTTACCAAGCAATAATGCTATAGAAGTATTTGGGAGATTAGTGAAAGAAGATCTTCACAAATTACAAAAACAGATCAAACTAGTTAATTTTCACAAATCATTGAATGTTACCAACAAGAAGAGAGTGGCCCTAAAAGAACTGGGAGGTAATCAAAATATAGTGATCAAGGTAGCAGACAAGGGGGGAAACATTGTGATTTTAGATAGAGCAGACTACATTCAAGAAATAGACAGGCAACTGGTGAATGGTGACGCATATCTGAAATTACAATGCAAGCCCATCAAAATGATTGTTGATAAACTTGAAAAAATGTTACTTCTATGGTGTAATCAAGGTCTAATTTCTGATTTAGAATTTAAGTACATCTTTAATCCTTACTCCATGTCACCGTGCATATACATGTTACCGAAATTGCACAAAAGCACTGTCTCACCACCAGGTAGACCTATAATATCGGGTATAGGAGCACCCACGGAAAGACCATCCTAATTTATTGATAGCTACTTACAGCCGATTGTGAAAAACATCCCTTCATATTTACAGGATACGAACGATGTTCTCCGAAAACTAGAGGATGTGACCTGGACCCCGGATATGATGTTGGTCACACTTGATGTATCCTCTCTATATACATGTATCCCCAAAGATAAGGGTCTACAGGCAGTACGATATTTTTTATCTAGTAGATCTGCATCCCATATGGAACACACCGAAATGATATTGTGCATGATTGAGTTTACATTGGAAAATAATATATTTATACATGAAGGACAATGGTTCAAACAAGCACAAGGAGTAGCCATGGGCTCGTGATTTTCTCCATCCTATGCAAACCTATATCTGGGTTTCTTTGAGGCAATACATGTTTGAAAGAGGGGCCCTTCTGCTTTCACTGATAATATTCTCTTTTGGGGAAGATATATTGATGATGTCTTAATGATCTGGACTGGGTCTGAACAATTGCTAGTGGAATTCTATGATTATGTTAATTATAACGTTTTCAATATACAAATGACGTACGAGTATAGTAAGAACAATGTTTGCTTTCTGGATCTGGACATATCCATTGTGGACAATAAGATCGATACAAAAGTGCATCGTAAACCAACAGCCTGTAATTCTGTATTGCACAGTGAGAGTGCTCATCCTAAAAGTCACATTTCAGCTATCCCATTTGGGGAAATGACAAGGCTGAAAAGAAATTGTAGTGATCCCAATGTATGTAATATAGAACTAAACAAATTAGAAGATAGGTTCTTACAGAAGGGTTACTCTAAACATATCATCAAAACATCAAGAAAAAAGATCGATCGGGTATGCAGAACCACCTTATTGGGCCAAAGTACCAAAATGCAAAAAAACTCGCCATACAGAACAGTGAATTTTTGTATGACGTATAGCCAGAATGGTCACAACATATACTGTATTTTATGTAAACATTGGAACGTACTACAGACAGACAATACACTTGCTACTCTGCTCCCCAAAAAGCCAAGAATGATTCATAAAAGAGGTAAAACCATTAGAAATGAAGTCTGTAAGAGCTTCTTACCACCTATAATGGAATGTAAAGCAACATGGATTTCCAATAAAACTACGGGCTTTTACAGGTGTGGCAACCGTAATATGTGAGACATGGCACTACATAAAATGTCTGAATTCAGTTATAATGGTAGTGACAAATATAAAATCTCTACTTTTCTTAACTGCAATACGAAATTTGTGGTATAAGTACTGGAATGTATGTGTGGCCAAATATATGTAGGTAGTACCATCAGGCCCCTAAAGGAACGTGTTCAGGAGCATATTAGAGCTGTAAGAAACCGTGATACAGCATCACCGGTAGTGCGACATGTTAATGAAAAACATCCAGGAATTGAGGTCCCACTAGTCAAATATATGGGTATAAACCACATACCGATGAATCCCAGGGGTGGTAACAGAACACTGGATCTACGAACAAATGAAGCAAAATGGAATATTAAATTAAAAACTATTGAAATGGGAATGAATTTGGATGATGAATTGTACCATTTTCTTTAAAATGCATGATCCTGGTCTGCTGCTATTTGATGTACCCTTAATATGCATATATATGTACAGCAATTGCACTCTTGCGATACATAGGACACACCCTAACTACTTGGACTTTGGGGAGACTGCTTCACCCTTCTATTTATATATGCACTCTTAATACATCTTTGCATGTTCTCATGACACCAATCTTCCTGTTACTAAAACATATGACTCTTGGGGATATAAAGAATGGGGAAGCTCATTTCCTTTTGCTGCAGTGGGTCTGATTATAAGCTCTCATAGGAATTGAACTATACTGATGGACTGAGAATATCATAAAGGATGTGACCAAAGTGCTGGTAATGATGACCCATGAGGGTTCAGAAGGATTGTGTGCATATATGCCGTGTTATCCATAAATCGATCAAATGTGTAAATTGGAAAGGCTATATTGTTATAATCACCATTCAAAGATGGCCGTTGTGGGTATTTGAATATATTAATAATGATGGTTGAGAGGCGCCCGAGGGGCGTTCCAATTTTCTTTTTTTCTTCTATTTTTGGTTCTAATATGTATAGAGGGACTGCTCATAAGGTCAGGATGCAGTGCCCTCTTAATTGGTCTGAATATGACACGATCGATTACTGTGATGTGCGTACTGGCTGTATGTGCTTATGTACACAAGGTACTATTCTAATATGGCCGCCTCGCTCTATGCGATAGATAGCAGTCCGTTTTCAGTGTTTTCTATTTATGACGAACGCAAACGCGGCATTTAAAAATGCTTGCGTGAGGTTCGTTCGTTGTATGTAGGAGGGAGTTTGGAGTTATGCAGGGGCGGAATTCTCTGTGTACGAATATATGAGGTAACACAACAAATATGACACGATCGATTACTGCGTTGTGTGTACCAGCTGCAGGTGCTTCTGCACACAAGGTACTATTCTAATATGGCCGACACACTTTACGTGATGAATAACAGTCCGTTTTTAGTGTTTTCTATGCAATACGAACACAAACGCGGCATTTAAAAATGCTCGCGTGAGGCTCGTTCGTTGTAAATAGGAGGAAGTTTGGAATTATGCAGGAGGGGCAAAATTCTCTGCGTCCGAATATATGAGGTAACACAATGATTGATTACACAAGAGGATTACGGGATGGACTTATCTTTCTATCTCAATTGTATTAAGAAGCGCATTTGGCAGCTACTAGCATACTGATGAAAAATGAATTTTGGAGATGGATTAGATTCTTGTGTTAGCAAGACATGATTGGAGACCTTATCCATTGGTAATTACATTAGATAAGACGCGCTTAGTTTAGATTAATTAACTAGGCGTCTTGGAATTACTGGTAAAATATTCCTGTATTTAAGATGGTGGCTTTATGTTAATTATGCAGTCTGAGTTGTTGAAAAAGGTTATAAGTCATATCACTATATAGGCCCTCATTCTGACCTTGGCGGTCTTTTCGCGAGACCGCCGAGTTACCGCCGCGGTGAAGACCGCCGACCGCAGCGGTATGCCGCTGTGCGCATTCCGACCGCTGGGAGCGTTCCGCCGGGAAACCGCCAGCAGCCACACTGGCGGTCGGCGGAAAAGTGGAGACTGGTCAACCTCCACCGCCACGCCAGCAGAACACCGCCCACAGAATTACGACCCACATATCTGTGTGGCGGTCTTCTGCTGGCGGTGTTCTGTTGGCGGTCACCTCCCCATGGCTCCCGTCGCCTCCCGGAGGACCAACGCACAAGGTAAGTTGACCGTCCGTGAGGGGAGGGGGAGGGGGGGTGTTGTGTGATGTGCGCGTGTATGGGGGTGTGCGTGTGAGTGTGTAGAGGGGGTGTGTGAGTGCGTGTATGCGGGTGGGGGGTGCTGCTGTGTCTATGGGTAATGTGTGCTGTTCGGCAGGTGCGCATGTCTGCATGTATGTGTGCGGGTATGTGTCCCCATTGTGTATGTGTGTGTAGGGGGTGTGTATATGTGCATGTTGGGGGTGTGTGCATGTCGGGGTGCATGTATGTGCATGTCGGGGTGTGGGTGGGGAGGGGGTTCGTACCACCTCTGGGGGGTGGCAGGGGGGTGGAGGGTGTGGGGGGAGGACTCGGGTGGGTAGTGGGGGGTGGGGGAGACCCCTATCAGTGCCAGGGAAGGAATTCCCTGGCCCCGATAATGCTTACCGCCATGGTTCGCATAGCGGTTCCCGACCACCAGAAACTGCGGCGGTAGGCAGGGTCATGATACCGTTGGCGGTCTCGGGACGACCGCCGGGCCGGAGTGCGCAAACTCCAGCCCGGCGGTCATGACCGCCGTGGCGGTCGGAGTGGGGAAGTGGCGGTCGATCGCGGCGGTGACCGCCGCGGTCAGAATGCCATTTTTCTGACCGCCGGTCTGTTCGCGGTCCGACCGCCGCCTCTCCGCCGACCGCCAAGGTCAGAATGAGGGCCATAGTCTTCTATTGTCGTTCAGCTTGCTCTAGGCCATATGAAAGGAAGTGGTGACAGGCAATTTGGAGACCTAATTTGAGGCACTTAAGAGGCAGTTAATTTTGGTTGAAAGCAGGTCAGTATGGGTGAAAAGTAAACTTGGTATGCCGATTCTTTAAACAAAAAAAAACAAAAATACTTTAAAAATACTTTGGCAATAGGAAGGAGACTAATGGGGTCTCCTTTTTTTTCCTTTTGTGACTATATAACAGCTCCAAAGCATGACATGAGTTTAATGGGTGATCAAGCGCTTAAAGGTATAGACTTAATAAAAAATCATGCTCTCACCACAGTGGATGGTGGTATTCCTTTGAACACAAAATAACCTACTGATTATGAAGTTCACATGCACTTGGGCTCGCATGCTGTACTAAAAAGCATTTCTGGGGCCATTGTGGCTCCTGTATATCTTAGACTTGGAGATATGTGGAGTGTTGTACACAACTCTCTCGGATAGCAAACAACAGTCTTTCACAAAGGACATATGGTGGTGCTTTTCACTGTTGCAATGTGCTACCTACTAAATTAGTACACTATATGCCTGGTATTGGTGTTGGTGGTTTTTATATTGTATTGCCAGAAAAATCATTATATTCTTTAGTGAAAAAGAAAAATGTTACATGAAAAATATTTTGTGTGTCGATAGTTATGTATATATATATCTTAATGGGGGTATTATTTGTTATGATTTTCTCAGCCTTGAAGAAGTCCGGTGTGGACGAAACACGTGTCGGCTAATGGATTTCTATGCTATATGTTTATGTTCATTTTCTGTACATCTATATTTTTGTGGATAAAAAATATATATGTTGATGTATTAAATTTGTTTATTTTTTTGGATAATATTGTTTGTGGACAATTTTGTTTGTTTATGTTTATTTCTGTCGGATGATGTCCACTAACACCATTCAGGAAATCCTATTATAGTGTTATATACCATGTTTTCGCATTTGACTTAGTAGATATTGTTACTTCTAAATTGAAGATATATTAACTATTTTGGGTGTGCTCCACTGTTTTGTTTCTGATTTCCATGGCCAGCAGTACCAGGGAGGTGAGCCCAGGGGCACATGCAACCAGAGCCAGAAGGAAAGTTTAAGAGGACCAGGAAACAAAGGACTAAATCAAGACCAGGAAAATCAGGGCAAAGAGGATCAGGACCTTGAGTATCAGGAGGACAAGGATAAGGAGAACCAGGACCAGATACATCAGATCTAGGATGATCACAGCCTGGAGGTCCAGGCCACAGGGCTAGGAACAGGATAACAAGAAAGATGAGCAACAGGGTGTCCCAGGAGGACCATGATGAGTTTGTGCAGGAGCACAAGGACAAGGAGCAGAAGCACCAGGGCCAGAAGTACCAGGACCAGATCCTGGATAACCACTTCAAGGCCAATATGACCATGGGCCAGAATAAACAAGAAATAATTGGGCAGTACCAAGAATATCATGAAGGCCAGAGGTAAGAGGACAAGGACCAGCGCAAGGACGATTAAAAGGATCAGTATCAAGTAGTCCAGGAACAGCCCTATGAGTTCCAAGAAGACCATGACATTGAGACCAGGGCCCAGAGTACCAGATAGAACATAAAGACCAGGACATATAAGTAGTAGGACCAAGTGAGGAAGATCAGGCAGATCAAAGCGATCAGAGCTGGGAAGACTAAGGGGTATGTGCCTGGATGTCCAGGAAGACCATGACTAAAAAGCAAAAGCTCTGAAGGACCCAAACCAAGACAGCCAGGACCAAGAGAACCCAGACCATTGGGTGCAGTGAGAACAAGGCTCAGGACCATGGGGACAGGAATGATCAAAATTAGGAAGACAAGGGCTAAGAGGGCAAGGTCTAAGAGGGCCAGGACACAAGAGGCAAAATAAACCAAGGGGATCAGCAGGGCCAGGAAATGGTGCACGAGGAATCAGCTGAGCAAGGTGAGTAGGGTCAGAAGAATCAGGTCAAATGGACAAGGGTAAAGGGTTCAGGAAAGAAAAGGACGAGCTAGGAAAGGGAAGGGGGCCCTGAAAGGATGAATATGGCCAGAAGGACCAGAACCATGAGGATTAGGCACACAAAGACCCAAACAAGGAAGCCCAGAAAAAAAAGATCATGTCTAATGGGCACAAAACCAGGAAGAGAAGAGAACACAGACTGTGGCACCAGGAATGCTGAGCAAAAGAGAGGGTGAAGGAGGTTCCAGATAGATCTTCTCAGATGGCTCAAAGAGGGATTTTGTGTGACCCCCAGATCTTTCCACTGACATTCTATGTGCATGATGTGTTGTGGGTGTATAGCAAGTGCGCAGTAGTAAGTCTTGTGTAATGCAAGTGTAAGTGCCTGGAACAGTGAGATGCTTGGAGCCATTACTATTGCAATTGTTGTGAGAGCTATCACATAGCACTTAGGTGTCAGAGCTACAGTCAGAAAATAATTAAAAGCAAATCACCCCTTAGAGGAAACCCTGATAAGGAATCATGTACATTTACAAAAAGTATCTAAATGGTATTGGGGGATCTTGGAGGCTTTAGATGGCGATTTTGGATTACCGAGGGCCCTTTGGGGGGAGGAGTTTCCCTTGAGGCAGGATCAGGTGTAAGAATGATGGGAGTCTTCTATGCAAAGGGTGTTTAAAGTAATACATCCTGTGTCATTGAAAAGGAATCATCTTTATACTTTGCATAGGGCTTTTTTCTCTCCAAAGAGACTCTCTAAGATTAGGGGAGGAGAAGAAGTGACTTGTGTAAAATGTGGCTTGCCAGGTGCTTCTGATATACAAATGTTTTTGGACTGTCCAGGGGTGTTCACATTTGACAAAAAGAATGTACATCTCTTTCGGGTATTGTTGGAAAATGGGTTATTGGTAAGGGCAGGTAGGTACCTACACCTAGCAACAAGCCACTAACCTCCACTTAGGTCCAGTTAGGTCTCAGTAAATTAACCCCAGCTCAACCCTTGGTAGCTTGGCAACGAGCGTCAAGGCTTAACTTAGGAGACAGTGTGTAAAGCATTCAAATATCACAAAACAGTAATTAAATAAAACACAGGAAACAGTTTAAAAATCCAAAACCAATTCATAAAAATAGTTTATATTTTTATCTTTAAAATGACACAAAAACGAATAAAATCGGATAAAGGGAACCGGAGATATGAATTTTTAAAGAATTATTATTTTTCTACCGCTTAGAAACAAAAAGCGCCAATCGGGTCATCTGGTTGCACCTCGACCGGGGCAAAGTCAAAGTTTCATGCCGACCGCGATGGAGCCCTGCTCGGCTACAGGTCGCGGGAGGCCTCGGTTAAAAGTTTACCTTCACACTTAGTCTTTATTTTGAAGATTTTCTTCAGCGGGACGAACCTGCCAGTCCTATCCGACCTCCTGGAGCCCTTCTCCGGATACGCGATGCTGGAATCCTCGGTGGAGATTTTTACCTTCGGACTTAGTCGTTTTTTCGAGGTGAAAATCCTTTGACCAGGGTAAACCTGGATCTTGATCCAACGTCCATGGAGCCCTTCTCGGATACGATGGCTGGGAGGTCCCGGTCAACTTTTTACCTTCTGACTTAGTCTCTTTTTCAGAGATTTTTCTTTACCGGGACGAACCAGCAAATCAGGCCGGGTCGCGGTTGAGGCAAGCCGGCTAGAGTTGCCGCGGCGGGTCGGTCCCTCTATGGAGCTTTTTTACAAAAATTCTCCAAACTTCTCCAAACTTCTGGGGCTTCAGCCAGATGTCCTTTTAAGGTTATTTTGGGGTCCACAGCTCACCCCAAGGGTCCAGAAGTTCTGAGATGGTCCTTGGGGGGGGCGGACTACAACTCCCAGAATGCACCTGGCACAAACTCCTTTTTGGCCACTGGGCAGTGGTCAGCTGGTCGCTTTCTTCAGGAGTTGGTGCAGGGGACTCTGGTTAGCAATTTTTCACCTGTAGCAAACAGGGAGTCCCTCCTTGAACCAGTTGAAGCCAGGCAAAGTCCTTCTTGTGGTGAAGCCCAAGTGTGCAGCTGGTGCAGTCCTTCTGAGTGCAGGTTTCAGGTGCAGGCCAGCGGTCCAGCAGGGCAGTCCGTCTTCTCCTTTAGTTCTTCCTTGTTGGAATCTGATGGGGATCTGAGGTGTGGGTGCAGGTCTGCCAGTTTTATCCTTGCTCCTTGGTGAAAAGCAGGGGTTCCTGGTTCTCCAATCAGGGGCAGGGTCCTTCCCCCTGCGATGACCACTTCCTGGGAAGTGTGGCAAAAATCCATCCCAGAGGGCAACATTCTCAAAAAATCCAACATGGCTGAATCTGATTTTTGGAGGTTACATCTGGCTGAGCCCACCCACTGGTGTGGCTAAAAATAATAAACACACCCCTCTCCTGCCCTCTCCTAATCTAATCAAGGGGGCACCTAGTTGTCTGGAGTTGCAGGATGTGGGGGTGTTGCTGGATGCTCCAAATGTCCTTCTCTGCCTTTGAAGACCAGTTTGGCAGCCCTCCCCCTTCCTGCCTCACCATCTGCTGAGGGGAGATTCTCTCCCACAGGCACATTCCTTTGTGTGAATCCAGGCCACTTCACACCTCATCAAGGCAGCTTGGCTAAGCTGCTACAGGCTGGCCAATCAGAGCACAGCAGCAAAAACAATGCAGGGCTGAAATTGACAACTTTTTAGGTAAAGTCTAAAACTCTTTACCTGAACAAGTTATATTAAATCCCACAACTGGAAGTTGTGGGATTTATTGCAACAATTAATTTGATACCAAATTCTTGGTATGCATCTTTTAAGGAGACTTTTAAATTTAAAACAAAGTCTCCCCATTCTAGCCTATGAAGGCCATTTACTACAATGAGGGAAAATGAATTTGGCTGTTTGTACCTCACCAGGGCTTATAAAACTATTTGTATACAGTCCCTGCTTATAGTTACATGGCACCCAGCCCTAGGGGCACATAGGGCACACCTTAGGGGTGACTTATATGTAAAAATAAGGTAGTTTAAGACTTTGGAACTACTTTTAATTCCAAAGTCGAATTTGCATATAACTTTAATTTAAAAGCAGCCAGCAAGGCAGGCCTGCCTTTAAAATGACACTGGGCACCTCAGCAGTGCACCTATGGGTGCACCACCTATGCTGTGGTCCCTAAACCTACATGCCCTACCATATACTAGGGACATATAGGTAGGTTAACTTAGCCAATTATAATTAGCCTACTTTGCATATCCATTTTACACAGAGCACAGGCCCTGGGACTGGTTAGCAGTACCCAGGGCACCATCAGAGTCAGGAAAACACCAGCAAAAAGTGGAAAATGGGGGCAAAAAGTTAGGGGGCCTCTGCAATCAGCCCTGTTTTCTCACATGTATTATTAGACAAAATATTCTCCTGACTTTCCCTTTAGTTATCTTCTTTGTATTGCAAGAGGGCGTAGGGCTGAACAGAGAAACTAGACCAATACTCTTGTATGCAATACTGTTGGCTAGGAGGGAGATTTGCAGAAACTGGATGAGTCCCATGCTCCCTTCTTATATGGACTGGCTTAATGCGTTGATGGGTATTTAAAAATTGGATGTAGGAGTGAGTAAATTGAACAAGAGGAAAACAAATTGCTATGTGGTCACGTTTATGGGAATGGCAGGGCACTTTTTTATAATGTACTTTATTATAATGTACTATCTGGTATGCTGATATTGGTCCTATGATTATATATATGTCTACTCTTGTGTCCTTGACAACAGCGGTTTAAAGACCAATAAGAGAGCCATATTCTCCCTGGCACTGGACTTCTCAATGATAGACAAACATCTTTGGGGCGATATGAGCGGTTCTTTTAAGACCAGAGATGTATGAGGACCAAAAAAAAAAAAAAAAAAAAAAAAAGCAAATCACCCCAAATTAGTTCTGAAACCTCAGTGGTGATTACACATTTTCTGTCTGGAAAATGAGTACTAAACTGGATCTGCGAAATTATCGATCCGTAGGTGGCAATACTGGAGGTAACAATATGTATCTGTTTATTCAGTATCTAATTTCGTACAAAATTTGTATTAAATTCAATGATTAAAAATCTCAGTGAGTCTCTTTTATTCTGTATCTTTGATGCTTATTGGTCCTTCTGTGATTTATTGGTAAATTAATTCAGAATGACATTCAGTTCAATTAATTATAGTCCCATTTATTTGCTTGTGGCTCCTTGACAGACTACATCCTTTGATGGCCCATCAGAGAAGGGGCCGTCGAAGCAAGGTCTTTATACTGTATTCCCTAATTAGAATAAAACCTCACAGTAAGGGACAGGGAAAATATGACCCTGTCACCCTGGGAGAAAACTCCCAGCATGTGGGATCATTGGCATTTTTGTTTTTCAGAGACAAACTCCTACTTTAGGAGTTTGTTTTTGAAAACAAAACATGTTTGAAAAGTTTGCTGGCCGGCCATCATGTCTGCCAGTACTGCCCTTCAAACATTTCATGCGCAGACAGGAAGAACCACAATGACAGCAGTTATTGACAATGTAGAGAGTTTCCCTCACAGTTCCCCTCCCGAGCTGGTATCAGCCTCAGGGAGCCAACCTCTGGGCCCACCTAATTATGTGAGCATGGGCTCCCTAGCCCTGTTAGGCCCTGGGAAACCCAACCCCAAGGTCCTTTTCTAAAAACAAAGGAAAGGGAAGCTGCATGCCTCCCTCCCTGAGCCGTTATTAGCCCCGGAGACTTGACTCCCTGGCCACTTATTTAAATAAAGGGGAGGGGGCTGCCTGACCCCCTTCCTAAGCCTTGTTAGGCCCCGGAGACCCCATCCCCCTTGGCCACTCTTAAATATGGGGCAGGGTGGCGTGCGTTGCCCCCCTCCCTGAGTCAATTTTGATCGCTATCTACCAGGGCCATCTACAGATCATTCCAAAACTGTCCATGGACCAAGTAGTCAAAATGTTACCTTTTTAGAGGGTTTTGTGAGATTCATCAAATGGTGCTAAAGTTAATAGCAGCAAAAAAATGCTTTTTCTATTAAAGAACAAGGGCAGACCTAACTATAACTACCTAGCAACGACTGTGTGTGTGAGTGAATGTGTGCGTGTGCGTATATATATATCCACTCACAGGTACTTTGGCAAAGTCCCTCAGAGTTCTGGGACTTACGGAAGACCAGCCGTAGGCTCGCACTTTCTTGCCAGTGGTGCTTTATTACATTGGTATGGCAAACAAAGCCCAATGCTTTTTCAGAGACCGAATCTCATTGATCACGGATATATATATAAAGCTGAATGGCTGCTTAGTCCATATTCTCATAAAGAATCTATCCCATAGCATGTTCATATAGACGGCTTGAGAGGTTAAAAGTTGTTCTGACAATTATGTGACCTGCCGCCAGTCTTGGATGGCTACTCATTGCACCATGCTAACTTCGATTGAGTCAACAAAACAGCTGATTTGGGCTTCCATGACGCAAGGTTCCTTGTGCTGAAATGAAGTATAATTTAAACTGCGTCCCGTACAAAAAGCTTTAAGCGCATCACATACAAAAATGGTAGAAACTGAGCAGACATTTAGCTCTAGATAATCCTTCAAGTGATTATTCAGGAACTGAATACACCCATCGTAAAGAAGAGGTCTCCAATTAAAGGTCCAATCATGAGACTTACAGTTTTGGGAAGCTCTTTCAGTTTGAATCAATAGAGATAGTGAGTTGTGATTCATTATTAGACTCAGATTAACCTGGATATCCAGGCGCTGTAAGGCAGAATGGTGACGAAGAACATATCAAACTGTGAAAAAACCTTATGGGGAGCAGGATAACATTTAAATCCCGGCTCCCTGGGATGGCAGCTGTGCTTTAAGTTGCAGCCTTCCAACCGCAACCCTACTCAACGAATCACGGTGCAAAGTCGAATCCGGGATGAAGAGAGGCATTTAAATAGCTACACACTATCAAAGGTTCAGGCCAATGATGTAATTCCTCCATTGATGTAATTTGACCAATAGGTCATCTCCATTCGGGCTGTAGATTATGCATGCAGTGAATTGAATATTCTCCCTGGAGATAGCTGTGATAAGCCAACAACCGCTCAAGTCCACCTTATGGCCCATATTATCCCAATTCTCATCATGCATGAGGAGAGCCATACCCCTCCGAGCAGAAGAAAAGCTAGCACTGCTCACAACTCAATAACCTAGGTCTACCAGCAGTGAGATTTTAGTCCTCGAAAGGTGGGTCTCCTGTAGGCATAGAGAATATGTAAGTGCTGACCATGGCTCCCATCAGAGTTATGCATTATCATGGGCAATCCGAAAGATGATGCACCCTGCACTGATACTGAAAATCTGCTTTTGACACCTCCAGAGCTGTCTGTCAAGACCTCTTATTCCACTTCTTTCTCCAATTTTAACTGTGAACCCCTACTCACCATCACTGTAGGAGGCTGGCCCTCTATGTAGTGTGCAAAACTAGGCACACTGTGCAGGGGGTCCAGGCAACCACACGCTGATTTCGAGAGGTAAAAAACAGATCACTTAATGCTCTACTTTTTGAGGCAGCTTGGTCAAGCAGTTAGGCTAATCTTGGAGAAGTGCAAGGCATTTGTTGTACTCAAAGTATCAATCATACAACTCACACATTCAGAGGAATAACTCAAGACCAATTTATAAAAACATTTCAGATGAAGATTATCAAAATTGGTTAAGTGCTTTTGAAGATATGAATTTTCAAAGTTTTAATAAATGCAGTCTTTCTGTGCGTAATTACTAACCGTAGGAATGAATAGGAAGACACCTTTAAAAATGTACAGTAAATCACACAGTTGTTTTAACAAGCTCTTCTTTTGCAGGTTGGTCGAGGTCATCGGTGGGCATGGTGTGCCAGTTGGAGGAGTCCAAGTGGCTCCCGGTTCCATTGGGAGCAATGGTGAAAAGTCTCTTGGAGCTGGTGCAGGACCTCTGAGGGGGACCACTTAGAAAAGGTCTGCTCTGGTCAGGTTAAAGGTGGTTTCTTGTGGTCCCCTTGGGGTGTAGAGGTCAAAGGGGTGAAGGACCCTTGGAGCACAGCAGGTTCCTCGTTGCAGGACACAGGGCAGCCGGGTGCATAGCGCTCGAGGAGCTGTATGCAAAGGAGCACTTTGGAGCTGGAGGCGAGTCTTTTTGAAGGTCGCTTACAGGACAACAGGGGCACTCTGATGAAAGGTCTCGGTGTTCCTGAAGTCTCTCAACTGGGTCTTCCTCCTGATCCTATTTCAGCTCTGGGGGAGATGTTTTTCTTGTTGTCTGATATCAGCTGACCAATACCCGGTGTATTAACACGACTCAGACACCGGAGGGCACATTGGCACCAAACTCAGCACACTTGCTTGGTCTGTCCTGGTGGTTTTTGATGTATTGTCAGGTCTGGCTGAAACTTACGGTTCAGGAGATATTGGGCATTCAGTGAAGTGACCCTCACTGGGTTACTGGTTCTTTGTTTGTTGTATAGTGGTACCTCCACTCTGTAGGGAGTACTTGGGTGATTGGTGAAGCCTGGAGGTTCCCTGGGTTTCATGAGGTCAGTCCAGTGTCAAGCTTCTCCGCAGCGGCGATTGTCGGTTCCTGGGTGCAGCAGGCAGGGTTTGGTGCCTTTTATTAGTGCAGCAGATCCACAGTTCTCTTGCCTTGGATCTTCTTGGTGCTGGGCTTCTATGTGTCCTTCAAATATGATTTCTTGGTCCAGGGATGCCCACTTAATACTGAACTTAGTGGGCATTTTAGGGGTAACCTGGTAGTGTCAATGGGACACTTACCTTTGGGTTGCTACACTCACTATAGTGGCCACTTCCTGTGGAAAGAGTCACTTCCCTTAACCTAATTGGCTATTTTCCTTCCATCTAAGATGGAGGAAAATGAAATGGAGGTGCCGCCTCGCAGGCAAAACCTTAGGGGTGGTGCATGTCAGGTGGGGTCACTCCTCCTATCCTTTGTGTGGTTTCCTACCTTTGCTCCCGCAAAGTGGGTTTTGCAAAGGGAGAGGCCATCTGCTGCTAGCAGCAGGCGTGGGGGTCGAGGTTCAAGGGTGGTAGCCCTTTGAAGCTCACTGCCAGGGCAGTGCACATTTCTGAGGAAGGGGGTGATAGCTCCTCCACAGAGGAAAGGCATTGTTTTACAAAACAGAGAGACAGTGCTCTCCCCCAAGGTTTGTGTATTGACGGTCTGGAGGTGGCAGGCTGGAACGAACCAGTCAGCAACTATGCCAGGATAGCTAGCTTTTGCAGGGGGCACCTCTAAGGTGGATACATCCAATACTGGCAAAAGTTTGAATTTATCATTCTGAGTTGTTTGATACCAAACAACCCAGTATTCAGAGTGGCCATTGTGTAGCTGGGAAACTCGTGTTTGACCAGTGTCCAGCACATGTGTTACAATGGCTGCTCTGTTCACTCACTATGTCCCAGGTTTTGCAAGGACACAGGGGGGCATATTGCTCATGCAGCTATGCCCCCACATGTAATGTGGAGCACCCTGCCTTGGGGCTGTAAGGCATGCCAGAGGGGTGTCTTACCCATAGTAAATGCAGTGAATGGTGGGCAGGGCACACATGCAGTGTGCCATGTCAAGTTTGTGTTTTAGGTTTGTACCAGAGCACTAAGCCTACAGTGGCAGTGCTGACTGTATCTGGATGCATGGCCCTAGAGGGTGGCACAATCAGTGCTGGTGCCCTAAGGGGCCTACCCAGAGTACCCCACGCCCTTGGCACATAGGTGCCCACCTACTAGGGACTTATAGTGGTAGTTAAGGGTATATCGAATTGTGCCAATGCATCACAACAGTTTTAAGGAAAGAGCTCTGTCCCAGGGAATCTGGTTAGCAGGGGCCCTGGGCAAAACAACTTGTAAGCTACATCAACCATCAGCCAAAAAGTGAGGGCTCAAAAAGAGGCCTTTTGCCACAATCACACCTAGTGCCCTAATGCTAACACTAACACCCAACCCATCTCCAAAAGACCTCTCATCACCCTCACCCCTGAAAAGTAGAGTCCCCAAACATAGGTCCCGAGAGCGGGACATCCCATCCCTCTCCAACACTGTAGGGCTATACCATACCTTGGGTGATGCATAGACTGGCCATCTCATGAGATTCCCCAATGACAGAGAAAGAAAAAAAGAAAGAACAGAGACAAAAAGAGACCTAGCAAATGATAGAGAAAATAGAACCAAAGAAGGTGAAAAAAGAGGAAAAGGTCGCTCTCAGATTATACTGATCTAATACTTCATTTAAAGTCCTAGAAACAACGTGTGCACACAAGAGACAACTGTTGATTTTTAAGACTTAAGACTCTTTTTAAACATTGCAAAAGTGGTATTTTGACTTGTGCTCATCAAATCTTTTTCATGTTGACCTTAATTTAACCAGATAAATATCTTATATTTTTCTAAACCTGTATGGTGTATTTTTGTGGTGCTTTCACTGTGTTACTGTATGGTTTATTGCACAAATACTTTACACATTGCCTTCTAACTTAAGCCTGACTGCTCAGTGCCAAGCTACCAGAGGGTGGGCACAGGATAATTTAGATTGTGTGTGACTTACCATGACTAGGATTGTGGTTGCCATTTGGACAAAGGTGAATACCTCTGCCAACTACAGACCCCATTTCTAACAATATCCTATCAGATGATTAGCTGTGCTTTATAAATCCTACTTGATAAATCCTACTTGATTGATTGATTGATTCTCACTGCTGCAGATGATGGAACCACAATAACCTCGGTGAGCAAGTCAAAGGAGCAAACATGGTCAATAGCCTCAGCTGCTGCTGAGGTTGCAGCATCCTGTATTGTGCCCACAGTAAGAAAGACAGTATAACGGAAACCTGGAGCCTCAACATTCATATCTAAATAGAGTGGCTCATAAAAGGCACCCTGAGGCAATGGGAGTCTCATACGACAACACCAAAAATGAACCCTCAGCGGGGACATCAGCAGATCCACATCCATAGAGTGTGCCAATTGCGTTGCAAGACAGATATCCAGAGCACACGTGAAAGGGCACCAAAGACAGTGGAACATACGCTGCACACAATAGAACTATTCTGGCTGAAATAATAAGGACCAGTTTTCATTTAGTTCCTCCAGCAAAAGTACTCTAAAGTAATGTATTGTGCTTTCACGGCACAGTTGGACGTGCTGTAGTTCCATCACCGTTGGGCTTCAAGGTGGGACAGCTGTTACAGAGCAGCAAATGTAGAACTAAAATGCCACCAATTAGGAACAACACAAGTGGAATGCCTCCTAATACACTTGAAAACAAAGAGTGTATAAAACATGGAATCACGTCAAAAACAGTCTGGAACAAGCTGAGAAAACCAGACCTAACTGTTTTTTAAAAAACGCACAACTTCCGTGGTGTTAGACACATTAAAGATGCGACTCACAAGTTTACGGAAATGTTGAGGAAAGTTGTTGTTTAACAGTGATTGTATTTCAGAGGACAACATTGCAGTTCAAAAGGATTTATGGGCAGATGTAAGCACCACGTTCCTCTTAGACAATAGTACTTCCAGCCAGCTCTGCTTGTCAAAATTAACATTAAAGGAAGGAATGGAAAGCCACAAGATAGCTACCATAATCTTATGGAATGGAGTAAAGAGTACTTTATCACAGCAGGGCACTATTTGAGAAACAAAAACCACATAGGGGCCTCCTGCTCTCATCCCACACCATCCCACAACAGTCTTGATTATTTATCATCATGTAACTTTCATTTGAAAGTAAATGAAACCGAACGAATCAAGGAAACTGGTCCTACCTTCAAGTAAAATCCCAGATTGGCCATGAAAGCATTACAAACTCTATACCATGTCACCTGTTTACAAGTCGTGAAGTTGCTTTGAGAAGAGGTGGGAGATAATGCCAATTTATAAGCAAGAATAATAGTCACAAATCCAATCCACAAGAGTATTGAAAGTAATGCTAGTGTAATTCACAAATAGGACCAAGGACAGATCAGATAAGTGTGTTTCAATTAGTGAAGGAAATTGCATGCACCATGAAGTGAAGTGTGAGAAGATTCAGAAAATATCCAGAAGCAGTCTTTGTGAAGACAGGGGTCTTGGCAGGTAAAAGATAACTGGTAGATGCCCACAAAGGGAGTTCATCATAAACAACTCTGTTGCTTTGATTAGTAGTGGAAAACTGAAGACCTATGTCTGATGTATTTCTTACATTTGCAGCGGTAACTGGAATCAGCAAAAGGTCATTCTCTGCCCTCCCCGGCTTGAGCGAAGCAATGTTGGTGTTTTTCAACACTTCAAGAGGAATTTCCAGCAGGGTAGTAGCAGAGGTTAGGGAAGTACCCAGGAGTCCTCGTGGCCTACTGTGGAGTATCGGCCACATGATGCAATTTAGCGTGATTATTGGAGACAAGTGTTTGTCTTTACAACCAGGAAGCAGTGGTAAAATCATAGTTCTGGTACCTTGAATACCCACGACTGGCAATGCGTATGATGGGACAAATTCTTTCTTCACTGCAATCTTCTTCTGAACTAGATCCACAACCTTTGGAATCTAGCTGGAAGGTGCTGGTTGTTCCTTCACTCCAGTGGCAGAACATATGTATGAAAGCTGATCCCGGAAATCTTGGAGTTCCTGCAAGACAGCAAAACATTCCTTTATGTCATAACTGTCGACACTGTGCGGGGTCCATCAAGATCTGGGACAAACTTCTGGATGTCGACCGGGACTTCATATGAGGTCTGGCCTCCCAAAGGTCATCTAGGTAGCTTATTTAATGCTCTCTCGACTCCAGGCAGGTGATGGATCCAACTAGCAGCTGAACATAATACTCTAGCTGTTAAAGTTTGCTACATGTCTCTGTGTTTCCTCTCCACAATCGAATTTCCATCAGGATGATATGGGAGGAGCAATGCACAGCTACACCCAGGGTTCACATGGCGTCTGTCTAAGCCTTAGAGGCAAAATCAGCTCCCTGATCTAAGTGGAATGTATCTGCTGCATATGTCCAGATAAAGACTTGCAAACCTTTAATGTGTCAGCCGATCGCTGTGGCCACACCCATAGGCATCTAGAGCAAGAATCTACAGCAAGTAGAATATATTTAAAAGCACCATTCAAATTTAGAGGGGCACAATGTTCAAGATACATGTATGAGAGAGGTTTGTTTGAGACTAAGAGGGGTGTTTGCGTAGGGCAAGCAATGGTGGGTCTTTTAATTTGTTTACAAATGTCACAACTAAGAACATACTATTTTGTCTGTTTGTACAGACCATGCCACCAATAGTGTTTTTTGTAACAGGGAGACTGTGGCCAACAAACCAGCATGGCCAGATCCTATTCCCTCATATGCAGCTTTAATTAATACTAGCCTGGGGTATTGGTTGGCTATCATTCAATCACCCACCCTTGGAATGGTAGCAAAAGGAATGTGGTATGAATATTTTGCTGGATATGTTTTTGGTAAAGGGGTGCCTTTGCTTGAAGCATTATGGGCAGCTATAATTTCTTCATCCACTCTCGTATGAGAATGAGTAATCACAGCTACTCTAGCAGTCTTAAAAGCAGATGTGGCTGCTTCATCAGCTAGTGAAGTCCTTGCAACATGTAGTCCAACACACGGGTGACTCAGTGTGTGAATCACATGAGCCTGTGGCAGGCTATTTTCAAGTTATATAATATATGGTAGGTTCACACTTGTAGCAATAAAATTAAGGCACCAATTGCCAATTCTTCTTAATGGTTCCTTGAAATGTTCAAAGAAATATCTCAAAGCATTATCCAGATTTGAGTTTATTCAGAAGGAATAGATTATTTCCATATGGTATTTCATTGATTAAATCATAGAGCAAAGTGAACATTCAGCCAGCCGACACGTGTTTCGCCCATTGGGGTGCATTCACCTGGGCTTTCTCAAGGCATAAAGACACATTTGAACCTCTAGAGATGTCCTGAACAATCATTTACACAACAAATATTCTGTATTTCAAATAATGCCACAAATACAAGGAAAAGCAGTCCAGGGCGTCCAATGCCATTATTATTTTCAAGTTATGCCACCTTCCCCCAAAGCACTTTCTGCTTCATAGTATTTCCTTTTGAATCTCTAAATCTATTTACGCACCAATAATTCAAGTTGCTATTAAAACACTCAACACAGGGCTACGAATCGCACACTATAAGAGTGGGGAATTCTGGATCCGTACGTTCCAGTGCCAGGATCAAAGCTTTTAGTTCAGCCAGCTGTGCAGTGCCTAGAGACTGCATGAAGGTATGGAGGTTGGAACTTTCCCTCCCTCATTACTCCATACACAGCTGTGCAAGCTGTGGAGTATTGGTGCTTGGTGCCAATAGCAGGCTGAGTGAACTGTCAGTATGTATTATATATTTATACTGTTCAAGAGGCAAGATGTTAGTGGGAATGGGGTATTCTTGTTCATATTAGAGATTTTTTTGAGCTTGTAGGGTAGGGTAAAAGACATACGCCCTCATTATGACTTCAGCGGTCTTTCAAAAGACCGCCGAAGCCACGGGCACCAGAGGTCCGCCAGTGCTGGTGGTCTTCCGACCACCAGATTACGAGTACTGGAGGATTTCTGCCACAAGTTGGGCTGAAGTCCTCCAGTAATCGTGCTGGAGGTCGGAGGTGCAGGGGCCGTTCCACCACCGGCCCCACCCCACCCCACCAAAGGGACTCCATCGGCGTATTACAACCTGTAATTTAGCCTGGCGATGTCCTGATGGTAGGGCACTGCCGACGGTGGAAGCGCCCATTCCCCCTCCAGACGACCTCCTGGCCGGACAAGGTAAGTCGATCGTCCGACAGGGGAGTGGGGTGGGGGGTGTTGTGTGTACATGTGTGAGTGGTTGTTGTCTGCATGTGTGAATGTAAGTGTGTATGTGTGTGTATATGGGTGTTTGAATGCGTGTTTGTGTGTGTTGGTGTTTAAATGCATGTTTGAATGCGTGTGTGCATGGGTGTTTGAATGCGTGTATGATTGTTGAGGTGATTGCGTGTTGGAATGTTTGTGTGAATGCGAATATGAATGAGTGTGAGTGAATGCATGTATGTTAGTGTTGGTGAATGAGTGTATGCGGGGTGCGTGTGAGTGTATGGGGGCTGCGTTGAGGGGAGTGCTGTTCTGGAAGGGGGTGGGGGGATGCTGCACTGGAAGGAGCTGGAGGGTTCTGGTATGGAAGGGGGTGGAGGTGCTGTACTGGAAGGGGTTGGGGGGTTCTGGTATGGAAGGTGTGGAGGGTATTAGTGCAGGGGGGTTGGAGGAGTCATCTGCCGGTGACGGGAAAGAAACAGCCACGGAAACCCTGGTGGAAAGCTGACTCGTGATACCACAGGTGGTCTTCAGTGGACCGCCAGGTTGGAGATGCTAATCTCCAGCACGGCTGTCAACCGCACTGGCAGAACAGGCAGAGATGTGGCAGATTGGCACACGCCAACTCACCTCACTCATAATGTGGCGGTCTTCACTGCCGGCCCATCAGCAGTGAGACTGCCACCACGGCCCTGGCGGTCTTCGGACCGCCAGGGTGAAAATGAGGACCATAGTATACGTCATTGACTGTCAGGGAAGTGGGCCATTTTGTCTCTTTAGGGTGTCTATCTAGGGTTTCACGCTTGTGACACTGGCCTTTGTGATAGCCTCTATGGCTGGGGCAGGAGTAATAACAATTATGTGTTTTCATTGAGACAGTAGTCTTTTCTGTATACCAGCCATCCAAACTGCCGGCAGTGTTTTTTCAGTGGATGCAAAATTCATTTATGAATTAGATTATAAATGCGATTTACGTGCAATCAGCACCCTGTCACCTTCATTAAATGTGACATAGATGAAACCATTGGCAGCAGGTATTATATCGATAACCAAATTTGTTTTATTTATACGGGTATGTAAATGTCATGCGGCAAGCATGTCAGTCTATAATGATCTGAGAATTTGTGTATGTTCTGGTATCCAAGGTTTGCTGGAAAAATCTGGACCAATGAAATTGTATAATGGTTTTATGTATTGTGCATAGTCTGGATTGTATGTTCTGCCAACATTAAAAAATCCTAATAACGATTGTAGTTGTTTTTTATAGTGTTGCTGATTGTAATAAGGCACACTTCTTTAGGAAGGTTGATGCCAGGCTCTTTTCCTCATTTGATAACTTGTATCCTAAAAACAGGACACTGGGAAAAACAATTTTAGTTTTTCGGAAGTTGGATGTGTAGCCTTAGTCAGCAAAGCACAAACAATGCAAACTACTCTAGCTAAGTGCCTGTTTCAGACATCATCTGTGAGATATATGTCATCAACATAGGGCAGTGCTTCTGGATCAATATCATGCAATATTGATGTTACACAGGCCACAAACAGTCCTGGACTATTCTTATACCCTTGAGGGAGCTGACAAAAATGGTGTTGAGAACTGAATGCAGGAAAAGTGGTTAGATCCCTGCTTTTAGGCACTATGTTTTGGCAGAAAAATCAGTTGGCGATATCCAAGGCTGTTTTATATTTTTTACTGACAATATTGCTCTTTGAAGCTATACTGTGTGAATTTTGTATTGCAAATGTGCGTGACTGCTTAAGTGTCTGTAATCTAAGACTATTCTATAGGAGTGATCCAGTTTAGCTACTAGAAACAAAGGAGTATTCATAGAACATAAGCAGGGTTCAATTACTCCCTTGTGCTGAGTTGTGAGAAAATTTCCCTCAAGAGAGCTTTTGCTTTACTGTTTAATTGGATATTATAGTTCAGCTTGTGGGCTGGACCTTATGGGTATTACATGATAAGCAGAATCCTTCGCCCAGCCCACATGATTGCAGTATAGTGCAGGGGCTTGTGCAAGACCCATTCTGCAGGGTATGCTTGCTTGAATTCTTCAGGAGCAAGGACTGAGAAAGATAGTATTATTACATCTTACCTTTGTGGAAGGGTTCTAATAAACTCTGGTGGCCAATCCTTTTCAGCTAAGAGAATGTCATAGCTAAGTATTAAGGTTTCCCAGAATATTACTTTAATTGTGCACATTATGTCATCCTCAATCTGTATATTTAATTTGTACAGTCTGTTGGGAGGGGCAAGCCACAGACCTGGGTTTCCACTTCTATTTAGTCATTTGTTGCTTTCGCATCCAGTAACTCTTGAAGATTCTGATGCACTATTGTGTCCTCTGTCACTCTATCTAGCAGAGTCACTGCCCACGTCCTGTTCTGAAGTAATGTTGGCATATTTAGGAAAAATGTCTGCAACCTTCTCATTTTTGAATTGGGATTTTAATTGTGGCAGTTTCTATTCCTTTTTTTTGATGATGTCAGGTGATCATTGTGAGTCTTTTTTCGGTTTAACATACTCTTATTGTCTGCACTCTGACTACCCCACTCTCTCAGACCATTTGTCGGATGGGAAAGGTGAGAGAAGGGCGTGTCTCAGTATACTGATACCTGTCAGGTTGTTTAAAAGTATCACAGTTACGTACATTTTAATGTTTGTCAGAGCTCTCAGGTTGCGGCTATTCTCCCCATGACTTTGTTTTTCCTTTATTTGTTCTTTATTTATTGCAGGGTTTCTTAGAAGACTCTGGTGCTTGCTTGCTATTGTACTTTTCAGACCTACCTTTAAGCTGTGACGTATTTGGTCTGTTCTCCAAATTATCTTGACCTACAGATGTATAGGTGGCAGCAATATTTTTTGGTAACTCACACTCCTGGTCTAAAAATGGCACCTGTCCAAGGTGTTGGCGTATAATCAGTGCAGCTGCTTCTTCTTTAATATTTCGTAAGATAATTGTGGATACTGTGGCAAAGTTGCTAATTAGTTTCATCCCAAAGTTCAGGGCTGGGACAGCCCTGTATTTATTTTGAATCTGTTTTAGCACAATAGGTAAAACAGCAAGAGATGGTATACCATGAGTTATGGTATATATTGCAGCAAAAACTGTACCCCATGTGGCACAGTCATCTATTGAGGTTACCATCCTAAGTGGCAAGCACATGGTATGAATTCTATGGTAATCGTGGGGTCCCAGATGGGGAAACATTGCTTCAAGCTGGTTTGTTTTTCTAAGCAATCCAGAATGGAATTTCCTTCAGTCCGGTGGGTACTTTATCCATGATAGGATTGATAGTTACTGAGTTTATCCCAGGCGTAGACAATTATGGTTGAGCAGCCTGAGCAGCCCTCCCTAGGGCAGATGTTAATATAGCCTAACTAAATTATTATATCAAGGGTGAAAAGTACCCACAGCTAAATTCTCTATGTTAGGATATGGGGTGTAGTCAGCTGCAACTGGCCATGTGGCCCCATCATTTCTGAGGGGACCCAATGTAATGTTTCCTACAACATGTGGTAGGGTGCCTTGGAACCAATTTTGATGTTCAATGGAATGTTAATAACTTGTGATAAGGTTTGTATTGCCCTGGTATTTTGGCCGCTGTGTAAATGTGAAATTGTTTTGCATTAGCATCAATTGTAGGAAAAGTGACCAAAGAGTAAAGTACTTCCGTTTGGTACACATTGTGACCCTCAATCATGAAGGTAACATTTCCACCCCCATTAGGTAGACCATGTAAATTTAAATGTGCTGTAACAGCATGCTTGCAGTTAGCAGGAATATTAATTGGATTCACCATTTTGTCATATGGAATTCAGAGGGGGAGCTACTGAGGTGGGGTATCCTTTTAAATGTTCACGCTTGAACAACCTGCAGACAAAAATAGGTCCTGTCAGTTTCCTTTTACGTTTAGGGTAGATGTCCATTGGTTTGGCAATTCACAATATAAGACATCTGAGTAACTCCAGGAGTAGTACAACTTTGCAGGATTTACTTTGGAAGATTTTCCATGAAGATGTAAAACTTGTGCAAATTAATTGTACAGGAATGCACATTTACAAATGAAAGTTTTTGTTTCCTTTTTCCACCAGGAGAATGTGTCCCTCAGTCTAAATCATTTAAAATATGACCAGTGGAGATCAACATATGAAGGCACAAGGCTACTGCTGGCATCTCTGCCCATTCTCCGGCACCATGGGGTCAATTGCAGCATGCACAGCACAGCAGGAGTTTTAGGACAGAGGGGTGAGGAGAGAGATTAGAGAAGTAGCCAAGAGAGAGAGACTGGAGAGAGACTGAGAATGGATTGGTGGAAAGAGCGAGTGATAGTGATAGGAGATGAAGGGAGCGAGCTGATTTAAAAAAAAAAACAGCTTTCAAATTGCTTCTCAGACCGACCTACATACAAATATGGCATATCTCCTTCTTATACCACCCTTGAAAACAATTTAGATCCAGGTGTGGAGACGGATAGTAGCAAGGAATCTGCCAAAAAATAATGCATGACCTCTTTCCTCCCTATTATACTTAGAATAGTGGAAAGGCCATCTTACCAGTGGTGAGCAACCACCAGCCCTATCGATATGTAGGACATCAGGATGTAGTTATTTTTAATGGTATTGGTCTGGCTCCTAGATTAAGGTAGACAACCCACCAGGCCTTCTGAGAATGACATTGACTACTAACAGAGACCAGAGTCAAAGTTAAAGCTAGTTTCTTTGAATGTATGGGTCTCTACTTGAAAACACCCCTTGCTCTTTCCGGTGCACAATGGGCTTCAGAAGAAAGGACTCATTGCATCTGGAATTAAAAAAACACCAAACATACCAAGCCATGAAACAATCCTTCACTGCCCCCAAAAGCAACATTAGGAAATACCTTTACCCACATATAAAAAACAACCTAGCATTGTTTAGAAACTTGAATCTGTTTTTATTTTAAAGAAGTTTTTATTTTAGCATTTAAGTAATAGGAAGAATTCCCAATGTAATATTAGCGGACTTTCTGTGGTTTTGTGCATGTAAAATCTGAACCTAACTATAACATCGCTGTAACCTTTGTTTTTTTAAATTAATTTCTAAGCTTTTTTTTTATTCTATTTTCTAACTATAATGTTCCTGTAACATTTGTTTTATTCAGTGAATTTCTAGGTTTTTTTAATGTTAAGTAAGATGCCCATCATAATACAAGGTGGCGGGGGGTTGAACAAATGGCCTGGCATTGCGCTGCCCCCTCCCAAGCTTGCTGCTCCTGGCATCTTCTCCTTGCCATCCATTGTCCACGTCAATGCCCCCGCTCCCTCATTACAGTACAGTGTGGCAGCTGTTCTGTATCTGCCCTGAAAAGGTAGCTCGCTGCCCCATCCACCTCCTCCCTACCCTCTTTTGTCCAAGTCTATGCACCAGCCCTCTCCCTCCTGCCTGGCATGGTCCGATTTGCTGCCAATGCCACCTCCCTCTTGCCCTTCATGGTGCGTTAGGCTGCAACTGTCCTTCCTGTCTGTCTGATATGGTCAGCTTGCTGCCCTTGCCTCTTTCCCCTCTGCTCTGTGTTGTCCATGCATATGGCCGTGTCCCCTCTTTATTGCTTTCCATGGTCCATTGTGCTGCATTGCCGTCCGGCTTGTCCTGTGTGGTGTGTTGTGCTGGTGCAACTCCTGATGTTTGCCATGTCCAGTCATTTTGGTGCCCCTGCCCATCTCCCTCCTACACTCTGTTATCCAAGTCCATGTCAATACCCATTCCTGCTGCCCTCTGTGATCCAATGTACCATAGTTACCAACATTTTGAACTTGGTAGGATGGAAATAAAAAAAATAAAAACCTGGAGAACTGATTTTCCCCATTGACTTACATTAAAAAAAGAGGAGATTTTAGGCAGGAGACAGACAAAATAAAGCTCTTTTGGCCTTAAAAACATCAGGAGATGGTGGCAATCCTGCTGCACACATGGTGCGCCAGCACCCTTGAAATGTGCACTGTTTGCCAGTCAGCAGAATTTTGTATTACCATTCTGGCCATAATAAATATGACCTTGTTACTCCTTTCACATCAGAATCTACCACTCAAACAGTATATGAGGGTAGCCCTAATGTTAGCCTGTGGAAGGAGCAGGCCTCACAGCAGTGTAAAACAAATTTAGGAGTTTTACACTACCAGGACACATAAACTACACAGGCACATGGCCTGCCTTTTCCCTACGTAGCACCCCGCCCTATAGGTTACCTAGGGCCCACCGTAGGGGTGACTTATATGTAGAAAAGGGGAGTTTAAGGCTTGGCAAGTACTTTTAAATGGCAAGTCAAATTGGCAGTGAAACTGCACACACAGGCCTTGCAAAGGCAGGCCTGGGACATGGTTAGGGGGCTATTTATGTGGGTGGCACAATCAGTGCTGCAAGCCCACTAGTAGCATTTAATCTACAGGCCCTGGGCACATGTGGTGCACTTTTACTAGGGACAGCATATGCACTTTCGCACTGGATAGCAGTGGTAAAGTGCGCAGAGTCCTAAAACCAGCAAAAACAGTGTCAAGAAGTGGAGGGAGGCAGGCAAAAAGTTGAGGGTGACCACCCTAAGGCTGTCAGGTCTAACAATGATTTATCCAGACTCCAGGGAGAAGGGCACCGGGAGGACTTCGGCACATGAGAGAAATAATGAGGTGAGGCACAAATGATAAAATAGTACCTGTGTTAAAGAAAATAAAGTGATTAAGAGAACATGTAATCTAATGAACAAATTAATAATAAGATTCAAAATAAGGTTTATACTGAGAGAAACATTGTGTTTGAGCGTCAAAAATCATCAATGAAAAAGATTCAGAAACTAGAACATTAGGTTTCAGATGATCTAGATGTATCCATATCCTCTGTCTTACATGCGTTAATGAAAGCCTTCAGCCTGGTATGATCATCGTAGGCTGTTGCCTTATGTTCATATAAGTCTCCTTAAATATGCAAGGATGAAATAGGGCTCATTCTGCAGTACTTTTGACATAGCCCTGAGAGAAATATAACATATATCCTCACATAAAGACGTGTTCGAATGATCTGGCTGGTGAAAGTACATTAAGTAAGTCTGTATATTCTGAAAAATATAGAATAACCCCTCTTTGTCATTTAGAGGTAGATGCAGCAGCTGCTTAATGACCTAAGAGCGTGTTGGATATTGAGTGAAGTTGCTTTAGACATATGCAACACTTTGGGAAGAAAGGATTTAAAGAATGTTAGTGGCTCTGTAGTGTCAGTTCCTTCAGGCTGACTATAAATGTGTAGATTATTTCATCTGTTTCTATTTTTGAGATTTGCAACTTGCTTTTGAAGGGAAGAAACTTGAGCTTGCAGGGCGCTGACATGATGTTTAGTAGTTTCAAAGGATGTAGCATGTTGCTTAACTGTGGTAAGTCTCTCTTTCATTTAAGACCATCTGTCACTGAGGAGCTGGAGCTTAGCATTTGTTTCCTCCATGTATGGACGCAAAGTGCAAATCTCTTCCAGTAACGGGTCCATTGATACAGTAGAAAATGACTTAGTTGGAGACAGTGGGTCCTTCTAGAGATGATCGATAGAAGCATTTGCAGCTGTTGATGGAATAGAGGTTACAGTAGATGACATAGCAACTAGGTTTCCTCCATGTGCAGCGTTAACTGAATCTTCCATTTTGGCAAGTTGGGAGAAAATAGTACATTTTGTGACAAAATTGCATGAGGAACTCTGGTTTATACAGGGAGTGCAGAATTATTAGGCAAGTTGTATTTTTGAGGATTAATTTTATTATTGAACAACAACCATGTTCTCAATGAACCCAAAAAACTCATTAATATCAAAGCTGAATATTTTTGGAAGTAGTTTTTAGTTTGTTTTTAGTTTTAGCTATGTTAGGGGGATATCTGTGTGTGCAGGTGACTATTACTGTGCATAATTATTAGGCAACTTAACAAAAAAAATATATATACCCATTTCAATTATTTATTATTACCAGTGAAACCAATATAACATCTCAACATTCACAAATATACATTTCTGACATTCAAAAACAAAACAAAAACAAATCAGTGACCAATATAGCCACCTTTCTTTGCAAGGACACTCAAAAGCCTGCCATCCATGGATTCTGTCAGTGTTTTGATCTGTTCACCATCAACATTGCGTGCAGCAGCAACCACAGCCTCCCAGACACTGTTCAGAGAGGTGTACTGTTTTCCCTCCTTGTAAATCTCACATTTGATGATGGACCACAGGTTCTCAATGGGGGTTCAGATCAGGTGAACAAGGAGACCATGTCATTAGATTTCCATCTTTTATACCCTTTCTTGCCAGCCACGCTGTGGAGTACTTGGACGCGTGTGATGGAGCATTGTCCTGCATGAAAATCATGTTTTTCTTGAAGGATGCAGACTTCTTCCTGTACCACTGCTTGAAGAAGGTGTCTTCCAGGAACTGGCAGTAGGACTGGGAGTTGAGCTTGACTCCATCCTCAACCCGAAAAGGCCCCACAAGCTCATCTTTGATGATACCAGCCCAAACCAGTACTCCACCTCCACCTTGCTGGCGTCTGAGTCGGACTGGAGCTCTCTGCCCTTTACCAATCCAGTCACGGGCCCATCCATCTGGCCCATCAAGACTCACTCTCATTTCATCAGTCCATAAAACCTTAGAAAAATCAGTCTTGAGATATTTATTGGCCCAGTCTTGACGTTTCAGCTTGTGTGTCTTGGTCAGTGGTGGTCGTCTTTCAGCCTTTCTTACCTTGGCCATGTCTCTGAGTATTGCACACCTTGTGCTTTTGGGCACTCCAGTGATGTTGCAGCTCTGAAATATGGCCAAACTGGTGGCAAGTGGCATCGTGGCAGCTGCACGCTTGACTTTTCTCAGTTCATGGGCAGTTATTTTGCGCCTTGGTTTTTCCACACGCTTCTTGCGACCCTGTTGACTATTTTGAATGAAACGCTTGATTGTTCGATGATCACGCTTCAGAAGCTTTGCAATTTTAAGAGTGCTGCATCCCTCTGCAAGATATCTCACTATTTTTGACTTTTCTGAGCCTGTCAAGTCCTTCTTTTGACCCATTTTGCCAAAGGAAAGGAAGTTGCCTAATAATTATGCACACCTGATATAGGGTGTTGATGTCATTAGACCACACCCCTTCTCATTACTGAGATGCACATCACCTAATATGCTTAATTGGTAGTAGGCTTTCGAGCCTATACAGCTTGGAGTAAGACAACATGCATAAAGAGGATGATGTGGTCAAAATACTCATTTGCCTAATAATTCTGCACTCCCTGTATGTTTTTTTTTAATCTGCCCATATAGGAGTTAAATGCAATGACAGGAAGAAATCCAAGTTACATTTCCTCAGAGAAATAGCATATGTGTGTTTATGGGTGTGCACTGTTCATGAATAAATATTCAACAGAAGAGAAGAGAAAAAAAATGAATGAAAATAAAACAAAGATTACTTCTGTTTTGAAAGAAAATAACTCAGAAATGTGACTGGCTATTCTGCATAAAGGCTCCACAGAATTCAGTTTAGCCGACTGGTAGCATTAGTATGGTGGACGGCAATAATGCTCTCCTTTTGTTATTATATTTTTGCTTTTTTAATAAATAGCGGGTATTTACATTGTGCCACTGATGACCTGTTCTGATCTCTCCTCAGCGTTCGACATCTTAAAATGGTGGCCATTTCATTACAGTGAGCCACGTTTTTACTGGTATTTTGTTACAGTTGCTCCTCCAACTTCCGGACAAGCCAGAGAAGGTCGGGCTGATACACTGCCACAATGAGTGTAGTAAGAGGACTCTATGCCGTTGTGAGAACCTTGCACCGCATTCCTCCCGTGCCGTCCGAGGAGCATAACTCGGATGCCTCCATCTTCCTTGAGCGTCAAGCTATGCCCCTCTCGGCTTATACTTTAAGGTAGATAAATTAAAGAACAACAGAACATTTTATCGCAACACAAAAGTTACCCATGCCATGGATATGCTCATAAGTGCAACTGGTATGTCCCAGTGCAAGAGACATGTTCAGACGTGACCCCCATGCTCACTGTACAATACTACTCCAACTATACTTCAGTGGTGTGGTCCATAAAGGCTGACAGCCTTTTGGGATTGATTGCCCATTTAAGGGTAGCTGGCCTGGCTATTCATGTTCCTAGTGCAACAGAAACGATTGTGATTTAGGCTGAGACAAGCATTCCTTCCATCACTTTTTACTTTTCATTTTCTGTATTTAAAACATTTCACACAGAATGCAAAGTTATTTCTTAAAAGGATCAAAGAATATCAACATGTACAAAAATAGAAACAAGATTAATTGCTTTTTTACTTTTGTACAAAACTTTTATTACAAACTAGGGTGAAATGTTTCAATATAAAGGGATCCGATCTTGAGCATGCACAATGGAGCCAAGATAATTTCTATTTCAACACTTAATTCTCACTGGGTTAAAACATAATGAAGTTCCTAGCAGGAGTTCAAGAAATTAAGAAAGCATAATTACATTTTTATATTTTTTCTTTTAAAGAAAGCCTGGTCCTTTGCTCCAGGTCCATTCAAACGCCCATAAACAGGAACTGCACACTTATTATGTCTTCCCTTTTAAATTATTCAAAGGTGAGTAAATAGTTGAAAGTTCTTTGGCAATTGAAAAACAAACCTTTTTATTTATTTTTTCTGTCTGTATTTGAGCATTGGCTTTGGAGTACGAACTTTTATGCTACCTACATGTATCTACTATCTTCTTCCTCATCGGATACCATATAGCAATTACGGAAAATGTAATGAAGCACAACACAGTGAGAAATAGCAATAAAAAGGACAAACCGAACACTTGTTGTAACAGACAATTGATTGTAAAAATCACTTTCTTTAGGAGCTATAATCACTGAGGCCCTTATTCAGAGTTTCACTGCCCGCCAAACTCTTTGGGTCGGAAAAGTGCCACTCTAGTTTTTCACTGCTGACCCCATTATGAGTCTGGTGCTGGGCCATTGAGTGGAAACTCACCACAACATCGAGCCAGTGGCAATGTTGCGGTGCATCGGGCAGTGAAAGGCGCAACAGGCCTGCCCATGGGAGCCCCTGCACTGCCCATGCCAACTGCAGGGGCCCCCGGTGCCCTGTCTCTGCCAGCCTTTGCATGGCAGTGGTATGCGGAGAGGGGAATCACAATCCCCAGGGCAGCGCTGCCCTGGTGGATTAAGACTGCAGGCACCACCAGGCTATCGACTGGTGGCAAACTGGTTGTGCCAGAGGTCAGACCGTGGTGGCTCCATAGGGTCATAAGGTGGAGGCCAGACCACTGCTTTGGAGGTGGTCCGACCTCAACCGCGAGTCTGGCGGTCTCAGGACCACCAGACTCGTAATGAGCACCTGGATGTGCAAACTCAAGTTCTTGAAGGTGGAATTTAAGAGTGACAACATTTAATATGGCCTTTGTGTTGAGGTCCAACATTGATCAGCTTTCTACTAAAAATGCATAAGAGCCACATTAATGATGAAAGGGAATACCACATGAATGTGGCGTTCGTGTTTTGCTGTGGTAAAGATTTAGGGGCACATTTATCAAAAAGTCACGTAGACCAGCACAGGAAGTCACCTTGCACTGTGCTGTGTGACAGGGAAAGGGCAGGAATGCGCCGCATTTAAAATAATACAGTTCACTCCTGCTTTTTCCCAGCGTTAACTATAGGTGCCCAGGGCCTTTGAATTAAATTCTACTAGTGGGCCTGCAGCACTTATTGTGCCACCCACTACAGTAGCCTTACAAACATATCTCAGGCCTGCCTCTGCAGACCCTGCGTGTGCAGTTTTAAACTGCCATTTTCACCTGGCAAGTGTGCCCACTTGTCAGGCCCAAAACATTCTTTTTATTACATGTAGGTCACTCCTAAGGTAGGCTCTAGTTAGCCCCAAGGGCAGGGTGCCATGTATTTAAAAAGTTAGACATGTACGTTTAGGTTTTACATGTTCAGATAGTGAAAAACTCTGAAATTCGTTTTCCATCTTTTCAAGAACTATCTCTCTTATAAGATAACACTGGGATTACCTTAAAATAGAAATATGGTGTCTCTGTACTCACAATTTCAAATCACAACTTATGGTGAAGTTGGATGTTAAATTGTAAGTCTGATAATGCAACCTTTAGAAAGTTGTCATTTTCTTACTTTAACTATTCTGTGCCTCTGCCTGTCTCTGAATACACTCTGGGGTGGTGACAGCTGGGCCTTTTGCATTCCCTCTAGACAGTCTCATACAAATGGAGCTTGGATGTGGCATTTGCATACTGATGGCCCATTACCAGGCTGATGGGCCTTCTTGGGCTAGATGGGTGGGAGAAGCTGACACACCTGAATACCTGAATAGGGCTGTGCCTCTCCGCACACAATTGGCTGCATTACCCCCTGTAGAGTGTCTGGAGCCAGAGAAGAGAAGGGCAGGCCCCTTGTGATCTTCTTAGGCCTCTTTGAAGTCTCCCCCACTTCAAAGGCACATTTGGGTATAGTACTGGGCCCCATACCACAGCAAATCAGATACCTACTGGAACCAAGGACACTGTCAGGAAGAAGGACTGCTGTGCTGCCAGGAAGGACTGCCACCCTGCAACAGCATTGCTGTATTGGCTTACAGCTTGCTGTGCTGTGGGAGGAACTGCCACTTTCCTACTTGCTTTGCTGTGTTGGCCTGTTGCCTGCTGCTTCTTGTCTGCAAAGAGGACTGCACATGCTCTCTACATCCTTGATACTGGGAATCTTCAAGGGCTTGATGGCTTGCCCCCTGTTCTCCGGCAGTGTCAGGGACATCAAACATTGCTTGAAACTCTCCTGGTGCTACTAGACTCTGCCATCTGTGAGTCCGACCCTTGCTAGAGGTGCCCCCTCTGGTCCTTGGCCTCAGAACTGGGTTCTGCAGCTACAATCTGCAAAATGGGATGCACGGCCCAGAATGTGGGAGAAAAATCAGCACATTGCTCATCGACAGAAAATGCAGCAGCTGTCCAACAACAACAGATTCACAGACTGCACAGTCCTACGACTATGCTCTGCCCGGCCTGTCACTTCCAGGGAGCCTGACAATGATGCAGTGCCCTGAGTGTAGTAAAAATATTGACACATTGTGTCCTCGCTGCCAACACATTGCTCCATCAAAGGTATTGTTTCAGGAGACTCTGCATGGTTTGTGTAACCAGACTACCCTCCAGCATGGCCAGCTTTGATTTTGGATGTGCACCGGTCCCTCGCCACCCCAAGTAACCTTTTAAATGCTAGTGACTTCAAAGCACTGAGGATTGTGGTCCCTACTTGGACAGGGTGCATACCTCTGCCAACTAGAGACCCAATTTCTAACACTGGGCAAGCTAGCAAGTTGAGGCCAACCATCAATTTGAGATCCACGTCTGTGCTTTCAGTGGGAACCCAAGTCTCTGTCAATTCTCCAGGTGGAAAGTTGGCAAAAAGTTTGTAAGTCCAACTTCTTCGAGTTTGTGTACAGGAGGAGTACCCTCTAACACCATCAAAAGGGTAGGCAGCACTTATGAGTTATGACTTACTCCAGCAGAGGCCAGCAGCTGGGTCCAGGGCTGGTCCAGTTGAAACTGGTCAGCTGGGCAGTTTCAGAGATAGAGGCCTCTAAAATCATGTTTTGTCCAAGTAGTTCAAACAGGAAGTCAGCCAACTGACCACTGGAGTCACTTCTGGAGCCCTTGGTTCAAGGCAAGCAGATCTGGTCTTCCTTTACGTTTTCCATACAGTGGAGCATTCCTTCTTCTGAGTCTTCACAGGTCCAGGAGTGTTTTGAGGAGAGACCTATGTGGTCTACTTTTATGTCAAGTAGCAGCCTGTAGGTAGAGAGTAACTCATTATTCATCCCCCAATTTTCTTAAAGAGACATTTTAAAAATTCTAATATCAACCCCCACTTGACCATTACCTTGGATTTTAAATAACTATTAACATGAGCCCATGATATATTTTTCTAGCTACCCCCAAAGTGAATTTAGCATGTATTTATTCTAATAGTGAAAACCAGTGTCAACCTATGGGGCAGCCTTGCCACGTTAAAAAATGACTTCAGAGGTTTTTCACTGCCATGACATGCACATAAGGTTTTTTCAAACTTCAATGAAATCAACCCCCAAATAGTGTCCTACTGCACATTATTTATTTATCATTTAATAATCAATTATCTTAGATAGTTGTATATTGAAATATCATCCAAATATTCTTTCACATTTGAAATGTTGACTAAATATAGCTGAAACAGGGACCAGTGTTATCAAAGCAGTTCCATTGTTGAATCGCAATGCATTTTGGGTGATTCCACCCTTCATCTGGGGTAGTTATAATGGATACATAAAGCAATATATAACAAAAAAACATTTCTTAACTGCAGATTTTGCCTACAACAAGAAGCATGATTTACATACATAAAAGAAACATGCAAGTGACCCTACTCTCATTGGTTATATAAATTGTCACAGTATGTATGACTCATCTTGAAATGACCCCAAATCAAGGCAAAAAACAACCTGTGATGAAGATGAAAACTGTTAGAAGTTCCCAACCTATGTTGTGTTGTTACATTATTACAAAACGATCCCAGTAGAAATACATCTGGTGGTGTTTACAAAGAGAAAACCATGCGGTGTGTGTCAAAAATACATTGGTTAGACAATTGTGACCTCAAACTCCAAACATACCTCATTAAACAAGGCCTATCTCTCCCATAGGCTGCATTGGGATTACTTTATCACATCTTATAAGTGTAACTCACAATGTGAAAGAGAGAAGTTTATAGAGTTTAGGGCCGTATTTATACTCTGGTTGCGCCGAATTTGCGTCGTTTTTTTCGACGCAAATTCGACGCTAAACTAACGCCAACTAACGCCATATTTATACTATGGCGTTAGACGCTTCGGGCGCCAAAGTGCCCGGAGTGTGCGTCATTTTTTAGCGTGAACCCCTTCCTTGCGTTAATGATATGCAAGGGAGGCGTTCCCGTCTTAAAAAATGACTCCCAGGCCTTTACGTGGTATTTATACTCCCGGGCAAAAATGACGCCCGGGAGTGGGCGTGGCCAAAAACGGCGCATTTGCGCCGCTTTTTAACGCCTGGGTCAGGCATGGCGTTAAGGGACAAGTGGGCTCAAAATGAGCCCAGAGTGCCCTCCCCTGCCCCCAGGGACCCGCCCTGCCACCCTTGCCCACCCCAGGAGGACACCCAAGGACGGAGGGACCCATCCCATGGACATTAAGGTAAGTTCAGGTAAGTATTATTATTTTTTTTTTGTGGCATAGGGGGGCCTGATTTGTGCCCCCCTACATGCCACTATGCCCAATGACCATGCCCAGGGGACAGAAGTCCCCTGGGCATGGCCATTGGGCAAGGGGGCATGACTCCTATCTTTACAATGATAGGAGTCATGTTGATGGGGGATGGGCGTCGTTAAAAAATGGCGCAAGTCGGGTTAAGACGATTTTTTCGACGCAACCTGACTTGCCCCATTTTAAGACGCCCATACGCCATTTTCCCCCTACGCCGGCGCTGTCTGGTGTACGTGGTTTTTTTCCACGCACACCAGGCAGCGCCGGTCTGGTAGCGCCGGCTAACGCCATTCAATAAATACGGCGCCCGCATGGCGCTTCAGAATGGCGTTAGACGGCGCTAAATTTTTTGACGCTAAACTGCGTTAGCGCAGTTTTGCGTCAAAAAGTATAAATATGGCCCTTAGTGTCTCTGGAATCACAATTTATGGTGAAGTCAGATTTTAAATTGTAATTCTGAAAATGCCACTTTTAGAAAGTTGGCATTTTTTTACTTTAGCCATTTAGTGCCTGCTGCCTGTCTCTGATCACATGTCTGGGGTCGGACAACATTTGGGCTTTGTGTATTCCTCAGAGACAGCCACACCGAATGGGAGCTCAGGTGTGACCTGATGGGCAGGATGGGAGAGAGGAGTTAAGGGCCAGATGTATCAAAGGATTTTGCATTCGCAAACGGTGTGAATTGCAAAATTCCACCATTTGTGAATGCAAAATTGCCTTTCATTATTTATGAAAGGAATTTGCAGTGTAAATTTTAAGGAATCGCAAAAATAGCGATTACTTGAAATTGCGACTCTGATTAGGGAATCAGAGGGAAATGGGGATTACCTATTTGCGATTACCTATACACTTGTATCATGCATTTTCTAAATGCGAATTTGGCATTTAGGAAATGCAATTACAAATTCAAGTTTGGTGGTAAGCATGTGCAATTTTTAAAAATGCATAATTTTTTTTTTAAATGACATGTAGCGCACACATGCCCCTTGGGTATATGTGCACTATATATGTCCACAAATATTTTTATGGGGTGCATCAAAGGGGACTTCAGGCACCCAGCACCCTGGGGTTTGCATTACCTAATTTGCAAATTCCTAAAAGGAATTTGAAATTTCGGAAGCGCAAAACTATTCGCATCTATGGGCCTACAGGGATGAATGGAGTCCCATTCCCTAATTGCGATTTGGTAATAGCAATTGCGACTTTCAAGAAATCGATATTACCGAATCGCAATTCTCATACATCCCATTTTGCATTTCTTAAAAAGTGATTTCTTAAAAATCGCTATTCAGGAAATGCAAATGATGATGATACATCTGGCCCAAAGTCTCACCACACAAAGGGATACATAACACTGAAGAGAGTCTGGAGTAACTTCAGGAAGGGCATGGGCCCTGTGCAATTCAAAGGCATGTCTTTGAATGTCTCCATTACTTCAATGGTGCAACTGGGTATAATACTGGACTATTGACACAACCACTTCAGTACACTTCTGGACCTGTGGATACTTTGCCAGGCAGAACGACTGCTGTGCTGCTGAAGGACTGCCACTTTGCTGGACTGTTGTTTGTTGGACCCCTGCTTTGCTGTGCTGACCTGTGCGTGCTGTCCTCTTGCCTGAAAATGAGAAGGATTGAACCTGCATCACTCCAACCCAGAATGACTCCGAGGGCTAGTCAGCTAGCCTCCTGATCTGAAACCTCAGGGACATAAAAGACTTTCAGCCAACCTACGTCTGCACCTGGACTCTGCCATCTGTGAATCTGCCCTGCCAAGTGATGCCACCACTGTCATGGACCCTAGAAAGTATACCCTTTGGTTCTTGCTGTAGCAGAACCAATGCATCTCCTGTCAACCCGACACATCACTGCTGCTGCCTGGATCAGAACCAGAGCATCGCTCTTGTTACGGGGATCAAAAGTGGCGCATTGATCCTGGTGCATGGATCACAACAACCACATCACTCTTGTTCTGTGGATTGGAACTGGTGCATCACTGCTGTTGCACCGTTGCATGGAGAAAATCGATGCATATCTTCTACTGCATCAGGAAAACTGATGAACCTCCTCTGCTGCGGAGATCAACACTGGTGCATGACTCCTGCTCCACCTGAACTTTTGACTTTGTCCCCGTGTGGGAGAAAAAATATCCCCAACTAGGTGGTTGTTGTTTCTGAGAGCTATTTTACAGTTGAATCTTTAAAAATTAATAACTCAAATTCGACTTATTGGATTTCTTTAGTTTTGGTCTTGTTTTATTTATTAATATAAGTTCTATTTTTATAACCAGGTGTGGTATATTTTTTGTGTGGTGTTTTCCACTGTTTTACTGTTTTAAGTGTTGCACAAATACTTTACAAATTGCTTCCTAAGCCCTTAGCTGCTGCACCCCAACTTCCCCCCCCCCCCCACACAGTGCTGAACCCTTTTTTTGGCTATTTGAGATAGTTTGCACTTAGGCCTTCAGACCTTTTGGTCCACATAAGCTATCCAAGCCAAATTTGCATCCCTTTTTTTCCCAACATCCTAGGGCAGGGCTCTGCAAAGTCAGTCCTGGAGAGCCAGGTCCATGCCAGATGTTTTGCATATCCACATTTAGAAAAATGTAGATTTCTTAAACATCTTTTTTCTCAATGTGGATTAGCTAAAAACATGGCATAGACCCGGTTCCCCAGGACTGACTTTGCAGAACCCTGCCCTAGGGATTCTAAAAGTACCCAGAGTTTTGTGGGTGCCCCCAGAGGAGACCAAGAAATTAGCCAAAATACAGCCAACATTTTCTTTTTCTTCAGAAAAATGGGAAAAAAGGCTGCAGAAGAAAGCATGTGTTTTTTTCCCCTGAAAATGGCATCAACAAAGAGTTTGTGGTGCTACAATCACCATCTTCCCAGATTTCAGGAACAGGCAGACTTGAATCAGAAAACTACATTTTTCAACACAATTTTGGCATTTTACTGGGACATACTCCATTTTTACTATATTTTGTGCTTTCAGCCTCCTTCCAGTTAGTGACAGAAATGGGTGTGAAACCACTGCTGGATCCCCAACAGCTAAACATTTCTGAAAGGTAGACAAAATTATGAATTCAGCAAGGGGTCATCTGTGTAGATCCTTCAAAGATTTCCTACAGAAAGTAACAGCTAAAATAACAATGTATTGAATATGAGGTGAAAAAAGATCCATTTCCGGCCACATTTTGTTCAATAACTTTTTCTAGCTATGGCAGGTATTTTAAAGCAATATACCGTTAGGGCTGCTGGACCCTTCTGGTTGTGAGGATATATAGGGCTTGTAGGCTCATCAAGAACCCTAGGTACCCAGAGCCAATAAAAGAGCTGCAACTTGCAATGGGTTTTCATTGTATACCAGGTATATAGCACTTTATTTGGTGAAATATAAAGAGTGAAAAATAGATATCAAGGAAACCTTTGTATTTCCAAAATGGGCACAAGACAAGGTGTTGAGAAGCAGTGGGTATTTGCACATCTCTGAATTCTGGGGTCCTCATACCAGCATGTGAATTAAAGGTCATTTCTCAAATAGTCGTCTTTTTTACACACTATCTTACATTTGGAAGGAAAAAATGTAGAGAAAGACAAGGGGCAATAACACTTGTTCTTCCATTCTGTGTTCCCCCAAGTCTCCTGATAAAAATGGTACCCCAATTGTGTGGGTAGGCCTAGTAGGACTTGTGACAGGAAGCACAACATGGACACATCACATTTTTACATTGAAATCTTGCGTGTTTTTTTTAAAGTGCATAGCTGTGTATGTTGGCCTCTAGCTCAGCCGGCACCTAGGGAAGCCTACCAAACCTGTGCATTTTGTAAAACTAGACACCTAGGGAAATCCAGAATAGGGTGACTTGTGGCGCTCTCACAAGGTTCTGTTACCCAGAATTCTTTACAAACCTCAAAATCTGGCAAAAAACACTTTTCCCCCAGATTTTGGTGATAGAAAGTTCTGACATCTGAGAGGAGCCACAAATTTCCTTCCACCCAGCATTCCTCCAAGTCTCTTGATACAAATTGTACCTCACTTGTGTGGGTAGGCCGAGTACCCGTGTCAGGAATGTATCACACAACGGTGAATGCTGGTCCTTACATGAGGGCAACCGTTGACCCTGGGGTGATCCATTCCTGATGCAGGCACTAGGTACAGGCACTCAAGTGGGGTGCGTTTTTATCAGGACAGGTGGGGAAACACTGGGTGGTAGGAATTTTATGGATCCCAGCATATTCCTGTAGCTTGTGTGACACAAATGCAAGAAAAAATAGAGTTTTTATTCAACATTTTACCTTTGCAGGGTATTCTGGGTAAGAAAACTCTGGGGAACTCACACAAGCTACACCTCTGTGAACTCCCTGGGTGCCTAGTTTCCAGAAATGTCTGGGTTTGGTAGGTTTCCCTATATGGCCGCCGAGCCCGGGGACCAAAAACGCAGGTACCTGCCTTACAAAACCAGGTTGTTTTGTGATTGAATAATTTTTATGTCTTCACAATACGATTTAGGCAGGGGAATTTGGTGCTGAACCAAATTGGAGAGCTCCCAAGAGAGCACTCTCTCTGTGCTTGCCACCACATGCACCTGCTCTCTGGGTTGGGCTAACCTGCGATTGTCCTGTTGCTCAGACTGTGCTTGCAAAGGAACAGCAGGACTGTCCTCATGACCTTCCTCAGAATCATTTGAAGAGGAGGTGTCAGAAAAATCACTCCCAGAGTCTGCACCATTGCTGTATCCCTCAGATGCTGTCTCAGTATCTGCTGTCTCAGTCTCTGATCCTACATCGTAGCTGCCCTCTACAGACCGAGTTAGAGCTTGAGCAGCAGTCATCCAACGAGATGCCATCTCTGCTACTGGCGAAACTCTTGCGCTAAAACACTAGCCTACGTAGACAGTCACAAAATTGCTGGTGGATGTGTGTGTGTGATGGGTGCAACAGTAAAGGTCAGTCACCTTACCTTTGCTTTTTCCCTCAATCAGCACACTTTCTCAAGACACCCAAAATCCCCCAAAAAGACACACTATTACTTCACCTTGTCACATACCAATCGTCACAGTCTTTGGTGCTTATGGTGTCCAGTCCAACAATCATTTTTGGAACTCCCACTTCCATGACCTCGTCCTCGGATTCCCTCACTACCACCCAGCAAAAGTGTGTTCCATCTCTAAATAGCCCCCCTCGCACATACATTTCATTTGTATTATAGTGCAGGTAATGGCTGGCTTCACTAATCCCCTCAGCTATTGAAGTAGGCATATAAACCTTCTGTGCTACTTTATGGCATCAAAACCGTCACTAGACAAAAGTCAGATCCTTTTGTAGCAGAAACATAATCACAAGAGTTACTTGACTTTTTATTGCTTCTCAAAGCTACAGTTGAAATGCTTCAGTTGAAGTATGTGCACTGTTTTGAAGATACAAACTGCAACTGCAAGAGAACTTGTGGCGAACATATATATGTATATATATATATATATATATATATATATATATGTATATATATATATCTTCACACCAGTTTACATATTATGTCAAAGACGCGACAGTCACAGGATCAGGATTGCACAAATCTTCATTTAATACATGAAATGATCCTAAACAAACCAACATCAACGCGTTTCGACCTTCACGGTCTTGATCACGGTGATTACACAGTCCATTACATGCACTATTTATACTGATCCTCTAAGCCATGCCCTTATGTGGCATTCTGGGATATGTAGTCTACAAAATGTATGCATATACTAAATTGAAAACTTTGTACAAGCACCAAACCAATACACTTACTTACACCCAATACATTCCCATGACAAAGAAAACTAAAGAACAACTATACAATTACAAAAAATTAAAATAAATATAAACACAGGTACTCTACTCATTACTCCAGTTACTTTTGACATTATACTGTCCTCATTATCTAGATCCCAATATCACAAATGTATAATTCCATGTATTATATCAATCTCAATTCCTTACGCCAAAGTTTCAGATCATATCCA
Organism: Pleurodeles waltl; assembly: GCF_031143425.1. Classification (NCBI taxonomy): domain Eukaryota; kingdom Metazoa; phylum Chordata; class Amphibia; order Caudata; family Salamandridae; genus Pleurodeles; species Pleurodeles waltl. The sequence goes on along the minus strand of NC_090447.1, from coordinate 775,797,541 downwards.
TATCATATAAGGGAATAGGTCCTTCCCTAGCGTAGGTACCGACATAAACTTAGCGCGCCTTTCCTGGACCTTTTGGGATTGAGATGAATATATATATGGCTTTTGTCATTTTACAGCTCGGCGATGATGACACTATGTCAATCCTATGCTTAAAGATTTTGCTGTACAAATGGCAAAGGACTTTGTCACTATCTAGCTCGGCGAGGATAGCACTGTGCTAATCCTATGCTTAAAAACTTTGCTAGATAAGCAGACATTTGAGTTGAGCAAATTTAGAGTGTCGCTGATGTTGCAGAGTGCTCCTTACTAGAGCAGCTCTCCACCTAAAATTGGGAACTTCCCAGAGTTCTCCTTTGTTTTTTGCATATATATATGTATGTATATATATATTATATATATATATATATATATATATATATATATATATATATATATATATATATATATAGAGAGAGAGAGAGAGAGAGAGAGAGACATCTATATATAGATATACATATCTACATATAGATATATCTATCTACATAGATAGATATATCTATGTATAGATCTTTATATATATATATATATATATATATATATATATATATATATATATATATATATATATATATATATATATATTAATAGCTGTATGGTTTACCTGGGGGCTATAGATATACATATCTACATATAGATATATCTATCTACATAGATAGATATATCTATGTATAGATATTTATATATATTAATAGCTGTATGGTTTACCTGGGGGCTATAGTGGCCCCCAGGGAAACCATGCAGCTATTAAAAAAACTGACCTCTACGGGGGCCAGCCCTGCTCACAGGTGACCCCCTGTCAATTTCATTTTTTTTTAAAAAGTTTTTTATTCTGTTTTTAACGGCCGATGCCTGCACTAAAGAGGTCAAGCTAAGCCTGACTGCTCTGTGCCAAGCTACTGCAGTGTGAGCTCAGGTTAATTTAGAGTGTATATGTGACTTACCCTGACTAGGATTGTGGTTCCTGCTTGATCAGGCTGCATACCTCCGTCAACCAGAAACCCAATTTCTAAAAGTCTTTTATTCTTTTCATTCTATTCAAACATGTATTTACATCACACTTCAGAGTTATAAAAATGTGCTTAATTTGTGCTTACCTAATTGCTGATATAATTTGAAATAGGTGTACAGTTAATTTCTCAATATTTAAATGTTATGTGTGAGAAAACACTAATACACTACAGCCTTTCCTTTAGTTTTCTGTACCCCAGCATGGTTTTTTACCTAGATTAGTTTTACAAAATCCTCTCCCTTTGCAGTCAGATAAATAAAGTGCATTCTAGTTTCTGATTAAACAGCCCTTTGGCAGAAGATGTAACCTGATATCTGACTTTTGTCTTTGAAGGTGCAGAAAATGGGAAAGGATACACACAAAATGTAAAGGCATCTTTATTGTTTGTTCACCTTCTGAATTCCTGCATGATTATTTTTGTGTGTGCTGCAGCAACCACAGCACCCCTAACTCCAGCATCTATGCACCCAACTGCTGCCACTGCAGAGCAGTGTGTGGTCCTCACAAAAGGCAGCTGCTGTAGCATTAGTGCTCACAAGGGTGTTGCTCTTGGAGACTCCAGCCGTGCTGGTCCTGGTGGTGCCGGTAAGAGTGATTGAGAGGATTAAAGCCCTAAAGCCCCCAGGTGAATTAGCCTGCCATTTAGCTCTTTGGTGCAGAAACACTTTTGACTTTATTTGGAGTCAGAGTGGGACTTCTGAGACTCAGACTACTAGAAGAGCTTAACCTGAAGGTTGCTTGTAGTGAATGGGCAATACCTACCACCACTACCAAGAGGGGAGTGGGACTCTGGAACCGCCTATTGAAGCACTAGAACCCTGACTATAAGGGACTGTGTTTATTGTTTGTGAATGCCGTATTTTACTTTGTGTTGATACGTAAATACTCCTTTATTCATAAAAGCAAGTATTTGACTGGACAATAGATTATTCCTGTTATTGCACATATTTTAAGTTGTGAGCCTGTCTTAACCCCTGTGTCTACCTCCCTCCAAAGAGCCTTAGACTGCTCGAACCTTGCTACTCCTGAGATTCAAGTGTGGAAGGGGCACTTGACCCAGTTGCTCAGTGTCAGAAATAGGGTCTTTGGTTGGCAGTCAGATTACCCACTGTCCAAGCAAGGACCCTCACTCTAGTCAAGGTAAGTCACACACAATCCAAATTATCCTGGGCCCACCTTTTGGTAGCTTGGCACTGAGCAGTCAGGCTTAACTTAGAAGGCAATGTGTAAAGTATTTGTGCAATAAATCATACAATAACACAATATAGCACCACAAAAATACACCACACAGTGTTTAGAAAAATATATAATATTTATCTGGATAAATGCAGGTCAAAACGATCAAAGATGCAATAAGTAAATGTAGAGATATCAATGAAAAGTGATATAAAGTGTCTTAAGTCTTTTAAAAGCAAACAAAGTCTCTTTCAAGCACCAAGTACCTGGTTTGCGTGAAATATCTCCACAAAGGGGCGCAGAGGAGGAGAAGCATGGAAACAAAGCTGTGTGCACCGATTTCTTGGGCCGTACATGGCAATGCGTCGTTTAGTTTCAACGCAGGGATGGCTGTGCATCAGTTTCTGGTGCTCGGTCATGGATCCTCTTCGTGTTGCGGGGTTTTCAGATGACCCGGGGATGGTGCTTAGATTTTCTGCACTGGTAGGACACAGTCACAGGAGCTGCGTGGATCCGTTGGGTGTTGCATCTAATTTTCTACCGCACAGCAGGCGCTGCGTCGATTCCTCTCTGGAAGTTGGGCTTCGTCGTTCCAGCTCAGCTATGAGTCGATCCAGTGGCCCGTGCGTCAAATTTCTAGTCGCTACGCTGGTGCTGCGTCGATCTTCTTGTTGCGAAGTCAGGCTGCATCTTTCCGGTTCACTGTGCGGTGAAATTTTCACCACGTTGCAGGCTGTGCATCATTTCTGGCAGGCTGTGTGTCGAATTTCGCTGCACAAGGAGTCCATCTTGAAGAGAGGAAGTCTTTTTGGTTCTGAGACTTCAGGGAACAGGAGGCAAGCTCTATCCAAGCCCCCAGAGAGCACTTCTTCACCTCAGCCAGAGAGCAGCAAAGCAGCAAGACAACAGGAAAGCAGCAGTCCTTCACAGAAAGCAGTCAGGTGAGTCCTTTGGGGCAGCCAGGCAGTTCTTCTTGGCAGGATGCAGGTTCTGCTTACACGTTTCTTCTCCAGGAGTGTCTGAGTTGGAAGGGGCAGAGGCCCTGTTTATATACCCTAATGCACCTTTGAATTGGAGGAGACTTGAAAGAGTGGCTTAGAAGTGCACCAGGTCCCCTTTCAGTTTAATCCTGTCTGCCAGGTTCCCAGTAGGGGGTGTGGCAGTCCTTTGTGTGAGAGCACGCCCTCCACCCTCCCAGCCCAGGAAGGCCCATTCAAAATGCAGATGTATGCAAGTGAGGCTGAGTATCCTGTGTTTGGGGTGTGTCTGAGTGAATGCACAAGGAGCTGTCAACTAAACCCAGCCAGACGTGGATTGTAAGGCACAGAAATATTTAAGTGCAGAGAAATGCTCACTTTCTTAAAGTGGCATTTCTAAAATAGTAATATTAAATCCAACTTCACCAGTCAGCAGGATTTTATATCACCATTCTGGCCATACTAAATATGACCTTCCTACTCCTTTCAGATCAGCAGCTACCACTCAAACAATGTATGAGGGAAGCCCCAATGTTAGCCTATGAAGGGAGCAGGCCTCACAGCAGTGTAAAAACATATTTAGGAGTTTTACACTACCAGCACATGTAAACTACATAGGTACATGTCCTGCCTTTTGCCTACACAGCACCCTGCCCTATGGGTTACCTAGGGCATACTTTAGGGATGTCTTATATGTAGAAAAAGGGGATCTTTACGCTTGGCAAGTACTTTAAAATGCCAAGTCGAATTGGCAGTGAAACTGCACACACAGGCCTTGCAATGACAGGCCTGAGACAAGGTTAAGGGGCTACTTAAGTGGGTGGTACAATCAGTGCTGTAAGCCCACTAGTAGCATTTAATCTACAGGCCCTGGGCGCATATAGTGCACTCAACTAGGGACTTATAAGTAAATTTAATAGTCCAATTGGGTATGATCCAATGTTACCATGTTTAAAGGGAGAGAGCACATGCACTTTAGCCCTGGTTAGCAGTGGTAAAGTGCGCAGGGTCTAAAAACCAGCAAAAACAGAGTCCAAAAAGTGGATTGAACCAGGCAAAAAGTTAGGGGTGATCACCCTAAGGCTGTCAGGTCTAACACTTAGGATCCATAGTGAGTCTGGCTTTGGGACTTCCGGAAAGGCCTCAATCCCACAGTGGAGCCAAATAGCTTCTACTTGCCCTGTGGGTCCCTGAACAGGGTTCTGTTGAAAGGTTTATTTTGTGAGGTTGAAATGGCAGTTTTAAACTGTTGGAAAATGGTTTATTAGTAAGGATTGATAGGTAACCACCACCAGTAATAAGGCCACAATCACAATATAAGGTCCAGTCAAGATCTCAGTAAATTAATCCCTTGCGCAACCTTTGGTACCTGGCAACAAGCAGGCAGGCATAACATAGGAGACAGGTGTGTAAAGCATTTAAACACACCAATACAGTAAATAATTGAGATACAACACACAATATATAAAAATAGATTATATTTTTATGAACAAATAGACACAAAACAACACAAATACAATGTAGGGAACCAGAGATATACATTTTCAAAGATTAAAAGTAAAACTAGTGATTAGAAGTAAATAGCCCTCAAAGGGGTAAAAAAAGGTTGTGCTGTACCGGGACCAAGTCCAGAGTTCAGGCCACCCACAATGTAACACTTTTACACTTACTTCCAGAAGTGTTTCTTGATGCAGAAAAGTGGTCCAAAGCAGCATCCGAGGGTTCAGGTGCTATGGTTGATGCAGGTGACTCTTGGCAGCTCATTTAAACCTGACACTTACAGGGAGTCCACTCCTTCCATTTTCAAAGCAAGGCAAAGTCCTTTTTGGGCTGAAGACCCAAGTGTGCAGCAGGTGCAGTCCTTAAGAGTGCAGTCCTCTCTTGTGCAGTCCAAGGGTCCAGTAGGGCAGTCTTGATCCTTGTAGTTTCAGAAAAGGATCTCTTGTAGCTCTTTTGTATGTGTTGCTTTCAGAGAGTCCCTCTTTAATCCCTTTGAAGTAAGGCAGCGTCCTTAGGGCTGTAGTTCAAAAGTGTGCAGCAGGTGCAGTCCTTATGAGTGCAGGAGTACAGTTCTTTTGGGGTGCAGGCCAGGGGTTCCAGCAGGGAAGTCCTTCTTCTTTTGGTTTTTCCATGCAGGGATCTGGGTTGCTGGGCAACTCTGCCAAATTTATTAAGTGTTCCTGTGTTGGCAAGCAGGCGGGCACCCATGACCAACGGGGTGTGGGGGGCCACCCTCTGGGATGACCACTTCCCTAGAAGTGTGGCAAAAACTGGTCCCAGAAAGCTCTAATCTTCCAAAATCCAAGATGGGGACATTTTCTCTGAAGGGTTAGATTAGGCTAAGTCATTCCTCTGGTGAGGCTACGTTATCCGAACACTTCCCTTCCAGACCTCTCACTAATCTAATTACTGGGGCTCCTGTTTGGGGGAGGGGTGCAGAATGTGGGGATGAGGCTGTCCAAATCGTCATTCCCTCTTTGAAAACCAGTTTAGCCCCTAACTACCACCAAAACCAGTTTACCAATAACTACCACCGCTAGCAAGAAGGGAGTGGGACTCTAGAACCACCTATTGGAGCACTAGACCCTTTCATACCTTTTGCTCTGCAGCTTGCAGTTCTCCTCCCACAGGAAATCCTTTATCTCAAGGCATACCACTTCACACCTGATTGAGACAGCTTGGCTCAGTCTGGCAGAGGCTGGGAAATCAAGAAGAGCTGCTGGAAGGCTGAATTTTGGCTCACAGAAAAGAAGCTTCTATAACCTCTTTTCTGTAATAGTTATAACAAATCCAAAAATGGCAAGTTGTTGGATTTGTTCTAACTATCATTTTGAGTCAAGAATGACATGTTTAGCTCTTTTCTAGCAATAGTTACACTTTAAAAAACTATTCCTATGTTAGCCTATGGAGCTAATGCACTACAATAGGGAAAAACAAAATTGGCAGTTTTTCCTCACCAGAACATATAATGCATCTTTTAAAATGTCCCCACTTATAGTTACAAGGCACCCTACCCCTGGGACACTTAGGGGAGATCTTAGGGATGACATGTAAAAATAAGGTAGTTTGGGATTTTAGAAGTGCCTTTAATTCTAAAGTCGAATCTGCATATACATTTAATTTAAAAGCAGCCTGCAAGGCAGGGTTGGCTTCTAAATTGACAGCAGGCATCACAGCAGTGCACACTGAAGTGCATAAAGTCTGCTGAGCATCTAAACCTACATGCCCTCCCATACACTAGGGGCATATGGGTAGGTTGTCATGCCAAATATAATTATGCCTAATTTATATATATTTTTATCAGAGCACAGGCCCTGGGTCTGGTTGGGAGAGCCAAGGGCACCCTCAGAGTCAGAAAGCCAGCATCTAGTGGTCGAAAATGGGAGGAAAAAGTGAGGGGGACATGACAAAAGCCATGGTTTCTCACACAGGCTACACACCCTGGCTGCAATGACAGGCGTTATGACAGGAGTTATGATTTAGAGTTCTACTGAAGTTGGTGGCACAATGGGTGCCACTACTAGCATTTAATGTGCATGGACTAAGGACATGTAGTAATATATCCTAGGGACTTACAAGTAAATCAAATGTGCCAATCATGCAGATACCACTTTTTAAAAATGAGAAAAGGGAGGCCATATACACTTTACCACTAATTAACAGATTTGAAGTGTACTTAGTCCTATGACCAACAAAAATGGGAACAAAGCAATAGAAGCAGGGTCGGACTGTGAACCCAAAACAAGCCTTGAACATTTTGTCAGACCACCCTTCATAGAGTGCATATTGGTTTTTAAAACATAGTAAATGATGGCCTTACCGTGCCCCGGAATACAGCAGTCTTTTTTAGGGTTTTTCAATGATTCCCTCACCATCATCCTCTAACAGTGCCTCTCATCTCTCCAAGGCCCCTCTCTCATGTATTTAATTTGTTTTATAGTACCCCTCTTACCAGTGTGGGATGTTGGAGCACTTTATATCACATACAAAGACAATGAGTATACAAAATGTTACATAAGACAAAGCGGACTACAAGGTGCAGCATTCACGTCATCCACACTGGTAAGCATTTCATTTTTTAGAGTGCTTGGTCTGAGGAAGCGTAAATTCAAGATTCAGAACGTACCAAAGTGGTTAGAGTTGACTTTACTAATAACAATTTACCCAATTCTTTTTAGCAAAATAAGGATAATGAGCTGGAAAAAACACAACCATCTAACTTGTACCATGCAGTTTGCATGCAGCTCTTTGATGGCAGTTCATAGCTCACTGTGCTAAATTATGATCTTACCTTATGAACTGCACAGTAACAAAAGGATCTCTGTGGCAAAATCCGTATCCCACTGAGCACTGCACATAAAATACTGTTCTGTGATCTACATAGTACACATTCTTTGCAGCATGCATATAAACCCTCTGTGCTAAGATAGATAAGTGAAATCTGCCACTAGACAAAACTCAATCTTTTTCCAGCAGATACATTAACCACCAGAATTATCTTGCCACTTTTACTGCTGCCTGAAAACTGTTGGATACACAAGGAACACTACATTGCTTTTGAAACTGCTGCACTTCACAAAACCACCCCAAAACCACCCGTCCAGGAACAAAAGGGCTCCCCCGACCCCTTCCAGCCTCCCAAAGAAATGCCCACCACGATTAGTTGCGTCTTGAACAGCAGGCAAAATTCTGGGGAAATGCCACTCAAAAAATTGTCATTTCTAACACAACTCCTATGAAATGTTTGTCACTATTCCTGTATTGGTTGCCCGTGGTGCTATATAGACACCTCAGAAGCCCTCTACTTTTTATGTTATTACACAGTTCATTCGTCTGAATGTGTTCTGTTCATATACAGTAGTGTAGAATGAGAAACGTAACATTGTTCCACCACCTTTTCGTCATTCATAACATTTAGACGCTCCTTCATATATGGTTTTAACATCTTAATTTTCTTTTCATCTTAACAACTTTGATTGATTTGCTATTTTCTTCAATTAAAGCATTTTTGGAATCAAATGTTCTGATTGTGAGGACAGTGCATATACGGCTCTGCATGTGAACAATGTTTATATATATATATATATATATATATATATATATATATATATATATATATATCTTAATGAAGGCATGGGATGGCGGTTCTCATCATGAAATTGTGATCTCATGTGATCCATATATAGATGGTAGGAGGAGAGACCTGACATCAACATAAATTACGGAAGCACTTAGAAAAAACAACACAGAATTCATCAGAGGTGTGTGCCTTTAATATAGGATTGCCTTCAGTAATGCCCTACAATATTAGTCTTTCGTTTTTCATTTATTTTTTTAATCTTTATTTTACACTTAAATCACGTCCAATACTCCACGAGTTAATTTTCTTTTGTTTAAACACCGCAGTTCCATTTTTGCTGAAGTCATCTCTTATCATCATACATTTTCGTGTTCAAAAACGTTTAAACTTTGTTAGACAGTGCTGACTTTGAATGCTGCTGAATGATTCAATTGGGAAAGTACCGAAGCATCGTTCCCAGCATGAAAGCAATTAAACTCCTGGCAGAGACCATTGGCACCAGAAGCCACAAGTTTTAAGTACATGAATATAGATTGTAATAACACTCAGACAAAGCAGCATGGAACACTTTTCAGGTGTGTATCTTCAGTAAAGCCCCAACAACCGTGTAGTAGATGGTTTTAATTTTAATTTTATTTTACAATCTTCATTTTAGTAGTTAAATACTGTTCTATTTTCAATTAGATAATCATATTTGGTTTAAAGAGTAAGTACATACTCTGTGTTTTTTGGGTAAAAAAAAGGAAGATAACTGCAGTTTGAAGCCTATGAATGTGCCTTCCTCAGGTTCTTGGTATCTTCTTTTGTATTGTGGGATATATTGTTCCATTTATTTATTTTTATTTTTCATGACTTCAAAAATAAACATGTTTCATGGGTTTTGCTTCTTCTTCATATATTATTTTGTCACTTTGAAATAAAAAAATGTTTTTACAATTTCTTATTTCTATTTCTTCTTTTGAGTTTTGCAGGAATTTTCTTTGGCTATTTTTCGTTTTTAAAGTGAGTTCTAACACATATTATGGTTGGTCAATCAAGGTAGTTTCTGGTAATCGCAATATTTGTTTACACATTTTATTTGTATATAAAAATACATATATGCTACACACACCAGACATTTACTAAAATAACGGAAACAAATAAAATATGCAAAAGCCATAAACTAGAATTTTGAATGGCTTATTTTTTAGAAAGAATTTGCAATGTAATAACTTTGAGGAATGATAAAATTCATGGGCCTGATTTATAAAAATATGTCTGTAGAATCACAGGGGGCTGCAGGTTCAGTTTCACATTCAAGGCCTGCAGATGAATGGAGGACCATGCTGTGAAAGTTACTCCAGCACTCACATTTACGGGCCCTGTGGTTCAAGAACAATTGGTTGCTAATTTCAACAGTTGATCTGTACCTTTATCCATGTGGGGCAGGCCTTAAAGAACCCATGCATGTCAATGCTGTCAATTACATTCCTACCCCAAACGTCTTCCATAGAGAAGCAACTGACTGTGCCACTAGTTATCGTTTACAGGAGCAGTGGAATAAAAGGGCCTGCACTGCTGACAGGAAATCAACATCTTTCTGAACTGCATTAGATAATTCAAATGACAAGATGCACTGAACTGGTCAACTGTAAGCATGATGGGAATTATTAGATTTGAACAGCTGTTAATCGTCATCTTGAAGATAAGGAAATGTTCTCTTGTTTCAGATGTCACTATCATATATCACTATCACATGAAGCGAAGGGGAAAAGAAGGGAAACAAAAACAATGAGCAATTGGCTCCTTGAACCATTTGTTGAAAAATGATGAAGAGTTATGATTTCACTTCAGTTATGTTTTCCTATTTAGAGCTAGGTAAATAAATGTAGATTGATCCTTTAAAGAGATTTTTGATGATGGGCAGATAAAGCCTCACTGCTTGTTTATAAAGAAATCCCAGCAAAATATGCTGTAGGAACTATTTAACCCCAATGGCACGGGTCACATCCAGTGGCCGACGCCAGGGAGGGTTTTGAAAAATCCTCCAGTGCGTCGCACCAGAGGATTTGTTTTACTTGAATTCCCTCTCGGGCGACACGCAAGAGCTTCTGTGTCAACCCCCGTTCCCCCCCACCTGCCCCTCTGCGTTGACGTCATACTTCGTTTTCCCCACCGAAGCAGGAAGCAGCAGGTAAGGCTGCTTTATGCTCCAGTGGGGAAAACGGGCCCGAAAGGGCCTCCCCACCGTTTGTGAATGCCTCATTTGAGATTGTCCCCTTTCAAATGAGGTCTTCAGGAAATGGTTTCCTGGCCGTGGAGTCCAGAGTCACTGCGATCCGCTGCCAGGAATCGCGACTAGACACCAGGGATTACACTTAGGGGGGTCGGCCCCCTCTGAAAACAGGCCGCCCCACCCTCTGTTCATTTTTTTAAAAATAAATGTTAGTTTACCCCGGGGGGGGGGGGCACAGTCACAACCCCCAGGGGTTAAAAAATAGTAAGAAATAAAAATGGAAAAAAAGAATGAAACTGACAGGGGATCGCCTGTCAGCAGGTCTGACACCCTGTGGGGGTAATTTTTTTTAATAGCTGTATGGTTTCCCTGGGGACCATGATTGCCCCTCCAGGGAAATAATACAACTATTAAAAAATATATACAGATCGATATATATATATATATATATATATATATATATAGTTATATCTATATAGATATATATCTATATATAGATAGATAAACTTATATAGATCGATATGTATATCTATATAGATATATATATCTATATATATATATATATATATATATATATATATAGATATATATATATATATTATATAGAGAGATCTATCTATATATATTATATATATATATATTTATATATTTATGTATGGGGGATGGGCGACAGATTGACCTACTGACTTTGACAAATTGTCTTCAACTTGTAAGTGACTCCTCAGCACTTCATGTTTTGTTTTTGAATAGGAGAAGTAGTTTCCGGGTCCTGACGAAGCGTCGTGGGATAATTTTTTGACCCAAAGAGACGCAAAACATGTTGACCAGACGATAGATAGGATTAGGTATACTACCCTTCCTTCTTTATAGAGCATAGCAGGACATTAGTCCCGCCAATACTCTTAATGTTTTTAATCTTGGCCTGAACCTTTTCGGATGCATTAAAATTATGTTTTAGGCTCAGAGCCATTTTTATCTTCACTCTCCTTCACATACACTTCTTTTTACTTCTAGAGTCAGTTCTTATTCCAGACCTTCACCTGGCAAGTTGCCTACAGTAGAGTACAACCCCCATTGGGGGGCGGCCCGCCAGATATTGCAGTACCGGTCTGGCGTGGAGATTGCCCAATGATGAAACAGGTCACCTCAGTGGGTGCTTGAGGGCTCTCCTAATACTCCTCTGGATCTCTGACTTTCATACGCCCTACTCTACTGCACCCCGAATAGGTTGGATGCCTTAAGGAACAGTGTACATTACTTTATATTTATGTATACATTTGTATATATATATATATAATATATATATATATATATACACATACATACATATAGATATATATATAAGGAGATCACTTTTGTCAATGTGTGTGTGGTTTCCCTGGGAGCTGCAATCTGCCCCCAGGGAAACCACACCCACATATACAAGTGATCTCTTTACAAATACATATATATATATATATGTATTCTCCACCAGTTCTCTTGCAGCTTGTGTCTTCAAAGCAATGCGCATATCCAACTGACGTGTTTCAACTGTATCTTTTAGGCAGCAATAAAAAAAGTCAAGGAACTCTTGTGATTATGTTCGTGCTAGAAACGGATCTGACTTTTGCCTACTGGCAGTTTTGATGCCAATAAAGTAGCACAGAAGGTTTATATGCCTACTGCAAAGATCAAATATGTATTTTTATGAAATAGCTGAGTGGATTAGTAAAGCTAGCCATTACCTGCGCTATAATACAAATTAAATGTATGTGCAAGGGGGGCTATGGAAAGATGAAGGGCGCTTTTTCTGGGTGGCAGTGAGGGAATCCTAGGAGGAGGTCATGGGAGTGGGAGCACCCATAATGGTTGTTGGACTGGGCGTGAGAGGCGCTAAAGACTGGGACAATTGGTATGTGACAAGGTGAAGTAATAGGGTGTCTTTTTTGTTTTTATGAGTGTCTTGAGAGAACGTGCTGATTGAGGGAAGAAGCAAAGGTAAGGTGATCTTTACTGTTGCACGCATCACACACACACCCACTAGCAATTTTGTGACTGTCTACCTAGGCTAGTGTTTTAGAGAGACAGTTTAGCCAGTTCCAGAGATGGAGTCTCGTTGGATGACTGCTGCTCAAGCCCTAACTCAGTTTATAGAGGACATCTCTGACGTAGAATCAGAAACTGAGACAGCAGATACTGAGACAGCATCTGAGGGGTAGGACAATGGAGCAGACTCTGGGAGTGATTTTTTAGTCGGAGGAGTCCCATTTGACAACTCTTCCAGTGATTCTGAAGGAGGAGATGAGGACAGTCCTGCTGTCCCTTCGCAAGCACAGTCTGTGCAGCAGGACAATAGCGGGTTAGCCCAACCCAGAGAGCAGGTGCATGTGGCGGCAAGCACAGAGAGATTGCTCTCTTGGGAGCTCCCCAATTGAGTTCAGCTCCAAATTCCACCACCCAAATCGTATTGTGGAGACATCAAACTATCACAAAACCTGGTTCTGTAAGGCACGCACCTGCGTTTTTGGTCCCGGGCTCAGCGGCCATCTAGGGAAACCTACCAAACCCAGACATTTCTGCAAACTAGAAACACCCAGGGGAGTCTACAGAGGTAAGGCTTGTGTGGATTCCCCAAAGTTTTCTTACCCAGAATACCCTTCAAAGGTGAAATTTTGAATAAAAACTCTGTGACACAAACTACGGGAATATGCTGGAATCCACAAAATTCCTACGACCCAGTGTTTCCCCACCTGGTCTGATAAAAATGCTACCTCACTTGAGTGCCTGTACCTAGTACCTGCATCAGGAATGGATCACCCCAGGGTCATGTAAGGACTAACATTGACCGTTGTGTGATCCATTCCTGACATGGGCACGGGGCCTACCTACACAAGTGAGGTATCATTTTTATCAGGGGACATGGGGAAATGCTGGATGGAAGGAAATTTGTGACTCCTCTCAGATTCCAGAACTTTCTATCACCAAAATGTGAGGAAAAAGTGTTTTTTTGCCAAATCTTGAGGTTTCCAAAGGATTCTGGGTAACGCAACCTGATGAGAGTGCCACAGGTTATCACATTCAAAGTTTCCCTAGGTGTCTAGTTTTCAGAAATGTCAAGCTTTGCTAGGTTTTCCTAGGTGCCGGATGAGCTAGAGGCCAAAATCCACAGCTAGGCACTTTGCAAAAAACAGGTTAGTTTTCAGAAGAAAAATGTGATGTGTCCATGTTTTGTTTCAGGGCATTTCCTGTTGCGGGCACTAGGCCTACCCATACAAGTGAGGTACCATTTTTATCGGGAGACTTGAGGGAACCCTGGGTGGAAGGACATTTGTGGCTCCTCTCAGATTCCAGAAGTTTCTATCACCGAAATGTGAGGAAAAAGTGTTTTTGCCACATTTTGAGGTTTGCTAAGGATCCTGGGTAACAGAACCTGGTGAAAGCCCCACAATTCATCCCATTCTTAATTCCCCTAGGTGTCTAGTTTTCAAAAATGTATAGGTTTGCTAGGTTTCCTGAGGAGCCTGCTAAGCCAGGGGCCAAAATCTACAGATAGGCACTTTGGAAAAAGCAGGTCCTTTTTCTTTGAGAAAATGTGATTTGTCCACATTGTGTTTTGTGGCATTTCTTGTCACGGGCACAAGGCCTACCCACTCAAGTGAGGTACCATTTTCATCGGGAGACTTGAGGGAATGCTAGGTGGAAGGATGTTTGTGGCTCCTCTCAGATTCCAGAACTTTGCAGCACCGAAATCTGAGGGCAAGGTGTTTTTTTTGTCAAATTTTGAGGTTTGCAAATTATTCTGGGTAACCGAACCTGGTGAGAGCCCCACAAATCTCCCCATCCTGGATTTCCCTAGGTGTCTAATTTTCAAAAATGCACAGGTTTGGTAGGGTTTCCTAGGTGCTGGCTGAGCAAGAGGCCAAAATCCACAGCTAGGCCCTTTCCAAAAAACACGTAAGATTTAAATGTAAAAATGTGATGTGTCGATGTTGCGTTTCCTGTTGCGGGCACTATGCCTACCCACACAGGTGAGGTACCATTTTTATCAGGAGACTTGGGGGAACACAGAATAGAAGAGAAGAGCAAAGTGTTATTACCCCTTGTCTTTCTCTAAATTTTTTCCTTCCAAATGTAAGACAGTGTGTAAAAAAGTAGTTGAGAAATGCCCTGTACTTCACATGTTAGTATGGGGACCCTGGAATTCAGAGATGTGCAAATAACCACTGCTTATCAACACCTTGGCCCTCATTCTAACATTGGCGGGTGGCGACGGGAACCGCCATATGGCCGCTCCGCGGTCGAAAGACCGCTGGGGCCATTCTGACTTTCCCGCTGGGCCGGCGAGCGCTAGCCAATATAGCGCCCGCCGGCCCAGCGGGAAAGGGGCCTGCAACACTGAAGGCGGCTCCGAATGGAGCCGGCGGTGTTGCAGGTGTGCGACGGGTGCAGTTGCACCCGTCGCGCTTTTCACTGTCTGCTAGGCAGACAGTGAAAAGCATACTGGGGCCCTGTTAGGGGGCCCCTGCACTGCCCATGCCAGTGGCATGGGCAGTGCAGGGGCCCCCAGGGGCCCCAGGACACCCGTTCCCGCCAGCCTGTTCCTGGCGGTAAAAACCGCCAGAAACAGGCTGGAGGGAAGGGGGTCAGAATCGCCATGGCGGATTTGGGCAACCGGGGGTAATCTGGCGGGAAACCCAGGAAGCACCGCCAGCCTGTTGGCGGTGCTTCCGTCATTTTAGCCCTGGCGGTCTCGGACCGCCAGGGTTAGAATGACCCACCTTATCTTGTGCCCATTTTGGAAATACAAAGGTTTCCTTGATACCTATTTTTCACTGTCTATATTTCACCAAATTGATTGCTGTATCTCCAGTATACAAGGAAAACCCATTGCAAGGTGCAGCTCATTTATTGGCTCTGTGTACCTAGGGTTCTTGAAGAATCTACAAACCCTATATATTCCCACAACCAGGAGAGAGTCCAGCAGATCTAATGGTATATTAATTTAAAAAATTGTCATAGCTGGAATAAGTTATCGAAGAAAACATGGACAGAAATGTCTCTTTTTTTCACATCAATGTTAGTATATTTTTATTTCAGCTGTTACTTTCTGCAGGGAAACCTTGAAGGATCTACACAAATGGCCCCGTGCTGAATTCAGAATTTTGTCTACTTTTCAGAAATATTTAGCTGTCCGGGATCCAGCTTTGGTTTTACACCCATTTCTGTCACTAACTGGAAGGAGGAGTGCAAAAAAAATAGTAAAAATTGGGTATGTCCCAGGTAAATGCCAAAATTGTGTTGGAAAATGTGGTTTTCTGATACAAGTCTGCCTGTTCCTGAAAGCTGGGACACTGGTGATTCTGGCACTGTAAACCCTTTGTTGCTGCTATTTTCAGGGAAAAAAACAAATGCTTTCTTCTGCAGACCTTTTTCCCATTTGTGTGAAAAAAATGAAATTTGAACCGTATTTTGGCTAATTTCTTGGTCTCCTCCAGGGGAATCCATAAACTCTGCATACCTTTAAAATCCTGAGGATGTTGGGAAAAAAGGACGCACATTTTGCGTGGATAGCTTATGTGGACACAAAATTATGAAGGTCTAAGTGCAAACTACCCCAAAAACCCAAAAAAGGGCTCTGCACTGGGAGGGATTGGGGAGGACCAGAAGCTACGGGGTTAAGCAGTCACCATTTGACTATTTTTTCAGAAGGTTCTTGATGATGAACAAAATGCAATCAACTGGGAGAGAATGCAGGGCAAATGTAGATGCTTTAGTCGTAAGTAGTACGAAAAATCAAATGGCTCAAATCTGTAATTCTATCAGATTATCATACAGTATTATTGGGCCAGGAGGATGATTAAGGGTCAGTTTAAAGTTTGGCAGCAGTAGTCAGGCAGTCTCAGTGGCAGAGGACATTACCTCTGCAACCCTGATGGGCTACTAACTGCCAAATTTAGAGATCACCTTCTTTGGCCCAGTGGTAATCAGTGGTAATCTATATACTTTGAGAAAACAATACAGCCATCGCATGGCAGTTCCTCTGAAGGTGCAAAACTTTGGTGGACAGCCGCTGATGATTTTGAGATATATATATATATATATATATATATATATATATATATATATACACTGAAGACACAAAAGTGCTAAAGCCCAACTCCTGATGAAATATTGTGTTTATTCCGTGCTGAAAGTGGCTGCAACATATGTGCTTTATAAACTCCTATTACCACATGGCTTTACAACTGGCATACATTTCCCAAAATGCAATGGTAATGTCAAAGTAAATCTTCAACTGCACTCTGTATTATGATAATGCTGAAATAGCGTCCATTATCACAGTTTGTTTCAGTATTCATATCCTTTCCAATGAATAACATATGAAATAGAAGAAAAGCCACATGCATTTAAATTTGATAATGTTCAGCTTCAATTATGTTTGTAACCCTCACTTTTTCCTTGTTGCTGCCACAGAAAGTGTAATTCTCACACGCAAGACATTTCAGAAATTGTCAAGGGGAGGTAATTACCTTTCTCTTTTCCCTTTCTCACCTCCATATCCATAAATTCTTGGCTAAATCTATTGTTCGGTACGGCAAGTAAGAGGGTCATGCCCCCTAATCGAAACTCCACAGAAATTGTCCATCAAACAGGGGCCTCCAACCGTGCAGGGCGGCTTGAGCTAACGGAGATGGAGTATCCCGTTGATAAAGACACCAAAGACACAAAAGTGATAAAGCCCAACTCCTGATAAAAACATTGTATTTATTCCGTACTGAAAGTGGCTGCAACACATTGTGTTAGCTCAAGCCAACCTGCAGGGTTGTAGGCCCCTTTTTGAAGGCGAATATATATATATATATATATATATATATATATATATATATATATATATAAATATAGATATAGCATTTGTCTTTAGTGTCGATTTCTGTTGGCCTGATTCAGAGCATCATCTGCATATAATTTTATTTCACTAGAAAATTTTGAAAATACATTCACAGAATCCAATATAATTACACCTGAGAGTAAATTCAAATCATAAAGGTCTAAGTTTTCTCACTGTCAACTATGCATACTACAGTAGATTGATTTTACACATGACAGGAAACCTGCAGGAACATGCGTGGCATAAATGTGCAAAAGCTTTTAAACATT